>NC_139688.1:52606809-53206809 GCF_964106915.1 Podarcis gaigeae | reverse complement strand
TTTCTCAGCCTAGCCTACCTCAGAGTCTTTTTGTGAGGATAGAATGAGATAACGCCACATATGACCAGCTCTGAGTAATTTAAGAAAAAGTGGGGTAGAAATTATTGTGACTTTTAAATATGGCACCATCAATGTGTTCAGCACATTACAGTGCGACATAGAAAAGGAGAGGATCTCGTCCCATGAAGTGGCTAGTCCAGGGAACCTTACAGAGTGGCACAAAGTTGCTCTGGTAATCCAACAGCCTCCTCAGACCCTCCTCCCACCAGATCCCCAGGCTAAAAATAGCTCAGACATGATGGAACTACACTGCTTGGGCAGAGATGGAGAAGCTGTGGTTTTGCAGATAGTGCAGATATCATCGGACTTCAACTCCCATCATCCCTAACCATTGGCTATGCTGGTTGGGGCTGATGGGAGTTGGAGTCCGATATTTGGAGGGCCACAGCTTCCTCGCCTATTGCATATAGGAGCTTATTTGGATTGCAGGCCCACAACACTCATGGCTGTAGCTATGCCACAGCAAAAGAGAAGGACTGGGTCAAGGAACCAACTCAAGAACCTGCACCATTTACATGGGTGTAAAGAAGTTAACCTTATGCAGTGATATATTAACACACTGTGTAGGGAGCAAAATGGCCCAATAAATAATCTTTGTAATTCACAGCCACTAAAAGCTTGTCTGCACACATGAGCATAGTCATGGTTTTTGTTGGTGGGGGAGGCTTTTTAAGAAAATCGCAGGTAATAATACCCCCTGAAGAGGCCATTACGGGGGACAGTCTTTTACTGGGGGGGCAGGATCTATAAAAACAACAACTTTCAAATGCTTTTCAATAATGCCCCCCTCCGGCTACACCCATGTCTGGACAGCAGCTTTACATTGCCTTCAAAAGCTTTCCAGGCCTAACTTTGGGCAGACTTGAAAGAGTTTCAGAGCTGAAGACTCTCTATGTGTTTGTGATGTTTGTCTTGGTTATGGGGACATAGTACGTAAGAGGCTGTTCTTGGTTTATCTTAGGGATACCGTTGACATTCATACAAGAAAAACAGTTAAAATGCACCGAGCACCAAAATTTTGGAAGTTAATAGTGAGCGTCTACTCAGTCGCAAGCAATAGTACATACAATGAAGAAGAAAAATATCCCCTTACCTTCATAGCAAGGCATTAACCTTTTGCCATTGGACCCTAGATTGGGTGGGATGATGTTGCAGAAACCGTGAGGAAGGATGTACTCTGTCTCATAGTAGACATTCTTCCAACGGTGTGCACAGGCCTATGGTAAACAAACCAGATGGGGGAAATTAATGCTTATACCTGGATCCAGAAAATCAGTGCCTGGAGGCAGAAAGTGTTTCCGCCCCCCCCCAAAAAACCCAACAACTCTGAATTGAAGGTGGTAAGACAGAGGGATCATTCCCTCTTCTACGCACACTCCATCTCCATGCATAGGTTTGGCAGCTGTACATGGTGCTTCAGAAAGCTGCGAACACTATTTGGCCAGTAGGCAACAGCCGGACAAAAAGGGAAGGTATTCAGCACAGGCAATGATGACACTATCTTCAACACACTCTTATGGGCATCAAGGTGTGTCTCCATTCTTTAAAAAGTATTACTGAAGCAATTAAAGCTTTTGAACTTTTCAAATTAAAACTAAACAAGCAATTTATTTATTTTTTAGATTATGGCATGCCCAGGTTCATCTCCTTTTGTTACCTCGATAGATACAGGCAGTAAGTCGCCTTGCAAGCTGTATTATCCTCATACCATTTACATGGGTAAGGAGATGTGGTAAGGTAAATTATTTGACTCTGGCCTTCAGTATTCTCATCTGCCTTTGCGATCCTTCCTAATTTATTTCTCCACCTCTTCATTCCACTGTCCTTTCCTAGCTGTCAAGCCTCAAAAATTATTCCAAGGTAGAAGGAATATCTCCAGATGTTAGTCAGCCCAGAGTGTTCCTCACAGCTGGAAGTCTATTCCCTAAAGGAAGACAGCCACTGCCACCACCTTCCACATCCTTGGGGTCCCAAATGTTGTTGGACTACAACTCCCATCATCCCTAGCTAGCAGGACCAGTTGTCAGGGATTGTGGGTGTTGTAGTCCAACAACATCTGGGGACTATACCCTAACAGCCCTGGGAACATTATCACACAAGCTTCAGGCTTGTTTAGTTCGAATGAGCCATGCTCAGCAATGCAAATACTTTTATTTACTGAATTAAGCTATTTATCACACAAGCCTATCGATGCTCCTGGTCCTAAGGGTTTCTGTGAAGCTCTCTGATATCAGAGCAAGGAATGCAATTCTACAAAGGATGTTTATAATGGCACTCAGCTTTGACAGCCAGATGTATGTAAGGAAGCTTGGAAGAATCTGAAGTCAAGTCATTTGCTCTTTTAAGTAGACTCAGTTATGGTTTCAATTCCCAACACACACTGCATTCAGAATTTGGTTTTAGAAAAAATAATCATGAAATATTTATATCTAGAGTGTTCAGGAAATAGCTTCTCTCATGGAGCATTTCCACTGTGAATATAACACACAGATATACATTTTAATGGAAGACAGTATCCTACAGACATCCAGTGTCAAGGCCAACTTTCTGCAAGCCTCCCCTAGGAAACCAGTGAGGAGAGGATGTCACAAGGAGGAAGGAATCTTGACTCCAAAGAAAATTTATATCCAATGCAAATCGTTGAAACAAAAGGCCCCTTTAAATTATGACTAAGTAACTAAAGTCTCACAATTCCTCATTTGTAGATTTATCTTCCACATCAGGAAAAAACTGCCAGTGACCTACACCAGTTCCTCAACTTAAACTCTCTCAGAGGAGCATTCATGGCTGCTATAAATGGAGAAGATCAGCAGCGATTCTCTGGCACCACCAGCTCAGAAATGAGCCAAACACAGGAGGAGGGAAAGGGGGGGATTGATCCCATCTCACCCAAACGACCTAAAATTTAGAGCTAAAAGTGCACAACAAGGCTGCCGACATAAGAAGTCACCTTATAACAGCCCAGGGTTAACTACTCCACCGAGAGCCAACACAGTACACTCAAGATTTTTTGGACTACAACTCCCATCAGCCCAAAGCAGTTTGGTCAATGGTCAGTGATGATGGACGCTGTAGTTCCAAACATACGGAAAGCATTATGTTGGCTACCGAAGGTCTGACTCACAGTGGCTCTCTGTGGTCTCAAGCAAAGGTCTTTCACTTCAGCTGCTACTGGGGATGGTAGAGATCTAACCTTGGTCCTTCTGCATGTAGTCTGCCACTGAGCTAGGGTCCCTCCTATAAACAAACCCTTGACCAACAATAGTTCTGTCAAGCAAACTCCCCCTTCTGCCTTAACCACAGTTAAGAGAAACAACAGTGCTATTCGCCGTGGTCAACCACTATCCATGTCTAGGCACTTCCGCCATGGTAAACAATCACCAAATGGCCTTCACATCCCACACTAAGGGAAACTGCGGTTAGTGTTAACCATGGTTAAGGGTGAGTATTGATGTTTTTCTTAACCATGGTAAAGCTTAGGGGGGGGTTTCTTCCAAAGAAAGTGAAATCCCAAGGCTGATTCCTACTGGGGGAATCTCTGTGCTTGTCTAGGGCAAGTTCTGGGCAGAGACAAGATTGAACAAGGGACTTCCTCATTCACAATTCACACAGTCACTGCCATATACCAGGTCCCATGGGAATATTAAACTGTTGGAATATAATGAGCATGAAGAATGTACTATCTATCCACTGACTAAAAGAGCCAGCAGAAGCATGAATTGATTAAAGTTCAGCTTGGGTAAAGGTAAAGGGACCCCTGACCGTTAGGTCCAGTCGTGACCAACTCTAGGGTTGCGGCACTCATCTCGCTTTATTGGCCAAGGGAGCCAGCGTACAGCTTCCGGGTCATGTGGCCAGCATGACTAAGCCGCTTCTGGCAAACCAGTGCAGCACACGGAAATGCCGTTTACCTTCCCGCTGGAGCGGTACCTATTTATCTACTTGCACTCTGATGTGCTTTCGAACTGCTAGGTCGGCAGGAGCAGGGACTGAGCAACGGGAGCTCACCCCTGCGATGATCGGCAAGTCCTAACCTCTGTGGTTTAACCCACAGCGCCACCCGCGTCCCTCCTCAGCTTGGGTGTTTTATCTTAAATCAGTGGTTTTCAACCAGTGTACTGTGGCACCCTGGGGTGCCTTGAATGATGGTCAGGGGTGCTGCGGGTAACACTGGCCTCTGTCCTACTTTCCTTCCCTCCATCCTCTGATGCCTTCTCGCGTCTCTGCCTCCCAAAGGCTTGCATAGCTGTTTCTTGCAGCAGCCCTGGCTACAAGCTCCCCAGGTGAATGGTGCCTCTGGGGCTGGGCAAAGGGGGTTTCCCAGGCCTCTGTGGGGCAGTGTGAGGAGGAACCTCGCTTTGGGGTGGGGTGGCAGCTGTGGCTGCCCAGAGGACTCCCAAGGAGATGAGAGACTGAGGGAATACTCCACAAGGGAGGGTGTTTGAAAAAGAGTGAGACACTGCCAGTTCTGCAGGCTCCTGAGCCCCACAGAGGTGCCACAGAAAGAATGTAGTTGGGTAAGGGAGCCATGGACTCAAAAAGTTTGAAAACCTCTGTCTTAAATATTTATTACACGTATTGTTTCTTATAAGAACCTTCCAGAGCTCTTCTGTCCAAGGTCTTCTGACCAGCTCCACAACTGACTAGCCTAAGCAATTGAGCATCAGACTTTCCAGACCATTCAATGGATATTTTCTTCAAGTAACAACAAAGCTTTTATGTGAGCTCAGACCATGAAGAGATCAACCATGAAGAGATCACTTCACATTCTGAATTTGATAAACAAGCCTCTTATAAACTTACAAGGTGGCATTCAAACTCAAACCACCTACATATAGGAAGCGGCACTGAAGTTAGAGTTTTAGTTGTTTGGCTGTTTCAATAAGTTTAGAATGGAAATACGTCTTTTTGTTATTATTAATTTTACATGTAAGTATTAACAAAAAGGAAAGAAACAAAGTGTATTAAAAATAAAGAAAAAGAAATAAAATAACAACAATACCACCAGCTCACATTAGGAATACATAGAAATTCTTTCTGACGAGGAAAAGAAACAAACTGCATGATAAATAGAGCAGGTGCTTTTTGAAAGTACAAGATTAAAAGATGCCTGGCTTTTCTCCAAGATTAATGCACCGTCCCCAGTTACTCTTCCAGTGCAAATAAGTTAATGAATTTTACAACTGTAGCATGGAGGAATGAAGAACTTCTATTGTATTACTGAGACACTTAAATTAATACAAACACTAACTCTCATGTTGATATTTCAAAATCCAAGCGGCTTTCTAAAATTATATTTTAAGCTCATGCTGTCAGCACTTTATTCATCTCTGGTTTTCTATTTAGCTTTCTATCTCAAACTGATATTTAACAGAACCATGTTTTACTGGAGCACCGGCAGACATGTGAAGGTTTCTGCTTATTGACTCATTTAACCAATCACGCCTTGGGACGAAACTCTCGATACCCACCATTAGGATCAAAATTAGTTTCAATAAATATGAGACTAGAACCGCAGCACAACATTCTCCGGGTTTCATTATGCAGTAGAATCATAGAATTGTTGGAAGGGACCATAAGGGTCATCTAGTCTAACCCCCTGGAATAGAAGAATATTTTGCTCAATGTGGGGCTCAAACCCACAAGCCTGAGATTAAAAGTCTTATTTATGCTCTTTCCCCAAGGGGCAAGTGGGTGTACAAACAAGCCAGGTATTGTTGCAACAGCTGCTAAAACCAGAAGGTCTTTTGGGGCGGGAGGGGTTCCAAAAATATTTGCAAAACATTGCAAGTAATTTTGGATCACCATTGCTTGAGCTGACTGTCACATCACATGCACTAATTATGTCACAAACATTGGTAACGGCAGCTAAAGACCATGGAATGAGTGTGGACAGTCACACTGTTCCTCTGCAGAATAATCCTCACCAGTTCATGCGCATCACTGATGCTCCTTAGCACAGAAAAATACCAACTCCTGCTGATTTCAGTAGTTAACTTCTGATACCAGAAGGACCAGCCACAAAACTAGGTATGCATGCCTATAAGTGTACTGAAATCCTTCTACTTAATATTTAGCTTTAGCATACATTAGGTTTATTGTAGAATTACGACATGACGTATAATGAATCTGTCTATAGGTGCACACATAACATCTACTCGTGGCACCACTAATTTCATGCTTTTTAAAAGAAGAAGAAAGAAGACCCGACTCGTTCATAGGAATACAAAGTGCTATTCATTCTGTTCCAAGTCCTAAAGCCTTCACCACTTTTAAGAGGAAGCCCTCGAGGGTGACAGAAGCAGGTGTAACTCCTTTGAAGCCTTCCTTCCAGAAGCAAGCTTTGTCCCCGGGACCCTATTTGCCTTCCTCTTAAAGGATGTGAAAATACAGAGTGAGCTGGATTCTGTCAATCACTGGCACAGCAAATTAATTTGCACGCATTACTACCGGCAACAGCGTGACACTTCACATTTTGATGGGATGAAGGGAACAGCAAACTTACCAGAATACTTCCCCCAGGTGTGGGCTGCCTTGCCAGACTTACACCCATCCATTCATCATCTCTGTCCTCCTTGCATGTCTTTCCGCAGGTCATTCCTTGAACATTCGCTTGAATGAATGCAGGAGCAAGGGTGAAAGTTAATAAGGGAGGAAGATGGCATTTGTTTATTTCCACAGTGATCGCACAAGTAAGTTTACATAGTTATTTATCATATATCTGGTGAATTCAGGATGAATCCATGTGGGCATACTATCCTCTTCAATGGCAATGGAAAACAAAAGGAACACATAAATAGAAATAAGTTTTTCTCCCTTTCTCACAGAAGCAGAATCTGGGGCCATCCAAGGAAGCTGAATGATGAAATATTTGAAAGCCCAAGGAAGAATTTCCTCACAGAGTTTGCTGATCAATTATGGATTTGCAAATTTGATACCACAAGGAAAAGCAACTGTAATAGTTCACCCATTGCCAGCTTCCAGGAGCTTTCGGACCAAGACCCCAAAATGTATTAGCACTTTTTGCTCATTATGGGGCAATGGAGGGAGAATTGGGAGGATCATGATTTGCTCCCGTGACATATCAGTCCTCGTTTTCTTTTACAGCTAGCTAAGGGGAGGGGAACTGAGTTAAGACCAAAATATATAAAGGAAATAGAATTTTTATTACACTTAAATGAGTACCGTATTTTTGCTCTATAAAACGCACCAGACCACAAGACGCACCTAGTTTTTGGAGGAGGAAAACAAGAAAAAAATAATATTCTGAATCTCAGAAGCCAGAACAGCAAGAGGGATCGCTGCACAGTGAAAGCAACAATCCCTCTTGCTGTTCTGGCTTCTGGGATAGCTGTGCAGCCTGTGTTCACTCCATAAGACGCACACACAGTTCCCCTTACTTTTTAGGAGGGAAAAAGTGAGTCTTATAGAGCAAAAAATACGGTATTTCATATGTATTTACACTGCTTTAAATCCTGAATGGGCTAAACACATTTTAAGAAAGTCTTTTTGTGTGGCCATATCAGAAACATATCATTACAGGCTTTGACTTCTGATTTGCAATTATTTAAAGGAGAAGCATAAAACACTTCAACATGCATAACACGTCCTGAAGAGAACCTAGCAGTACCACAGCATGACTAACGATGAGAAGCTTCACTTCTCAAATAATATTTCCTCCATCTGAGAAATACTGATTGTCAAAAGCCTCCAGTAAGGCACAGATCTAAGTTTCTTGTAGTGCAACTGTAGTCATAGTAGGGTCGGGAGACGTTCCCCATGCAGCGAAGCCCTAAGGCTCTTGAGAACGAGAAATTTTTCAAAACAGAGTTTGCATATAAACTTAAAACAGGGTCAACCCATACATACCTCGGCCCATATCCAGTTCTGTGCATCTCCTGTCAGGGTTAGTGTGAACACGGCATTTAAACACAGCTCCTGGGGACTTAAGAGAGGCGCTGTATTTAGACTCTGCCTTTGGGGCGCCAACCAAAACCCTGGAAATTGAGAGCAAAAGAATGTTTCATTAACGCTACAAGAAGGAAATGAATGCACACAAGTTGCACAGTAACAGCCCGCTCTCATTGACAGGCTATGTTTTCCCAACACCCTTAGGAAGCTATGATCCAAGATACATGTGCCCACCCACCATGGCAAGGCAAGGCAAGGCATTTCCCTTTAATAAAACCATGAAGGAGCTAAGAATGCACAACACGATCTCTAGCCCCCCCCCCCCAATATAAGCTTTTGGGAAAGAATGAAAATTACCAACAGCAACTATGTATGCATGCTCTCCACACCCAGCCCCCACTCCTCAGCTATAAATATGAGCACTCCTCAACCCAGAAGAACGAAGGTGGAACATTCATTAAAATGGTCTGAGATTGAAGAACAGTGGTACCTCAGTTTACAAACTTAATCCGTTCCGGAAGTCCATTCTTAAACCGAAACTGTTCTTAAACGAAGGCGCGCTTTCCCTAATGAGACCTCCTGCTGGCGGTGCCCTTCCACCGTTCGGCTTCCATTCTTAGACCGAGGTAAAGTTCGCAAACCGGGACACTACTTCCGGTTTTGCGGAGTTTGTAAACCAAATAGTTCGTAAACAGGGCTGTTCTTAAACGAAGGTAGCAGTGTACACCCTGTTGGTGTGAGCTTAATCTGTGATGTAAAAGATTTTCCAAGTCTGCTTTGATGCCATTGGATGACAGCATACAAGACTTAACACCTTTACTAAACACCTTTCTCTGAGAAGACAACATGTTTGGTAATTGGTTTTTTTATTAAAAAAAACAATAAAGTTTGGAAGAAGAAGAAGAGGAGGAGGAGGAGGAGGAGGAGGAGGAGGAGGAAGAGGAGGAGAAATTATGCTGGAAGGTGGGATGGGAGACTGTCCACTTTACTTTCTCATTTTTCTGATCTTAAGTTTAGTTCTCCATATTTCCACTTCTATTTAAGGTTGTGTTTTTTTTAAGTCATCCTGAAAAGTGAGCAGCCATTTAGTGTGAGTTTCTCCTACGTTTGTATGTGATTTTGTCCCATACAAAGCATTATGTATTCCGTTTTGACTAACAGATGCACTCTTTGCCCTTAATATACACATTTTTATAAACATCACTTGGTTGGAGAACAGCACTACAAAATTCAGAGCAGTGCAAATTTCAAAGTATGGTTGTTTTTCTGTTTGTATATTGTTTTAGAAAGTGCAAATTAGGTAGGTTAGCCTCTTAAGTGGGACCTGAATTGAATTTGTCCCCATAACCAGATGCAAGAAACTCCATTTTTGGATTCGAGGTAAATGTGTGCATCATAATGCACACTCTGTAATAGGGTATCCAGGACATTTCTCTGTCTCAGGCAGAACAGCAAATGTTGCCCCCCCCCCACCCTTAGCACAAATCAAAAAGCACTGTACCCAAGGCCAGTCAGGTTCTTGTGGCAAAAGAGGTGGAAAATCACACAAACACCTCTCCACCTCATTGCCTGCAAAAATACAACAATAAGTAAAGCAACTATTTGCTTCCTTTTCAGGAAACCCAAAATCTGCACTCTGCTCACTCTGTCTAACAGCAGGGCTGGCGCTGCCCTACAAAATTTGGCAAAAGAAAACTGGGACACTCATTTCATATCAGAAAGCAGAAATTAAATTCTTCGAATCAGCCCCTGTGGATTCTATGTATATGGTAATCCAATGCGAGCAGATGATGATATCGCATTGCAAAAGTAGCATCAATGTTTCCAGAAGCCTTTTTCTGGAATGGGCAAGAGCTTCAATAGGTTGCAAGTTTTTTAAACCAAGCTAACACTCTGCCAGCTGAACTCATGCCTACCTATGTAACACAATTCACATAGATATCAACAACAATTAGCTAAAACCAGAAGGCACATATAAAACATATCTGAGGAGAAATTTTCAGTTGCTTACATTCAACCTGAAAAGCATTTTACAAAGTGTCAGCCTATCTTATACAGTGGTACCTCGGGTTAAGAACTTAATTCGTTCTGTAGGTCCGTTCTTAACCTGAAACTGTTCTTAACCTGAGGTACTACTTTAGCTAATGGGGCTTCCCGCTGCCGCCGCGCCGCCGCCACACAATTTCTGTTCTCATCCTGAAGCAAAGTTCTTAACCCAAGGTACTATTTCTGGGTTAGCGGAGTCTGTAACCTGAAGCGTCTGTAACCTGAAGCGTCTGTAATCCGAGGTACCACTGTATGGGGAACTCAATGCCTATTTATATTACACTCCAAAACTAGTTGACTGGCCATTCCCTATCCCTAGGAACTCTGAGAATTGCAGTTCCTTAAGGGAGGACGCGGGTGGCCCTGTGGTCTAAACCACAGAGCCTAGGGCTTGCTGATCGGAAGTTCAGCAGTTTGAATCCCCACGACGGGGTGAGCTCCTGTTGTTCGAGCCCAACTTCTGCCCATCTACCAGTTCGAAAGCATGCAATGTGCGAGTAGAAAAATAGGTACCATTCTGGCAGGAAGGTAAACGGCGTTTCCGTGCGCTGCTCTGGTTCACCAGAAGCAGCTTAGTCATGCTGGCCACATGACCTGGAAACTGTCTGCGGACAAACACAGGCTCCCTTGGGCTATAGAGCGAGATGAGCACACAACCCCAGAGTCATCTGCGACTGGACCTAACGGTCAGGGGTCCCTTTACCTTTTAAGGGAGGTTAGCTGTCTCATTACAACTAGTGGTGTGCTGAGAAACATGATAATAATAAATTCAAATTACAGTCTCAACATGTAACAGTCCTCTATATGAGCATATGAATGTCTCAAGCTCTACACATTTATTTGTCTTATATAGCTTTTCCTTAGTTTTACAGACTAGCTTCCTTCTTTTCCAATTGGCCACTAAGAGATCTCTTCTCTCCCCAGTGGTGAAAAGTGTGTTTAGATCCCTTTAAAGTAGCCAAGGCTAATACATAACCGTATTTAGCTGTAACAAGTCATGGAAATAGTTTCCTTACCAACCACTTACAATTTAAATTGTGAGCCCATACGCTGGTAATATTGCCATCAAAGTTTTCTTTTTCAATAATGTCAATAAATTTATATGAATGATGCTACTTCATGGTGTACATTAAAGAGGAAATGATTGGCATTTTTTATCCAAGCTTGCCCGTCTCTCAGTGGCATTTGTATTGAGAGCTGCTATTTCAGACTCCCTTGTGTTTGCTTCTCAATGTTTGTTGGCTTTGTAGTTTTCTGTAATTTAGGTAACTGGGCCACTAATTGTTCTCACTTGTGAAAACATGACTCTTTAGAAGGTAGCCCCTGTCAAAAAGCCTGTGATTTGGCAGCTTCTCCTCTGAAACTCAAGAGAAATCAAACTGTTAATGTAGCCTTTTCTCCTTTAAAGTTTGTTTTAAATATCTTAGCACAGTTTTTCTGGCTTCAGTGAAGTGAGTCAATGTTGAAGCTGCAGAGGAAACCTCAGTGTGAGAGTTATTTTTCTGGGTAAATGCCTGATACCTCATGTAAATAAATATCTATAACTATATAAATAAACCAGTTTTTACCAACATAATTATATGTTATTTATACATCCCAAAGTTTGATAGAGAGAAAAGCAAACGCTCTCTTTCTTGTTCATACAAAGGATGAGGTAGCAAACATTCCCTGTGTTTCGTCATTTCAGGGGCTTTCCTGGCCCTCAAGGCTGGACAAAGAACTCCCAAAGTCTTTCATGCGCAAATCAGATCAGTATGTAGACAAGGCTCTGGTTACAAGGTATAGCAGGTACAATAATAATAATAATTATTATTATTATTATTATTATTATTATTATTATTATTATTATTATTATTATTTATTTGTACCCCGCCCATCTGGCTGGGTTTCCCCAGCCACTCTGGGCAGCTTCCAACAAAGATGAAAAATACACTAAAATGTCACATATTAAAAACTTCCCTGAGTAGGGCTGCCTTCAGATGTCTTCTGAATGTCAGGTAGTTGTTTATCTCTTTGACATCTGATGGGAGGGCGTTCCACAAGGCGGGCGCCACTACCGAGAAGGCCCTCTGCCTGGTTCCCTGTAACTTGGCCTCTCGCAGTGAGGGAACCGCCAGAAGGCCCTCGGAGCTGGACCTCAGTGTCCGGGCAGAACGATGGGGGAGGAGACGCTCCTTCAGGTATACTGGACCAAGGCCGTTTAGGGCTTTAAAGGTCAGCACCAACAAGGGAGGTGTAAATGCATGACTAATCACAAGTGAAGACACTAACCCAACTAGCGACACACACCCTGCATCTTCCCTTTGAAGCTGTCAGTGGCCAGAGTCCCTGGACTGGACAAACAAAGGGGGCACTCCTTTGGGTGCATTGGGCCTGTGAAGTTTGTTCACACAGGTGTCGCCATGGAGACACAGGTGGAGTTGGAGCTGGCTTAGCATCTGACTTACTCTCAGTTGGAAAAGGTGTGTCATTTACAGGAGAGGGTGCCAGAGGCAGCTGCACAATAAGAGACGCCTTATGAGAGGTATTTGATATCGCAGGGATGCAACACTTCTATGTCAATTCACATGAGAGCCAACGTGATGAATTCCAGGTATCACTGGACTCCTAACTCAAATAAGCCCCAGCCAACATACCCAATGGCTAGGGATGGTGGATGTTGAATACAATGACATCTAGAGGGTGTAACATTGGCTACCCCCTGCAAATGAATTGGATGCAGACTTAGTCACCCACACAGACCCACTGAAATAAATGGGAGTTAAGTTAGGTAAAGGGACCCCGAACCATTAGGTCCAGTTGTGACCGACTCTGGGGTTGCGGCACTCATCTCGCTTTACAGCTTCCGGGTCATGTGGCCAACATGACTAAGCCGCTTCTGGCGAACCAGAGCAGTGCACGGAAATGCCGTTTACCTTCCCGCCGGAGCGGTACCTATTTATCTACTTGCTAGGTTGGCAGGAGCAGGGACCGAGCAACAGGAGCTCACCCCATCACGGGGATTCGAACCGCCAACCTTCTGATCAGCAAGTCCTAGGCTCTGTGGTTTAACCCACAGCGCCACCCACATCCCTTGAGAGTTAAGTTACTCATGTCTTAACGTTTTTAGAAAGCTTATTTACATAATTTTGCTGAATTCAATAAGTTCCTTTGATTGATCCAATCACACATCAGAGCATATATTATAATATAATCCAATTATCAAATATCAAATTATATTGTGGTTGAACATGCATGGCTATAATCTCATCTGTGTGTTTTTAAATTCTGCTACAAGGTAAGAGATCTCCAGCTTTTTCAGAACAAAAGTGTCTAACTCAAATTCCAATGGGTATACTCGAAAGGTGATTAAGTCCATATCCAACCCATTGAACAGGAAAACAGTGCTATTCTTTGGGGGTAGGATTCCATTGTTAAGCACATTTAAAAAAAAAAAATTCCACTGCATCCTTTGTCAGGTATCTGTGCAACAAATCTAAATCTCCCCACCCCTGTAATCAACTTTAAGTTTAAATTACACAGCTTAATGGTAAAACAAGATCCTTCAGCCATAGGCCAAGATGAGAAGGATTTTACATGGTAATCTTGCATGTAACAGACCAGGTCACAAGGTGGTCAGAGTTCTGTTTAAGAAAATTATTTATTTTCACAAGCTTTGTTGTAACCACAATTAACTGCAAGAAGTTAGCCTTTCACTGGAATCTCTGTGACTAACTGCATGGGAAAGTATGTAAAATAAAGCCAGATAGGGGGAAAAAACCTTTTACAGTTACAAATTCCTCAAGCATTTGAGTCAGCATTTGGTTACAGATTTGGAATTCGCAGCAGCAGCAGCAACATCCAGTGCAAAAATTCAAGCAGAGAGAAACAAGAGAAAAGAGCTTTCCCTTGGGATAGCTGGTGTGATGCCCTCCAGATGTTGCTGGACTCCAACTCCCATCACCCCACCAGCCAGCATACTCAGAGGTAAGGGGAAATGGGAGTTGTAGTTCAGCCAGATCAGTTGGTTAGAGTGTGCTGCTGAAAACGGCAAGGTCACAGTTTTGGGCTGAACTAGATGAGCCTTCCAACTCTATGGTTCTAAGATTCTATCACCTGCAATCTAATCTACCATCTGTCTTCTTCTTTTTTGGCAATCACTCGTAGCTAAGTAAGATTGTCTTCCATAAACATGGTTTTAACAATGAGTCCGTAAGTGACCGTGGAGGTCAATTCTGGATCCACACGTCCTTCCACATTGGTTTCCGGGCAGGAGTTTATCACAGTGTGGATTTGCCAAGCGTGCCTTCCTCTTAGCGCGTTTCTCACTTGAGATCTGAGTTCGAGTGTCTTCAAAGCCCATGACACCTTTGGTCAAGGCTGTTCTCCAGTTGGAGTGCTCGCAGGCCAGTGTTTCCCAGTTGTCAGTGTTTATACTACATTTTTTTAGATTTGCCTTGAGACAGTCTTTAAACATCTTTTGTTGACCACCAGCGTTACACTTTCCATTTTTCAGTTCAGAATAGAGTACAGTGGTGCCTCACAAGACAAAATTAATCCGTTCCGTGAGGCTCTTCATATAGCGGTTTTTTCGTCTTGCAAAGCAAGCCCATTGACAGCTTAGCAGATTAGAGCTATTAGCGGTTTAGCAGCTTTTAGCGGATCAGCTGATAAGCGGCTTAGGGCTTAGGAAAGGGGGGGGAGGGAAAAAACCCTGCAGGAACTCGCAAGACATTTTCGTCTTCCGAAGCAAGCCTATAGGGAAATTTGTTTTGCGAAGCGCCTCCAAAACGGAAAACCCTTTCGTCTAGCGGGTTTTCCGTCTTGCGAGGCGTTCGTCTTGCGGGGCACCACTGTACTTGCTTTGGAAGGCGATCATCAGGCATCCGCACAACAGGACCAGTCCAACAAAGTTGATGTTGAATTAGGTTACCATCTGTAACCTAATACCGGCAGGGTGGCTCCAACACAAAAGCTGCTACTGCTCACACCTGGGAGCGTGGTCCGAAGGCCTACAATGCAGTAGCCTTGCTGAAGCTAAGCGAGTCGGAGTCTAGTTGGCAACTCCATGCGGGTGCGCCATCTAGGGGAGAACGGGGGTCCAGCCCCCCCCCCAAAAAAATCAATGGGCGGCCTGGGCCCCCTCAAAGTTCCGTGGCGGCTGTGCACGCATGCCGTGGGGCGTGCTTGCATCATGTCCACATGCCACTCGGTATCCACCAGACACATCAGCACACCCCATGGCATGCGCGAGTGACGTCAGCAGGCTCCGCGGCATGCGTGTGTGATGTCAGCATGCCATGGGGCATGGCGAGAACACGCCACGGGGCATGCCAACATCATGTACGCATGCCACAGGGCATGCCAACATCGTGTACGCACGCCCCACGGCCTGCTGACAGCTATCGCGCGTGACGGGCTGCAAGGAACATAGCTTGCCCCTGACACAGTCAACACCTCAATTTTCATACCTAGAGGATAAGAAGGTGCACACCCCTCCGTTTCAAGAGGAAAAGAAAACGCCATTTCCATCAGGACTGGCTCAGCTAGTGAAGAAGCCAACACAGCAATTTCAATTTAACTCGTCTGCCTATGACCTCTTCCTCTCTGCTTGGTACCTGTCTTACACGCACCTCCTGTCCCTTTCTTGCTGAGAAGCCCTCAGGATAAACAGCTTTGGAAGCCAAGACTGCAGGAAGTGCAGCACTTTAAGGAGTGATGAATGGAGGGCCCAGTGGGGTGCCAAGCATGTGCATCTGCCCACAGTGGTGCCAGAAAGCGATTAGACCACCATAGCTCAAATGCTGCTTTGTTACCTGGACGGCAATAAACCGCTGAGATAGAATTGCTTAAAAATAGCCAACCGCATTGCAGTGAACTAACTTACTTTTAATGGCCGGATTAAGTGAAGGCTTCAGTTTCATTTACCTGGCTGGCATTCTCTGAAATACAACGTCTCTATTGAACAATGAGATAAAGAAATTAAACCTGGTGCATGTGTTTGGGGCACAATGTTGCGTTTCAAGTGAAAACACCAGCTCAATACACCACCTTGCTTTCTGTGCAGGGAGGAATAAACATGCAAAGTACCGTATGTTATACAGTGGTACCTCGGGTTAAGTACTTAATTCATTCCAGAGATCCGTTCTTAACCTGAAACTGTTCTTAACCTGAAGCACCACTTTAGCTAATGGGGCCTCCCACTTCTGCCGTGCTGCTGGAGCACAATTTCTGTTCTCACCCTGAAGCAAAGTTCTTAACCTGAAGCACTATTTCTGGGTTAGCAGAGTCTGTAACCTGAAGCTATGTAACCTGAAGGATATGTAACCCGAGGTACCACTGTACTGCAAAATCTGCCTTGGATACCAAAATACCAGAAGGAAGCAGGTGTAGACACACAAAAAGCAATTCTACATTTCAAGTTTGAACACTAGCATGACTTCCACGCCAATTTTCTAGGGGTGGGGGGAAGGATATATCTCCACAGAGCAAGAATAAATCATTATCTCTATTCTGCCTGTCTGGGGAAGAGTATCCTTTATCAAATTTTACAAGGGTTTACATATATACACCAGGATGACCATTCTTCAGGCTTTAGCCCCTACCCTCTGCAATTTAAATATTTGAGTAGTTGGGGGGGGGGTTTGAATCATGACACACATGTAAACACATACAGTATGCACAAAAACTAACATACCACAAAGCAAATGGGATGAATTTTGCATGCTGGAGCTAGTGGGCTTCATTGCCAATGCCATCAATATAGCAAATGACAATATTAGTAAATATATTCATCTGGCCACTGAATTCTGCACAAGCTGTAGGTTCCAAACCGTCTTCAGGGGAAGCCCACGTATAGCACACTTCAGTAATCTAACCTAGAAACAACTGTTGCAACACTATTCCTGTCGAGATAGTGTTGCAACTGAGCCAACAGCCAAAGTCAATAGAAGGCCACTTATGTATCCAGTGAGAGTGACAGAAGAGGATCCAAAAGTTGATAAGCCATGAACAAAACATCACTTTACATCAGGCCTTGTTTGCAATTCCCAGTATGGGCATAACAGTGAACCAGGAGTCATGGTTCGCTGCTAGGTAAAGGTAAGGGATCCTGGACAGTTAAGTCCAGTCGCAAACGACTCTGGGGTTGCAGCACTCATCTCGCTTTACTGGCTGAGGTAGCAGACCTTTGTCCACGGACAGTTTTTCCATGGCAGCATGACTAAGCCGCATCTGGCAAAACCAGAGCAGCACATGGAAACACCGTTTACCTTCCCACCGGAGCAGTACCTATTTATCTACTTGCACTTTGATGTGCTTTCAAACTGCTAGGTTGGCAGGAGCTGGGACCAAGCAACGGGAGCTCACCCCGTCGCGGGGATTCGAACCGCCAACATTCCGATCGGCAAGCCCTAGGCTCGGTGGTTTAGACCACAGCTAGTGAGAACTAAATCTGTGGCCACCTGTGTGTTAGTAGTAAGCCATAATCCATGGCTTACTGTGATGCATGAACCCAGCCAAAAGTGTACAATAATTTATTTCACATATGCAGGTTTTAGACCGTTTCTATTACAACCCACATAGGTGAAAAATTTCCCCTGTGGAATTTAGAATAGGCTTTCAGATGGTTAATCTTTTCTAGCTCTTACTTGCAGTTCGTTTATATAATGTGTATAATGACAGCAATAGGGTCTCACAGCGCTGGAGAGAGGTTTGTTTGTTTTTACTGTGCTATATAGCTTATTTGGAAGCAGGCCCCAGGATTTCAATTTGTTCTCGACTTTCTCTTTGGCGTAAGAGAAAGCTGTGTCCTGTCCACAGTACAAGCAGCAGCTGTCTGCTCCCTAACTCGGGAAGCCAGTAATGGAAAGATAACACACACTTATATTGAAGACTAACCTGCAATCCTAGCTGTTGCTTGGACTCCACTGCCATCATCCCTAAAACATTGGCCATACTGGCTGAGGCTGATGTGAGTTGAGTCCAACAACATCTGGAAGTCCAGAAGACAGTTCTTCCTGTTGAAAACTATCTATACTGCTCTGGTTTGTCTCATCTCAAAGCAGATATTGTCAAAGTGGAAAAGGTACAGAAAACAGAAATTAAGGCCAGTGCCATTCCTACCTGTAAAAAGCACATGTTTTTTCTCTGAAATGATACACGGTGGATATTGATAAAAAGCATGAATGAAATTCTGAGGAAACCCTTTCTTTTTTAAACCCTCCTACTTTTCCATCGGACGCAGGTGGCGCTGTGGGTTAAAGCCTCAGCGCCTAGGACTTGCCGATCGAAAGGTCGGCGGTTCGAATCCCTGCGGCGGGGTGCGCTCCCACTGCTCGGTCCCAGCGCCTGCCAACCTAGCAGTTCGAAAGCACCTCCGGGTGCAAGTAGATAAATAGGGACCGCTTACCAGCGGGAAGGTAAACGGCATTTCCGTGTGCGGCTCTGGCTCGCCAGAGCAGCGATGTCACGCTGGCCACGTGACCCGGAAGTGTCTGCGGACAGCGCTGGCCCCTGGCCTCTTGAGTGAGATGGGTGCACAACCCCAGAGTCTGTCAAGACTGGCCCGTACGGGCAGGGCTACCTTTACCTTTACCTTTTACTTTTCCATCATGACTTGGAGTCACCCAGTGAAATAAGAGATTCACAATGAAGAAAAAAAGATATACTCAGACAGTGCATCATTTGCTTGAAGAATTACCTATCATGGGGTTGGGGCTGGCTCCAGGTTTGAAGACGCCCTGAGCAAAGGGTGGAGCTCCATTGGGGTGGGGCTCCATTGGTGGATCCTGGTGATGGCAGAAACCAAGAAATTCTGAGCAGTGCTCTGAGCAGCACCAGGCAGCTGGGTCTAGCAGACGCTTGAGTTTCCCACAATGCCTCAGGGTGATGTTATGGAAGGACATGGTAGGAAATTAAAATGGCAGCTAGAGCCTGCCGTCTGGTACCACTTGGAGCTCTGGGACATTAAAAACACATATTTGAAGTGTCAGTGAGGCACCACTTTGATTTTTTTTATGAAATAGTAGCATATCAATATCATTTTAAATAAACAGATGGATCAGAAGCTTCACCGCTGAGGAACAGCCCTTCCCCTAATAGGAGAACTAAACCTCATACCTCTTTGTGACTTTCCTAGGTTGGGTTTAGCCACTGTGAGAAAGAGGATGCCAGACTAGATAGGCTTTGGTCTGATCCAGAAGAGTTTGTCTTATGTTCTATGCACAGGGGCGCATTAACACCTGGTTTGAATGATTGCAGACCCCTTCAGAATGGTATGAGTTTTGGGCTCTATAGTTAGAACAATGGCAGATAAACACATATCCAAAACACACCAAAAGCATGTAACTTCCCTCAAAGAATCCAGGGGGCCTGTAGTTTCTTCCTCACAGAACTAAAATTCTAAGCATCCTTAATATTCTACAGTTCCCAAGATTCTGGGGAGAGGTTGTATGTTTAAAGGTGTGCTGGGTGTGTTTTAAATGTGTGGGGTGCACCTGTCCTTAATACTGAGAAAGGTTATTTTAAGAATACTGTATGTCATAAATTGTACATCCAGAATGACGTATCCATTTGACTTGCCCTAGAACTGATGCCTGGAGAAATATGAAAAATCTAACAGAATCTAGTTGGGTTGTTGTTGTTGTTTACAGTCTAAAGGTAATGCCATGAACAGGAACAATAATCATATTTATAACAGTTTTTTACTGCCATACTAGTTTTTCACACATGAGTCAGGGTCAGCGTGAACCAACAAGTCATTTTTAGCTTTGCATTTTCTGCACTAAGAAATGTGTATTGTGTGTTAGAGACAACTCAACATTCGAAAATGTAATTTCTATTCCCCTGTCCCCAGTCCAAATTAAAATAAGCCCTTTCAATTTGCTTCTCAATATTATTTGAGAAACTCCCCCCCCCCCTCCCGTCAGTAAACACTCCTCTGGAAAGCTGACAGGCAGGAAAAGTGCAAAAGCACTTTCAAATCAAAGAGAACGATGGCAATTCATTTTAGGGCCTGGTTCCAGACTGAATGCATTTATTGATACCACAATGTGCCACAGTTCCAAGGCCAGCATTTTGAGAAATAAGAGTCCCATCTATTGGAATGAGATACAAGCAAGCATTGTGAACACTTGCCCCTGCCTTCATTCAAACGGCTCCAGGTGAATTTAGAGCCATCCAAACCAGACAGCTACTTTTTCACAGAGCCTCCCCCCCACCCCCAATAAACATGGAAAGAGCATTTGCACGCACCCCGCTCCAAAGTAGAAAGAAGTATTTTTTTAAAAAATCATCACTTGAAATATTTACCTCCTTCTCCCATTATGGCCTTGTATGCCAACAGTTGTTTTTAGAAGGCCACATCCAGCTCTTTAACCATTTAAAACATGAGCAGTATGAAATGAATTTACTCTCCCCAACCTCACTGGAAGTTGTTAAGGCTGCTCGAATTATTCCCATCCGGCGCAACCGGACCTATCGTATTTCATATTGAGAGCATCTGCTGTCAAGATGATGGGCTCTCCACTCGTTCCTGAGAAATTGCAGAGAACGAAGGCAACCAAACAAAGCACAAGCACTGCTGCAAGTGCGAGAGACAGGTGCCTACATGCTCCATTAGCCACCGAGTCCAAATTGTCATTGCGAACAAAAACACTGGACCATGTGTGGCAGCAGCTCATTAGCTTGACATTTGGAATCCATCTCTGCAAGCTTACTAAGGCCAACTCCCATTGCCAAGCTACTCTTCTGTGTCTGTTTTCAAGAGGGATTCGTGACTCTTGCTCTCAGTTATTGGGGATCACCACGATTACAGAATAACTACAAAGCTGGGTTTCAAGTCTCAGCAGAATTTGTTCCAGGGGTTGTCCATGGGCACCAGTGTTCGTACTTAAAATGGTGCCCGAGAAAGGTCTCAGTAAATACGCACTCAAACATCCACAATGTGTGGGAGACAGTTTGCTCTTCTGGCTCAGTTGCTGTTTGAACTTCTACACAACACCCTTAAACATGCTCATATTTCGTTGGTAGTGCAGCTCTTTGCAAGTGTTGGCATTCAGCTGGTCGCAGGTGCCCATGGTCAGCTGGCTATTACCTCTTGAAAAGTGATGTGCTTTGAAAGCCCCACCGATCACTGATCATCAATACTAGCAAACTGCTGTGCCCACAGCGCTCTAATTTCAACCACACGAGCAAAAGGAAAACAGGTCGCCTCATTGTGAGCGGTCTCTCTTAACCATCTCTCAAAGTTGGCCAATGGGGTGAAGGCGAAAAGGATCCGGCCTAGCAGTTAGATTCAGTTCCTTGCCACTAGTGTAGAAGCAGGAAGTTACTCCTAGAGCAAATCTTAAGTTTTAAAGCAGACATTGTGTGAGATACAGTGGTACCTCGGGTAAAGTAATTAATTCGTTCTGGAGGTCTGTTCTTAACCTGAAACTGTTCTTAACCTGAAGCACCACTTTAGCTAATGGGGCCTCCTGCTGCCGCCGCACCGCCGGAGCACAATTTCTGTTCTCATCCTGAAGCAAAGTTCTTAACCCGAGGTAATATTCCTGGGTTAGCAGAGTCTGTAACCTGAAGCGTATGTAACCTGAAGCGTATGTAATCCGAGGTACCACTGTTTAGCAATGGTTGGGTCACGATGACTTCATTGACATTAATGGTTGGCATGGGTTTTGGCTTAACACAACCATAAACAATTCATGAGCCCATTACCAAATTAAATTGTAAATGTCATCTCAGAATGCAGGTTGAACATCTTCCAGGAGTACTTGCACTTAACTGCAGAAATCAGTTTCAAAGAGCATGTGAGCTGTTACCCTGGTGAGGTCCCAACACCTATAAAATGTGAAAGGATTAAGAAACAGGATCTTTATAACCATTTGCTCCACCCTCCCACTTTTTAAAAAATAAAATAAAATCTGAAGAGCTACTGGTAGAGAAAATAAGTGAAAATTATCACTCCCCACCCCCCCCCAAAAAAGTCCAGAAAAGCAGATGTTACTTTGTAAACAATGGAAAACTAATAAAGGGCTATAAGGCACTAACTACCATAAGAATCATGGCTTCTTCTGCTGTTGTTTCTAAAGCATTACTTCTAAATATTATGTAGTAATTTGCAGTTTCCAGGAATAGTCCGCGCTTGTTCCACTGTACCACATCCAGGATGGAGCAAAATTACTTTAAATACCAAGTACAAACCAAGTGACCTCAGTCATACTGGAGGCTTAACAACTCTAGTGCTATCCCTGAACCACAGCAAGAGAAGCAGCTTTTCTGCAACACAAAATAAATCACTGAAGCTGGATTTTAAATGTCAACTCCATGGCTGCAAAAGAGAACATATTTGCTAGGGAGCAATTCACATGTAGAGAGAAAGGGAGCATTGCCAAGGGTAGACTTTGGTTATCCAGGACAGACTGATATGTCAAAGTCAATTCTATATATGAGACGCACAAATGTACCTCTTCAACTGTTTCATCTACAAGCCCTTGGCAAGAGGCATTAGAATCCAGGACAGACAATGTTCTCTTCATGCAGTAATTTGGAATTGCACTAGCTGACCCCCTAAAGCTTTCGGATTAACGGGTGTAGTGCACAGAAATGTAAATGAATGAAAACTCTCAGACTCCCAGAAACTGACAAGTGGAAAAAGTTGCTGGCTGTAAGTTATCAATTCATCTGTTGCTCCTTAAATCTCTCTCTCTCTCTCTCTCTCTCTCTCTCTCTCTCCCCTATATTTGATTCACTAACCTAGGGGGCTGAAGCCCACATGAAGATGGGAAAGATACGGTTCTCACTCTAAGTGCTCTGTCGTTGTGCTTGACATCTGCAGAAAGTGTGGAACTTTCCACACTTTTGCCAGTTGTCTCCTTTCTTTCAAATATAGAAATGCCGTAACTCAAACCATGACTCTTGGCCCCAATCTGTTCCTTAATTGTTAAGTGTGAGATCCTCACCCTTGTTGCTCAGTGTTGACAACCACTAATTCACATCTTCCAGATCTGAATACAGAAAATGGGTTTCAGGGACATGCCCTAGCTAAAATTAAGCTCCGGCTTTTGCAGACTGAAGTTGACCCGGCACAAATAGTTTTTTGCTGGCTCCACCGCGCATATCATCTGAAGTGGGGTGCTATTTAGAAATGGTTTGCTGTGGCACCAGGACCTCTCTTAGCGTCCAGCTGCCACAAAACTCCATCACCACCATTAAGATTGTCATGTGAAGTTGAACTAATGCAGGGGTGCTTCTCTGAATGGAATCCAACCCCCTCCCTCCCCAGTCAGCAAAGCCAATGATCAGAAACGATGGGAGCTGTAGTCAAGTTACATCTGGAGGGCTGCAAGGCCCTGACCTAAAACAATCAGTCTCAAGTCCAGTTTTCATTGAGATGGCTCCGTCTGCAGATGATGGAGCGTCGTACAAGAAAAACGCTTCCGTCGTACAAGAAAAACACTTCCTCCACATAGACAGCTAGATCTCAGATGGAGGGATTCTAGTCTATTCCTTCTCACTCAAGTGCTACTTTTTTAGGTGTATGATTTCTTTTTTCATGAGAGAATACTCCTCCATGTGCAAGCCCCCATCTGTGACTTGAAGAGGCACAACTAAAATACAGGTTTACCACTTTAAGAGAAAACCAGGACTATAATTGGTCCTTATGGAAATGCTGGTCAGAAAGAAATATTTCCCTGTCATCTTTGCACATTAACGTAACAATATCCTGCCAAGAAGCCATGAACTTCAACCCCAGATCCTCTGAGAGATGATGATGATGATGATGACTGTTGTGTCAAGAGCTGCTAGTCTGGACTCACACCTGAGTGTTTGATGACTAGCGTCAAAGGCTGCCTTGCATGTGTGAACATCCTATCATGGATAACCGTGCTTTCAAAGCACCCCTCAACACTTAATACCAGGGTGGGGCTCTACCTGGGGGAGACAGTTCCAACCATGTCTATCCCTCTACAGGCCACTTTGACAAGTGGAAGGGGCCACTCGCCTCTTCGCCCAGAGCTTTAAAGGACATAATCTTGGACTCCCAGTTGCTACTGTTGTATTTATTAAGCCTCTTTTCTTATGAAGTAACCAGGAGCAACTTGCATTAATACCAATTATAAACAACAACAAAAACCTTAAAAGCACAGCAGCACAAATAAAAGGATAAAAGCACAGCTAAACCAAAAGGTTCCACCCCACTAAGAAAGCCGACAATACCCTTCAAATTAAGAGCCAAAAGCCGGGGGAGGGGAGAGAAAAGTATTTGCCTGGTACCTAAAACTACTTAAAGATGTTGCCTCACTGTTATGGTCCAAAGGAAAGCAGAGCAAGGTATTTGGTACTAAGATCACCACCACCACCATATCCAATGTCCCTTCAGAGAACTTGCAGGAAACGAAACACCTCCATTTCTTTGGCCAAACTACCACATTGCCCAAGCATCCTTACAACTAGAGACTTTGAAGAAACACTTTCTGTCATCTTTCTTAAAGTACAACGTACATCAGGGGTCCACATGGGGCCCTGCCACAGATCTCTTTGTCTGTGGTCAAAATCCAACAGTCGGGTCCAATCCTCACTCAAGGGTAAACTCACATCAAGCATGTTTCATTGTCCTTGTCATCCTCTGCTTGATAACACATGCACACACACGCACACACACGCAAACACAGATATTGCACACATGCACACACCATATTAGTGGTGCAGTTAGGCCATTTTAGTGAAGGGTAGTCAATGTGGTGTCATCCACATGTTGTCGGACTACAACGCCCATCATCCATAACATAGACTATGCTGGTTGAGGCTGATGGGAGCTGGAGCCTAACAATACTACACTGGCTTTCTCAATTTTAGACTCTGAGCTTAATGGTCTTATTGGGGAGAGGGGCTCTTTAGATAGCAGTTGCGCCTTACATCTCTCACTTCAAAATGTAGAAAGCTAGCCCTGCTGCATCTGGAGTCTGCTCATTTTGCTGAGACAGACCCTGGATTTCTGCCCCAAAGTCGACCCGATGGCATCACACAGCTCCTAATAAGATTCTAGCCCTACCAGTGACCATTCCCAGCAGGCCATTTAAGAATCAATGCTTCTTTGCATGGTAGGGGGGAAGTGGCCCTCTTCCTCACCCCAAACTAGGAAAAAGATTTTTAAAATGTATACAAACATAAGAAATTGCTCCCCCATCCACAAACACAACCCTGCTGTTGTAGGATCCTGGAGTGGATACTAGGAAAAGGAATCAATTTCTCTCATAACTAATTGTCATAACTAATAACTCAGCTCAACAGTGCACTCTCTCCCCATCACATGAGTGGGAGGAGGGAAGAAGGCAGACTTTGGGGAGTTTCGCTTTAACCCTCCCTCCCATTTTCATGATAGACGATTGCTGGCATTTTAAAATTTCATCCAATCAATACCACTTAAGACAACCCAAATTTAATTTCAGTGAGGGCTCCCATCGTCAAGATCTGGCCCTGAAACGTGCGATTTAGTAAGAGCAAGGAACAAGGCAGGCTTAGCTTGGAGGCGAGTTTCTGTGTGTGATGGAGAAACATACTTTTCGGTTACTTGAAGGGCTGCCACACAGAAGAGAGCAAAGATTTGCTCTCTGCTGCCCTCGAGGGCAAGACTAGAGCTAATGGGTTTCAGCTGTGGGAGGAGGCAGAATCTGGACGTTAAGAGAAAATCCTTAATTCTTGACTGCAAGGGTCAAGAATGGCACAGGCTCACCCTCACTGGGCAACCATCTGTTGGGGATACCCAAGCACTGGATTGTCTGCATGGTCCAGGGGGGTTGACTAGGTGGCCTTCAAGGATGCCCTCCAATCCACAATTCTAAGCCTCTGAGCACACGCAGAGTGCCGCTTTCTTATCACAAAGCAGGCTTTCAGCATACACAGTTCTAGAGGGCAAGGGGCAAGAAGGGGTAAGTCTGTCAGAGAGCCAAAAGGTAAGAGCTGTTTGACAGTGGAGCAGGTCTCCCACGGGAGGTTGTGGCCTCTCCTTCCTTGGAGGGGTTTAAGCAGAGGGTGGATGGTCAACTGTCATGAATGTTTCGGCTGAGATTCCTGCATTGCAGGGGGTTGGACTAGATGACCTTTGGGTCTCTTCCAACTCTATGATTCTATGAAATAGGCACTTTTAGAGAAAGAAAAATGTGCCTATTTCACAGAATCATAAAGAAAGAAATAGTGATGTATGGAAGTGAGAGCTGGACCACAAAGAAGGCTGATCACCGAAGAATTGATGCTTTTGAATTATGGTGCTGGAGGAGACTCTTGAGAGTCCCACACATCCATTCTGAAGGAAATCAGCCCTGAGTGCTCACTGGAAGGACAGATCCTGAAGCTGAGGCTCCAATACTTTGGCCACCTCATGAGAAGAGAAGACTCCCTGGAAAAGACCCTGATGCTGGGAAAGATGGAGGGCACAAGGAGAAGGGGATGACAGAGGACGAGATGGTTGGACAGTGTTCTCAAAGCTACCAGCATGAGTTTGACCAAACTGTGGGAGGCAGTGGAAGACAGGAGTGCCTGGCGTGCTCTGGTCCAGGGGGTCACGAAGAGTCGGACACAACTAAACAACAACAACAGAGAAAGAAAGGGGGAGAAGAGTCTTCAGGAGGTTGAGTGGGTCTTAGAAGATCGGAAATCAGCTTTAGCTCAGTTGGCAGAGCATGAGACTCTTGATCTCTGGGGTTGCAGGTTCGATCCCCACATTGGACCAAAAAAAGATTCCAGTATTGCAGAGAGTTGGACTGGATGACCCTTGGGTCCCTATGATTCTGGAAGAAGCAAAGCTGGACCAGAAGAGGGGTCCCCACCCCTCTCCCCTTACTCACCATCGCGTATTGTCATAGTAATGCTCCAGCACGGAGTAGCCGAAGAAAGAGTTGTTGGGTCCTTGGAAAATCACCGGGTGGTCCAGGTCGAGGTTATAGGAGTAGACCAGCGCCACGCACAGCGTCGCCACCAGCACTTGACACGCGCCCCGCTTGCGCGCCCCGCGGGACGCAGCAGCCATTCTTCGGCGGAGAATGCGCGCCTCTTGCAAGCCAGGATCCGGCCGCCCAGCTCCGTCGGGCGCCGCCTGCTCTCCCTGCCGGAGAAGAAGAAGAGGAGGACCGGCAGCAGCAGCAGGAGCCCCGCGACCCGGGCCCGAGAGCGGAAGGGCGGAGCAGCCAGCAGCGCTCGGCTTGGCGCATCCACGCAGCGCCTGCAAGCCAAGACCATACAGAGGCGAGTCCCCGGGCGGCAGGCAGGCAGTTCCCCGCGGGAGTTTGCAAGGGCGGCGGCAGGACGCTGGAGCTGGAGCGCGCGGGCTCTTCTGGCCGCGTCCCGGAGCAAGCGAGGGGCTTTTGAGCGCCGCCGCCGCCGGGCGCCAATCGCAGGCACGCGCGCGCGCGCGGCGGAGCCAGCCGTCTCCCCGCCGGAGGCGCAGCGCCCTCTGGCGACGCCTCTCGCGCTCTTCCGCGCCTGAGGAGAAATTAGGAAAAAATAAGAAAGTTGGCTTCGAGAGAGAGATTAGGGGGTCGGGGCATAGGAACCAACTCATAGGGGCCGAGGGGTAGCGGGGGGGGGGGGCAGAGGGCAGCTGCCCCCCAAACCAAGTAAATGAATAAAAATACATCAGTGCTGTTTTTCTGGGGGGACGCAGGGGGACGCATACTCCTGAACATTTTGTGAATCTTTGTACTTTTGTCCATTTACTGTATTCATTTTATAGTTGGAACTATAAAATGGTGGTTTTCTTGAGTCAAAATGAGAGTACCCCTAAACATTTTTTTAGAAAAAAAAGCACCGAAAATACTTTACTAATTTACATTTTAAATTATTCATTTAAACAACCTTAAATCCAGTGGCATAGCGTGGGTTGTCAGCACCCGGCGCAAGACAAGTAATTTGCACCCCCTAACCCGTGGATTTGCGCTCCCTAACCCAGTGGCGTAGTGTGGGGGTGCAGGGGGGCCCGGCCGCACTGGGCGCAACATCTGGGCGCAAATCCACGGGTTAGGGGGCGCAAATTACTTGCCTTGCCCCGGGTGCTGACAACACATGCTACGCCACTGCCCTAACCCGTGGATTTGCGCCCCCTAACCCTAACCCCCAGATGTTGCGCCCGGTGTGGCCGGCCCCCCCTGCACCCCCCACGCTGCGCCACTGATTAAATCATTGACTTCCCTCCTTCTCTTTCCTTGGTTTGATTGGCATACCGTTGTTGTTATTGTTGTTGTTGTTTAGTCGTTTAGTCCTGTCCGACCCCATGGATCAGAGCACGCCAGGTGCTTCTGTCTTCCACTGTCTCCTGCAGTTTGGTCAAACTCAAGCTGGTAGCTTCAAGAACATTGTCCAACCATCTCGTTCTCTGTCGTCCCCTTCTCCTTGTGCCCTCCATCTTTCCCAACATCAGGGTCTTTTCCAGGGAGTCTTCTCTTCTCATGAGGTGGCCAAAGTATTGGAGCCTCAGCTTCACGATCTGTCCTTCCAATGAGCACTCAGGGCTAATTTCCTTAAGAATGGATGCGTTTGATCTTCTTGCAGTCCATGGGACTCTCAAGAGTCTCCTCCAGCACCATAATTCAAAAGCATCAATTCTTCGGCGATCAGCCTTCTTTATGGTCCAGCTCTCACTTCCATACATCACTACTGGGAAAACCATAGCTTTAGCTATACGGACCTTAGTTTAGACAAGGTGATGTCTCTGCTTTTTAAAATGGCATACCATACATTCCTGTATATTTTACATAAACCATTCAGTATTCCATGGTCACCAGAATCAGAGCTTATTTGCACTGTTGAATTTATCTTAATGCTACCAGCGTTTTCAAATGCATATAATTTTCACCCATTTATCCAATAAACATTTTCCAATCTTCTTTAAACGTGTGCCTATTTTTCTAGCAAAGGAGGTGCCAGAACTCACCATGAGCACCTCCCTCTTAGAAAGGCAATGGTCCCCACCTGACAGTTGCCAGAACTGAGTTCCGGAAAATTCCGGCTGGGGAAATAAAGGCCCTGGTTATTGCTATTAAAATAGTGTGTGTCATGTGATTGATTATATGGGGCGGGGTTTATCTGCCCTCCTTCACCCCCCCCCAAAAAAAATATTTTGTTCAAGTTGGCATGGTTGATTTCCTCTCTCACACCACCAGCGAAAACAAATATGTGAATAGGAAAAAGAAGCTACCTCCATCCATTGTGAATTTAAAAAGACGTTTAAATTGGTGATTCCAAAAAAGCCCTTTTTTTTTTTGCTAGGGATAATTAGGACGGAAGTTTCGAAGAAGCCAACTAATCTTTTTATGTACTCAACAACCGCAGCCAGAATCTTATATGCGCAGAAATGGAAAGATGGAAGAGACTCCAGCAGAAGAATTAAAAAGGACGGATTGTGCTGAAATGGCAAAATTGACTGTAAAACTAAGAGATCAGAATGATGAACTGTTTATGGAAGACTGGAGGCCTTTGGGGGACTATCTATCAAGATATTTTAGCGATAGGAAATTGTGTGCAGGATTTGAGACACGAGCGACAGGAAAAAACATAAAAATGATGTTAGGATGGAGTTAGGGAGTTGTAACAAGTATAATGCAGCAATTATGGTTAAGAATGAAAACATCAGCGTGGGAGGGGTAGCAAGTCAAAAAGAATAATGTAAGTGAGTAATATATCGTATGTGAAGTAAATGTGTTAATTTTGGGGGAAATCTAATGAAAAATAATATTAAAAAAGAACCTACCCACATGATGCTGACACAAAACTTTTCATAAATGCTATGTAAAAGAATGAAAGTTCAATATTTCCCACTTCTCTCTCCCTGCTCCACATTTTCTCTCTGCTCAAAGGTGTAATCTAGCTGAAAAAGCACAGTCCAGAATTCTCCAACCTCTCATTTGATTTAAACAAGAGGCAGGCCATTGAGGTCTCATCACGGAAATGCATCTACCATGGACATTGGCATCTAAAAATATCTAAACTGCTTGCCAATTACAAAGAATGGCTAAAACAAAGATTTTCGCATTTTTTGCAATGTCCTAAAGCAAATGATATTGTGACTGCCGTGTATATTATATCACCAGAATTTCCACAAGTTCAGTGACTGAGCTATCCCCTCTGTGTGAAATAATCCCATTAGAAGGAAAGTCGATATGACATGATTAGGCAAATTCCACGGATGACAATGCAATCCATTAATAAGCTCAGTGCCAAAGACGTTGCATCTGGAAATACCAAAGCTCTGAGGCTTTCCAGCTCAATCCCGAAGCACTGACCAATGCTGGAAAAGCTTTCCAATCAAATTAAAGAAGATGGAAACTGATGCTCATATGGTGTGGATAGGACTGTCGACATGGGGAGTCATATCCACAAGGATGAGAGGTTGGCAACTCTGGGAGGCTGGCTGGCTCTGGGCCATTGAGATAAGTCATCTAAAAAGCAGGAATTGTATCTAGCACACATTTCCAGGAGATTAGCAAAAATAACAACAACCAAAACAACATCAATTCCTCGGCTACCTTCTGCAACAACTTTACTTTTACAAGATTTAAATCACCAGTGTTTTGTTTACAGCTGCACAATTCAGGTTTCAGTACTGGGATTTAAAACACACACATGAGTCCTAAACAGGGTATCATTTTTTAAAAGGACAATTCAAGCAGTAAGGACCATTTCAATGAGGATATTATATTCATATAGATTTTGGTTTTCTGATTTACATTTACAAAGTTTTATTAGTTTTAAAACATAACCGTATTTCACATGACTGCCCATGAAACACAGCACTTAAAATGGCATATCGTAAAGTAGTTCACCTTAACCGTTTCCCGTGAAGTGGAAGGTATTACACAGACTTCTTCCTCTTAAACACCACACAACCTGCAGGATCTAGTTTGATGTGCCACGGAATTCATTTTGTAATTGTTCAAAAAGTCCAATTAAATGTCAAATTAAAGCGGCAGCGTCATTCCATTTCATTTGGCTGCAAACCCTGCTCTTGTCCAAGTACAGTGGTACCTCAGGTTACATACGCTTCAGGTTACATACGCTTCAGGTTACAGACTCTGCTAACCCAGAAAGAGTGCTTCAGGTTAAGAACTTTGCTTCAGGATGAGAAAAGAAATCGGGCTTCGGCGGAGCGGCAGCAGCAGGAGGCCCCATTAGCTAAAGTGGTGCTTCAGGTTAAGAACAGTTTCAGGTTAAGTACGGACCTCCGGAACGAGTTAAGTACTTAACCTGAGGTACCACTGTAGAATAAATAAAATAAAATAAAATCATATATAGTTGATAATGCAGTTTTCGGATATCACATATTTGATGGCCCACCTTTATGGCAATATTGTAACCAGTGAGGTTAATCCGAGGCACAGTTATTGCTAATTGAAATCTTCATGTGCCTTCTCCGCGTGAGGTCCAGAGGGCAGCAAGATGAGAAATGGCATTTTCTGTGGTGGCTTCCCCACATGTGGAATGCTCTCGCCAAGGAAGCTCACCTGGCACCTTCATTAGGTGCCAGGCAAAATAATTCCTCTTCTCCAAGGCCTTTAGCCAAATAGACAATCTGTGGCCTTTTAAACTGGGGGCAGGGGGCAGGTATTGGTTGGTTTGTTACTGTGTTCTGTATATTTGTGTTTTTCATATTGTGAACCACACTGTGTTCCTCAGACGAATGGCAGTATAGAAATGTAACAAATAATCATTTGTGCTTCTTGGGTGGTTTCACTGGGGACACATAGTTTCAAATTAATTTAAGTTCCAAAGGATTTCTCTCCTCCGCCACCTTCAAGTTCAAAGCCCAGTCAAAGACTGCCTTTTAAACCAGAACAGGAGGTAATAATCATTTAAGTATCCCCCCCCCTCTTCCTCTAAGCTTCTCAATCATATGTAATCCTTCAGCAGCATTTTTCTCAGTTCCATCACAAAAATCAATCACACCTCAAGCATCCAAGGTTCTTTTCTAAAGTACCCTACTTAAGGATTTTCAACTGTGTTGAAGAATTGCTACTCTTCAAAAAAAAAAATTAAGAAGGGGCTTAGGGAATGCAGGTATCTCTGTTTGTGGAATGGGGGGAAATCTACCCCATGATTTATTGCCCCTCTGTACCGAAAGGCAAATGTTGTGTGTGTGTGTACATGGATATATTGTGTACACTCATTAAAATATCCAACCCATTCAGAAGCGCAGGCGGTGTCTGGAGGGCTGAAGTTAGCCTATGCCTGATCTAGTCCAGATCTAGTGTCTACCTTTTTTGCGACTGCACAACAAGACAAGATGCTCTTCCCACCTTATCACCACACAGCTATTATAGCTGGGAAGAATACAGGACTTTTCCTTTCCTTAGCAGAAATTACACAGGCCTCAAGCTCAGCCATCATTTAGCTGTTGCTGTTAGGAAGGCAATGGACCCTCGCTTTCCCCCCATTGTGCTTCGAGGCCCCCAAGCCCATCCCCTGTAAATAACTTCACACTGACACATAATTTTAGTTTCAGTTATTGGGTAAAATTTAGGCCACAACTTTATTGATTGCAGCAAAGTGAGCAGTAGAGTGGTACCTCTGGTTGCGAAAGGGATTCGTTCTGGAGCCCTGTTTGCAACATGAGCAGAATGCTACCTGCGTCTGTACATGTGCAGGTCGTGATCCGCCACTTCTGTGCATGCATGTGGTGTCATTTTGAGCATCTGCGCATGCGCAAGCAGCGAAACCTGGAAGTAACCTTTTCCAGTACTTCCGGGTTGCCGCAGGACGCATCCTGAAAAGGCTCAACCTGAAGCAAACGCAACATGAGGTATGACATTGTTCTGCCTGGATACTGAGGTCCAGCTCCGAGGGCCTTCTGGCGGTTCCCTCGCTGTGAGAAGCCAAGTTACAGGGAACCAGGCAGAGGGCCTTCTCAGTAGAAAAATAACTACCAAACTTTTAGAAGACAGAGTGGCTGGGGAAACCCAGCCAGATGGGTGGGGTATAAATAATAAATTATTATTATTATTATTATTATTATTATTATTTGTCAGAGCTGCCCCAAGGTCCCAGCTCACAGAGGACCAACGCCAGGTCGTTGTTATATACAAAAGTCTTTATTGAAGTTCAGTCTCTATTCCAAAGCCGTGGCGCGCAGCTCTACATCTTAAACCCTAGACCGCCGAAGCTCCGTCTGAATCTCCTCCCCTCTGACACCAGTTTAAGACTCTAGCCCTGCTCCACCTCTTCCTCTGCTCTCTCCTCCTCTGGGTCCTCCTGTCCGCTGGGGCATTCCCCTTTCTGGACTCTTCTGACGCTGAGTCCCCTGACTCCTCCCCCTGCCTCCGGCGGGCTTTAGGACCTGGTTCCCAATCCGGGTTCTCTGCTGTCCCGCGCACCTGTACATTTGAACTTGGCGCTCGCGCCAACCCAGTGACCTTCCTCCTGACGGTTACACTGCTTCTGTCACTGCTTCCCTCTTCCGGGAGGCTAGCTGGACCTGACCTCCCCTCCGTTCCCTGACTCTCCGATGGAGGCGTGGTCAGCCCTGACTCATTTTCTCTCCCTGCTGGGGGAGACGCTGGCCCCGATACCTGGGACTCTTCCCCCCAACTACGCTCTGGTGGGGAAGTTGGTCCTGATCTCCAACTGCTGCTCTGGGAGTCCCCGCTGGCCCCTTGCTTCTAGAGTGTCCCCCTTGGGACCCCCCTTGCCCTGGCCACCGGCGCCCCCTTCTGTGAATCTTCTGATTCGCTGGAGAGGCTCATGGAATCTCTCGGGCCACTGTCATCTTCTCCTACGCTGCCCTCAGATTCTTCCCCTTCGCTCTCCATTTCCTCTCTTCCCTGTGCCTCTGCTCCTGAGCCTCTGACATTATTATTATTATTATTATTGACAATATTGGCTTAGGCACTGGCAACAGATTATAACTGACTCCTGCCTCTCTGGCTGGTAGTCTGAAAGGGTAAACACCAAACGAGGGAGCAACATTGATGAAGATCAACCGAAGCTCACCCCAGGGTTCCTGTGGTCCTGGCATGGCCCTAGACCCTCAAGTGGACTTCGGACAAGATCCAGGAACCTCAGATTCCTTTACCGGAATACCCTATTTCTGGAGGGGCAGATGATGGCCGCACCTCCCCCTGCCACACGTCAATAAGCCAATGCCTAACCACCAAACCTTAGAAAGTTGTGACAATTGCTAAGAGGTAGGTGAAAAACCTGTAGGGACGCAGGTGGCACTGTGGGTTAAAGCCTCAGCGCCTAGGACTTGCCGATGGAAAGGTCGGCGGTTCGAATCCCTGCGGCGGGGTGCGCTCCCGCTGCTCAGTCCCAGCGCCTGCCAACCTAGCAATTCGAAAGCACCTCCAGGTGCAAGTAGATAAATAGGGACCGCTTACCAGTGGGAAGGTAAACGGCGTTTCCGTGTGCGGCTCTGGCTCGCCAGAGCAGCGATGTCACGCTGGCCACGTGACCCGGAAGTGTCTCCGGACAGCGCTGGCCCCTGGCCTCTTAAGTGAGATGGGCGCACAACCCCAGAGTCTGTCAAGACTGGCCCGTACGGGCAGGGGTACCTTTACCTTTACCTTTAGGTGAAAAACCAAGTGGCCAAAGCCAATTTGCCAAATGGAAAAAAAATAATACCTGGCCCCTGTTCCAAAAACAGGCGACCCAATATCCAAACCAAGGCCAAAACAGCATCTACTACAAATAGGGAGGGAGGGCAGGTGTTCGGCAGCGCGAAGCAAGTGCCCCCAGTCACGTCGCACCGCCACTTTTATAGGCCCCAAGAGTCACGCTGCCTGCAAACAGCTTGGCGCGACTGTGGGTCTCAAGTGCTGAGGCTGGGCCATGCCCAGCAACAACTCACCCCGCGGGGGTGCCTTAGGGGCCCGCGCGCAACCAGGACCCTCAATAAGGAGGATCTCATTTACTATCCAAACAGTGCCAATCTGAATTTACAGAGATCATGAGTGATCGTGGAATGTGCATGCATTTTTCTAGAGTGCTTGCCACCATCCATTTGTATCCAAGAAAATGAGCAAAATTCCATTTAGAATTAAATGTTTTTCCTATCAGATGTACTTGACATATTTATGTTGAAAGGTACATCCCACCATTCAGTCCCCAGCAAATTCTGCCAAGGAAGGCCAGTGTTAATTAAATAGGCAAAGCCATCTCATAAAAGCAGCATGACATATTTAATAAATAACGAAGTGAAAAATGGAAGCACTTAACGTCATCTGGCAAAGGCTTTCTTAAATTAAAAAGTCTTTCCTGAAGCCAGTTGGTTAGATCATGGGTCTGATACCATCAAGGTTGCACGTTCAATCCCTGTATATCCCATAGCTGCATATTCCTGCATTGCAGGGGGGTTGGACTAGATCAGGCATAGGCTAACTTCAGCCCTCCAGATGTTTTGGACTACAATTCCCATCAGCCCTAGCTAACAGGACCAGTGGTCAAGGATGATGGGGATTGTAGTCCAAAACATCTAGAGGGATGAAGTTTGCCTATGCCTGGACTAGATGGTGCTCAGAGTCCCTTCCAATTCTACATGGGACTGGCAGAGATGACGGGCAGAATCCGAGACCAGGAGAAAGAGACAGTGGAAGAAGATTGGAAGAAATTTAAAGACTATCTTAACAAATATTATAAAATTAATGAAGGCTAGAATTGACATGGGTTTAAAAATTATGTGGTTTTCAGGGGTGTTAACTATGGAAAAAGAACTGAATTATTAAAGATTTTGGGAAATAAGGGATTGGATTTGCTGATTAGATAATGAAATTAGAATACAGAAGGGGGAGGTATGAGGAGGTCGGGGAAATTAGGTTTAAGAAAATAAGGATGGAAATTATACGTGTTTCTTTTTGTTTTTCGTTTATGTATGTTTTTATTGTTCAACTTGAATAAATATCATTTTAAAAAAAACACAACAGAGTCCCTTCCAATTGTATAATTCTATCATTCTAAAGGCAGAGAGAGGGGGGGGGCACCAGGTGAATCTCACTGGAATTTCAATGAAGTTGAATGTTGGAAGAGTCGGGTCAGATGAAAGAAAGTACTTATTAACGCAGTTAGTAGCATTTGTTTTATTTTGAAATCTTTAAGGTAATATTTTAGTTTTCTGTTATGTTGCTTTGACTGTATACTTTATATTTGGCTTTCTTGAGATTGTTTTATTCATATTTGATTGATTTAATATGCTGTAAACCGCTTTGAGGTTTTTCTTAAAAATATAAAGCGGTATAGAAATTTAAAAAAAAATAAAAATTGTGGAACTCATATCTACCAACCTGCACGGCTTTAAAAGATTAGACAAATTCAATAGTGGAGAGGTCTGCCTCTTCTTATGTCCTTATTCCACAAGGAGGGTCATCTGTAGGGAGGTTCAGCGTTCCCGTGCATTGAAATAATGCATGAGGGCAGTCATGAGGCTGCGCAGGCTAGCCCTGCCATCCACCGCCAAGAGACCCAGCAACTTGGCATCCATCCCATCTGGAGGTCACACAGTTCCGGCAACACGCCCTGCCCCGGCTCGCCCCACCCGTGGGTGGCATGTGCCCCAGCAGCTTTCTGCACCTTGGTATTCAATCCATCTGTAAAGCCAGATGTGGAGGTAACGCTCCGCTTTGTGAAGGCAAACCTCGCACCAGACATGCAGCAGTGTGTCAAGGAGCGTTATGTCTGCTTTCCCTGACCTTCTTGGCTAGAAAACAGGGTTTTCCCCCTGAGCTTTATATATATATATATATATATATATATATATATATATATATATATATTTATTAAGATTTTTATAAGAGAAAAGCATAAGTAACAAACAACATTGCTTATATCACACACAAAATTTCATAACTTGTTTGGACTTCCTCACATCTCCTGCTCCCACTTACATTGTTAAAAGGTTTTTCAAGCAAATTATCATCTTGTTTACAATCTTATATCCACTCGTTTAAATATAATCTAATAGTTCTCCCGAAGGGTTTGTCTTTTAAACTCACTTATCATCTAATTCCGATCTAGTTTAGTGGTGGCCAATTATTTATGATCAAGCATCCTTCTTAACATTCAATCAAATTACAATATTTTTGTAAGTAAATTTTAAATTTCTTCCAATCTTCTTCCCCCTGAGCTTTTGTCCTTTCACAATTTCTTTGTTAGACATATTGCTTGGCTGGGGCATGACGGGAGACAGGAGACATAATCAAGTACCAGGAGGAACATTTGAGGGAAACACCTGCTGACACGTGTATTTGCTAATGCTGGAAATGTGCTTAGATGTAAGTATGTTAAGTTCAGGGTGGTTTCACTACTGTTTCCAACTGTTGACTTCTGCTAATAAAAGGAGCCTCAGCAGAGCTAGTCGGCAGCTTGCTTGGAGCATGCTTGCCAGCGTTCTTCTGCACAGCTCACCTGAATTCAACCTCCCGTCGTCTCCGTTATTCCTACAGCCAGATGGATTCCGAGTGCCTGATGCATAATCCTGAGTCTGAGGTTGATCACCAAATTGCACAAGACCATGGGTAGGCAACCTAAGGCCCAGGGGCTGGATGCGGCCCAATCGCCTTCTCAATCCGACCCGGGAATGGTCCGGGAATCAGCGTGTTTTTACATGAGTAGAATGTGTCCTTTTATTTAAAATGCATCTCTGGGTTGTTTGTGGGGCCTGCCTGGTGTTTTTACATGAGTAGAATATGTGCCTTTATTTAAAATGCATCTCTGGGTTATGTGTGGGGCATAGGAATTCATTCATATATTTTTTTCAGAATATAGTCCGGCTCCCCACAAGGTCTAAAGGACAGTGGGCCAGCCCCGTGCTGAAATAGTTTGCTGACCCCTGCACAAGACTCACCAAGCAGATGAAAAGCTGTTGGAGAGGTGGAGAGATTTTATACCTGCCTACAAACCCTCCACAGCACTCTCTATGTGCCATCCAGGAAGATGTACATTGACATGGTAATTACTCCTCACTAGAGTACAAGTGCAAGTTGTTTCATTACAGTCAGTAACCAATATAAGGAGACAAAGCACCAATTACAAAATTTAAAAAGTCAAGACGAGATAAAATGATGTAAGGAGCATAAGAAGGCAGCAGTTTCCATCCCATCCTGAGTTCATCACAATAAGCAATTTATCCTATCTGATACAGTTCAGCTCCCACGAAAACCCTATGCCATTCATTTCACTATCAGCTATGCCAGAAAGTGTATAATTAATTTCTATGTAAGGGAAACATCAGAAACAATGCAGAAAACATAATTATTGATTTTTACATTTGCAGACTAAAACAACGGTAGTGAATATCCACTAGCATGGTTTTTGTTCCTGACAAGCATGCAGATTGTGGGAATTTCCACTTCTTACTCCATATCCAACAGAATTCTCCATCATTCCTATTCCTAACCCAATAAACACCCCATACTCTTTCCATTTTATATATACTGCTTGATTGCAATTTTAAAAAAGAAAACTCTGTGTGGTTTAGCTTTCCATATTGCTGGATAAAACACAGATATCTGCGGAACTAAAACCGGAAGAGGCTGACCTGTTTTGCAGCTGCTTATTGCCATATTGCCATATAGCACCATATTGCCTCTGAGACTTTATCTTTATTCTATTAAGTCATCCTTGATTAGTATTACTAGTGATCTAGTTCACATTGACACCTCTCTAGCAGTGTACGTGGAGAATTGAACATTTATGTGAATTGATTAAAACAAAACCCTTTGCCATCAAAAGCTGAGCTGGTATTTTTTTATCTTATTTAGTTAGACACAAATAAGCAACAAAGCTGCCTTTTTAAAAGTAGCGCATAGATTTTAAAACTGTATCTCCTCTACAATCCAATACAAAGTTGGTGGCCTTAAACATACTTCACTCCATGCTGGATTACAGCTAAAATCTATACAATAATAAAACCGAACCACTTAAGCATTTTATCCTAAGCACAAGCATTTTTTAAACAATCACCTAGATAATGACCTTTGTAGGATGGTTTCACAGACCTCCTCACAAATCTCCTCAAATATATCGTTTATTAATAATAAAAAGCTCAAAGTGATGCAATTTCTTTTTGAAAAATATTTTTATTAAGAATTTCAACATAACAATTTATATCAAAAACACACCATCCTCATTCCCCCCCCATTTTTTCCCTCCCCCAAAAAGAGAAACACCCCCTCACCCCCCCTCCCAGACTTCCCTCAGCTCCTCTCTTTCGTTTTTCAGCACATGTTATTCTCTGCATATTATAAAATTGTAAAGATCCTTAATTTATCTACCTATGTATTACCAATAAAAAGTTCGTGTCTGTTTATTCAAAACCTGCCAAGGAGTCCAATTCATTTTGTTGTTTCTTTAAGCATTTTGTAAAAGGTTCCCATTCTTCTCTGAAGTCACAGTCATCCTTGTCATGTAGTTTGTGTGTCAATTTCACCAGTTCTGCGTAATCCATTAATTTCTCTTGCCACAGTTCTTTAGTCGGGATTTCCTCATTCTTCCATCCTTGTGCTGTTAAGACTCTTGCCACCGTTGTCGCATACATAAAAATACTTTTCAATTTCTTTGGCAGGCCTTTTCCTACAATCCCTAACAGAAATGCTTCCGTTTTTTTTACAAATGTTAATTGGAACATTTTCTTCAACAAAGCGATGCCATTTCTAAAACTACAGTATACCCTTCAGAGATGGATTGCAATACACCGTTTCTGCAAATGCTAGTCATTTTCACCATAATGTGTTTCCACGTAATGTGCAAATGTGTAGCCATTGTGAGAGACAAGGCTCTTCTCAAAACCACTGCAATTAAAATAATTGGACTTTTCACATTGTTCAGGACTACCTATGTGTACAGAGTTCTATGTGCAGAAGAATTGAGTCTACAAAGTTAGGCAGAACTTTTCATCGTGCAGAACAGAAAGTACTTAATTATTAGCAACTGTCAACACTAGATGCTTGAAAACTATGACACACAAAACTGACGCGCAAAACATAAGTGGTCTAAGCAGGAACTTTGGTAGAATGCCTTATGTCCTGGGCTTCAGGTGCTCACTAATACACTTGCAATCCAGAGCCCTTTTTGCTCTGCCATGTTAAGCCATTGAAAGAGTCATGTTGGTAAAACAGGCCAGTGGCAATAAGTAAATCCCATTAGTAACGCAGGTGCACCGATTAACATAAACCACTAGAGACAGGGTGGGGAACCTCAGGCCTGTAAGCAGACCTTGCAGCTTGGGTGAATTAGATTGGAATCATCACAGTTATTTGGAGTTCAAAGATTTTTTGCAGGAACTATTTACAGGATGAGTTACAGATAGGTAGCCGTGTTGGTCTGCCATAGTCAAAACAAAATTTTTTTCCCTTCCAGTAGCACCTTAAAGACCAACTAAGTTAGTTCCAACAAGGCCCGTGCATGCACACGAAAGCTCATACCAAGAACTAACTTAGTTGGTCTTTAAGGTGCTACTGGAAGGAAAAAAAATTGTTTTTATTTACAGGATGAGTAGAGATGAGAGAGAGAGAGAGAGAGAGAGAGTAGCAGACATCTTGTTTGGAGAGAACAATGAGCAACATGGCTCAGCTTTCAGGGGTGGAGTTAACTTGGACAAACAGGTTACAGGCACGTGCTGGCTGCAATGCTAGACAAACAGGACCTTCATGTGGTTTAAAGTAACACATGTATTAGCTAGAAGCTCTAGAGAAGGAAATGGATTAGCTTTTCTCCAACAAGGCCCAGGGGCCAAATGCAGCCCTCTTTATTTAGTCATGCCACATGCCTCACCAATCCTGCTGTATGTCCTTTTGCCTGGTTAGAATATGCTCTTGACTATTTGGAGGAACGAGGTTGTGTGTGTAGAAACCTCTGACTTTTGTGTGGCTGGAATGTCGTCTATTGTACAATATGTGTAAGAATTGCTTCCTCTGTTCCATTTCCTTTTGTCTTCTGGTCCCACCAACCACTTGTGGCCCCTGAGGCTTAAGTGTGTTCCCCAACTCTGTGCAATAGCCTCTGTTTCCCCAGCTTTTTCTCCTGGTATGAATAGCCAGAGACCCAGATGACCACACAGGGAATCTGGATTCCTTACTGAAAGGTCCACCCTACCGTTCAGCTTTCAAAACACAGCAGTGGGAAATCTGTCAGACATCTGCTGTTGATTAACTAGCTTTTTTGGTGTTTATTCTTACATATGTTAACTATAATGCGCCAGTTGTGTGAAAAGTTCAGATGAATAATAGACTCTATTTGTCGCATTAGAGAGATCCCAAACTCCTCGCCCCCGACCTCCAGACCCAAAAATATACTTTCAGTTGAGATGTGTTCATCATAAATTGTGCATGCAAAACTTACTGTGCTGCCTGCCCACCTGCATACGGAGGAGTCCGGCCAACCAATGCAGCCCTCGGCGGGCAAATCCCCCCCCCCCGACACGGACCAGGCAGCCATTCAGTGAAGGGACCAGGGATGCAATAGTGAGGCCAGGCCAGGTCAGGCTCCAGGGCCCAGAGACCCCCGGCAGCAGGCAGGGCAGGACAGGGATCCCGAGGGGGCTGGTTTGCATCCCCTAGAAATTGTGCTCCAGGGGCTATGCCCCTTTGCCTCCCATGCTATGCCCCTGCTTTAAGAGGCATGAAAAGTGACTCAATTAATGGAGAGGTGAAGCCTATCACATGTGCATTAGGTTGCCAAACTTCCACTGAAATCTCACAGCCCACCTCAAAGTCTAGGCAACTCTCGGGAGTGTCACGGTTCGGTCTATGGGCGATTGAAGTCCCAGCTGAGGACGTCGGGACTGGGGGCAAGATGGCTGGGTGGGAGGAGGAACAAGAGTCCAGAAGCCAGAAGTCAGGAGGTCAAGAGTCATAGGGTCAGAGAGCTGGGAGTCAAGAAACCAGGGGTCCGAGGGTCAGGAAACAAGGAGTCATGAAGTCAAGGGTCTGGGGATCAAGAGGCAGGGAGTCAAGAAGCCGAGGTTCAAAGATCAGGAAGCAAGAAGCCAAACACAGCAAGGCAGGGAGCACGTTGCTGTGGCAAAGAGCCAAAGGGAAATACTGACCTTATATCCCTTCCCGGCTCTTGCCACCAGGTGCAGGGAGGTACCAAGCGGCCTCACCTGTGCGGCCGCGCCTTGCCTCTTCAGAACAAACTAAGGAAGGCCCCAGTCCTGCGAATCCCTACTGGTCACAAAGCCTGGCTCCTGCACGCACTCCTGACTAGGAGTGGCATTCTGCGGAGCAACAGAAGCAGCCAATTGGAAGTAAAAATGAGAAAACAGAAACCATCAACAGCAACCAAACCAAACCAAAAGTCCCTCCAGAAACAACAAAACCCATATGTTTGGAAGCACCTTTGAAATTATACTTGGAGTCAAAAGTGGATTTCATGCTCTTTATTCAGCTCATAGTGGTGAGGAGGAATGGAAGTTCCCTCAGAATGTCTGCTTTATATACATTATTTACACAATGGGCCCCACATGATTGGCTAATTCTGGGATTCACCTGTAGGCGAATCAGGTTGCGGATTCACTTCCACCTGGAGCTGGATTGGTTGGCTCCTGTGGACCAATCACACTGCTGCATTCTGGACCCTATTGTTCTAGGACCAATCAGACTGCTGCCTTTTGGATCTTATTCAACTCAGTACATAACAACCTTGCATGTGTCCACATGGGTCTTTTTGTTTCCCAGCTTTTTATATGTGCAATATGTAGGGGGAAAGGGTAAAGAGACCCCTGACTGTTAAGTCCAGTTGTGGACGACTCTGGGGTTGCGGTGCTCATCTCGCTTTACTGGCCAAGGGAGCCGGCGTACAGCTTCCGGGTCATGTGGCCAGCATGACTAAGCTGCTAATGGCGAACCAGAGCAGCGCATGGAAATGCCGTTCACCTTCCCGCCGGAGTGGTACCTCTTTATCTACTTGCACTTTGACGTGCTTTCGAACTGCTAGGTGGGCTGGAGCAGGGACCGAGCAATGGGAGCTCACCCCGTCGCGGGGATTCGAGACCTAATGAAGGAACAGCTGTTGCCTCTTGCCTGGTATATGAATCCAGGGCCTTTTGAAAGATGGAGCATAATAGGAAACAAGGGAGGAGACCAAGCCTGGGACAAAAGGATGGAATGCATTAAAATGAATAGATGTGTACAAAATCGATGTGGACTGTGACAAGGGGTCAGCGCATAAACTTAAGAAAAGAGGCTGATGGGAGATAAGCTTAGCAGAGCCTGAACTGACTGAAGTCCAACAATTGGAGAGGGAGGCTTGCAATTGTCTAAACTAGAGGTGACACAAACCAGAATCTTCACAATGTAGACAAGGGCCATTCCTCCCTCTTACAGTTGATTAATAAAGCGATAATCCCAGAGTAATGACATGCTTTAACTTCAGCGACTTTCACTAGAGAATCCTTATGCACAGAACATCCTTCTCCTCCGATATGGCTGTGGGAACTTTCCTTTGTGCTTTGGTCTGACTTCTGCCTTAAAAAACGATGCATCAAGGCGAAAGGAATCAAACCTCCTGGTTGGCTAACGGCAAGCGAGAACGCAAGCTTCAAATATTTATCACCTTGCCAAAACTGTTTCTTTTCCCTTTCCTTAACACAAATTAATGCAGGCCCCAGGGGTTGCCTGAAAAGATACAGTGATCCCACAAAACAGACACAGGTAGATCTGCTGTTTTACGTTAACCCTGAAAACTCAGCCAAATATTCCTCTTCTGATTTCGCCTGCCTTCCCTCCTCCCTTCCCCTCACTCTATCGTGTTCACAATGCTCCTAAATAAATCCATATTAAAAATGGCCAAAGTTTTAAGTTAATGAATTTCCTGTTCTTTGTTGTTGTTGTTGCTTCCTTATTACAGTGAGACCTATGGCTGCGAATGGCATCCGTTACAGAGCTCCATTCGCAACCTGAGCAGACCGCAACCCACATCTGTGCATGGGTCACGATTCGCCACTTCTGCACATGCACGTGACGTCATTTTGAGCGTCTGCACATGCGTGAGCGGTGAATCCTGGAAGTAACCCATTCCATTACTTCCGGGTCGCCGCAGGACGCAACCTGAAAACGCTCAACATAGAAGCGTCTTTAACCCAAGGTATGACTGTACATTGGGATGTGGGTGGCGCTGTGGGTTAAACCACTGAGTCTAGGACTTGCCGATCAGAAGGTCAGGGTTTGAATCCCCGTGACGGGGTGAGCTCCCGTTGCTCGGTCCCTGCTCCTGCCAACCTAGCAGTTTGAAAGCATGTCAAAGTGCAAGTAGATAAATAGGTACCACTCTGGCGGGAAGGTAAACAGCGTTTCTGTGCACTGCTCTGGTTCGCCAGAAGCAGCTTAGTCATGCTGGCCACATGACCCGGAAGCTGTACTCCGGTTCCCTCGGCCAATAAAGCGAGATGAGCGCCACAACCCCAGAGTTGGTCACGACTGGACCTAATGGTCAGGGGTCCCTTTACCTTTATGACTGTACTTTACTGTTGGGGGTCATCAGTATGACTCCCTTGGGCATCATAGAAACATGGCACCCTCCTCCTCCTCCTTCTTAAAACTGTGCGAGCAGAGAGTGATTCTACAAGAGAGTAAGAGGATCCAAGGAGAGAAGAGCTCTTGAAGTGTCTTTGATAGTCCACTCATCAAGGTACCTTACCTTACCTAGGAGACTCATCATGGCCAGTTCAAGGAAGAACATCACCCAGCTAGAGATTAAGGTGCACCATAAACACACCTGGATGAGGTATGAAAGGGGTCAAAATAAGACATATTTACTGGATTATAAATAATCGGTCTTGGGTTAAAATAAAGCATGGGCCCCATCAATTTACAGAGTCTCAAGACAATGCAACACAACTCCCTCAAGGACTAGGCTCATGGCCAGGAGTTGTTTCGCAACCGAGCCAGTATATATTTGACATTTTTTTATGTGCCAGACTTTTTTATTTTTGTTGTCTGCTATTCAGCCTTTTATAAATCAGTAAGCTTATTGCTTTCCCATTCAAATGCACATTTTTCTTCAGCACAGCATCTTTCTACAAAAGGTAGCAATTCAGATACAGCAGATCAATACAATGAGATGCAGCAAGCCTAGCATAAAAGAACACAATTTTCAGGGCCATTAAGTACCTGATTTCTAACAGAGAAAGTCCAGTTTGCTGCATGGACAAATTACTGTTCCAAGCTTTTAAATGCTGCCAACTTGTTTTGAGATACATATACATTCTCCCCCTCCTGTCTTGATAGGAAATGTAGTTTCTCTTTAAATGCACAAGCTGTTTGCAGACTTTAGAAGGGAGGTAGGAGAAATTGAGATTAACAGCAGCTGGACAAATGCTAACCCAATGCAGTCTCAATGGTAAAAGACAACTGAGATGTTTTGGTTTAAGGCATGCAACTACAAATCCAGTCATAAAGCCTTTATCAGCAAACACAATTCGTCTCAGCATTTCTCTCTGTGATATCTGGACAACTAAAGTGTTAATGTATCTGAAGTATCAATGAGAACAGGTAGCAATGAATTGATGTGGCCTAATGATGTGGATAGGATATGCAATTATGTCCCCTGGCTGGTTGAAGCTAGCCAGAGTGGAGCAGTTTGGGGGTCCAGAGTGTTGTGAATGCCTCGTTGCATGATGCAGAGGTATCAGACACATGAAAAAGGCAGCCATGTGATTGACCCCTTTAAAAAAGCCCACACTAATGGTGTGTTGTTGTTGGGATACTGCCAGGGAGACAGGGGCATCAGGCAGGCCCCCAGCTAGCTCCGGACAATCACCGGTCTCTCGTGGAACAGCATCAGCCAGTCAGCGACACGAGCCTCAGATACATTTAGAGACCCGTGCACACTCTGTCAGCAGAGTGTGTAAATCACCTCACAGCGAAGAGGCAGATAGAGAGATGTGCAAGCAAATGTGCGGCATTTTATTCAGCATAGCTCAGGAACAAAGGAAAACATGTCTGCTTGCCTTCGTGTCCAGCAAAACAGCAGCATAGCAAAAGCAACATACAACGGAAGTTCCCAGCAGACAGTGCTGCTGGAAGTAAACAGGCGTTTGACACACAGTCATGCCTGTACCCTTTTAAGGTGGGACGGAACTATATCCTAACAGTTGTAATTACTGGACATTTGCCTAGAACTCTTTTTGGGGAAAGGTATTAGAGAGGGTGGTGGCAGAGCAACTTTGAGTGCTCCTGGATTACACTGCTTAGAAGGATCCATTTCAATCTGGGTTCAGGTCTGGTTTGGGGACTTGGTCACCCTGATGGATGAACCGTATTGAGAGGGTGGGGGAACTATGATCCCATTCCTCTGATTCAGTCTTCTCAGCAGCTTCTGGCACCATTGACCATGGTGTCCTCCTAGACTGACTGTGATGGGTATCGTAGGCACTTTACTTCAATGGCTCCATTTGTATTTGCCCAGTTGCCCAGAGAGTAACATTATGGGAGTGTTCTTTGATTTCCCTGCCATCTGTGCTACGGGGTTCTGCAGGGCACTAGTCTGTCCCCAACGCTTTTTAACATCTCTGTGAAACCACCGAAAGAAGTCACTAGGAGTTTTGGAGCACAGTGCCATCTTTATGCCAATGAAGATACAGCTCTATTTCTCAATAGTATTTGAAACCGAAGAGACTGTGCCAACCCTGAACAGCCTTAATGCTGTAGCGCAGAGGTTTTCAACCTTTTTGAGTCCACAGCTCCTTTGACCAGCTACATTCTTTCTGTGGCAGCCCTGTGGGGCTCAGACGGCCAGTTATGTCACCCCTTGCTTGCAGAGCTGGCAGCCTCTCACCCTTTTTTGAACACCCTCCATTGTGGAGTGCTCCCTCAGCCTTCTCTCCCCTCTACTTGGGAGCCCTCTGAGCAGCTGCTGCTGCTGCCCCTGCTCTCTGGGCTGCCCCCCGCACCCCAAAGAGAGGTGCCACCCAGAGACACCATTTGCTTGCGAAGCTTATACCCAGGACTGATGCAACAAAGAGCTGCTCAAGATTTTGGGAAGCAGAGATGCAAGAGGAGGGAGGGAAGGAAAGAGGAACAGAGGCAACTGTTGCCTGCAGCAGCCCTGACCATCATTCAAGGCACCCCAGGGTGCCACGCCACACTGGTTGAAAACCACTGCTGTAGTGGACTGCACCTTGGCATCCGTCTGTCTCAAGAGGTAATGGAAGTGTGCCATCAGGGGGAAGGTCAAACCGTTTGAGAATTACAGTACCTGCTGTGGCTGTGGAATCTGATACAGGAGAGACATGTTTTACTGCAGCTGGGGCAGATGAAAGTGTCTGGTTTCGCTGTTACACATGCATCATAGCGGGTCTTTTCTCTGCACTCCTCCCATTGGTCATTTCTCCTCGACTGCGTGAGGACCAGTGAGCAATATGAGTCCTTGGAAGGATGACTCTTCTTGCCTACTTTAGCTATCAGCTTGCAACATGGAAAGAAGGGATTAATCCATGATAATCTCAAAATAATCTCACTACTGGTTTTCCCAGTAGTGATGTATGGAAGTGAGAGCTGGACCATAAAGAAGGCTGATGGCCGAAGAATTGGTGCTTGAGAGTCCCATGGACTACAAGAAGATCAAACCTCTCCATTCTGAAGGAAATCAGCCCTGAGGGCTCACTGGAAGGACAGATCATGAAGCTGAGGCTCCAATACTTTGGCCACTTCATGAGAAGAGAAGACTCCCTGGAAAAGACCCTCATGTTGGGAAAGATGGAGGGCACAAGGAGAAGGGGATGATGGAGGACGAGTTTGACCAAACTGCGGGAGGCAGTGGAAGACAGGAGTGCCTGGTGTGCTCTGGTCCATGGGGTCACGAAGAGTCGGACAGGACTAAACGACTAAACAACAACAATCTCAAAAAATGTATCAAAATATATTGAACTCTCTGAGTAGAGGAAAATGCGTAATAGAAGAGCAAGTGGGGGATTTGTGTTAGATGCCCTTTCCCACATGTCAGATTGAAGGCTAGATTTGGGTAGCAGTCTACATCTGCTGGGAGAAATGTCATTTCAGAATAACATGGTGAAGAATCAACACTCATTCACACACTTTAAAAAAAACAACAGATGGCAACAGCAGTACTCTTGGGCACTTATCAATATCTCCATTTAGGATAGAAATTAAGAGACTCTCATTTCCAATTAAATTTGTCCATTACTCAAATCACTGGTCCTTTATGGCTAACGTCAGGCAAGCTGAAGGAGAGGGGAATCCCTTCCAATGTTATTCACAAATTATTTGTATGCAGTCCTAAGTTTCATTTCAACATTTGGCAAAAACAAAAACACAAAAAACTCTTCACTAGTATCTTGTGGGAATGAAAATAAATCCCACTTCTCAAGGGGGGGGGGAGAAAGAAAAAAAGATTTTGGCTTCTTAAGTGCAAGACGCTGAAAACAAAAGTTTGATGTCAAGAGTAAAAGACTGCAGGTGTGGGAATTTCTAGTAACGTGACATACACTGTATATGGCAAATCCAATCTTGAAATGTATATTTTTAGCTATATGTAAAGATGACTGGTGGAACTCTTTAAAAGCCCTAAAAGGCAAGATGGGAAAGAACAGGACTCATTTGACATAGTGTGGAGGAGTGTGAGGTCTGTTGTTATATATTAGCCAATTTTCTGTAGGTTGAGTTCTTCCATATATGGTCAAACATGAAAAACCAAAGAGAGGGATAATTACTTTTTTAAAAGGAACTACAATTCATGTGCTGCTACCCTAACAATGTCCTTTGGTGCACACAAGGAATTGTACAGATTATCTGGGGAAGGCCTTCCTGGGTTCTCAAAGGTCCACCGGCAGCTGCCGCCCCACAAGTTACATTAGACACCTGCTTCTGAAATTCTCTACGTCTCCCTCCAGTTGACAAGGACAGCTTATCTGGTAGGATGGCAGAGCTGCTGCTGGCTTAGAAAGTCTTGTGTGCAAACAAAGATTGGTCACATATTTAGGGACTGGGACTTTTAAGAAAAAACTCATCGAGCAATGCTACTGAAGAGGGATAGGAACATTTTGTTCTAAGGAAACAAAGCTCTTTGCCAAAGCAAACTAGAAACAACACAAAGGAAATCAAAAGCTTGTACCAGGATCAAATTGGGTAAGTTACATACATTTGTATTACCGTATTGGCCTGAATATGAGCCGCACCTGCAAATAAGCCACACCTTTAAAGTTCAAGAGGGGGGGAGAGGAAAAAAAAATACTCAAATATAAGCCGGTCCCTTAAAATTGGGTTGCAGGCTGAAAATCGCTGCGGCTGGTAGAATTGTAATTCCAAGCCAATTTAAGCCTTTGAACTTGCAAGCCCGAAAAAGTTACTGTACAATCGCTAGAATTGCAAATTGCTATTCAATTCCTACAATTCCGCTGGCACTCACACCCATAAATTGCAAATGTAGAAGAAAATCCTACGAGTTAATTGCACAATAGTCTCAAGCTTGCAATCGGCAATAAAACTTTTTTTGTTCCGTTTTACTGTTTGTCTGTTTCAGCAGCGATATTGTAAAAGCCAATTTTTGTAAGGTCACAAATTTAAGCCGCAATTAACTTTTCACGGTCAGAATTTGGGGGGGGAATATGGCTTATATTCGGGCCAATACGGTATTTGTTTTGCTTGCAATAAATGGCTGTCCACACAATTTCAGATTTCTGCAACATGGATTTGTATGGACAAAGGCGATGGGAATGCCTGATGGAAACAGAAAAGCAAAAGGAGTTCATCCCCTCTGTGTATCTCACTGTCTGAAGTATGTATGCTGTGAACTCCTGAAGATTAAAGACCATTAAAAAAACACAAAACTCTGAAATTTCCAAAACCTCAGACTCTTCAGTATGTCAAAACACAATATACATTACCATAGTTAGAAAGTCTAAGGTTCACAGGACAGTTTTTACTAATGTCTAAATGTTGGAAGATTTAGAATTTGATAGAGCAAGAAGAAAAACCAAGGTAACATTCATCCCACATTTGAATGAGATTGCCCTAAATATTAAAAACTAAAGCTGTGCTCAACCGTCTCCTGTTCACATATTGGAACTTGTAGTTTCAGTAGAAATGTTTCTTTAGCACACTTGCTCAAATAAAATCAGCTTTTTATTCCCGTTCAGCATCACTGCTGCTCAAATATGATGCCTAAATACTTGATGCTGCTATGGTCAATGGATTCATCTGATAAATGTCATTCCATATGCAAGATGCAGATAACATTCTGCCTTACACAAAATTGTAATCACCTAAGCAGAAACAAGGTGGTAACAATTTTGTGTAAGACAGAATGTATAGGGACACGGGTGGCGCTGTGGTCTAAACCACAAAGCCTAGGGCTTGCCGATCAGAAGGTCGGCGGTTCGAATCACCGCGATGGGGTGAGCTCCCGTTGTTCGGTCCCAGCTCCTGCCAACCTAGCAGTTTGAAAGCACGTCAAAGTGCAAGTAGATAAATAGGTACCGCTCCGGCAGGAATGTAAACGGCGTTTCCGTGCGCTGCTCTGGTTTCGCCAGAAGCGGCTTAGTCATGCTGGCCACATGACCCAGAAAAACTGTCTGCGGACAAATGTTGGCTCCCTCGGCCAGTAAAGCGAGATGAGCGCCACAACCCCAGAGTCATTCACTGTCAGGGGTCCTTTACCTTTTTAAAGCAGAAATAAATGATTTCATTCTTTCAGACCACACTGCTTGTGGATTTCCATCTTCCAATGAGTCTTGTTTTGACTTTCCCATGTGACTCAAGGACTCAACCATAGATGTCAGTTCAGCTTATCCACTCCAATGTGACTTAATTGTCCATGGATCCCACACTGAAAATCTGTTTTATATGAAAAGTAAGCTACTAGGCTTGTTGTGAGATGAAAATGAGAATTCTGGGGGTAAATATTTGTGTGTGTCTGCCATAAGATTTATACTTGCCTTTTAAAATTGTTTTCTGGCCAGAACCAATGAGTTTTGCAGAACTCTGCAACTGCATTCCAGTAAGCTACTTAGCGAGCTTGTGAATGACGCTATCATGCATTTTCTGCTTATCAGGCCAGGCAGGAGGAATCTTTGCCCTCCAGATGTTGCGGAATTACCGGTTTTTTTGCTCTATAAGACTCACTTTTTCCCTCCTAAAAAGTAAGGGGAAATGTGTGTGCGTCTTATGGAGCAAATGCAGGCTACGCAGCTATCCCAGAAGCCAGAACAGCGAGAGGAATTGCTGCTTTCACTGCGCAGCGATCCCTCTTGCTGTTCTGGCCTCTGAGATTCAGAATATTTTTTTCCTTGATTTTTCTCCTCCAAAAACTAGGTGCGTCTTGTGGCCTGGTGCGTCTTATAGAGTGAAAAATACGGTGCAACTTCCGTCATCCCTGGCAACTAATTAATCAACATCTGGAAGGCCAAAGTTTTCCGACTCCTGAGTTAGGCTGTGTTCAGTTTTAGAACTCCCCAAAGCATCACCAGCTTACAATGATCGAAACAAAAAATTCCTTTCGTGTGCATGCACACTTCTAGCTCATACCTAGAACTAACTTACTTGGTCTTTAAGGTGCTACTGGAAGGAATTTTTTGTTTTGACTATGGCAGACCAACACGGCTACCTATCTGTAGCTTACAATGATGTTTCAGAAGCAGGGTATTAGGCTTTGTGGGTAGTCCACCTATACAGTGGCGTAGCGTGGGGGGTGCCAGGGGTGCCGGCCGCACCGGGCGCAACATCTGGGGGGGGCGCGAGTCCAGAGGGAAGGAACAAGTTCCTTCCTCCGCCGGGCTCCCCGCCGCCACTGCCAGCCTTGCGCCCTAGCGCGCGCGCCCCCGCCGCTGCGGCTGCGCTCCACTCACTGCTCGCAGGAGGAGCAGCCGCTGCAGCAGCGCCGACGCCGCCACCAACACCCGGCTGGGCACGGGCAGCCTCCGCACCCCGCCGCTGCCATCCCCTTGGCCCAGCCACAGGCGGCGGCTGCTTCTGCCGACTGGGAGGGAGGAGAGCTCCGAGGGGCCTCGCCGCGCCCTGCGCTCCCCAAAACCCTCCGAGAGGAAGCTGGCAGGCGGGCGAGGGTCTCCCGGCGGAAGGGGGCGCCGCTGGCTCCGGCTTTCAGCTCAAGTCTCAGCCGCGGAGGGGGGGGGTCGGGCGAGGACGGAGCGCGGCTGGAAGCCCCCGGACCAGGCCGGGGGGAGGAGAGGCGCTTGCCAAGCCCAGATCTGGAGCGTCTCGGAGCGCGGACTCCACCTACAGCCCAAGGAGAGGAGGGGGCGGGGAGGCGCCCGAGGGGAGGGGGCTCCGGCCGCAACATCTGGGGGGGGCGCGCTCGCACTCGAGTGCTAAAATCCAGGGGTTAGGGGGCGCAAATTACTTGCCTTGCCCCGGGTGCTGACAACCCACGCTACGCCACTGCGCCTATATCATTGAGAAAGATGACAGCAATTATTAGACAGTAATATTTGCTATTAAAAAGTACATCAGTCTGCAGCATTGTACAGTAAATAGAAGTTTTATTCTCTCCCAGCTCTGCAAGATTAGCACTGCCAACAGTCAGAGATCAGCTTATGATACAAGGAAGTAGTAACTATTTACAATTTACAGGAGTGTAAATTTATTCCCCACAAAATATAAGTACAAAAGCTAGGAATAAACAAATGAGGTACTGCAATTTGGATTCATTATAAAGCAAGTGCTTGAAAGAAATTTGCCTTTAGCAAACAATCAAGAGATCAAATTGTGAGGGAGGGGGAAAAGTCGAAACAGGTTTAATTTACCAAGAACATCACCAAGGCCTCCTACCCACCCAAAGTATATTGCACAATTATTTCAGGCGATAAAACTGTTAAAAATAAATAGGGCAGTCAAACCATTAATTCTTCAGAGAGATCCTGTGAGATCTGCATTGCAGTGAGGCAAAACATTTATTAAAAAATATTCTAAACCAAAATAGAAAACTGTGTTCAATATAAGCACTCCATCACCGCATAAGACAATCTTTCAAGACAACTGTTTGATTACATTCATGCCCAGCCCACAACCCATCATTGTTCTTAATTTTGCTCATTTCACATGGGGCAATGAATAGTAGTTCTTCTCCTGTCCCTTCTTCATAGAGCTAGTATGGAGATATGATCAGATTTCAAAGAGGCGTCATCTGCTACAAAGTGCATGTGCTGCAAGTTCTTCAAGTGGACGATCGCAGCCAGGACTGGAAGGGAGGGATGATATGAAAAAATTAAAAAGCGCAAGTAAAAGCAAAGCAACAAACTAATTTACGATACAGAAAGACATAATAGGTTTAAGAGGCAAGTTGAAAACCAACTACCCCACAGTTTAAAAAAGCAGTTTACTTGTGTGTGTGTTGCTTAATACAATTCAATATTACACATTTGGCCCACCAGCCAGATCCAGTCCACTCCCCTCCCCCCCTTAGCAAGTGAATGAAAAAGGCACAATGGCATGACATAAAGACTGCAAGGGTCTTGGCTAGGCAGCAGGCACAATGTACTATGGGGCATGGAGCAATATATCCAGAACAGTGGATGCAGGGAAGACACACACACTATCTATCTATCTATCTATCTATCTATCTATCTATCTATCCTGTTGTTGTAGATGTTGTTGTTACTACTACTACTACTACTACTATATGCATATGTATCCCTTATAAGTTCAGTTTTATTTCAGCTAAAATATGGGGTTGAGATATCTTCGAAACAGCTTTTCCTTTGGCTCACTTGACCTCACAGGTGATTTTAATGTTTTGTCGCTTTAGTCTACCCTGAAATGGCCAACGTGGCTGATAACATTTCATTCACAAGAGCTTCATATTATCTTGAGTAATTTCCATGTATAAATATATTGAAGCATATATATGGTCAAAATAATTTGTCCTCTGCAAGTTCCTTGGCTTCTGTAATCTAAGTTAAATAAATTTGTATTTCCAAAACGAACTTCTGCATAATCACATTTTGTACACTTTATTTTGTATCATTATTTAAATTCTGAAGAACCTAGATTTATGTGGGAATTCAGTAGTTGGGGGGCTATGCAAAGTAGAACATGTAAAAATACAGAGGATAAACTTCCCACTTCTACAGCACTGGGACTTTCTGCAGACAGCTTGATTCATATTTTCAGAATTCCTTCCAAAGCAATTCATTACTTGATTTTTAGCTTCTTGTGAATTCAGTTCTATGCCAGATTTCAAAACAGATGTAGAATTCACAGGCAGCTAGAAAAAAGGGGGGCAACTAGCCCTTCCTGACAGTTGTAAACGACTAGTGCAATCAATTTTGAATAATAAACCTATTACTGATTTTTGTGACTCGGAACTTAAGTTTTCCATTCCTTATTACATTTTGAGCATTGAAGTGAAAACTGGCATTAAAATATTTAGGCAAATAAAGGTCAAACTAAACATGACACTGGAAAAGTACAACAGGGTACTGCTGTTGTTATTAAAATACAATAAAATATGCTGGGAGATCCAATCCAATATACTACATGTAGTTTGGTCTGCAGTATATCAGCAATTAGTACACAAGGTAAAGTGAGCCAAAATCAGTGCAATTTGTATCATAATCTTATATTGTTCTAATCTTATGCATCAGATGTGTGAAGCTGCGAGCATGTTCTTCAAAATAATCTCAAATTGGTCCAAGATCAGAAAAAAATGTTATGGGATTAAGAAGTCCTCTTTACAAGTGCTTGCCTTGCAAAATAATTTTGGTAAGAACAAGTGTTCGGCATGTTTGTTAGTGGGAGGGACTAGTTATTACTGGGTGGTAGCCAAAGCTTGTCATACTTACTTAAGTCTACAAATTTCAGTGGGTTTACTCTGTACAACTAACAGTGGATATCACTCACTATTATTAACAAGCATTGTATGTACTAGGCAAAACCAAATATTGTATGTACCAGGCAACACTCACCCACATGCTAACTAAAAGCACTGATTGATGGCTTATTCAGAAGATGCCACTGCGAGGTGAGGTGAACTACAAAGCCAGGAAAAGAACAGCTTAGTGGGTTACTGTGTTAATAAAAGCAATGTGAGTTTAGACATGTTAGACATCTATTTCCACACTGTCAAATTTGTGGACATAGCAAGTGAGATGCCAGTGATTAGCCTTGTCATTTCTCTGCTCTGTACAGAGTTTGACATACGGGTGAAGGGTAAAAACAGCAATCGCAGCCAGCACTGGCACTGCTTTCCAGGGTAAACTCAAGCCAAGTGTTGCCCGCTTCATGCAATGCACATGCACAATCCATGAACCTGCAGAAGTTTGCTTTTAAGCCTAGGATTGTTGTTTCTTGCTACTTTTTCCTTCAGGTGGCTCAGGCAAAGGTCTACTAATTTCTACTAAACCTGCTAGTATCAAAATAGGACTCCAGGGTAGGAACACATGGGACATTATTTTGACAGACACAACATGAAATATTGGGCCTGGTACAGTGGCACCTCTGGTTACAAACTTAATTCGATCTGGAGGTCCGTTCTTAAGCTGAAACCATTCTTATCCTGAGGCGCACTTTCGCTAATGGGGCCTCCTGCTGCGTGCGTGCCTCTGGCACACGATTTCCGTTCGCATCCTGGGGCAAAGTTTGCAACCAGGAGCAGCTACTTACAGGTTAGCGGAGCTCATAACCAGAAGTGTTCATAACCAGAAGCGTTCGTAACCAGAGGTACCACTGTATTCTATTTCCCCCATCTCATCTAACAGCATGCAAAATTATAGAGCCAACAGAAAAGCACAAGTATTAGTATGTATTAAAGCAGGATATGAAAGTAGCCAAACAGGAAAACCAACTGGTGACAATGTTTCAATTTTCAAACAGAATCCCACAAAATATAGTGTGCCACCGCTCGAATAGTTTCCCCATAAAACTGAATTGTACAGAATTTTAAGTCCTTTCTGTTTCCTCTACTTTGTACCTTTGTCATGGTCTTCAAATGGTACTCAGACACAGTTTTAGAACAAAACAATGGTAGCCACAAAAGGTAAATAATTTTGAATGGGATGCTCGCAAACTATTAAGTTTATTTCATATTTATTTCCCATCACATATAACTACCGCTTAAATTGTGAGCTGAAAATGTAGAAAAAGGGAGAAACCCCATTTAAGCTGTTTTGCTCTGGGATCAATGTATTGTGTGAGCAAAAACAGATAGCAGCATCCTTTGCGCAAACAAAAAGAAGAAACAAAGAGAAAGAATTGACAATCATTCATGTGTCCAAGGTCCATGAATGTATCTTGGTTTTATATGGCAAATTTTCCCTTCAGCAATTCCTACACTAAACCCTAGTGTTTAATAATAAAACAGAATGATAAACCTAATGCCTGGATAGTTCTATGATTGTGGACATTTATCACCTTCCTAAGCGCAGATCAATATTATAGGATTTATTAAATTACTTTAATTGAAAAGCATCTTCTTTTCAACATCACAGTTCCCAAGGTGACATGTTAAGTAGGCTTTTGCATAGATGAGTAAAACTGTTGCGGACTTCTTCCATATTAAGACTGACATTTTATAGGTTTCCCTGACTTGTAGTTGTAGTCCAACTGGAAGACAGAATATCAAGCAAAGTGCTGGTGTAGACATAACAGGAGATTTTTTGTCATCACAATCAGCAAAGATGCACTCAGGGTCTTCCAACGTTAAGGTGTTTATTGCTATCACTAAGAGTTTTCCTGCCCTGTGCGAAATCCTTACTTCCAAATACAAAATCCTTCTGCAGGAAAGTTAGGTGACCAATAATCAAAGGGTTTTAATGTTAAGACACACGTAAGAAGCTACTTTTATTTAGTATCTTACTATTGGCTTACCAATGCCCGTGCATCTTCTCGTTCCAAGATTTTCTGTGCTTGGTCAGCAGGGAATTTCAGCACCGTGGTTATAACCTTTGCCATTGTCTGAAGAAGAGGTGAACGAAGTAATGGGCATGATAAGAATATGATCCGCTAAACAGCAGTTTCATTGATTTATAAAAGCACTGTATTTTTTGTAGTCCTTGTGAAAGCAGAGGAATGCATAAAGAATACTTGTGTATACTTCATAAAAATCTGTGGCAACCTAAGGCTAAGACTTTAAAATAAATGCACTACATTAAAAAGCTAAGAGTCTGCAATCCAACATCACCAGCGACTTAAAATTCCCAAAGTGCTTTTGGCCAGAATAGATGATACAGAAATGGATTCCAAACGATCAGTTTTAAAACAATGCTGAGTACAAGTTCAAAACAACAATAAATTCAGTATTCCATCACTTAAGGCTTCAATGTTTCTGAAATAGTTGGTTGCAGATAAAGTCCAGATAAAGCCTATATTTACTCATATGCTATTCACCGAAAACAAAGTTCAACTTAAAAGGAAGGCTCTTAACATTCTTTCTCACTGCTATATTTTTTGGAAGGAGAAAAATAATAATGTAGTATAGATGGCCTCATAGCAAGAAATATATAGTAAACAGTTTCATGAGTAAGAATGTGCTGGTGACTCTGGTATATGGTATTATTTGCTGAAGGTCCTGCTTGTAAGTGAAAAGGAAATTATTATTTTTTAATTAAGAAGATGGTGACGGAACTATGTTGCGGCATGATTTGTTATCTGAAATTTTAACTCCAGCAGGGCAGTGCTGTTCACCTGACTTCCCAATGGAGAGTGTTGCTGCTGCTTGCTGAGAGGGAGACGACTGCAGTATGGAGAGCTCAGCTCAGCGCAAGCACAGCAGCAGGGCCATCACATTGGCTCTGTTGCTGCACTGCTCAGTCCTCACCCTTGTGGTAAGTGGCATGCTGTTAGCAACCCAGGTAACAATGCCCCCCTGCCTGTGCTGCCCCACTGACTGCCCCACTCTCCACACTATGTTAATGAATTTATGGCTGCTCATTATTTCTCCCAGCCCATGCAAATTGATTGTGACCGAAGGTTGGGAACTTGCTGAAAGACGTAGCTGAAGATTTAAACCTGAATCAGATTAAGGGATAGTTAAGAGACAAAACTGCAGGGAAGGTGGTCTGGAATCTCACTTGGAAGGGGATGGGGGACAGGAAGGAGCTATGGTTCCATGGGGGAGATGGAAATTATGTTTGCGGGGAAACAGGGTTACATGAGTCCCACATCACAGGAGGAAGAGGGCTGGCATATGAGTATTTGGAAGGTTGAGGACAATAGCTCCATCACATTTGCAAAGAGGAGCCTATGAAACCTAAAGAAGGAGTGGACAGACTTGGGGCCTACTTTTATGCTAGCTAGAACCTTGAGATCAACCAAGCAGAAGCAGGTACAAAATAGTGGCTCAGCCAGTTGGTCACACATACATATATATATACATATACATGTGCCTCTGAGTGCATGTTCAGCTCATAAATTTACCAATGCCAAAAGCAAGTAGCAAGTCCTTTCACATAAAAGTCTGTTCCTGTTCCTCACTCCTGTCTAGTATTCTTTTTCAGCAAGCTAATTTGGGGAGGGGGGATTTTTAGCTGTTGCTATTGTTATGACAACTGGGAGTTGGAAACTCTTGCCAATCTACTGCAAGCTGCCCACCCTGGCCTATGGTGTGTAATATCCACTGAGAGTGGTCCTGTTTGAAAGTATTATTTAGTTAGGAGATTTATAACCTACCCATCATCAATTCTGAAACCAGGATGGGGTATAACTAAAAAACTTTAATAACCAATTCCACACTTTAATGATGAAACACTAAAACAAATCCATAAAAAATAAATTCCTTCCAGTAGCACCTTAAAGACCAACTAAGTCAGTTCTTGGTATGAGCTTTCGTGTGCATGCACACTTCTTCAGATACTTCTTCGTATCTGAAGAAGTGTGCATGCACACGAAAGCTCATACCAAGAACTGACTTAGTTGGTCTTTAAGGTGCTACTGGAAGGATTTTTTTTTGTTTTGACTATGGCAGACCAACACGGCTACCTATCTGTAACCATAAAAAATAACTCTTCATAAATAGGAGATACCCTGTGTCACACCATCTTGCTTCTATCCAAGGTAGATGTGAGCAAGAACGGGCTCATCCCGTGAGAGCATAATAATACTACAACCTGTGCAGTTGTTCTTTTTTCTCGAAGTGACTGTCAACTTAATAAACATGTGCCTTGAATATGGGGGATACCTTTGTCTCACGACCCATCATGTACTCGAACAACACCTTCCTCAAGTATTCAAACTCCGTCGGTTCTCCAAAAAGAGAGACATCTGAATGGCAGAGGTTCCCATCTGCACAGACAAGAGATAGTGTTTTATACAATTGTATTTTACACAGATCTGCTACAATCAGTATGCTCATCTCTCTTGACCAAACTGTAACATACAGACATAATGATTGTCACTTACCCGGATTACACTGCTTTTGTAAAGAGCATTTTACATTTTAACAAGAGGATTAAGCGGCTAGTTCTTAACTCTTATCTCTGTACTCAAGACACTAACTTACCCTCTCCTTCAAATATATCGCCAGGCAGAGGCAGACGACTATTGTTCAAGCCCCTTCCTGGTAGCATGCTTGTGCCTCAGTGGGAAAGATGTATCTTCCAGTCCCTGAACTGTTTCTGTCCCAGCTGGTCAGTAAGAATTACTATTTAGCTTAAAGAATCAACATCTGAATTCAAACCCGCCCCCATCCCATTTTTCTTTTGTGTCATGTCTTTTAGATTGTAAGCCTGAGGGAAAGGACTGTCTTGTTTGAACTGATTTATGTAAGCCGGTCTGGGAGATTTTCAGCTGAAAAGCTGAGTACAAATGCTCTAAACAAACAAACAAACCCATTTATAGGAATCGGGATAAATCCTTTAAGGTAGCACCGGGGAACCTTAGACCTAGCACAGTACCCAACTTGTCCTGCAAGGCCATAGCCCACAACTCCCCATCTCACTTGCCCAACATCATATGTAACATCAGGTGTCAGGCAAACATGGACATGGCTACAAAGGAAGAATAAGGACTTCAAAGGTTGCTTCTCATTGTCCCTTGGTAAGTAGGGCTGATTGGAACAGACAGGGAGATCCACTGAGATCAGCTGCACTAGGGAGTTCACGACAGGAGCTCCTTAGTACAGCAGAAGAGGCTCGCTTTCTCTGTTTGGAGGAAGTGGTTTCTCTCCAAAGAGAAAAAGGTTCTAGTTGAAGGAAGCAGTTTGATCCAAACCTCCCACTCCAAAGAGACTTCAAGGAGCTCCATGTAACCACAATCACTTCACCAGTCATTACAAAAAGCTCTTTTGAAGGTGTGCTCCCCAAGCACCAATTTGGACAGGTGCCATTCACATGACGTCACTATGTCGTCAGGTGATTCTGTCCACCTGTTTGTGTGTGACGTACTCCTGGGGAAGGTGAGAAACCTGCATTATCAAATCCTGTGTAACCACTGAGGGTAGGGGCCAACTGGGGCTCTAAGCAACCAGATCTCACCAACTTACAGTATCTCTTGTATCACCATGACCACATTTTTATCAAGGATCAATATTCTACAAGGCTGCCATCTAGACTGCAAACATGCATGCTCTCTCTCTCTCAGCAAATCTGGCTCCACCAGCCTGGAAAAGCCATCTCATTGGACCACCATCACCTCGCTGCTTTGGAATTTAAAGCCTTCTTTTGTAGAACTGTGTTACCTGTATCAAGTCATTTGCATCTTTGGCTGCTGCTTATTACAACTTGATCCTTTGCTCCACTGCCCCACCCCCAACATGGAGATATGACAGTTCAGAAAGCAAACCCCACAGGACCCAGAGACCCTTTGAGACAACTGTGTGTGAGTGTGCAGGCATGTCCAAATTTTACATCAAATGTTGAAGGACAAGGCTGGGAAAATATTTGCAATATATTGTATTAACTAAATTCTTACAAGTGTTTCTCCTAAGACTTCTAATCTAATCCTGTTTATGTTTCTTAGCAACATTGTTTTCATAAATTTTTTTGCATGGTAACTGATATCTTAAAATGTTTTCTTCATAAAAACACAATATAAAAAGCAGAAGCATTCTAAGTATGCCATTAGACTAGCTGTCAGAGGGTAAGAGGAAAATATCTACATTCTTGGAGATTAAGCCGTGACTCTTGTTTTTCCATTTATGTTCACTTAAACTAAAAGTCCAAAAGTAGCAGATTTTACTTTCCTAGTTACGTGTGGATTTTAACTTTTTATGCACAAACATAATTGCTGGTGGAATTCAGCAAACACTCGTGGCTACCACTGGAAATCCCTTGCTAAAACTAGAGGATTGTTAAACTAAAGCATTCTCCCTCCAGGATGAGACTGAAGTATGAAAACACCTACAGCCCAACTCTCAATCATACTGTATTTGTACTTTGGCTTGCTGACATTGCAGCAGGCATCATTAATCCCAATATTTGAGGAGATCTAAAACATGTCTTCAATACCTGATTTCTGGAAAAGTATGAACTACACATCTATCAAAATGTTAGCTACTGGTTATACCTTAATTTTGATATTCTCCATGTTGCTCACATGCACACATAAATACATGTGGCAAACATGCTTACATGTTACACTCATTTTCCATGAAGTAAAATTATACTAAAGGACAAAAAAACATTAAAATTAAAGAATAGACCATAATCTACATCAGGAACTGCATTACTGCACTCATGTCTATTTACGGCTTTGAAGGTCTAGTCGTCAGGGTATGTAAGCAATTGGAATGAAAATGACTGAAAATATGAACTATGTTCTATTTGTGATTTCAATGTAGCAATTTTTCCACAAGGGAATACTTATATATATTGCATGTGATCCATGAGGTGGACATTGGAACGCAACTAATCTTACATTTACAGATCATGCAAAATCACTTCATTTTTTAAAAATATGTATTTGTGTAAAAAGATTCAGAACTGCCCTACTGAACAATATTTCAGCGTAACGTCTTTCATCTGATATATGCAAACTTTTAGGGTCAACTGTACAGGAAGGGGTCTAGATACATGGCAATATCTGTATAGCTCAGTTCAACGCAAATGAGCAAAGTGGCATGGAACTGAGAGACTATTAACAAGTGTTAACAAGGCCTTCCATACCTGACACACAACCATAAAAGTCTGAAGACTAACTTTTGGCCTTAAATTTATCTATCACCCTAAATTTTGTTAGCTCAATGGGGTTTACTCCCAGGTAAGAGTACATATATTTGCAGCCCTAGTTAGGTTTGCAAGTATTCTCTTAGGCTTTATTCTGTAGCTCAGTGCCAAGACAAACATTCCTCACCTCTGTAAGGCGATGCAACTGTTGTGACATACATATTCTTCTCGTAATTTTTCAACCGGTCTTGTAGTGTATGAATCTAAGAATAAAGTGATGGATGAGGAGGATAAAACAAACATAACGGAGATGACTCGGAATATGTTTCAACTTTGAGGTGTATTGAATGTACGAGAAAGCAGTTACCAAACCGTGTCCGTCTGGCCCCACCCACTACTGGTGACAACTCAGGGTGTTAAATATTATTTCTCTATCTATCTCACTTAAACTTACCATGTAAATATTTGTTAGTGTGCATTAGACATGTAAAGGGACGCGGGTGGCATTATAATAATAATGTGCTCCTAAGGAATAATCATGGGATGCGGGTGGCACTGTGGGTTAAACCACAGAGCCTAGGGCTTGCTGATCAGAAGGTTGGTGGTTCGAATCCCCGAGACGGGGTGAGCTCCCGTTGCTCGGTCCCTGCTCCTGCCCACCTAGCAGTTCGAAAGCACATCAAAGTGCAAGTAGATAAATAGGTACTGCTCCAGCGGGAAGGTAAACAGCGTTTCCATGCACTGCTCTGGTTCACCAGAAGCGGCTTAGTCATGCTGGCCACATGACCCGGAAGCTGTAAGCTGGCTCCCTCGGCCAATAAAGCGAGATGAGTGTCGCAACCCCAGAGTCGGCCATGACTGGACCTAATGGTCAGGGGTCCCTTTACCTTTACCTACTAGACATGTTGGGAAATATTAGCAAAGATTAGGGTTTTCTGTCTGCCTTTCTTTCTGTCTAATTTAAGATCTGATAAAGATCTGATAAGATCTGATAAAAGTAGACCTGGCCACGAGTCTCCTGGGAAGCAGAGAGGGGCTGTCCTCTCATCTGGTATTTGAGTACTTGTTATCTGACCACTTCAGTTTCATAGTCTTACTGTTTTTTTCTGTTTGCAGAAAGAGCGTTTTTTGTTGATTGCAACCGACGAGTGGTTCTGTTCTGAATTGGGTGATTACACATGGGAGTGTTGCTTTGGATCAAAGCATTGCCTCTGGCTTGGCTGATAAGAACAGAACCAGCTACATGTGGCGGGGTAAACCACGGGGGGATTCACCCCAAAGTGGAGGACATCAAAGATCATCTTCCTTTGGGGTCACCACTTGGAGGACACACAGACAGAGGTGCTTCCCACTGTGGGTTAGAAATTGGAATGGCACAAGAGAAATAGGCATGCCACCTTGACCCAAGGTGTTACTATTGGTATATAAAGCCCTCAGCAGCTTGGAACCAGTTTCCTTGAACAAATGCTTTATGCATATACTCCCTCTCTATTAATATCAGACAGTCCCCTTTATTGCACCCTTTTCAGCACTTGCTAAAAACCTTTTTTACCTTTTTTTGTTTTACCTAGAAATATAGTTTTATTATGTATGCTTGTTCTTAAATTCTGTTGATTTTATCTGTATTTTGATAATTGAATTATGTATACTTCCTTTATTGTTTGTTACATTTATATCCCATCTTTCCTCTGAGGAGCTCAAGGTGGTTTACAAAGTCATCCTCCTCCCAATTTTATCCTCATAACAACCATGTGAGGTAGGGTAGGCTGAGAATGAGTAACTGACTATAACACTCAAGTAGGGTTGAAATACAGTCAAACCTTGGTTCCCAAATGCCTCCATTTTGGAGCGTTTCGGTTCCCGAACGCTGAAAACCCAGAAATAATTGTTCCAGTTTCTGAAAGTTTTTTGGAAGCTGAATGTTCGATACAGCTTCCGCTTGAGTGCAGGAAGGTCCTGCAGCCAATTAGAAGGCGCACCTTGGTTGTCAAACATTTCGGAAGTCAAACGGGTTTCAGTAACAGATTATGTTTGACAACCAAGATTTGACTGTAGTATCAAAGGTTATTTGAGCTTGGTTTTGATTGTTGCAAACTGATTCCTTTTAGGGCTTTAGAGTGTCGTACTTTTAATAGCCTGGTGATGATGAGCAGACTGATTCTGTGTTTAATGGCACTATACTATGCATGTTTACTCAAAAAGTATGTTCAATAAGACGGGACGCGGGTAGCGCTGTGGGTTAAACCACAGAGCCTAGGACTTGCCGATCAGAAGGTCAGCGGTTCGAATCCCCGTGATGGGGTGAGCTCCCGTTGCTCGGTCCCTGCTCCTGTCAACCTAGCAGTTCAAAAGCATGTCAAAGTGCAAGTAGATAAATAGGTACCGCTCCGGCGAGAAGGTAAACGGCGTTTCTGTGCGCTGCCCTGGTTCGCCAGAAGCGGCTTAGTCATGCTGGCCATATGACCCAGAAGCTGTCTGTGGACAAACGCTGGCTCCCTCGGCCAATAAAGCGAGATGAGCGCCGCAACCCCATAGTCGGTCACGACTGGACCTAACAGTCAGAGGTCCCTTTACCTTTACCTAAGTTCAATAAGGCCTACTTCCTTAATAATAATTCCTTAATAATTACTACTAGCCGCTCTGAGCCCGGCCTTGGCTGTGGAGGGCGGGGTATAAATAAAAAATTATTATTATTATTACTTCCATGAAATGGGATATAGGGTTGCAGCCTAGGTAGCCTTTTATAACTTTTTCAAATTATACCTAGAAAATGCTTTAATGTACCCAAGAGCTAAAGTTCCTTCTTCTTTTTTATCAGATTCTTACCTGTTCTATGAATTCCTGTTCTTTCAGCTTTGAATCACTGACAAGAGTTGTCTTCTGGGCTAGCTGGGCCTGAAACACAACCAGAAACATATATGAAAATGTGCACTACAAACACTTAATTTATTACTTTCATCAAAACTGTGAACAGCATCAAAGGAAAAATTGACATTTATGCTAGTGGTAAAGATGAAGCCAATCTTACCTGAAGTTCAGCTATTGTTACCTAAAACAGAAAAATGAACATTTAATAAAATGTATTTGCTTCATACCCTGCCAAATAAAACAAAAAGCACTGAAGGATATTTTTCATCCATATGAATTGCCATTAATTCCTGATTAACTCTCCATTATCTATTTCTCTAATTCATAATCTTATTGCAAAATCTGAGGTGGTCTATATTACTATTTGGTACAAAGAAATTTGTCTTGCAATTTTTTTTATCACATAAAAGCAGTTTTGAGGAGCACAAATAATTGAAATAGTTTAGTCACACCCAAAATACAGCTTGAAATAAATCTAAGTGGTACAAAGAAACTATTCAAACGAGAGACTTAAGTAACTATTAAATGAATTCCTAAATAAGTAATATACATGTTTTCTTGTGAACAATTTTCTTTCATCATAATCTCTATTAGTTGAGAGCCATGAAGACTGGGTTTTTTTCTTTATGCATTTCTTTTTACATGAACTTACAGCCCATTTTAAATTAATGAGACATGAGGGTACATAAATGGTTGCAAAAGGACATTATCAAAGAAACTACCAATTTTGATTAAATTGTGACACTAAATTGTAAACCCACTATTCAAAAGGATAAAATACAACATATGTAATATATGGGTAAAAGGCAATCTGAACACGCAGTTTCGAATGGGAGTAATAAAAGGTGTGAAATATTTTTTTCACCCCAGGATGCCGACACTCCTCAGCTCAGGAGATGAGAGTTTCAACCAAACGATTGAAGGTGGGGGGGTAGGCACATACAGAACTTGATTTTTATTTGCATGTTAGGAGATGGTCCCAAAGCTACTCATTCTTCCTGTACTACTACAGTAGGTGGTATGTGGTACCAAACCAATTCATAGGCAATAATTAGCCTGCAGCACTTGACATGTTGGTTGTAGCTCCAGGGCTTTTACACTCTCCATTTAGGGCGATTGAACCCCGGGTTTCAACAGCCGAACAGTGAACTCGCAGCATAAAATAGCTGGATGAATGTCTTCTCAGACATGGCAATGCTGTCATGTACTTATCCGTCCCTATGGAACTGGCACACTTATGGTAAGCAAACTCCAAGCCAATCTGCAAGCTTGCGTCACCGAACCCTCCAATTCTGACTGTAGCATTTTCTGGGAATAGAACACCATCAATTGTCGGGAGCAGGTTGAAGGTAGTCTCTTATTGTGGGGCTGGAATCCTGCTCCTTACTAGCACCTCCAGATGATGTGGTCCTCAGCACCTGAGCGGACCATGTTAGCCTCCATATCCACAGCTAGCTGCACATATGTGATGTGGTTCTAATTACATGCATGACCAAAGTGCTTGGGTGGTATTCAACTATGTCTTACTCAGGGTAGACCCACTGAAATTAATCAACCTAACTTACAGTTATATTCATTAAATTCAATGGGTCAACTCTGAGTATAGCTTCATTGAATGCTGTCGCTTATTTCCCAATCTCTCTAATTTCAAAGGAAACCAAGTGCAACTAACTTAGTCTTGAACCAACTGTATATATGACTAACTGATTTACTACTGAAATAAAACTAAGATATCGAAGAATAGATCAGTTTCCACAGTTAATATTATTTGCCTCTGTGGCATAGAACAGCAATTGCTTCAAACGTGAGAGACAACTGTGGCAATAAAAGATAAAAAACAGCCAAGCCCCTTTGCCAATGAAGGTAAACTAAGATACAAGCTAAGAACCACAATAAATTCCTAAGTAAAAATTTGTAAAATAATGTTTTCTAACTTACTTCACCACTGTTCCAGCTTTCTTCATCTGCCAGTCTTTGTTTGTACTCCTCCTGCAATTTCTCCAGCTGGTTCTGAAGCTCATTTACTTTTTCTGTCATTTCTTCTTCCCGAGTCTTCAGAACAAAATAAATAAATAAAACCATTACTTTATATACTTCACAATTAGGAGACAATCTGGCTTCCATCAGCTTTAGCTACAAGAACTGTAGCTGCGAACGTACTGAATTATACATGAATACTGGATGAAACTGCACTCTGACTTTTAGAAACGCAAAAACAAGCAACACCATATATACCTCAAGGATTTCTTCATACTTTTTCACTGTCCTTTGTAGGTCATCATCTTTTTCTAGCAACTTTTTATGTAACTGAGTTATCTCTGCGTGATGACTTTCTATGAGTTCAGATTCAACCTCTTGAGCTTTACCTGTGAAAAATGGTCAACGGTGTTTATATATCGCATTTTAACTGGGATGCTATTTTAATTGAATTAGCAGGAATACATTCTAGATACATTCAAAAAAATGAATACTACAGTAAAAGAAGAAACTCTAAAGAAGAATCATTAAAAAAACACTATTAGAATCTAATGAGATGTCGACATGCCAAAACATAATTGATAACATATTTCTTTTCTTATTTTGGCATACAAGGTGTCTTCTTTCACACTAGAGTAGATTGGGTCAAACAAGCCAGTATCATGTTAAAATCTGTAGGCAAGATTATGCTTTGAGTAGTAAGCAATGAATTAAACTTCACTCAAAGGTTTTACTGCTTATCTATCACCTCTTCTTTCTCTACTTTTATTTTTTACAGCTATTAGAACAGTTGAAACTCCCCACTCCTATACAGAGCCATTGAATGCCTAATTCTTACTAAAAAACTAAACAGATGTTATGGTACTTTCAAACTATCTGACCTTCACACTTGTTAACTTATTGATACAATTTATTATCAGATATATATCCAAAATTAATATATTTTACATTAAATTTATGGGTTTGTGTTAATATATACAGTCGTATAAATTCCAAAAGATACAGTATTACATGAGCATTTAAATCTAGGGCTAGAATAGAGGGGAATTCAAGGCTTGTTATCATTCCCCTGGCTGTTCTCTCTATGGGTGTTCTTTCTTCTAAATTGATCTTATAGGAATGGATCTGATGATTGAATTTACAAGAGATATAGCCATTTAAAATCAACACAAGATACTATTCCAACTCACTGATTGTTTCTTTTACGGCTGTTTCTATTTCTTGGTCCTTTTGTGCCATCTGGGTATTGAATTCCCTCATCAACTGCTTTAATGTGGAGTTGTGCTTCAATTCAATGTCCTCCTGTTCATATCTATAAAGGTACAGCAAAACAGTAAGTCCAGATTTTCTAGGGCAGATATGGCAATTCAAAAGTAAAGCAAAAAAGCATATTAATTTCCAACAGAGAGATTTGAGAGCCTGCCCAAGTGTTAAAATAAATGGCTTTCACTAACAGTTTTTCTTTATATTTCTATGGTTATTTGTATGATTGAGACAATAGTTACTGAAAAGAGAAAAAAAATTCATTAAGAAAAATGTTACCAAATAAACTTTTTGTGAAAACATACTGAGGATAAAATTTCATCTAACAATGGTAATTGAAAAATGTGTCCAGATAAGGCTATAAAAAGGAGAATTTGCTCCAAGTGCAGTTTATACAAATCCAATTAATTTTGTTAGGGCAAATGAAATAATTTAATTACACCATGTAAACATAACCTGAGATTTGACCTGTAAACTCCTAAGGCTTTTAGGACAATGTAGGACAAAGATGTAGACCCAGCAATCTTCCACTTTGAGGCATGTGAAATGAAACCAGGAAACGACTAAGTTTCCAGCTGCTATACAGTCATAACTTGGGTTGCGAATGTGATCTGTGCGGGAGGCACGTTCGCAACCCGCAGTGTTTACAGCCTGAAGCGCAGCGTCTGCGCACGCGCGTAGCACAATTTGGCGCTTCTGTGCATGGCATGACGTCATTTTGTGCTTCTGCACATGCACGAGAATTGAAACCCGGAAGTAACCTGTTCCAGCACTTCCGGGTTCAGCATGGTCCACAACCCGAAAATGCGCAACCCACAGCGTTCGTAACCCGAGGTATGACTGTAGTTTCCAACTGCATCCAAACCAGGAAATCATTGTTTTCAGCTTTGGAACAAGCCAGAATATTAAATTTGGATAAATGGGAAAGTAGGGTTAGAGACTTCTTGATTTGATTATTAAAGTGAGACAAAGGAGCTTGTGTACTGAGGGCAGAGTATAAGGTTCACTTGAAGTTTTTTAACTGGAGTTACAATTGCCCAAATGCAGCCAAAGACTAGTTTTCCATATGATTTGCTATGAATTTGAAGGATTTATTCTGTCAATGCTGATTATGAATAACAGAGGTTTCATATACTAAGCAGTTATGTTATGTAATGTCAACTTTTCTTATTTTATACAATGTTACTGCCCATGCAGGTGCTTACTGGAAATTTTACAGACTACTACTAGAACTTACTTTATTTTTTGTTCCATTTCTTCTACCGATTCTTTTTTCATTATCTCCAGCTCCTGCTGATGTTCCTTCCGCAGGATGCGCAAATCCTTCTGTAGCCTATTCACATCTTTGGCAAGTTTCTGTTTCTCCCGCTCAGTCTCCTCCACTTTAGCTTGCAAATCCTTTTGCTCGATGTGCAGATCATCAAGCAGTTTCTGAAGCTCAAGGACTGATCTACTCTTTTCTTCTGTGCTTTCTTTCAAGTCTTTTATAAGGCCATTTCTTTCCTCCAGCTGCTGTTGGAGTCCCTGCAAATTTTCATCATGTTTTGAAATAGTATCGCCCATCTCAATTCTGTTCAGTTCTCTTTCTTTTGTTAAAGTCTCATCCAAACTGTGTATCTTTTGTTGCAAAGACTGCCTCTCTCCCTCCTTTTCTTGCAGCTTTTCCTGCAAGTCTTTAATCATACCCTCCATATTTTGCTCTTTTTGTTCTTTGGTTTTCAATTCTTCTTGGACAGCTGCATGCTTCTTAATTTGCTCCTCAAGTGCTTGTTGAAGCTTTTCAAGGTCTTCTTGCTCCTTTTTACAGAGTTCTTCTTGTTGATGCTGAGCCTCTAGCTTTGAAACACTACTTGCTTTTTGTTCCTCCTCATACATCTTTAGCTGTCTCTCCTTTTCCAATAAATCTTTTTGTAAACCATCTATTTTTAATTCATACATCTGTTGCATGTTCCCTAATGCACATACTTTGTCTTGTTCTGTGGAAACTTTTAAGGTTTCTACCTTCTGTATCATCTCCTTTTCTAACTCAGAATTGATTGATCTAATTTTGTCTTCTAAATACGTAATCTTGTCTTCTTTGTCTTGCAATTGTTGCTTTAACTGCTGTTCCATCTCTTGTCTATATTGCTGTTCCCTTTCTTCCATTTGAGATGTCAGTTGCTTCCTAATAGAAGCAACTTTTTGTTCAGCCTTTTTTTTCAGGTCTCCTATTTTAGCAGTGGTTTCTGAAGTAAGCCTCTCTTCCAAAGACTTTAATTCTTCCTCTTTGCTTTTCATTAAAGCCGTTTTTGTTTCTTCAAATTCTTTTGATTTTTCCCCAAGGTCAACTTCCATGGTCTGCATTTTCTTTTCAAAAAGTAGTACTTCTTGTTCCATCTCTTTAAGCCTTTTATCCTTTTCCATAACTGCCACCTGAGTTTGTTGAAGCTCTTGTGCCAGCTCTTTTTGCGCACTGTTCTGCTCATTGTGCCTTTTGAGTTCGTCCATTAAGGAATCATTTTCTGCTGTTTTCCGAGTGATGTGTTCTTCTAGCTCAGCAATTCTTGCTGTATGGATTTTTAACTCGGCAACCAAATCAGACTCTTGTTTTTCTCTTCTAATCTGCTTTTGTTCCAGTAAGCCTTTCAAATGTTCTATGTGCTTGGTTTGCTTATCACACACTTCCTTCATTTTATTCAATTCCTCTTCTTTCTCAATAGCTTGGTTATTACTTAGTTCAACTTTGTTTTGTAGTTCTTTAATTGTGTTATGATTCTGTGTAAATCTTGACTGGGCTTTCTTCTTCCACTCTGACATCTTGTTCATCCAGTGGTCTACCTGTTCAAGAGCAGTTGCTTTTTCCTGACTCAGTGTTTCAATTCTGGAAGACAATTCTTGCACCTCATTCAACAGCTGAAGTCGATTTTCTTTGTGTTGCTTGTTTAACTGAGTTGTGGCAGCATCTTTTTCTGATTTGTCAATTTCAAGCTTGAGATTTAACTCACTGACAAGCTTGTTAAGATCAGTGATCTCTGCCTTCTTTTCATTTAGCTCCTCCTTCAGAGAAGTGACAGCATTAATATGTTCAGACAATTCTTTCTTCAATTGTGTGATAAAAGTTTCTTTCTCTGTTGCTGCTTCCTGCTGGTGTCCTCCTTCTTTTTGCAATTGCTCTTTTTCTGTTACGAGTCTGTCAATATCCACTTTCATAGACATTATCAAGTTTTCCTTTTCTTGCAAGTGTTGTTTTGATTCTTTGAAACAGCTGGTTAAAGTATCACGACTCTCTCTTATTTGCTTAAGTTGAGCTTCTAGGTCAGGAATTTTACAGGTTTTAATTAATATTGTTTCTTTTATTTTTGTTGTGCAATTGTGACAGTGTACAACTCTAGAAATTGCCGAAGAAATTTTTTCATTGCATTTCTCAAGCAGTTCAGTGATTTTTATTTCTAGGAAAGATTCTGCTTTCTGCCGGTAATCCTCTAGTTGTGTAGCTATATCCCTTGCAAACTTCTCAAATTCTGCTTTTTTTTGCTGAAGCTCCAAATGTTTATCCTCCAGTTTTTTCTCATAATCTTCACACTCTTTAGAATGTGACAATTTCAGAGCCTTGAGTTGTTCATCATATGTTTTCAACTTCTCTGCCAGCTCACCAACTTTGTTCTTCTCTTTTTCTCCTACTGCTTTTACTTCACTAAGCTGTTCCTGGACTTCTATCTTCTCCTTCAGAGACAAACTAAGGTCATCCTCTAGTTTCTCAAGTTGCTTTTTCAAATCAGTTTCTCTCTGCGTCAAAACTGTCACTTGAGCTGATGTCTGCTGTAGCTGTTCTTGCAACTCATTCAACAATTTGTCCCTCTCTGTCCGTTCATTCTTTAACCGAGTAATATTTGCATTTCTGTCCTCCCTTTCAATACTGAAGGTGGCCAGTTTCTGTTTCAGGTCTCCTACTTCTTGATCTTTCTCTTGCAACTCCATTTCATGCTTTTCTCCAAGTTCTTCAGCCAGCTGACTCAGCTTCTTCTCCCAGGTTTGGACAACTTCTTCTAGTTCTTGTTTGTGAGCTTCAAGCAGGCTTTCTAGTTGTTCCTTCTGATTCTTCTCCAGTTTTGACACAGCATCATCAATTCCAGTTGAACTGGCATGAGCCATTTCCAGCATTTTTGCGTTGAATTGCTTCTCTTTCTGACTAAATTCCAACTGTTTATTCTCCATCTCCTTTTTGAGTTTTGCTTCCTGCTCTGAAAGTTTCTTCTTGAATCTCTCCTGCATTTCCTTGGATTTTCCTTTAACTTTCTCCATTTGTGTCTCTTGTTGCTTAAATTTGATTTCATATTCACTCTTTAAAGCACTAATTTCTGCCTCTTTGGCTGATAGCTGCTGTCCAAGTTTCTCAATTTGTTGATTCAATAGCCCTTTTGTTTGTTCAAGCTCCTTTTCCTTATCAGTAAAATGACTCTTTGCCCGATTTACCTCTTCTCTAAGATCTTTTAACTGTGATTCATGCTGTTCTGTAAGAGATGACACTTTCTGCATATTTTCTTTCTTTTGCTCTTCAAGTTCACATTTCAGATCATGTACCTCGGATATCCGAAACTTTAATTCAGCTTTGAGTTCATTCAGTTCAGCTTCGGTTTTTACAATCTGTTCATCAAGACGTGATTTTTCAGCATCTACATTTCCCAGCTTTTGCTGCAAATCTATTAACTTTTGTTCGTAAATGCTTGCGTGTTCTCTGGCCATGTTCTCCTTGGACTGAAAAAGGCCATCTAGTTCAGTAGACTTTTCTTTGCATTCAATTTCAGCCTTTCTAAGAGATTCCTTCAGTGTTTTCAAATGCTCTTCCAATTCCACTTGGCATTTCTCTTTTTCTTCCAAGAGTAGCTTGAGTTGACTAATTTCATCTTTGAATGTTTTCTCCATGACTTCCTTATCTTTAAAGATAGTTTCAACTTGTTCCTTATGATGGTTCTTCTGTTGCTCCAGCTTCCCCTCAAACTCTAGCTTTGCTTTATCTGCATCATCTTTTAATATCGACAAACGCTGTTCAAGATCTTGGCGAATTTTTAGTGTGTCTGATAACTCAGAAGAGAGTGCTTCTAGCTCGGTTTGTTTCACATCAAGCTTTTCTAAAGTTTTTTCGTTCATTTCTTCTATATGGCCGTGAAATTGAGTCTCTTTCTCTTTCAATACTTTATTCACTTCATCAAGCTGCATTTTCAATTTGTCCATTTCCGACTGCTTCTGCCGTGTTAATGTATCAAGTTTTTCTGCCCAAACTTGTTGTTCTTGCCGTTTCACATCCTCAAGCTCTTCTCTATGTTTTTCAACCATGGCAGTGATTTCTTTATTGTGCCTGTTGTTTTCTGATTCTATTTGAGCAGTCAGTTCTTCCAACTGGCGGTCATTCTGCGAACACTTTGGAAGGGAACTTTCCAATTCTAGAATTCTCTGTTTAAAAGATTGGTTGAAAAATATCATCAATCCCTTTTTCTGTGACTGACTCCTACTTAAAGATAATACTTTAATGAAATTATTACTATGAGCTATACATTTCAAAACATTATGACATAATCCATCCAAAATTAAGTACTTTCAAATCCCATTGATGGGCGCGTTAAACATATGCTCCGCTGCCTCCCATGTGAATCAATAGAACTCCAAGGTGCTGAGCTTTGGCTGGATTGCACCCTTAATAGGTGCCAATTTTTTTTATGCCTTGATGTACAGAAGGAGAGTGGGGAAATATTACTGGACCCAAAGCTGAGGAAAACTTCCAGAACCACTACATACTTTTCTCATTAAAGTGGAATAAAGTCAAAGAGCAAGGGGGGGTTCCTCAAATTCCATCACAATGAATAATAACAAGAACAATTTGAATCTTCGAAGTGTGAGTAAGATAAGAAAGTCCTTAACAAAATATTTCCTCAAAAGAGCTAACTTTGGCCTTAGACTGAGCCAAGTGATGGTCAGTTCCTCCCGTCTCCCTGTAAAATCACCCACAACTGTACATAAAGGCATAAGAGGCATGGCATTATCAACTGCACAGGATGCCTGTCAGATTAAAATCAGCACAACAGACTTACACACTGCTTTTGACATTGTGTCTCCACCCCACTTCCACATGGCCTAGGGCACACGTACCTAGGTTACAAGGTATAAAGGTTCTTGGAACTAAGTGATTGGCTATTCTTGAATTAGAGGGGAATGGTCACATTCACCTACCGAATCATTTGAAGCTCCTGGAAAAGGGCATCTAACAAAGCAGTAGCTTGTACAAAGAGAAAGTTGTGTAGCTGACTCCCAAACACGAATCCTGATAATTAATGTAAGGATGAACATCACATGCCTCCTATGTTCTGTTTCTAAGACCACCAAGGCATGTGGAAGAGGAAGGCAAGGAATGATGCAACAGGGGAATATGAGGCTAGGTTATTCTCCTCCTGCTGCAACATATCTATTTAGAGACACTATGTTTGGCTCAAATCAGAGTTTCCGCCCCCTTTGTTGTCTGCCTCAACTGATTTCACAATCTTTCACATGAATCACACTGTGTTTTTAATATTTTGTTGGGAGTCGCCCAGAATGGCTGGGGCAACCCAATCAGATGAGTGGCATATAAATAATAAAATGTAATAATAATAATAATAATAATAACAACCAGCCATGCCTTTGCGGCCAAGCACCCTTCCCAAATTTCTCCCATTAGACGCAATTATAGGTATGCATACCCCTCATATGCAGTTTATATTTTAGGTTTGTGCAATATAAAAAAGGAGTCCAATGTTCCAAATCTTTTACTCACGGTTTTGTAGGTTTCTATTTCTTGCTGCATGTCCTCCAGTTTTTTGTCACATTCCAACTGAATTGCTTTTTTCTGCAGTTCCAGTTCTTCTAGGGCTAACGATTCCTGTTGTTCCTTTTCTTGTGTAGTCTGTAGGTGTTCACTCTGGCACTTTTCCTGTGTCAAGAATTATGACTTTTTTAAAAAGAAAGTACCATAAAGTCACTGATCTATCAGCAGCACTAGGAGTATTATCTATTTTAATTCTTGCTCGTACATTTTTTAAAAAAGTGGATATCACACACAAACAGATTAAAAATCCACAAAGAACCTTATAATTTTATATTTTTCATGTAACTGCAAAGAATCTGAAAGTGAAGTTTCTATGTGCAGAAAATGAAGAAATGGCAGCAATAATCTAGATTTAGAATTAATCTATTAGTCCTTATCTAACCTTACATACGTGCATGACCAGCAGTAACAGGGTCTAAGGGAAAAGCTTCCATGTCAAAACTCTGCAACCTTTTCCTCAGCATAATTCCCTGACTCTACCTATCCATCAATAGGGATGCAAGCACATTTGTTCCATGGTATACAGGGAGCCTTCAACCAAACACAGTTCAGCTTACTAATATGTGCATTTGCAAACACTTGAGTAAAGGTGACTGGATAAAAAAAGACTGCCTTTTCAGTTACACAACACAATGAAATATGGATAAGTTCTGTCTGGAAACTCTTATACAGAAATCCATTTCCATACATTATGTTTCAGGTATATGTTTAAACCAAGCAAACTACCTAAAAAGGGGTGTGGGAGAAAGAAAAAGGAAGCCTTTAGAACAGACAGGCAAACTCTCCAAAACGTGTCAAAAGTTCAGAAGTTCCTCTTTATGTAACAGGCATGTCTAGAACATTTAGGATTGGCTACTGTAATGTACTGCATGTGCAGTTACCCTTGAAAACTATTTTAAAAATTACCATGTTTGTTCAAATTACAGTGTCCGGTCTGTTGACTGGGACAAGTCAGCAGGAAGGTATCCCGCCAATACTGAAAGCACTAGCTTCTTGCTAGTTTCCAAGCACAACTGAAAATCCTAGTGCTCATCTTTAAAGCCTTCTAGAGTTTAGGACACTGGTCCCATACCAATCTGCCAGTATATTGAGGTCATTTTCAGAGGCTCTCCTCCAGGTGCCCCAAATTTCTGGAGGTAAGAAATGGTGGGATCCCTACCATTTACTTCCATTGTTATCCTTTTGACACCAGGCACCAACATTCTATTCTCCCAAACTTTTTAATGCATTTTTGTGTTCTTGATTAACATGAATTTACTTATTGCATTTTATTTTAGAAATTGCTGAAGGGTGGTGTGCATATATGTATATATTTTAAATAAATAGGTGTTATTATTCACTTGGTCTGTAGATTCCCAGATATACATCCAAATGCATCTTTATGCACCAAGTTCTCCTATTCATACTAAGATTTATTCATCATCACAAACACACATATACACATACTAGTCCCATCTGGCTCTTAAGAGACACTTACAAGAGCTGCTTTCATTTGTTCCTGAAACGCCTGGTCTTGAGCCCGTAATCTATCATTTAATAACTGTTCTTTGCTAGCCAATTCCCTTTTATGTAACTTTTCTAGTTCGGTAATTCGTTCTTCTGAAGATTTCTGCAAATTTGAAAGGCACACGTCTGATGTTACCCAAGAAACAAAGGTGCTTCTATATTATTGATCAAAGAGAAATGAAATAAAGAACAAAAATGTGACTAAACAGATTGCTTTCTTGCAAGAAATGCTATTTGGTGCTTTTAAAAAAAAAAAAAAATCCAAAAGAGTTCCAGTTCACATCTGCCATTCTATATACATTTACTAAGGAACAAGTCCCATTCACCTCAAAGAGGCAGAGATGCAGAGAATTGCACTATGAATGATTCGCATCTTCCCATTCAGTTTTTAATAGGCCTTCAAGAGTACAATTCTAATTATGCTTACTCAGAAGTCCTACTGAATCCAATGGGCCTTACTTCAAAGTATGCATGCATAGAACTACAGCCAAACAGTGCAATCCTATTAATATTTACTCAGCAGTAATAGCTGCATACAATGGAGTTAACTCCCAGATAAGTATGTATAGCATTACAACCTTAGTCATATATTTCTGGGTGTTGCCTAGCAGCCAGGTTCAACACAATACTACAGAATCCATATGCCTTTTCTACCTTACAGAGATTCAAACAATTCCTATCCATATTTTGGTTCTGCAGCAGAGAAAGTGGCATGATTAAACACACAAATTCTTTTGTGTGTTAAACAAGGCTTTAATGGAACAGTGTAAAGCTGAAAGATTGATTTATTATCAGATTCTTAGTACAGTGGTACCTTGGGTTACAGGCGCTTCAGGGTTGCGCACCGCGCTGAACTCAGAAATACTGGAACGGGTTACTTCTGGGTTTTGGCGCTTGCACATGAGCAGAACTGCCAAATCACGACCTGTGTGTGCGCAGACGCAGCACTGTGGGTTGTGAACGTGCCTCCCGCACGGATCCTGCTGCAAAACCAACCCGAGGTTCCACTGTATAAAGGTAAGGGTAAAGGGACCCCTGACCATTAGGTCCAGTCGTGACCGACTCTGGGGTTGCAGCACTCATCTCGCTTTATTGGCCAAGGGAGCCGGCGTACAGCTTCCGGGTCATGTGGCCAGCATGACTAAGCTGCTTCTGGCGAACCAGAGCAGTGCACAGAAACGCCGTTTATCTTCCCGCTTACCTACTTGCACTTTGACGTGCTTTTGAACTGCAAGGTTGGCAGGAGCAGGGACCAAGCAAAGGGAGCTCACCCTGTCGCGGGGATTTGAACCGCCGACCTTCTGATCGGCAAGTCCTAGGCTCTGTGGTTTAACCCTCAGCACCACCCGCGTCCCGTTCCACTGTATACTGCACTTTTATTCACCCATACACCCTCCCAACAAGGGAAGATTGAACTCTGCCAGTATTAACATTATATATTCTGATTTCAACGTGAATTGTTACCTTATCTCTGCAGTTTACTTTACAGAAGATCTAGCATTTACCTTCATAATATTAACCACCTCCTGCTTCACCCTTGTTAATTCCTGTTGAAGGCTCACACGCTCTTCCTCGCTTGCCTTTTCTACAGCCTTGATCCTTTCATCCATTTCTGCTTGCAGTTTCTTGCGTGCTTCTTCAGTCCTTTGGGCTGCACTGAGAGCCTTCTCAAGCTCTTCAAATGCTGCAGAAAACAAGGAAAAGAAGAGGTTATATGTATGGTTTAACATGGCAGAAACTCTAGACAAAGTAAAATTACCATATGTAGGCCATATTCTCACTGAATAACCTAGCTAAAGAGAAATCATGAAGTCAGCCTGGAAAGGCAAACATTTACTATCATGTCAACAAAATAAAGCTCAGAAATCAAGGGACTAGGCTCTGCTTCCTGCTTAGTGTCAAACCTCTCAACCCTTAAAATAAATTGAACAAGAATATTGTATAGAAGAGGTAATTCAACAGAAATTCCCTTTTCACTCATGACTGCATAGCATTTCTCAGGAGTCTATAAGAATGTCTGGAATGCCTGCACTCATGTAATCCTAAGAGCAGCTTCTTTGCATTAGAACCATGAATAACTATACTGCCATTTAACTTTAATACCGTTTCTTTAAACTTTATTACAGCTCAATTGGTATCCTTGTTTTAGCTCTCTAGAAGACAGGTCAGAACACTACTTTTATCAGCACATAACACTAAATCTAACTATGGCTAAGTGTGAACAAGCAAAAATCACAACCACTTCGTTCCTCCTCTGAGCCTGTTGCACTACCAGAATCCAAGTCATGGTTTGCTTTGGCATTACATGCAAATCTGAGCCACAGGTTGTTGTCTCCAAAGAAACAATGAGTGATAAACAAATAACAGCTGGTTACAACTCATAGTTTATTTGGAATGAGACCAACCATAAGCCTGGACTCACACATACTGCTAAACCAAACGGTGATTTAGCTCTCAGTATTACCGCAGCAAAAGGAGGGAAGCAAAACATTTGATATTTTTGCTCTGTGCATCAGCAAACTTGCTCATGTTAACCTAAGCCACAGTTTGGCATAGTGTTATATGTGAACCAAGTCTGGGCAGTGCATAATTAATATTGCAACTTGCTGATTATTTACTATGCATATGAGTATATGCTGGTATTGTCTTAGTCTTCCTTTTATGTAAATTTAGTTGGTGTTTTAGCTGCCTTGATTGTCCCTTTTTAGGATAAAAAAAGTGGAATGATGATTGTTTTAAATACATGAAAAATAATTTTATAATTTAAAAAATGTTATGACAATGTTATGACTGGAGAATTTTTATCAATGTTGTTGTTTTGGCATAGTAAAATCCTCAAGTAGTGGGGGGGGGAATCAAGTTGCCACATTAGTTAAAATTTAGGAACTGCCATATAATCCAAACATTAACACTACTGCATTTAAAAATATGGCACTGCCCATCTTCTCTGTCTTTTAATGAATTATCTATAAGCAGTAGCATTGGCTGTTACTGAGCTATGGTTGCAAATGTCTAGTGCAGTGTCACAGTACTGTCAAGGCTGCAGTCCTATATTTGGGTGTAGGCTCCACTGAATTCAATGGGTCTTACTACTGAGTAGACACTCACAGAATTGTGCTAAATTTTATAAGGGGGAAAGGAAATGATTCAACATGAGAATGCTATTTTGGGTGGCAGCAGCGTGTCAACTGCAACACACACTTTTCCCCTTAAGCTCTGATGGAGGATGAGCAATGAAACCTCACGGTGCAATAAATCAGAATTTAAGGTGTCAAAGGGCTACCTTCTGAAAGGCAGAGTTCATAAATGCACAGGCCATTTTATTTATTTGTTTATTTTTAGCTTTTTGAAATGTAAAGTGGGTGAAAAAGAAACACATATTCAGGTCCACAGGCAGGAAGAACAGAAACTTTCCGGTAAAGACTAGGAATGACTACTCAAATGCAGAAACCCAGCAACATGCAGCTGTATTACCATAAATACAAACACATGACACCAGGAAGAAAGATAGGCAAGCAAGTATGAAAACACAAAGAAGCAGCACTTCACAGAAACACATTCTGTTCTCTAAAAGTAAAATTTTATGCATCTCAGGCATCCTAACATATAAGCAGAAACACAACATTACTATTTGAGGTAGCTAATTCTAATACAAGGGGCAGGTGCCAGCTGCAAATTATTGTGTATACTCATGAAGTTACGCAACAGGTGTCCATGTTCACCTTTTACTCACTCAGTGAGTCTGGTTAATGCAAAGCTATAAAACCAAATCGTAAAACAGAGGTGGGTTTTCGCCCCCCCCCCCCATTATACTAGCATAGCTTTTTCAAAGTAACCAATGTGTAAGAATATTCTGCAATTTGCACTTGACAGGAAATCTAAGCAAGAGCTGTTTGAGAGTGGAATGGGGTACTTCCCAAGTTCATTGGAGGTTTTTAAACAGAGGTTGGATGGCAATTTGTCAGTGATTATTTAGCTGTGTTTCCTGCACTGCACAAGGTTGGACAAGATGACGCTTCAGTTCCCATCCAACTCTACAATTCTGTGTTTCTATGAATCTAAGTACACAATGATAAATCACTTCCACTGAACTGATCACATTGTAGCTTTCTGGGGCAAACATGAATGCTTTTCCAGGCAAATGCTGAAGGCATTCCTAAGCATTGCCACCAAAGCAATTGAAGCTACGAGCCACAAACAATAGATGAGATGGTAAGCCAGAGTTCTTGACTGTGCTCCTTCAGACTGCAGGTGAGGACAGCAGAGATTTTTTTAAAAATAAAATAAAATAAAATGTACTTTTAATTTAACTGCACTTGGTCCTTACTGCAATCAATGAAAAGGGTTAGTCACAACCCAGTCCCAATCGTTCAACAGGAAATAGTCCTTATTAGTCCTTATTGAAATTGCTACAAAAAGTTAAGTACAACTAACTCTCTAGACTAGATCCAACCCACTGACTTCAGTAGGGAAAAAATCTCACTGCCCCTCTCTCCACAGAAGAAAGCTGTGCAGTGGAAAGCCATGCTTATCAACTAATCTGCTGTTTGTGAAAACTGTCATCACTTTTTTAAAGCAGTTCGTGATATGGAAGAGGAGCGAAAGGAAGGGTTGAGCTTCACCTGAGCTAGCAAGCTTACATTCATATTCTCAAAAATGCATTTTGTGGGTTTCCACAAAATGGTCTCTCTATGAAATAATGAGCTATAGAAGAATGTTATCTTTTACTGGTCCAACTCTGTTTTAAAGCAAGTTATCAAGCTGTTGAACGCAAGTTGAGCACACAGGTTCTCCATCAGTTATAGGGGATTTAAGATAAAGTAGAAATTATCTGTTTTTATACATGAAAGCCTAGCTTCTCACCTTGCACTAACAAATAAAGATTCAGAGAAGGTGCAATTGACTTTTGCCAGACAAAGAGATAGCTCATGGCTCAGAGTCTTTCAGGGGAAAATATCACATTTATTTGACTACTCTGTGGGATTCCATGGGATAAAAGAAACATTACCAGGCTGCAGAATGTTGGCAACTGAATTGATGTTGCGCCAAAAAAGATGAAGGCAGCCATATACAAGAGTGTGTTGCATCATTATGAGCCACAGAGTGGTATTCTGTGAGATCAACAGCATATCCTTTTTCTCTAATGGAACTGGTGAAGGAAAATGATGAGCACAATTTGCAATTAATTTTAAAACACTCTTCATTTTTTTTAAAAAAGTGAAGTGCCAGCCATAAGCCAACTCCTTGCTTTTGCTCTGATGAAATACCTAGGTGTGGTTCAAAAGCTTGCAACAAATTTTCATAAACAACTAGAGTTGGTGCAATAAAAGCTATCTTTACCTCTTTCTTTTAAGTCTTTCATGCCATATTAACTGATGTCTTCAACTTATGGCACTATCTATTGGTGAAAGCAGGAGAAAGCAGCATGGAACCAAATTATGCAGACTAAGAAATACTCATTTAGTCTGTTTCAACAAGTATGCAAGAAATGGAAGTGCAGAACTGTAACAAAAAAAATCATCTAGTCAAAACAACATTCTCTTACATTTAGGCAACCTGCACCAATAATGAATAAGCACCTGAATATATATAAGAGTTTCTTGTCTATGAATGAAATAGCTTTTACGCAAAGAAGGAAAACAATTACAAGGATTTATTTGAAATGGTTGTTTTACATGGCCAAACACTGGCGAACCCTCACAATGTTTTGTGCAGAATATTTAATACTGGTATAATGCTAAAGTTTGAATTATGAGAAATTAATGTACAAGTTATTATAACATAACCGATTTCCAAAAGCTGTAAAACAACACCAAATATTCCAAGGCATTAAGAGATTTAACTACCATACATTGAACTGAAGGCACTCACTTTAGGTATTGCCTGAGAAGCACAGAATTTACTTTCTAAAGCCCTCTGCAAGCAGCAGTTGAGTGATATAAGTAAGAGATCCCTTACCCCAATCCTGTTCATACAAGGCTTGGGAAAGGCACCATGATTCACTTATTGGCATGTGTGGATGCACAAAAATAAGATGCTTAGTGAGATTTTAACACAATACTTTCATTATTACAGAATGAAAAGCTGCAGTAATAATCTGACATATGAACTGAACTGTTATGGTTTTATTTCATTTAGTTTCAAAGTTTAGCATTCCAAGCATATTTTATTATATATATTTATTACAAGAATTGTTGCAATGACTTGCCCATCACATTTGAACACTGGTAACGCAATCCTACCTGCTGACTCACAAAAATCAAAACAAGTAGGACTTTGGCTTAAAGCGGTATCTTTGTGTCTCTCAACAACTTAGATATACAAGCATATCGAATGTTACCTATCCTTAATATTAAATAGATGCAATAACTCTGTAAACTATTCTCTAACATTTTATATAAAAAATTTTTTGTAAAAGATAACATTTTGCATTCCATTCTGTTTATCTGCCATTTCCCCCACAATTAACTATTTCTGTTAAACAAGCGAAAACACGCACAGACATTTCCCCTTACTTTCTAGGAGGAAAAAAGTGAGTGTTATGGTGCAAAAAATACGGTACTTTGTAAACCTGAGTCGAAAATCATGGCTTGAAGTAGTTGCAATCCATGGTGATAAAAATATGATTTGGAATTACCCAGGGGTGGCCAACAGGTAGATCATGATCTACCGGTAGATCACTGGTAGATCACTGGCTCCCCCCACAGAAACTCAACAACTTTGGCTCCCCTAGGAAAAGCTCAACAACTTTGAGCTGAACCCCCCAAAACAGGGGTAGATCACTGCCAGATTTTAATTCAGAAAGTAGATCGCAGCCTCTTGGGAGTTGGCCACCCCTGGTTACCTATAGCTTTAGTGCACATATAATGCATAACCATGGTTAATACAGGGAAGAGAAGGGAAGAGGTAAAGTGCTCTGGATGGAGAAGGCTAGAAAGTACATTCATAAGGCTGCTTCCAATATGAAAAACATGGCTTGCAGATAGTTTGCACCAGGTCTCAAAAGACAGATCCTCCCGTTGTCCCCACATTTAGTGTCTAAAGGTAAAGGTAAAGGGACCCCTGACCATTAGGTCCAGTCGTGACCGACTCTGGGGTTGCGGAAGTCATCTCGCTTTATTGGCTGAGGGAGCCGGCATTTGTCCGCAGACAGCTTCCGGGTCATGTGGCCAGCATGACTAGGCCGCTTCTGGCGAACCAGAGCAGCGCACGGAAACGCCGTTTACCTTCCCGCCAGAGCGGTACCTATTTATCTACTTGCACTTTGACGTGCTTTCGAAATGCTAGGTTGGCAGGAGCTGGGACCAAGCAACGGGAGCTCACCCCGTCGTGGGGATTCAAACCGCGACCTTCTGATCGGCAAGTGCTAGGCTCTGTGGTTTAACCCACAGCGCCACCCGCGTCCCATTCAGTGTCTACATCAGGTCAGGCTAACTAGCAGGAATGGAGTGTCTCTTTTTCATAGCATGTGACTTCATGCTCAAGCTATTGGTATGACTACTACTGAATGCCAAGAGTTTTAGCTGCTGCGTGGAACTTAGAAGGTGGCTCCTCATCACAGGACTTGCTGTCAAACTTACTGATCTAACTCCTTCAACTTGTAAGGCACTGCAGAAGCACATTATTCAAAATGAGTTGGCTTAAATCTATGTGGACCATCCTAGCCAGCTCTGATTCCATGATAGGGTTGAGCATTTCCCCCCTAACATGTTTATGTTATAAATGAGGAATGTTGGAACTGTTTTGTCTGCCAACTTATTGCCTCTTTCATTTCTGTACAAGCAATTAAGGAAGGAGTAGAGCAAGGATGGCTGCAGGCTTCCACCAAGTTCCACAAGGCACCATCACTACCATTAGTCAAACAGTGTTGTTAATTTTTTTGGGCCAGGGAAATGGGACAGTTAGTGTTAGTGTTGCGACAGTTAGTGACAAAGTGCAAACAAATGATGCCAAAGAAATGTTTCCTGCTTCGATAAGGAACAATCACCACAACTTCTTACCAGCTTTTTCAGACTTTTCCTTCTGTTCTTTTAACTCTTCACCTTGCATAACCACCTGCTTGACGCGAGTACGCAACTGGGCAATTTCTTCCTCCTTCATTTCCAATGTTTCATGCATTTGCCGTTTGGTTTCTGCTATTACCATGCCCTATAAAATGGGTAATTACAGATAAGGAGGGTGCTGTGTGGAAACATACATACACACACTCATAAACAAGACACAGATAGGTAGCCGTGTTGGTCTGCCATAGTAAAAAAAAAATCCTTCCAATAGCACCTTAAAGACCAACTAAGTTAGTTCTTGGTATGAGCTTTCGTGTGCATGCACACTTCTTCAGATACACTAAAACAGAAGTTACCAGACCCTTCTATATAGTGAGAAGGTGGGGAGGGGTATTACTCAGAAGAGTGGTGGGAATGGGTGATTGGCAGATATAGTTATTATAAACAAGACATAGTTATTGTTATGCAACTTCCCCACCTCTTTGTTGCATTAGAAGAAAGTGCAGAAGCATTGTGAGGAAGAAAACACTACCGAGTACTGGACAAATATATAGCAACTATAACCAAGAGGATGGAAAGAGGATCTGGAGATGACTGGTGGAACTTTAAAAAAACCCAACCCTCAGACTCTGATTATGTGCACGCAGAGCCCCATATCTATGACAAGTCAAAGACCATGAAGAAGAGCAAACAGCAGGCTTAGATATGGACTTTGCTCCTCCCAGCAGAAGAGAAGAGATGCAATTTGTTCTGGAGGTTTCCTGTTGGAACAGTGTTGGAGGTGACAGCTGCAGGGGAGAAGGGAACTGGCAAAAGTTACCTCCCCTTCCTTCCAAGAAAAGGATTCTGCCCCTGGATCTAAAGCCTTCTGTGGATGGAAGGAGTTGCTCTGGTCACAGAAGAAAAAGTCTGCATCCAATTCTCTCTCTCTCTCTCTCTGCGTCGCTCTCTCATATATCCTCATTTTAGCAGTTATTTTCAAGACAGTCGGCAAAATAAATTCCATGCAATTTTTATGCCTGAATTAGCACTGTTCGTACAATACTTTAGGAATTTAAAAATAATCTATATTGCTTACTTTATCTTGCTCTAGCTGTTCTATCAAGTTCTTGGCGTCACGTAACTGAGTGATCAGCTTGGTCTTCTCAGCCATATGAAGATCCTAGGAGACAGGTTAAAATATAAGCAGTCTACCTATCTTGCAAGAACTCTCTTCCCCTCACCCACCAAAGCTTCACATTTGAGTACAGGGGACGACCATTTTGCATGTGACTGCTGATGCACACACCACTTTCAGCCCGGGAAGGGGATGAAACGGCGCAGGCTTACATGTACCCTGCCAACGCATGCAATGACCTGGAGAGCAACCCCCATGGAAACAAGGAGTAGCCTGTATTTCTTACTTGAATATATACTATCATTCAGCTCCCCACTGGAGAACATCAACACACACAACTCTGGGAATCCTCTGCATTAAGATACCTTTTCGCTCCTTATAAATGCTGGTTATATAGGGAGGAGGCTGAAAATACTTGTTTCCTTGTTGACATTATACTGATATCAGACATTACAGACTTTGAGGGTACAAGCTTTACTTAAAACATTTTTACCATGATCTTTGCCCAAAAAGGCTCCTAGAGTTTCTTAAGGAATAATGCGGAGGCTAGTATAAAACTCACTTAAAATTTTAATTTTCAGGCATACACTAGATTAAAAATAAAATAAAATAAAATAAAATAAAGAGTAAAATACGTCCAGTTCTTCCTATTGTTAACAAGGACTACAGCCTTGCTCCCAATTGTGCATGAAATATCTCACTCTGCTGAAAATTTAAAGGACCATGTTTCCACTTCCGGAATAAAAACATCACTGCATGCTTATACGAAAATAAAAAAACCCAACAAACCTACTTTGAAGTCTAATTAAGTTAGGTTCATAAACACACACAATTAGAAATGTGCAATTTAAGATATGCAGTTCTGGAAGGTTCTGACATATAGTCTACATCTTTTATTATTATTCCATTTAATAGAATTGAAACCATGTCTTGCCCTTACCTTGGGCATTCAGGAATTTTACAATATGTTTCAGGATGTGACATCTAGCATCTTTTGCTTTATCAGTTAAGCAAAGAAAATTTTGACTTTGTGTGAATTGATACACAAAGTCATTTTTCAGTACCTTTATTTTCTCTAGTTCCTGAAGTCTCTCATCCAGTTGTTCCTGAAGTGCCTCTTTTTCATTGGTTAGCTGTACCGAGCGCTCTTTATATGAGCGGATTGTTTCTTTACATCGGTGGAGCAAGTTCTCTTGACGTTTCACTCGCTGAGTAAGAGCTTCTAGTGTTTTAGCAGAATCCCCATCACCACCTACATCAAACAGAAAATTATGTTTGGGCAATATAATTGCCTGGACAAAAAATGCTTGAATACTATGACTGAAGAAAGGTGTGAGAGTTTATATCCAAAATAGCACTAGTCATTGGTTCCGTTACTGCAATAATTTCCGCTTGCACAACCGAACTCCTCCCTCTCCTTCACCCATATTTTCCCTAAATCTTGTCTGAAGGTTCTTCCTAACCTCTGGAGCAGATTTGGGGTTGCCGGAATACATAAAACAACCTTGCCTTCGATAGGAGAAATTTTAAAAAGAACAAAAGGGGGGGGGGGAGAAGCCAGCAAAGCAAACCCCTGTCATGTAACTGAAAGGGAATATGCGGAGCTCTGATAAGCACATCTTACCTCAGCAACATCTTGTCCCTCCTCCCAGAGAGAAAGGGGTGCATGCAGGAGGAAAAGGAATTTTTGTTGTACAAGCATAAATTCTAATGGAACAAGGCACTGGATACTGGCCAATGTGAACTAAATAAATGAAGAATACTATTGTAGTGCTCTCATAGTAACATCGTCTGGAAGTACTTAAAACCCCCTGCATGTTCAGTAAGAGATCTTAACATCAATATTTTATCAACAATCTAAAATGCAGCTGTAAAGCCCTACCAACACCGAACTGGAAATCTGTACAGTCATACCTTGGGATAAATATGCTTTAGGTTGAGCATTTTCGGGTTGTGCTCTGCGGCGACCCGGAAGTAACAGAATGTGTTATTCCGGGTTTTGCCACTTGCGCAGACGCTCAAAATGACATCATGCGCATGTGCAGAAGCGGCGAAACGCAACCCGCACAAGCACAGATGCGTGTTATGTTCGCTTCAGGATGAGAACTGGGCTCTGGAACGGATCCCGTTCGCATCCAGAGGTACCACTGTATTAGGAAACATAGTTATTCAGTAGAACTTGATGAGATGAAAGCACAAGATTGTTAGTATCTTATTTTCAAGCTATTTACACTCTTTTTCTACTACACCAACCTACCAGGACTCTCTGGTTGCACAGCATTCTCTGTGTTTAAATCTTTTGTTGGACTCTGAACTTCTGGTTGAGTCTGAACATTTGGATCAGGTAACTCAATACTTATTTGGCCATTTTGCAATCGTTGTTTCAGTAACGATACCTGCAAAAACAACAAAGTAATATAATTGGTTATTCAGCTACTGTCTGACATTTCTTAACATATAATTAAAATGTTTACTTGGCTGCTGACAGGTGAACTACAGCATAATGTCAGACTTCTGAAAAGCTGCTGGCCCATTGCAGGCATATTGGTGAGACAGAAGCAGACAGAGGAGGAAGATAAGGTCAGATGGGAGGGGCCCCCAGATGAGACACAGAGGAACAACTCTAAGAGGAGTGACAGGAGGTAGCACTGCGTGCAGGAGGTATCTGATTAGAGGTGTGATGTCACAGGGATGGAACACTCCTCTGTCAACCTGCTTGGTTCCTCCTCTGGATCCAGTTCTTCACCCCTTCCCCTGGATCAGGCACTTATTGGGGTCCCGAATTTCACCTCTCCCATCCTGCTAGGACTCTCCTAGTGACATCTAGCTCCAACTCCTCCCCAAGATCCCCTACATTAGGTCTGCACAATGCTTATGACAGTAAGATTCTGACATGTTTAAAATCTGGACAATTACATTCCCAACTATGCATTTGTCCAGGTAGTGTAAATTTTGGTCCAAAATGCAGACCAAGCAGAAGTTTTCTCCATCCTCAATTTTTCCTCTCTCCTGAACCCATCAACAAAACAATTGGGAAACTGACTTCGAAAGAATGAACAGATAATTTAGACAGAATGAAAGATTATGCTATCTCTTGGCAAAGCTAGTACACTCAGTGTGTAAGAAAAGACAAATAACTGTTCTTCCAGGGTACTTTGGAAGCATCTCTCTTGATCAAACATAGATACCTGAGTCTGCAGGACACTGATGAGTTGATCCTTTTCTTCTAAAGATGCATCGAACTCTTCCTGAAGATGTTTTTTGGCCTGTTGATCCATCTGGAGTTCCTTAAATAGAACATACATTTTGCAAATATTTCTAATTGATAATAATAAAACCGCTTAATCAGGGGGTTATCCCTACATTGCAAGAAGGGTTCTCAAGCACACCATTCAGACAGGGTGCCCCACAGGGCTCCAGCTTGTCCCCCATTATATTCAATATCTATATGCAACTGCTGTGTGTTGAAATCAGATTTGGAGTGAATTGTCACCAATACACAGATAACACCTAAGTCTCTGTTTGTTCTACTTTGTTCTACCTGGGAGAGGCAGGTGAAGTACTAAACCCCTGCTTGGAGATAGTGATGGGCTGGATGTTGGCTGAAGAACTGAAAATGAATTCTGCAAAAGCAGAGGTCTGATGTGTTCTAAGGTCTCAAGTCCAAGAAGTTGCCTTTTCTGGACAGGGTTGCACTCCCCTGGAACGATTAGATCTATAGCTTGGGGGCATTCCTGGATCTAGCATTGCCATTGGAGGTTCAGGTGATCTCAGTAGCTAGAAGTGCTTCTTCCAGCTATGTCTAGTTTGCCAGCTATGGCTCCTTTTGGACAGAGATCTTGCACATACTCCATGCTCTGATAACTTCAAGACTGGTTTACTGCTTCTACCTGGGGCTGCCCTTGAAGATGACACGGAAAGTTCAGCTGATCTAAAATATACAACAGCCAGATTACTGGCTGAGGTTCAATTTAGAACTCATATAAAGCAGCTTCACTGGTTGCCTGTTTCCAGGCCCAATTCAAGGTGTTCACATTAGTGTTTCAAGGCCTAAACAACTCAGTCCCTTAAGTATGGTTGAAGGTCTGGTAAGAAATTGAAATGATGATGTTAGTTGACAACCAATGCCAGAATGACTTTACTATCAACAACTGGTTTTCATTTCGCTATGTTTTTTGTGAATGACCACTGTTCATATTGTAATCATCACTGCAAATTTCTGCATTTATTTCCTTTTGACGTCACTGTTTACAATCCTCTCCCCGATAATGTATATAGGTAATGATTTTCTTGTGACAAATTCATGACTGCAGCTAGTAAGATTTTTGCTACTCAAACAGTGGAGAAATGTGAAACAGCTCATACTAATTCCTAATGAAGTTCATAGAGCAACAGGGTTGCCAACTTATGAAGCACCCTTTTAACTCACATTTTAACAGCCCCATGCCACCAACATAGCGAGCCGATGGTAAACACACAAGAGCTAAAAAAAACTAACAAAAACACATGGCTAGGCCAATTTTTTCTGTGGCCAGTTGACAAGACTGTAGAGAAATCTTTTTCAGCATTCTGAAATTGTGATGAACAGAATAGCTAGAAGGTCTAGTTTCTTGCTGTTTCCTCATAAAATGTGAGTGTTTATAGAATGAAATGCTTTGGAGTCTATGCTTAAAAACCATGTTATGATATTAAGTCACTATTTGCAAAATATACACATACCTGAATTAAGACTCCACATGGCAAAAAAGAGGGCCAATTTCTTGTAATCCAAGAAGGAGGATTAAAAGGCATAAATACTGCTGCACAGAACAGCTATACATGCCTCCACAAGGATTGCTGAACAGAATTGGGGAAGGCCTTGGCAATATCTGAAGACATCTTGTATTTGCCAAGTCATCTCCTAAAATCATTTGTCTTATCGTTGATCTAAACACATCAGCCACCTAAAATTACCCCAGACCAGATTGGTTAACATGTGCACACTTCATGACCTTAGGAGTTCACTGATGCTATGGCAACCTAGTTGAACATAACCAGGCAGAACCCAGTGACATCACTGTGACAGTTTGCATGCAGAATGTGTCATACTAGTTTCAACAGCAGATTATATCCTGAAGTCAACCAATAGCTAGGAATATTGACAACTGCTGTGGTATTCTTTTCTTTGTAGTGACTAATGTCACTGTCCCACTTTAAACACATTGCTCATTACAGTGGTGCCTCGCAAGACGAAAATAATCCGTTCCGCGAGTCTCTTCGTCTAGCGGTTTTTTCGTCTTGCGAAGCAACCCTATTAGCGGCTTAGCGCTATTAGCGGTTTAGCGGCTTAGCGGCTAAAAGGCTATTAGCGGCTTAGAAAAAGGGGGAGAAAGCGAAAAAAATCGCAAGACTCGCAAGACGTTTTCATCTTGCGAAGCAAGCCCATAGGGAAATTCGTCTTGCGAAGCGCATCAAAAAACGGAAAACCCTTTCGTCTAGCGGGTTTTTCGTCTTGCGAGGCATTCGTCTTGCGGGGCACCACTGTATTTTGATTTCTAAATATCCTTAACTATAAATATCTACATTTATTATAGTTATGTCAAATGATGCTGCAGCTTCACTGGAACAGAGCAAAGTGTTCAGGGAATAGAGAGTCCTCTGCTGTTTTGAGTAAGTGTTCATTTGCTCCCTCAAACAAACAGAAAACCCCAGCTCATTGCAATGTTGCCTGATAAAATCAAATAACCAATGTTCATGGACCTTTATTATCTATCTTAGGTATCTATTGTCCATTACACACTCATGAATAGCGTAAAGTGACACTAACAATTTTGCAAACACTTTGGAATATGAATTAGCAAAGCTAGCATCAACTTTACTACTTTTATTTCACATTTATTAAGCAGTAACAGAACGCATCATTCTTTAAGGAATGGTTCTTCAGTTGGTAGAAAGCACAATAGAAAGTGGATTTATTTACATGCATTTGCAAGATGCAATGCTGCAAATCCTGCAGCACTCACAAGTAATAAAGGTAAAGGGACCCCTGACCGTTAGGTCCAGTCGCGAACGACTCTGGGGTTGCGGCGCTCATCTTGCTTTACTGGCCAAGGGAGCCAGCATACAGCTTCCAGTTGATGTGGCCAGCATGACTAAGCCACTTCTGGCGAACCAGAGCAGTGCACAGAAATGCCGTTTACCTTCCCGCCGGAGCGGTACCTATTTATCTACTTGCACTTTGACGTGCTTTCAAAATACTAGGTTGGCAGGAACAGGGACCGAGCAACGGGAGCTCACCCCATCGCGGGGATTCGAACCGCCCACCTTCCGATCAGCAAGCCCTAGGCTCTGTGGTTCGTCACAATAAAATGATGTGCTAGAACACTTTAACTTTATTAAGCAGTTGCAAACAAATGTTCATACAGTAGAACAGATTGGCAACTTAATATACATAACAGAAAAATGAATAGAAATAGGGAAGCAACTCAAAGATTTCTGGCTTTGCAGTATTTGTAGAGTCTGAGGATTGTCTCTCAGCTGACGCTAAGTCTTCCATCCACAAAGAAGAGGAAGAGTTTTTCAGCTCTTGCCCCTTCCCTAGTACACCTCTAGGAAACTGCTTCCCTACTCATTCTGCTGACTGAAAACTTACTGTCAAAATCAGCGACACCACTGGAGATAACTCTAACACTGCAAAGCAGGGGTGGCTAACCTGTGGCCCTTTGGTTGTTGTGGGACTATAACTCCCATCATCCCTGATAACTGGCCATAAAACCAGTATTGGTAGTGGGGAGTAATTAAGGTAATGGTTCTTTAAATGAACATTAATTGTGAAAATGGCAAGACGTACAATCTAGGGAATACATCTGAAGTAACAAGGAAAACATATTTCAAGTTCCCTTTCCTTATGGCCATCTGTCTCCTGGCAATTAATTTGGGAGATCATGTTACAATTTCCCCCTCAAAATGCATAATACTCCAACTAGACTTGGCTAAACAATTGTATATATGACCTCAAATAGAACAGCACTAAACAGTTTTTATATTGCGATACTACCTTTGAAAGCAGTAACTAGATTATTTGCACCTAAAAAAAAAAAGCTTATTTGAAGCCAGGCCTGCACTGTTAGATCTACGTATTACTTACCTTATGAAAAATTGATTGTTTTCATATTGATCTTATTCAGTGAATGGCCATGGTTTCACTATTTTACACATGTTTTCTAGACCAATATCATCAATATTTGATTTGATTTGCTTTTACAAAGTATATATATTAGTTAATATAATATACCAATATTAGTTATTGTTTTGATTGCCTCAATAATTATTATTCTACTGTGTGTGCTAAATTATTCAGAAAATGTCCATTCACTGAGAATTACTGGTAAGATATTAGAAAAGATATTTGCTTTTCGTAAAATCTTCATAAGACCTATGCTGACTATGGGAATACTCTTTATTACTGCGCTTTATTACTGTCACATAGCTAATCATGTAAACTCAATTCTCAGATTTTTTTGTTGTAAGATTACATGCACAACTGGAATTAAGTATTACCTCCCGCAGTTCACCAATTCTGCGAAGTGCTTTATCCTGACTCTGGCTCAATATTCCCTAAAAACAAACAGAGAAAGATGATTTTTGAAATATTGAATACATAAAAGCTACATGTGAGTAACAATTTCTGCTTTGCATTGCCACTACAAATCAAGCTCCAGTTCAAAAGCTATATTTCCCCTAAAATACAAATCTGAAATGTCTAGACATAAATTAAGAACGAAACAGTTTGTACTTCCTTAAACTTAAGGAATTAATTTCCTTATCCCTCCAACATTTCCCTCCTTGGCAATCCTTGCTCCAGTTTAATTTTGTGCTATCTCCTTTAATTCCTGAAGACTGCAAGCTCTGCAAAATATTGTTCCTATTAACAATGTTCCTAAAACAGACAAGCACATTATTGCAATTCTAATTCCCACTTGTCTTTGTCATCACTGTTCTGCCTCTCGTCAGGAGGTTTTTGTGATGGCCATGATCAGTGGCAAACTAATTTTAGGCCAGAAATAACAGCCTTTAGGGGTGCAGGGAATCTAGTTTTCAGGTAGGCTTACTGGAGCTTGACTGAAGGAGACTCCAGGGAAACGGTCCCGTCAGGGGAAAGGAACACTTCTGTGGATTATAACCATATTTAAAGACTCTCTGTTGCATACTGGACACAATTTAAAGTTACACCCTTAAAAGTTTCACCTGGCAAAGAAAAGGCTATAAAAAATGTTCAGGTAATATCCTAAGTCTTTTTTCTTACCTGCAGCTTTTTCTTTTCTCTTTGCACAGCTTGATAGGCAGTGACCAGCTGAAAAGCGTAAAACACAGCTGATAATGAAGAAGTATCTGAAGAAGCGTCTATACAAATTGTTTACTGTGAAACCCAATGTGCTTTCGCCAGGTCATTGAGCTTTATTGTTTCTCACCCCCTATGAAAATGTTCACCACCACATTTTGAATTTACTACACTATAATACAGTGGTACCTCGGGTTAAGTACTTGATTCGTTCCGGAGGTCAGTTCTTAACCTGAAACTGTTCTTAACCTGAGGCACCACTTTAGCTAATGGGGCCTCCCGCTGCTGCCGCGCCGCCGGAGCACAATTTCTGTTCTCATCCTGAAGCAAAGTTCTTAACCCGAGGTACTATTTCTGGGTTAGTGGAGTCTGTAACCTGAAGCGTATGTAACCCGAGGTACCACTGTATACATCAAAGCACACTTTAGCCTTAGCTATTGCAGCACAGATATGTGTGTTCCAATTCATGTTATTTTTAAATACAATTCCCAGATAATTGAAATACTTAACTTCTTGTATTAAATATCCTTTGATTGTCCAATTTTTAAGGGTTCCCTCTCTTTGTAAATTGCACAATTTTTGTCTTATCATAGTTAATTTTGAGGTTATTAATAGAGCAAAAGTTTGAGAAACTCTTAGATAATATTTTTAAACCCAAAGAGGAAAGTGAGATAATTACCGCATTATCTGCATAAAGTAATAAAAAAACTGGGATATCGTTTAAATAAGGGATATTAGTGGTTACATTCTGAAGAAATAATGGGAGGTCAGATAAAAAGAGATCAAATAGGGTAGGGGCCAAGATACAGCCTTGCCTAACTCCTCAGTTATTCAGAATTGGACCTGCAAGTCTACCATCTTTTGAGACTTTAACATATATTTGGTTACTGGAGTGTAAACTTCATCAAAGCACACCCTAAACCTGCTTCAGAGGGTTGAGGGACAGGGAGGGCAAAGGAGGCTGCAGGGTGGGGGGACACCCTAAATTTCTGTTAACAGATGCTTGTTTCACCTTCAGTTAGTTCTTCCCACATTAGTTTTTCACATGGCTCACTCAATAACTCAAGTACAGTGGTGCCTCGCAAGACGAAAAGAATCCGTTCTGCGAGTCTCTTCGTCTTGTGGTTTTTTTCGTCTTGCGAAGCAAGCCCATTAGCGGCTTAGCGGATTAGCGGCTTAGCGGATCAGAAGTTAAGCGGCTTAGCGGATCAGCTGTTAAGCAGCTTAGTGGATCAGCTGATAAGCGGCTTAGCGGCTTGGGAAAAAGGGGGGGGGATGAAAAAAACCCCGCAGGAACTCGCAAGACATTTTCGTCTTGCGAAGCAAGCCCATAGGAAATTTGTTTTGCGAAGCACCTCCAAAACGGAAAACCCTTTCGTCTAGCGGGTTTTCCGTCTTGCGAGGCACTCGTCTTGCAGGGCACCACTGTATGTTCCTACCTCTGAGTATTTTCCTCTGTAGCTGCCTAAACTTCGTTCCATCCTGCGCAACCGTTGCAGCAGCTGTTCCTTGGGGAGGCTGTCTACATTTCCGGGCAATTCTTCTGCTTCACTTTCCACATCAGATGGTGGATCAAACGTGGGACCAGGAGAATCAAAGTCCAGTTTGTTCAGTGAATCTCTTGAAGAAGTCCGTACTAAAGACTCTTTAGAAGAGGATCGGAACAAAGTTTCCTTTAAGGGGCTTCGAAACAATGATTCCATCGAAGGAACTCGAATCTGAATCTTCTGTGCAAAAGACTGGACATCACTAGGCTGTGAATACACAAGACATTGCCTGAGTTTCTAGACCACATTTTCTTAACACACACCAAACAAAACATACTGGCACACATGTAAAGTGTTACACTGCCAGTATAAATTTACCGGTACTTCCAAAAATAAATACTTTTCTTTGACGCTTATGAAGTACAAGTACTCCATCAGTGTATGAATAAATTTTGATTTATTTATTTATCTAACAAACAGATCATTTCCAGAAGTGGTAAAATATAGCTTATATTGAATTGGGCAAGTTTGATGAGACAGTAAAATATAAGAAGCATAAAAATAATGTATTTCCTAAGACACTCTGAAGCTCAAGCCTCAAGCTATTTGGCCGCCTCTGCTTTAGTACCAAGACATTACAGACACAAACGAGAAGTTAGTCAATAGCTACAAAATAAAATAAAATAAAATAAAATATATATTGTATGCTACATACCTGTGGGGAAGATGGTTCACTTTCATTATTATTAGTGCTGGGTGTTGCTTGCTTAGATACATTCTAAAAGTTGAAAAAATAAATATTTCAAGAAAAAAATTAGAACACAGTGTCCTAAGTAGCAATTTTGCAGTATATAAATAATATACATGGCAATCTGCTTTTTTTTATTTTAGTAAATTAGTACTTTTACTTTGCAACTGCTTATTAAGATGCATTCATGCAAACTGAAACAAGCATATTAACCAGAAAGTCTCCCGTAATACAGAAGTATAAAGCAATTGTGCTTACATGAATTAGCCCAACAATGAAAAAGTATAGAGAATTTATCATAAGATGTGTTCCTTATGAAGAATCTCCAAAGCTAATTGACAAGCACAGGTCTGGTCCTGATTCTGAGGTCTCCTGAATGACCAGCAAAATCCCTACACGAAAACATTCTACTTCATACAATTTTGGATTATTATCATTCCCTATACAAGTCTTCAGAGATGGCAGGGCAGAACTAAATAGGGGGAAATAAAGTTTGCTGATAACAACAGCAGTCTTATATACACAAAAATCCCATTAAAATAACTATGAAGATTAGTACTTACACCTTTTGAATGTTGTAATTTCAACCATTTCTTTGGAAAATGCACTTTTAGGGTGAAAAGATATTTCAAAATAAAGCTATTAATGTGATTGCTCTCAAATCCAAACTTATTTTACAGAGATTGTTACAAATTGCACAACAATCTTCAGATATAAAAATGTTTACTTACTATAATGAATATTTAGCATAAACTATGCAATGTTTTTAGTACTTCCTATACTGTACTACATTTTGCTTAACATACTAGCCAAGATCCAAAAAACTATTTTAGGTATGTCCAATGGCTTTTGGAATTTTTTTCTTTTATTTGACATCCATCTATCTCACAATTTGCTCTGCAAAGCCTCCTCGGGTTCAACAGTGTTTGATACAAGGCATGGAGGCTGCTATTTACAGAGCACCAGTCCAATGCCCTCTTCTGCTTTAAACTTACTAAGCCCACACATTTAAAAATATTATATTGTCAGCAAAATAAAACAAAGAGAAATATATTGAAAATCAGAAGCATATTCAGTTTAATATCAAGTGCATTTTAGACCTCTCAGGTCCTTCATCAGAAGTGCAGTCCTTGGTTATACTGTCTCTACTGTCCTTTTATTACTAAATATTAAACTTTTTCTCCTACTTTTTTGCTTCTTGCCCCACCCCATTTGTCTTTTTCCAGACAAACTACAAGCTGTAGCCAGGGTTTGTTCTTTTATCTGACTGAGGAAAACAGTAGACCTGGGTTTGGATGTGATGCTAAGCCAAACCATGGCTTAACTTTGCGTAGCACAGCAGTAGGAGGACCACAGGAGGAATATAAATACTCACATGCTCACACAATCATGCTCAGCCATGGTCTGGCTTAGTGTTAAGTGTGAACTAGCCAATGGGAGCAATCCAGTAGGTTGGTCTCCTATCCGAGACTAACAAAAATGAAAGACAGCTATTATCACTAAGATCTGAGAGAAGGATCTGCCTGGAACCACAACACTAAGATCAGAAATAAGCCTATGCCTGCTCTTCATAAAGGATTAACCCAGATTTTAGCACTGTTAAGACTATAACAGATAAGCTTGTGGTGCTACCTTTTATTATCGGAGATGCAAATTTTGTCTCCAGTCAAAGCTCCTGCTTGCTCCCACAGCTTGGATTTTGGATCACCGGATGTCACATAACATCAGGTAATTGACAGATGGGCAGCCTCTTCCTTCTGTCAATGTGGTCAGCTGAGGGTGAGCTGGTTCTGGATTCGGCCAGCCAGCTGAATCATCTTTCTTGTACCTGCCTTATCGTGGTGTGTTCTCAAAAAGTGCCAGGGGGATTCTATTATTCAACACTAATTCAAAACTTACCCAGAACATAAAGCAATGAGCAACTCACTGAGGTGTAATCAATGCTACCCCCTTGCTTTAGGACTTTTGTGCATAAACAACGGCATTCTCATACTGAATCAGTCTGCCCTAAACCAGCTTACTAGTAGATTTGCAAAGGCGACAACAGAGGGGAAGTAAGTGCCACTCCAAACAAGTAGCTCATCTCATCACCAACCACTGCTGGACCCATGTGATTACTTAAAGGTACTTCTCACATACAAATTGTAACTCAATTGAACTGGAAATTAAAATAAGGCCATAATCCTAAACATGCTTACTTAAACAACTCTGTCAAATATAATGGGACTTACATCAGAGAAAATCTATTTAGGTTGGGATACTTATGTAATTTAAGAAATCTAAATATGTGGAACAAAGCTCACAGTCACACCCCGTCTGCATGAACTTTGCTTCCTCTGTGGCCCAGCCAATACTTGTTTCCAGTGCCATCCAGGCTGCATAGTTAATTTAGTCCCAGATAGATGCAAGAACTTTAATACAAAAAGGAGCTTACAGATTTCATAGTATCAATGGATGTCCCTGGGAGAACGTAATACAGAGTCTACTTACAATTATAAACATTTTTTTAAAAAATTAAACTGTCTGCTGCAGGTGAAACTAGCTCAACAATGAAAAGGAAAAGCAACTTATGGAAAGCATTTATCCTCTATTATATATACTTCATTCCAACAGAATGCAAATACTGTGGATGATATGTCCAAATGCTATCATAGTGCGTTCTTTTAAGCAATTTGAAGTTAAGTTATAAGAAGGCAAGCTGGCCTGAAATACCAAACCTAATTTTGGCCTCATCTGCTTGTTCTAATTGTATGGGGCACCAACTGAAGATGGTGACATAAGGATCGCGGTGGAATGATTAATTTCCAAGGGAAGTTTCTATTCTCAGTCACCCATCATTTCTAACAGGGTCAAAAAAGAAAATGGAACAAATTAGCAAAAGGAACCCTTTGTACATCAGGGAGCAACAATTCCATTTCTCATGTTCTTACTCTTCATCCTCCTGCTTGTCCTCATTCTGTAACTTCTCTCTGAGCAAGTGCAAAACATTATTCTTCACAGAACTAGAACTAGAAAATAATTGTTCCTCAATACTCTCAAGGATACCAGGCAAAAAATTTTTTTTTTAAGATCAGGTCTGTTACTATAAAGAAAAAGGAGATGGCAAAGCTTTTTTAAAAATTAAAAGAACCACACACTAAAATTATCACCCATACTACAAAGGTATTTTGTGATTAATGCCTGAAAGCAAAGCAATGTTAATTTATATGTTAAATTAAGCCGATGTTATCATATAACTTGGTTTGCTTAACTCTTGATTAAGCAAAAATATGCCCTGAATTTTAGTGCAGGGTTAGCAATACGGCACTCAGTATGCTTTAGTGAGACTATAAACCAAAAGAAGCGCTGGTTTTCCCCTATAATATCTTCTTGTCCAAGTCAGGGTGTCACTATGAGGGACAGAACAGGGGCAGGGACTCACCACACTTTCACTCTGTGGCTTATGTCGTTTGGTGGGATCCAAAGCAAAGACAGTATACTCAGAAAGAAAAGCAGGCTCTGATATCATCCCAGCTAGCAGCTGTGTCATTCATTGCAAAAAGCAAGGAAATGAAAAATAAAACATGGTAATAAGGTAAAGGGAAGGAACACAAAAGCATGTTGCAGTTTGAATTCAGAAATGTTTGTGCATAATGCTTACAAAAACTGCAAAAGTATGTATCACTAGCATCAAGGAAAGTTATTAAGTAGGACACACTGAAAGTGGAACAGAGCACTCAAACCAAACCAGCCAAGATGTATGCATGTATACAGACATGAGAGAATAAACAACAGAAACTGATAAGCCTTATTTTAGAAATTTTTAAAATGATAATAATTGTGTATTGTCAAGTATCATCTGCATATTTAAACATCATCTACATATATGTCCATGGTCACAATATTTACAAGTCAATACTTAATGGGGAAAGAGCTTTGGATTAGAGACTACCACAGCAATAGTCTAAATTATGATTCCAAGAATTCACTAATTATCATCCTTGTTTTAGGAATGTATGACGAGCGAAGATCTAATTTTTAACATGCACTACCCAATGTATTTTATTCCACTCCAAATTATTTAAATGAATGATGATAGCAGTATAAGCATATACATATCAACAGCAGAGAAAAGAGGGAATGCCTCACAATAAATTATAATCGCAGGATTTTTCCTTTACTTCTCTAAACTAGTAAAGTAAGTTGTAAACAAACCTTTCAACTATAATATACACAATAACTCAGGAATTATTTTAAAAGTGCATGACAATCGTATAAGTCTGTAAACTAGCTTTGAACAACCTAGTGCACTCCAGATGTGAACTACAACTCGTGCCAGCCTCAGACAGCACATCTGTTTGGGGCAGGTGGTAGCGCAAGGCACCCGAAGACCAGCAGGTTGGCAAAGGCTATTCTAAACTACTGTGGCTATAAGCATTAACGCTGAATGCACTAACAGATTATGTGTGATCATGCTGAATACTAAATTCAGGCTGACCCCTGCTCTGTGCATTATTCGCCAAAAGAAATAATATGTCAAGAAGAATAGTGGGTTGCAGAAAAGATGGCAATGCGTCATATGCCAAATTAATACAGGCTTAACTAAAGTCTGCTTGCCAACTTAATCTGATGGTATCAGACTGCTAGTCACAAAACTGATAAACTGACTCTACTCTGACTAGCAAAAGCTGTCCTTTGCTCTATTCCCTAATAATTATTCAAAATCAAGTGTATGAAAGTAAGGTTTGGCAACTTGACTGTCACTCTACAAATGAACAGGAATAAAGGCAGGATAAACAGCAGCCCATGTAAGAAATGAGGATTCTTCCTCTCAAACGTACACACACTGATCAATCCTGAATCTCCCCTATTCTGTTGCATCCTCCCCTCCAGTGGAGGACTGTAAAGAAAAGAGAATTGGGTAAAAATTGATTTGCTCCCTTGTTTCAACACCCTGCTCTGTCCCTCTTCTCTAACTCCTCTAAATGTGAAAACACGACTAAGAAAATGTGCAACAGCAAGTGGATTGCACACTTGCACACTCCATTCTTTGCCAGCTTCCATCCTGGCCCTAAGAAACAGTGTTAATGGAAAATGACTTTCTCTCCTCTTCACAAGAAATTATTTGTTCAATGGTAAGTAATAAAAAGCCCATGACAGAATTAGTTAATTTCCTTCAGAGTGGTGTGCAATACAGACAGAAATGATAAATATGTACTTGGAATAGTCATCCCCTTGAACAAACTAAGGGTACAAAATTAAACAGAAAACAAGCCCCAGATTGCTTTAGGAGTCATTGTACTTCAACCCCTTAACAGTGCAATCCTATTCTCAAGTTTGGGTGCTCATCATCTTGCATTATGTCTCTTCTTCATTCCAGCAGCACATGGGGGTTGACTAGATGACCCTTGAGGTCCCTTCCAACTCTACAATCCTACTATTCTATGATTTGTGTGATACACTTACCCTTTGACGAATATATTTTTAACATGCAATTTTCTGAATGTTTCATAGATTTTTGCTGTACTGTTTCAACTTTTCTCGTGGTTGATTCTTTTGGGGTGCACCCTTTTTCAGGCAACAGGTTTCCACCTACCTCTCTGTTGGGTGTTAAAGTGCCTTCATCATTTTGCTCTTCAAGTGAAGATGTTCTACTCCTGGAAGTTGATGGTGAAGATGCAGAGGATCCCTGCAAAAGAAGTAACAGAAATGAAGAACTGCTAGTCCCTACACACAAGCAATCTGACCATATGCAGTGTTACATGCACCCATTAGCTGGGCTACCTGCCACCAAGTTGCAATAACAAGGATTTCAAGATTGTAGGCCATAACCCTGAAACTGGAAAAAAATAATGCCAAACAGACCAAAACTAACTGTTCAGCAATTTCATTCAAGAGCAACACAGCAAGTAACAATCTAGATGGATGGGCTGGTCACCATCCATCCTGTCAAATATTGCCTATGTACCCGCCTATGCTTTAAATTTTCTTTGGAAGCCTTTCTTCAGATGCCCATGGCTTCGGAGGCAAAGTGAATGGCAATCAGGGACAGGGCCTTCTTGGATTCTGCTTCTGGAATTCTCTCCCCATGATGTAATTTTAGCACCAAGAAAAATACTTTCTCTTTTCTAAAACCTTTCAAAAATCAGTTAATGCTATTTTAATCTGCCATCATTACCTCCTGCAGCTACACTGTTTTATTCTATATTGTTCTGCTCGTGTTTTTTCTTTTTATTCAGTCACCACAAGAGAACTGCTAAAACATGGGGCAGAAATTTACTAAAGAAACACAACATGAAGCAGAATAAAGTGGTTATGCGTTATGCTAGTAGAACTGACTGTACCAATTCAGACAGCAAGTGGTGATCACATTTTAAATACAACCCTACATGAAAAAACTCCCTACAAATCAGTACAGTAGCAAAAAAGGCCAACACAAATCTCTTCCCGATGAGCTAATCTTCAAGATTGTGGATGAGATTAATCTTTAAGATATGGACATGCATTCAAAAAAAGTATTCTCCACCAGAAACTGACGCAATTTTGTAATCCAGTCTCCCATCTCAGCACTTTAAACACCTCATTATTCTGCATATATAGACCATGTAGTATGCTGCTTAATGTTGCAATGAAAGTTCAATGAACACAAAAACCTAATTAGTACAAATTTGCTCATAACACTCTGTACCAAGTTTAGATGTACAGTACAAGAAAGCCCCACCAACTACAACTCACCAGTGTTCAAATTACAGAAGGAGAGATTTCCTCACCTTTTGGATACAACCTCTTAACTACTTGAAGGGGGGTTGTGATTTGATGAGAATTCAGGGGTGTCGGGAGCTGAAGCTTGTAGAGTTCAGAGTCCTCTCCCTCCCTCCAACCCCTCACAATAAAGTGATAACTGAGAATTATAGATCACTTGGGGGAAATGCTCATGTAACCATCCAATACCAACAGCCCCTTGAGTTCATCATTCAGTTTATCTTATTCTGCAATTCTATAGAGAAAAGGTGACATAATGGAAGACGGTACACTATAAGCACACCCATATTTACTCTTTTATGCCTTTGAACTTAATCATGTGAAACATGTCAATCTGCTCCACAAAATCAGTTACAGTTCTGCATATCCTGCTCCACCTTTGCCAAATTCCCAGCAGGGATTGCAGCAACCGGCTCCGCCTCTTTCAAGCACTCACTGCTCCTGCCCCCAGAGATTATATCAAAAGACATCCTCCGCAATTGTCTATGTAAAAAGAAATCTCTGTGCATTGGATGTTCTGTCTCTGAAGGGCTTGGGGCTGGAACGAACTCTTTGTACAGCAAAGAGCTAACAGAATGAAATATAGTGCTACAAGCAGGCTCTGATTTTTAAAATGAAAAAAAAAAGAAGAAGGTGCAGACAGTGGATGTGTTGCATTTGGTCTTTTAAGGCAGTGTTTCCCAACCTTGGGTCTCCAGCTGCTGTTGGACTACAATTCCCATCATCCCTGACCATTGGTCTTGCTAGCAAGGGATGATGCGAGTTGTAGTCCAAAAACAGCTGGAGACCCAAGGTTGGGAAACACTGTTTTAAGGCACAATTATAATTGTAACCAACAGGGCTTTATATACAGTTGAGGGAATTGGGTATGTTTAGCCAGGTGAAGAGAAGATTGACAGGAGACTGAATAACCATCCTCAACTATCTAAAGGGCTGTCACACAGAGGATGGAGAAAGCTTGTCTTCTCCTGCACTAGAAGCTAGGACCCGAACCAATGATGTCAAGTTAGAAGAAGGGAAATTCCAACTCAACATCAGGAAGAACTTTCTGACAGTAAGAGCTGTTTGACAGTGGAACAGACTCCCACCAGAGGTGGTAGACTCTCCTTCCTTGGAGGTTTTTAAGCAGCAGTTGGATGGCCAACTATTATGTATGATCTAGTCGAGACTCCTGCATTGCAGGGGGCTAGACTAGATGACCCTTGGGGTCCCTTCCAACTTTACAATTCTATGATTCTCCCCCCCCCCCTCTCTCTCTCTCTCACACACACACACAGACGTATGTCTATACAGATGTTATATGTATATGAATTTGTATATGTATATGTAGGTCTCTCTGTGTGTGCATATTTGTGTGTGTGTATATACATACACACACAAAAATACGCACAGAGAGAGAGAAAGAAAGACAGACCCCTTACTACCTGTTAAGTCCAGGCTAGAATCCTAAGTAGTATATTCAGGTCCCTCCTGTACCTGGGGGGACAGGGGGATGGACCCCAACTAAATCCAACTAAAACCGCTGGGATTGCTCAACCGATAGAGCATGAGGCTTTTAATCTCAGGGCCGTGGGTTCGAGCCCCCCCATCGGGCATGAAGATCCTTGCATTGCAGGGGGCTGGACTAAATGACCCTCAGGTCCTTTCCAACGGTTCTAAATCCTTCCACCACCACCATGCCGATGTCAGGGATGTTATCAGCTTGGGGTCACAGAGGCTGCTGTCCTGTATATGCCGCACCTGCGTGGAAGGAAGTACGGCCGCCCGCACCCAGTAAGGCGAGCGAGGTGGGCGCAGGATCAGGCCGCAGCGGTGAGAGACAGCCCTCCTCCTCACGCACACAAGCATACAAATGCTCATGTAACCATCCAACACCATCAGTTTATCTTATTCTGCAATTCTTATTTATTTATTTATTTAAAGCCAGACAGGGGTCTCGAACTGCCGTTAAGCAATTGGTGAATCTACAAAGTAACCGCTAGGCTAAGCTGGCCCCCTATTCTGCAATTCCATAGAGGAAAATGTGACATAATGGAAGAGAGTAAATCACTATAAGCCCACCCATATTTACTCTTTTATGTCTTTGAACTTAACCATGTGAAGAGCTAGACGTGTCAATCTGCTCCACAAAATCAGTCGCAGTTCTGCATATCCTGCTCCAAACAAACAAACAAACAAACAAGTCGCGCCCCCCCCCCTCAAAGGCAGCGGAGGTCGGGAGGGGGCGGGGAGCGCGCTCCCGCTTGACGTCAGGGCAACGCAGCGGCGGGGGGGGGGGGAGAGAGAGAGACCCTCGCAGGGCATGAAGAGGAGCCACGCAATGCCACCGCGGCCGCCTCACCTGGGCCAGGCCGGAGCCTCGGCCGCCGGGACCCCGCGTCGCCGCCGCCGGCGCCAGCTGCTCCTCGCTGATCTTCTGCTTCAGCTTCTTGAACATGGCAGCGCGGGAAGAGGAGCTCTCGGCCGGGCTGAGGCGAAAGGCGAGGGCGCTCGGCCTCTTCCAGGGCCCAGGTGGAGTCAGGCCGGTAACGTCTTTCCCCCTCAGGTTTACCTCACGGCCGACGCTCCTCTCCCCTCCCCCCTGCTCAAGGCGGCGTGAGGTGGCGGAGGAGGAGGGGCGTAATGGCCGCTGACGCCGCTTACGTCGACCCTGCTGCCCACCCCCGCCCCTTCGCTGGGCTCGCTCCGGCGGCAGGTGAGTAAGCAGGGCCAGCACGCATGCGCGGCCGACGTGGTTCCGAAAGCGTAATGGGGAGGGGGAGTGGTGGAAAGGGATGGAGTGGCTACGGCGAAGGGCGAGGCCCAAATTTCCTCCGGACGACGTGACAGTTCGATTCGCCTCGGCCGCCGAAAGGTTTGGCAGCTCGGAAGTGTAATTGCGGCAGGTGGAATGGGGCCTGATCCGGACTTTCCCTTACGCCCGCTTTCTTTCGCCTGATGCATGGGGAGGGATGCTCAGCGCCTGCCATATTGCAGGACAACAGTGGCACATGGCTAGGGAAGAGAATGGAGTTTCATACGGAATGCATTTGGTGTGGGGTGTTTGGGAGACCGGCAGCCAAACCTAACAGACGCGTATTCTTGCTGCCTAACATGAGAAAGGGGCTAAGTCCACGTGTAGGGAAGTTGTTAATGTTTGGTGCTTTCCTGTGTTTGATGCTGGAAGCCGCCCAGAGTGGCAGGGGCAACAGTCAGATGGGCGGCATAAAAATAAATACTTACTATTATTATTATTATCATCAATCTTTATTACGGTCCAGAGACCCAACAAATCGTTGTTGTTATTATTATTATTCTCAGACCATAAACAATGCAATTGGTAGAGAGGGATCTAAGGTAAAGGTAAAGGGACTGCTGACCATTAGGTCCAGTCGCAGACAACTCTGGGGTTGTGGTCTCATCTTGCTTTACTGGCCAAGGGAGCCGGCGGCGTACAGCTTCTGGGTCATGTGGCCAGCAGGACTAAGCCGCTTCTGGTGAACCACAGCAGCGCACGGAAACGCTGTTTACCTTCCCACCTATTTATCTACGGTGGTACCTCTGGTTGCGAACGGGATCCATTCTGGAGCCCCGTTCGCAACATGAGCGGAACGCAACCAGCCCGTGCGTGGGTGGCGATTTGCCGCTTCCGCGCATGCACATGACGTCATTTTGAGTATCTGCGCGAGCGGCGAAACCCGGAAGCAACCCATTCTGTTACTTCTGGGTTGTTGCGGGACACAACCTGAAAAGGTTTAACCTGAAGCAAACGCAACAAGACCGTACTTGGACTTTGATGTGCTTTCGAAGTGCTAGGTGGGCAGGAGCTGGGACCGAACAACAGGAGCTCACCCTGTCACGGGGATTGGCAACCTTCTGATCGGCAAGCCCTAGGTTTAAACCACAGCACCAACCACATCCCTAGAGAGGCATCTGCGTGATGCCATTTCCTCAAAGGAGCATATTTTACTTCCCCTTCCTCTCAGTGTTCAAAATTCCAGACGCTCCAAGTGTCTCTATTTTCCAGGGACGCCCCTGATTTATAGAAGCCATCCGGGTTTCTGTCACACTTTTTCTTATGATGTCCCTATTTTCATTGGAGAAATGTTGGAAGGTATGGAGTTATCTGACTCCCGAGCCGTCTGAAGGCAATCCTGTATAGGGAAGGTTTTGTAATGTTTAATTATGTTATTGTATATGTTGGAAGCTGCCCAGAGTGGCTGGGTCAACCCAGTAATATGTCAAAACAAAAAAAAATTCCTTCCAGTAGCACCTTAAAGACCAACTAAGTTAGTTCTTGGTATGAGCTTTCGTGTGCATGCACACTTCTTCAGATACACAGTGTGCATGCACACGAAAGCTCATACCAAGAACTAACTTAGTTGGTCTTTAAGGTGCTACTGGAAGGAATTTTTTTTGTTTTGACTATGGCAGACCAACACGGCTACCTATCTGTAACCAGTAATATGTGTGGGGTATAAATAATAAAATTACCATTATGGAATGGGATGTCCCTATTTTCATTGGAGAAATGTTGGAGGGTATGAAATACTCCAGGTGTGTTTTGCGACTGTGAATGGTCCACTTGCAACCAAATGGAGATGTCCTATTGCCTGACATCTCCACCATTTGGCTGGTTTGCAGGAAAGTTTTCTGCTTCCATGCCACCAGCACAGCAGCAGAATTGGTGAGAGGATTACTTTCCAGGTCAACGCATCTCTCCTGGGGGAAGCTTCTTTGATAAGACTTTGGGCCTAGGTAGGGCTCTGCAGTATTGAAATGAATAATAATAATAAAATTCATTGCAAAAAATTCCAACTAGGCATTCCATTGTGGTGACACAAATTGCCAGTTGACAAACCAGCTGTTACATTCGGGAAAGTGAGACCATATCTCAAGTGTTGCTTAAACTTCATTTAGAAAACCTTGAACACACAGAGACACATTGTATTCTGTGGTAGTCTACTAGGATGTATATCCCCAAATTCACAAAGAATAAAACTTCAACAAAAGTTTTTATTTCCCCTATCATTATTTCAGAGACAATGCCTGCTTTGGTTAGCATCTATATTTATTTTTAAAGTGATAATTCACTTTTTCGGGCATAATATCTGTGCATAGTATAGTACCTCAAAAACAACAACTCATCTTTCTAGCAAAAACTTGCTCATGTCTATGGTATTAACTACTGTTAACTGGTTTGTGGGGTTTCTTGTTGTCTTCTCTTGGGTCCAGATTCATCTTGGCTATTTATGTAAGCAGAAAAAGTGAGGTATCATTTGAAATCCTTTTCTCTGATGAACATGACAGTGTCAATCATGAAATGCTGAAAACAGACAGATGGATGTTCAAACAAATATTTAAAAAACAACACATTAATGCCAATATGTAGCTCTCACAAAATGAAAATATTAGCTGTCATATGAAAGAAGTTATATACATTTAACAGCTATTGCTGCTATTCACCTCCTTCACTCCTGCAAGTTCAGAAATAAATGGTACTGAATAGTAGATACAGATATCTTAATAAACTAGAGGCTTGAAGGACCAAAGCGTTTTAAGGAGAATACATTTTGCTGGGGCCCAGAGAACCAATGCAGCCAGCCCAGGCTGATAGCATGGGGGAAGGATTAAGGGTAAATAGTAAATTCTGCTTCGAGGATATTTATGGAGACTTATGAGGTTTGCTGGGGTCAATTGGATGCATTCTTATTATAAAATGTTTGCACCATTTTAGTCCTTTAGAATATTAAAAATCAAAACATTAGCAAGATGATAATATGAGAGCCAACCACAAAGTTACAAACTAGACAGCAAACTTGGTAGAAATCCTCTTCAGGCTGGATGTTGTGTTTAAACAAAAATGACGAAAAATGTCAGCAAACTTTTTCAGCAGTGGGCCGGTCCACTGTCCCTCAGACCTTGTGGTGGGCTGGACTGTATTTTTTGAGGGGTGGGGGAATGAACGAATTCCTATGCCCCACAAATAACCCAGAGATGCATTTTAAATAAAAGGACACATTCTACTCATGTAAAAAACACACTGATTCCCAGACCATTTGCGGGCCGGATTTAGAAGGCGATTGGGCCAGATTTGGCCCCCAGGCCTTAGTTTGCCTACCCATGAAGTAAGACAATAGAAAGACTTAACTAACTGACCAATCATGTTGGTTCTGTCCCCCCACCAACAAAACTCCTGCCCCTCCAAAAAAAATCCTGACTATGCCCATGGTCTGGAAAGATGCTATAATGGTTCTAGGGGTTGCTCGTGCGTAAGTTGTCGCCACCTGGCTTGGTTACCTGGGTGAACCCTTTCTGTCTGGACAACCACCCATCCATGGCTGTCTCAATCGCTGGCAGAATCCGTCAGTGGCGTTTCTTGAACTTCTTCCAGCAAAGAAGTTCTTTGACGCCGAGTCTCCTCCTACTCTCCCTGCGTGGAAGTCTTCTGCGCAGGGAGGGTGTGGGCAGCGGAGGACCTGTGCTCTCCCCGCTGGTCTCCGGCGAGGAGTCCTGGAGCCCCCTCGCCGATTCCCCCATCTGCCCCCCTTCTCCACTGGTGCTACGCTGATTTCTTTCCCCAGCAGATGGGCTGCCTCTCTCCCTACTGGGACCCTCTCTGGCATCCCTCTGGAGCCTTTCCTCCGCCTCTGGCTCCGATGGCAGTTCCCTGACAGATGCCAATGCTACATGTTTGTACTGGACCACCCAAAGAAATGCTTGTTTCCTGCAGCCTCACTGTGATTTGCCTTTGTCTGAAGGATTCTCCTTGTACATGTTTCTTAGTATTTCTAATCTACATGGTGAATGTGAGCACAGAAAAAGGGACAACAGTTGCTCCAGAGTCAAAATGGACAGGTATGCTCATGCCCTCTTCAGATAGAACCCAACCAGGTATTCTCATGCAGTTTTAGCAGCTGCATTAGAGAAGCTGCAACCGTGCATGCAAGACTACACACCTTTTGCCTAGAAGGCAGTTTGATGGGATTGCCACACACACAACATTTACAGGAAAGCGCACTATACACATGCAGCTACTTGATATATTGTGGAGTTTGTTCCACCCTGTGTAAATGTAACCGGTAGCTGTGGCCAGCCCTGGCACCAAGTCATTTATAGTGTGTACTTGAGCTATAAGTATGTACATAAGTGCAACATTTGTTTAATGAGCAATGTAAGGAGCAGTCCTTAAACCAAGGATGGGGAAGTTGTGGTCCTCCAGATGTTGTTAGGCTCTGGCTTGCGTCATCCCTGTCCAACATCTGGAGAGCCAGCCACAGATTCCCCTTCCATGCATTAAATATTTACAGTTAAGTGGCAGTAAGGAAACAGAAATATTGTCATACAGAGCCTAAAAACAACTGTGTAAGTGACGTCAGGTAACAGAGACCAGTTTTGTTTTTAAAATAAAGTAAGACTGTCAAGCAACCTGAAAGATCTTTTTCTTTTTATCCTCTGAAATGTTTGCTCAGTCTGAGCAGATCCTGACTCTCCTGATTTAGAAGCAGGAATTCTGCCATAATCCCTTCAAGCCAGAGCACCAGATTGTACAAGTATTGTTTTTCTTCTCCATCCTCATCACTGGAGCTTTCTGTACATTATTCATTTCATTCCAAAGCTAATTTCCTCATACAAAATATATACGGTATCTCTCAATAAGTTTACATTTCTTCAAAGGCTTCATACATGCAAAGTTTTAATGCCATCTCTAGGTGAATGGCTAAGCCGCAAATGGAATTTTCTTTAGAATAACACTACAAGAAACACTTCTTCCGTCATTTTTCTAGCAAGTAGCTTTTAAAAACAATATATAGAAGGCCTCCTGCCAGCCTGAATCTGATGCTGAAATAATGGGTGACAGCTTTCTGAGTCAAGAGACTTCCTGGGAAAGTGGCATATATTATCCATGCAATTCTCAGTATAGCTTTTCAGATGCACAATTACAATGACCCACGGGAAAGGTACAGATTTGACAGCAACTCATTCTTCAGCAACCTGTCCAACACAAATAGGAGCAAGCTAAAAAAAATGAGCAGCATTCCCAAATACAGTAGTACCTCAGGTTACATATGCTTCAGGTTACATACGTTTCAGGTTACAGACTCCACTAACCCAGAAATAGTGCTTCAGTTTAAGAACTTTGCTTCAGGATGTGAACAGAAATCATGCTCCAGTGGCGCAGCAGCAGCAGCAGCAGGCCCTATTAGCTAAAGTGGTGCTTCAGGTTAAGAACAGTTTCAGGTTAAGAACGGACCTCCGGAACGAATTAAGTACTTAACCCGAGGTACCACTGTACAACCGTTCTTGACGCTAAGAAATCAATCTGAAAGATAATCTTCCTTTAAAAAGGGTCTTCAGGTATGGAGGCCACACATTTCAGTAGATGAGCCTGTTCTCTTTTGGGGACAATTTTACAAGACACACTTATCTAATTCTATTAAATTATAGCAATTACAAAAACTAAAAGGGGGTGCATTTCTCCATCTAGTTTTCGGACTGTGGCCGTTTGTGAAAGGTTCATAGATTTGGGAAGATCTTTAGTCCAGTGGCAGAACATCTGCCTTCCATATAGAAGATCTTTGGTTCAGTTCCCAGGACCTCACAAGTAAGGTTGGCAGAAACTGCTGCCTGTTTCCAGTCAGTGTAGGCAATTCTGAGCTAGATGGAACAAAATTCTGACTTTGAATCAGGCAGCTGCTTATATTTCTCCTGGCATTTTTGCGTCTCTGTAGAGTTACTGTTTTTACTGCTGTACTGTTAGGTCAGGCATAGGCAAACTCGGCCCTCCAGATGTTTTGGGACTACAACTCCCATCATCCCTGACCACTGGTCCTATTAGCTAGGGATGATGGGAGTTGCAGTCCCAAAACATCTGGAGGGCTGAGTTTGCCTATGCCTGTGTTAGGTTCTGATCAGGTACTTAGAAGTGAGTAGCTTTGTTTTTGTTTTTACCATTAAAGGGTATTTTTTTTCTTTTTGTATGCTCAAGGTTATAGGACTGGGGCTGTTAGTGACAATGATCACTAGATGGCACTGTGTGAGTAGAACATTGGTGTTTTCAGCAATAATTCAGCTCCATCTGATCAATGGAGTCTTTTGTAAATTAGAAAGAGTTAGCTTCTTGGTATGTTTGCTGCAGCATATGATCCTTCATGTAATAAATAAAGGGAGGATGTCTGCATTGCAGAGGGTTAGACTAGATGACTCTTAGGATACCTTCCAACTCTACCATTCTATGACCATCATGGTCATATCGACCGCAGGAAAAAAAATATACACGCTAATGCAATATTTAAAGAAACGTATCTCAGCCGCCAACTTTTCAGGGGCTGGAAACATGTCCAGACATGAGGTAGGAGCAGCTCATGGCCTGATTTCGTCTTCTGGTGCTACAGGCAGTCTTGTAGGTTATTGCCCCTCACTGTATTGTTAACATCAATATATCATTTCTGAGTTTGGGCTCATTGGGAGAGGAAGGGATGGAAAGCCTAGCTAGATCACATTTCCATGTGGTTGCATTCTAACTCATTACCCATATAAGCTGCTCATGATTTTTAGCGGGGAGAGCAGGAAGAGAGGGAGTTGGAAATTGCATGAACAAATAGTTCAGCAGTCTTAAGCCCTCTGTACTGCTCCTGCCAACCTAGCAGTTTGAAAGTACCCCAAAAAGTGCAAGTAGATAAATAGGTACCGCTCCGGTGGGAAGGTAAATGGCGTTTCTGTGCGCTGCTCTGGTTCGCCAGAAGCGGCTTAGTCATGCTGGCCACATGACCCGGAAGCTGTACGCCAGCTCCCTCGGCCAATAAAGCGAGATGAGCGCCGCAACCCCAGAGTCATTTGCGACTGGACCTAAAGGTCAGAGGTCCCTTTACCTTTTTAGTGCTTAGTCCACCCACCCTGCCATCTCCAGGTTACCAAACACATATGATTATTCCTTAAAGGAAAAGGGACCCCTGACCATTAGGTCCAGTCGTGGCCGACTCTGGGGTTGTGGCGCTCATCTCGCTTTATTGGCCAAGGGAGCCAGCTTACAGCTTCCGAGTCATGCGGCCAGCATGACTAAGCCGCTTCTGGCGAACCAGAACAGCGCACGGAAACGCCGTTTACCTTCCCGCCAGAGCGGTACCTATTTATCTACTTGTTGTCGAACTGCTAGGTTGACATGAGCAGGGACCGAGCAACGGAAGCTCACCCTGACGCGGGGATTCGAACTGTTTAACTTCTGATCAGCAAACCCTAGGCTCAGTGGTTTAACCCACAGCGCCACCCGCATCCCATGATTATTCCTTAGGAGCATATTATTGAAGCTAAATCCTTCGAAGACAGAGGTCCTGTGGCTGGGACGGGACGATATGGGATTGGGGGGGCAACTCCCATCTCTTGCGGGGGCGCAATTAGTGCCAGCACCGTCCGTTAAGAGTTTGGGTGTAATCTTCGACACCTGCCTTTCCATGGAGGCTCAGATTGCAGCTATAACAAAGGCGGCATTTTTTCATCTCCACCAAGCTCAGCAGTTGGCTCCTTACCTCTCTCGCCCTGACCTAGCCACTGTGATCCATGCGCCGGTCACCTCCAGACTGGATTATTGTAACTCGCTCTACGTGGGGCTGCCCTTGAGACTGACCCAGAAACTCCAGCGGGTGCAGAATGCTGCAGCGAGACTCCTTACGGGGTCTTCGCTGCGAGATCACATTCACCCGGTGCTATACCAGCTGCACTGGCTCCCGGTGGAGTACAGGATCAGGTTTAAGGTGCTGGTTTCAACCTTCAAAGCCCTATACGGCCTAGGGCCCTCGTACCTACGGAACCGCCTCTCCTGGTATGCCCCACAGAGAAACTTACGGTCTTCAAATAAAAACATCTTGAAGGTCCCAGGCCACAGAGAAGTTAGGCTGGCCTCAACTAGAGCCAGGGCTTTTTTGGCTGTGGCTCCGATCTGGTGGAACACTCTGTCGCAAGAGACTAGGGCCCTGCGGGACTTGACATCTTTCCGCAGAGCCTGCAAGACAGAGCTGTTCCGCCAGGCCTTTGGCCAGGGCACAGCCTGACTCCATCCCTCGGCAATCTTCGCGGAGCTCTGGCCCAATGGCTGCCAGTGGCTTTAATTAATTAATTTTATAATGAATGATTTTAGAGTGTTGTTTGTGCTGTACTTTTGTACTGTTTTATTGTTGTTAGCCGCCCTGAGCCCGGCTTCGGCTGGGGAGGGCGGGATGTAAATATAAATTATTATTATTATTATTATTATTATTATTATTATTATTATTATTATTAATTGTATTTATATTCCACCTATACCCAGAGGTCTAGGGCGGTTCACAGAAAAAAATCAAAATATATAACCACAAAAGATATAATAAAAACAAAAACAACCCAATTACACGTCCCCCCAAAAACCCACATTTTAAACCACATCTTATTCTCAGAGGGTTCATCATAAGTCACCACTGTGGGACCAGCAACACGCAAACAGGAGGTATCAGCAAGCTTGAGGGAACCCTAACATTTGCAGAAGTAAAAAAGAAATGTTATGGGGAAAACCCTAATGCAAGGGGAGGACCAAAAAACAGCCCAATGAGGACTGAACCAAAACAAGCAAACTTGTGGGGGGAATGGATGAAGCATCCTAGAAAAGGGTATGGCTAGCTAGGCGCGTGAACAGGAACACTACATACTGAAACACGTTACAGCAGGTCCTGCTTATTCTGAAGATGTCAAAAGTCCAGGCCTTAAAATATTGCAGAAAGGTGTTGCCGTTTCCTGGTGAAATACCTTTGTGCCCATGACTAAAGCTCAACTAAGGGATTAGGAGCCTGTGTCCCTATAGATGTTGTTATTATTTATTAAATTTATATACCGCCCTACATCCAGAGACCACAGAGCAGTTTACGACATAGGACACCTACCAGAAGATATTGCTGGACTCCAGCTTTCATCAACACCATCCAAGGTGGCCAATAGTTAGGGATGGTTTTATTTAAAAAAATAAATAATTGCATTTATATGCCACTTTTTTCTTCCAAGGATTTCTTTAAAAAATAATAATAATATTTATTAAAGTTTCAAAAAAGTTACAAGAATAAAAAAAGAAAAAAAGAAGCAAAAAAATACAAAATACAAAAAAGTAAAAACAATTAAAACAAATCAACCTTTCCATGTCTTGACTTTCATTTACTTGTTTCCCTGACCTCCTCGCACCTCCCTTTTTTTGTATTCTAGTTCAATTAGTTATTCCAGCAAATCCTTTCCATTTTTGCTTTTATCTTAATATATTTATCTTAATATATTATAACTTTACATTCTCACCTGTTAACAATCCATCTTTAAATACTACTTTATAACATTACTGCTAAAACCACATAACTTCATTCCAACATCCTTCTAACATTCCTTAATTTTACAATATTTCTGTAGATGGTCTTTAAATTTCTTCCAATCCTCTTCTACCGACTCTTCTCCCTGGTCTCGGATTCTGCCAGTCATTTCCGCCAGCTCCATGTACTCCATCACCTTCATCTGCCATTCTTCCCTGGTGGGTAGATCTTGTGTCTTCCAATACTTTGCAATGAGTATTCTTGCTGCTGTTGTGAGATCTCAGGGTGGTGTATATGGTTTTCCTCCCAGGTTCATCCTCACAACAACCCTGTGAGGTGGGTTACGCTAAGAGATGGTGACTGGCCCAAGGTCACTCAGTGAGCTTCATGGCTGAATAGGATTCGAACCCTGCTCCGTCAGGTCCTAGTCCAACACTCTTAACCACTACACCACACTGGCTCTCCACATGGATGGGAGCTTTAGGGCAGCAGCATCTGGAAGATCTGCCCCAGTCTAAAGTCTGAAGTACTGGGGAGGCAGCCCTAAAATAAGGAAAAGAAATAATCAAAGGTTAAAACAGTGTATGTTACAGAAGTATTGGGGGGGAACACCGTTTAAACAGAATGTGTCACACGTGTTAAATATATGCTTATGATGTCATAACCCTCTGACGCTGATAAAGTAAGTTTATCTTGTTTCAGGGCATGACAATCTGTTGAAAGAGCTGAGATGCCAACATCACTGCAAAGTAAGAAGGCCAGATATAACCGCAAAGTGCAGCAAGGAAACAGAACATTACTTTAAATTTTCCCGTTTATCAAGTTTTGCAGCTTGTCAAAAAAATAAAAGTGCGTTGAAAGGGGTGGGAATCGAAATGCAAAGCCGATCAAGTGAAAAGTTTGTGTCACTTAGTGTCATTATTGCTTAAAATCTCGAAATGATTTAGCTAAAAAGAAGCTTGACAGATTGGGAATTTCCACTTAAGTTGCTGGTGTTCAGCCCTTCTGCAAGGTTCACTGCAGCACTGCTTTTGCTTGGGGGGTCTAATTACAGCTTTATCCACTTCATAATCTCTCATACTGACATCAGAGATTTATTCCCTGCCTATCTGCTATCAGCAACCTCCCACTCGGCTGGATAGCTAGAAAGGCTTTAGGAGACATTCCTTCTACGTTTGACCTATTGCTCCGTGGAGAGACTGGCTTCAAGCTGGATTGCCTAAATTTTGATAAGAATTATTAATGGGGAAGTTTTGCCAAAGTGTCTTCTGGGCAGAAGTTGAAGAGCACTCTCTGTTTCAGCTCCTTTGGCAGCAAATGTATGAGGTCCATAACAGCAGGGAAGGGAACTATGCTAAGGGCCAGAGAGCCGGATTCAGTCCCGGGTTGCCAATTGCCTATCCAGTTTAGATGATTCATCCTGGTGCCGTAGCATAATGGAAAATATTAAGTTAACATTGTACTTCTGTATCCCTTGGGCAGAATTCTAATTTTAGTTTTCACTAGTCACCACCGGCTGGCCGAGTGGAATAAAACAAGTTGCAGCTCAGGGGGAAATAGCAGAAACAGTAAGGCTGCATGGCTTTATCTTTTCTGCAAAGAGGGCACACCTCTTCCTTTATGGCTCAGTGCAGCTGTCAATGTTCTTATGCAAAAAACCCAAGTGCTGCACCAACAAGTACAAAATAACCCCTCTGCAGCGCCACAAATCCAACTCAGTGGTGTAACGTTGGAAAATGTCGATCACCTCTCCTACCTATCTTTCAACAAGGGCCAACATTGATGATTGGAAGAAATTTAAAGATTATTTACAGAAACATTGTAAAATTAATAAATGTTAGAAGGATGTTGGAATGAAGTTATGTGGCTTTAGCAGAAATGTTATAAAGGAATAAGTAAGAATTGATTGTTAATTGGTGAAAGGAGGAAAAGTAAAGTTAGATTATATCAAGATAAATTATAGGACAAAAACTGAGAAAGATGGAAAGGATTTGCTGAAATAGCTAACCAAACTAGAATACAAAAAAGGGAGGTGTGAGGAGGTAAAGGAAACAAGCAAATGAAAGATATGGGAATATTCGTTGTGTTTTTAATGTTTCTATTTTTCTGTTGTTTTTTTCTTTTTTCTTATTGTGATGTGTTGTGTTGTTTCGTTTTTGTTTAATTTGGTGTTTTCTCTTTTTTCTTTCTGTAACCCTTAAAACTTTAATAAATATTATTTTTAAAAAAACACACACACACATTGATGCCGAAATTCAGCATCGCCTGAGCTCTGTGAGTGCGGATTTATCCCGATTGAAGTGCAGAGTGTTTGAGTACCGGGACATTCGCAGGGAAACCAGAATGCTTGTTTACAAAGCAATTGTACTACCAACCTTACTATATGCTTGTGAAGCATGGACCACTTATAAACGCCATCTCCAATTCCTCAAAAGATTCCATCAACGGCATCTCTGAAAAATTTTACACATCACTTGGGAAGACAGGCGAATATCAGTGTACTGGAAGAAGCAAAGATCACCAGTGTTGAAGCAATGATTTTTCAACATCAACTTTGTTGGATTGGTCATATTGTGCAGATGCCCGATTATTGTCTCCCAAAGCAACTACTCTATTCCAAACTTAAAAATGGAAATGCTGGTGGTCAACAAAAGAGGTTTAAAGACTGTCTCAAGGCAAATCTAAAACAATGTAGTATAAACACTGACAGCTGGGAAACACTGTCCTGCGAGCGCTCCTGTTGGAGAACAGCCTTTACCAAAGGTGTCATGGGCTTTGAAAACACTCAAACTCAGGACGCAAGGGAGAAATGTGCTGAGATGAAGGCATGCTTGGCAAATCCGCACTGTGATCAACTCCCGCCCGGAAACCAATGCCCCCACTATGGAAGGACGTGTGGATCCAGAATTGGCCTCTACAGTCACTTACGGACTCATTGTTAAAACCGTGTTTATGGAAGACAGTATTACTCGGCTACGAGTGATCGCCAAAGAAGACGATGACTTGGGACATTGCAGTTTGGTGGTTCACCGCTAGCGGCAGCAGCAACCAGATCCAGCAGCTTCTGCCAACAGCAGACAATGTGGGATTCATTGCCTTGAGCGTTCCTTATGCAAAAATGTGGCAGAAGAAGCTGCCTTAAGCAGAGGCTGCCTTCTATGTCTCTGGATGAGTCCCTGCTCTTGGTTCTCCTTCTCCCACTAAGTTGGTTTGAAACTTTTATGCTTCACCCCTCCCCAAAACCAGAATTTTTTGATAGAATAACAATACTGACATTTGCTTGATTTGACATGGACGTGGGTGGCGCTGTGGGTTAAACCACAGTGCCTAGGACTTGCCGATCAGAAGGTTGGCAGTTCGAATCCTCGTAACGGGGTGAGCTCCCATTGCTTGGTCCCTGCTCCTGCCAACCTAGCAGTTCGAAAGCACATCAAAGTGCAAGTAGATAAATAGGTACCTCTCTGGCGGGAAGGTAAATGGTGTTTTCGTGTGCTGCTCTGCTTTGCCAGAAGTGGCTTAGTCATGCTGGCCACATGACCAGGAAGCTATACACCGGCTCCCTCGGCCAATAAAGCGAGATGAGCGCCGCAACCCCAGAGTCAGTCACGACTGGACTTAATGGTCAGGGTCCCTTTACCCTTTACCTTTAACCTCCCTGCAAATCAGGATGAATGCTCAGTGACCAGGGTGTCTAGAAGTGATGTTATAGTGCAGGTGTGGAGAACCTTTCATCACCCCCCTCCCAGCCTGATGTTGCTAAACTACACTTCTCAGCTCCAGAAAGCATAGCCAACAGCCAGGGGTGATGGGAATTGTATTTCAGTAACATGTAGAGGGCCAAAGGTTCCCCATGTGTGTTATAGTGGGAGGCAGTTTACCGGTCAAGAGATAATTCACTGAACTAGGTAAGAAACATTTATGAAAGCGTGTTACTACTGGCAAGCGCTACTTGAATTCTGTTGTTAAAGGGTGCAACTGTTATCTTCCATAGTCCCTAATGCATACTGATTGGAGCACACCATATTTAAAGCCCGTAACGAGGAGCTATTCCTAGTCATTCCATTTATACTAAATGTCCAGGGATGACCTTAGCCATTTTGCTGTCTAAAATAAACAGGCCATGTGTCAGGAGCTGGAGGAATCTGTGTGAACAGCTGACCTGCAGGTAGCAGATTCTTAATGTGCCGACTTCACCCATCTGGGCTGTCCACTGGATATTTCTGTGTGGGAAGGAGTCTAGAAGGCTTCTGCTCACCCGTAAGGAGGTATTTTAAATGTGTCCCACTCTGGGAGATTTCTTTGGTTTCTTTGGGATTTTGACAGGATACTGTGTCCTTTGGGGGAATGGATTGAGCAACACTGGCCTTTGTGAAGTTTTTGGAGCGAAAGAGAGTCAGGTCATGTTGCAGGAAATTGAGATGCAGCAATGAGAGGGGAGCCTCTCCTCTGCAAGCTGATCCACTCGGGCATAATATCTTGGGGGTTGTCTTTTGGGGGCAGAAATCTTTGGGGTCAAAATCTGGCCAGTGGCATGATGAATTATTGTAATTAAGAAGTATTATATTATAGCTGATTGGTGGTGATAATAGGCTCTCCCTTTTGGCCCTTGAGGCACATACTGGAGATGGGATTGGGATGTCTTCACTTGATGCAATTTATCTGTTTGGTTTCCCTGTTCATGCGCATGCGCGCGCACACGCACACACACTTCCTATTCAACAAGCTGTCATCTGTGCATGTGCAGCTGCTTTGAAGGAACATTCACCAAACAGCAGTATTTCTGAAGGAAGTGTGAGATGGATACGGATTATGGCCAATGTCATGCGTACAAGTCTTCAAACACCATCAGTGGGAGTGGTGCACTGGAGTCAGATTAAGTGGTAATGTGTACACACCCAAAGTCTGCCTGAGCTCTGGGTGTGATCCTGACTGATTATTTGAGCCAGCTTCCTGACCAGTGTGTTGTAGTGGTTAAGAGCGGTGGACTCGTAATCTGGGGAACCGGGTTCGCGTCCCCGCTCCTCCACATGCAGCTGCTGGGTGACCTTGAGCCAGTCACACTTCTTTGAAGTCTCTCAGCCCCACTCACCTCACAGAGTGTTTGTTGTGGGGGAGGAAGGGAATGTTAGCCACTTTGAGACACCTTCGGGTAGTGATAAAGTGGGATATCAAAGCCAAACTCTTCTTCTACTCTTCTTCTTCCGGTCCTGACTTATTTTCTGGTCTGCTTGTCTTCTGGTCCTGATTCCTGAGTTGTTTATTGGTCCCATCACAGTCAAGTGGCATAGCATGGGGGAGCCACAGGGGCGGTTGCCCCGGGCACAAAATTATGAAGGGCTCCACATTTCAACGCCTGGTGCTGACTCAGTACACCTCTGGACACTTATGTCACTGGGCTCTTTTGAAAACTGCTTCTTCATGCAAACCAGGAAGTGACCTCTCTAGATGACAGAAGGACTCTTCTTATCTCCGCGGCTGTGGTCTCCTTGGGGACGAGAACGCTGTTGGATGGAGTATGCATTCATCTGCCTTTTTCTATCCCACTCATCCATTTCTCTGCACAGTAGCGGATGCTGGCAACCCATGCTACACCACTGCCACAGTCCTCCCCAAGAAGCTACTATTTGCATTCAAAGGAAGCCTCCATTAGTGCCCGTGGGAGCTTTCCTTGAAATGCAAATAGCAGCTACAGAGTCCTGTTTTTTTGGGTGGTTTTGCGGGGGTGGGGGGCAGGAATGGAGTTCCAAGCCTGCTGAGAATTCCCTGCAGTTGCCACTTGTCTAAGAATATTCATTTACTACTAGAGGAGGGAACAGTATCCTGCTAATCTTCCAGACAAGCTAGAATGATGAAATTTGGCACAGTTATAGTTTATCAACCAATAATTATGGAGGGAGGGGGAGGACAATCCCAAACTCCAGAGTTTCTCGTCGTAAAATTTTACCTTAGGACTTTTTGTCAATTGATTTTTTTGTACCAAAATTCATGAGGGGAGAGTCCACTTGTGGAGACAAATGTGGAGGATTTCCCCTCAAATGCATCCCTCCCAGATTATATAAAATCATTATGTTCATTACAGTGGTACCTCAGGTTAAGAACTTAATTCGTTCTGGAGGTCCGTTCTTAATCTAAAACTGTTCTTAACCTGAGGTACCATTTTAGCTAATGGGGCTTCCCGCTGTAGCTGCACCGCCAGAGCACGATTTGTGTTCTCATCCTGAAGCAAAGTTCTTAACCTGAGGTACTATTTCTGGGTTAGTGGAGTCTGTAACCTGAAGCGTCTGTAACCTGAGGTACCACTGTAGTAGATAATTTAATTAACTGAGTAGATATTTATGCAGGCAAAATGACATCCATACACAAGGGGGCGGTATCAGCATGGTCAGGGAAAGGTTTGCAGAAGTACAGATTATTATTTTTTGAAAATGTATGGGGGGGCATAGGACTGAGCATGCTCAGTGAATACGGAATGCTAATTGATCAGGTGACAGGGGAGGAAAACCGGGAAGGAAGGGGAAAGGACTTGACCATGCTGAACAAGAGCATTCCACGCTGCAACCCTTTGTTGCAGGTCCCTCTTGTTCCCTCTGTTGCCAGAGTTCCTGGGCAAGTGCTGACACTTTGTTTATGTAGTCAAAACAGCACCACCCATGCATGAGGGGGGAAATCAGCAGAAGTACACAAATATTGGGGGGGTCTAAAGGGGAACCCCAAAAACATTGCACTGATGACTTCTGCCTATCTGTGGGAAGGGGGATAGGAACCTGGGTGTGGGAGAGTTGATGGAATGGAGCACTGTAGAAGTGGGCATGGCTGGCAAAGTGAACAGGAGAGCTTGGTACTCCAATATTTTATTCCGAGTCCCAATTTTAGTTATTTAAAGAATTGCCAATTACATGCACATTGCATATGTCTATTTTTTTTTTAATCTTCCGAAATTGAAGACGATTCACCTTCAAAATCCTCACAATGGTCCCCTGCATGGATGACACAGATGTTTAGAAATACATTTCCCTGAAGAAGAAAAGCAAGATTACAGCCTAATCGCTTCACCCTCGAGTTTCTGCCAATCAGCGCGGCATGGCCCCAGCCCATTTCCCATACAATCCTTTCAGCCCTTCTGTTTCCTGGCTTCTGCTGCTAACCAGTTTTCCAACATACTGTAATATATGCCAAGCTGCCACAGCTCCCAGGAGATGACTGACAGGCCCAAAATAGCTCCGGGACAGTGTACAGCAAGCCACATCCTCTCCTCCTCTCCTCCCTCACGTTGCTGGCATCAGAAGACCCCAGAGAGGAGAAAAACCCCACCCCATATTATAGCTTTCTGCCAGCTGTCTGGAAGGAAATCTGATTGGTTTCCATCTGTGCAGCTACACTAGTAAAGTAGCACAGTGGATGATCTGGATCAGAGATTAGAAAGCCGTGTATTTAAATGCATGACTTGTTGCAAAATACAGAATAGTTAGTAGTTCAGCAGCAGCAGCAAAACCTGCTCTTTGTGGAATAATATTGCAACATCAGAAACACAGAAACTCACTAAACAATTTCTATTTCCCCCCTTGCAAATTGATTCAACCTTGTAATACAACAGTTCTAAGAGGGGTGTGGGAACGTACAATTTTTAACGTCTAGAATTGTTTTAAAATGCTTGTATTGTTTTTATGTATGGCATTGCTTTTAATAAGTGTTGGTGCTGACCTTTAAAGCCCTAAACGGCCTTGGTCCAGTATACCTGAAGGAGCGTCTCCACCCCCATTGTTCTACCCGGACACTGAGGTCCAGCTCCGAGGGCCTTCTGGCGGTTCCCTCACTGCGAGAAGCCAAGTTACAGAGAACCAGGCAGAGGGCCTTCTTGGTAGTGGCGCCCTCCCTGTGGAATGCCCTCCCACAAGATGTCAAAGAGAACAGCTACCAGACTTTTAGAAGACATCTGAAGGCAGCTCTGTTTAGGGAAGCTTTTAATGTTTAATGCATTACAGTATTTTAACATTTTTTTTGGAAGCCGCCCAGAGTGGCTGGGGAAGCCCAGCCAGATGGGCGGGGTATAAATAAATTATTATTATTATTATTATTATTATTATTATTACTACTATTATTATTATTATTACTACTATTATTATTATTATTACTACTACTACTACTAACTTTTAAACGAGGGGTGACAAACTTTCTTGTCCACAGCTTTACTTGACAGGGAAATGTTTTTTAAAGGTAGGATGGGCACATGGATATTTCCTCTGCTCTGGAAGAGGCCAAACTCATAAACACAACGTGGGCCATCTTTAATCATCCTCACCACCAGCTTTGAAAGCATCATCAGATTGTACTGCAAAATACACTTCTGGGTAGTTTTTGACAACGCAGAGGTGCGCAGTCTGGGAATCATTTTGGACTCACAGCTGTCCATGGAGGCACAAGTCAATTCTGTGTCCAGGGCAGCTGTCTACCAGCTCCACCTGGTACGCAGGCTGAGACCCCTACCTGCCCGTAGACTGTCTTGTCAGAGTGGTGCATGCTCTGGTTATCTCCCACTTGGACTATTGTGATGTGGTCTATGTAGGGCTACCTTTCTAGGTGACTTGGAGCTAGACTGGTGACCGGGAGTGGCCATATAACAACAGTCCTAAAGGATCTTCATTGGCTTCCAGTACGTTTCCGAGCACAATTCAAAGTGTTGGTGCTGACCTTTAAAGCCCTAAACGGCCTCGGCCCAGTATACCTGAAGGAGCATCTCCACCCCCATCACTCAACCTGGACACTGAGGTCCAATGTCGAGGGTCCTCTGCTGGTTCCCTCACTGCGAGAAGCAAAGTTAAAGGGAACCAGGCAGAGGACCTTCTTGGTAGTGGCACTCTCTCTGTGAAACACCCTCCCTTCAGATGTCAGACTATATGACTTTTAGAAGACATCTGAAGGCATCCCTGTACTGGGAAGTTTTTATTGTTTGATGTTTTATTATGTTTTGATATATGCTGTAAGCCGACCACAGTGGCTGGGGAAACCCAGCCAAATGGGCAGGGTACAAATAAGATGATGATGATGATTGATTAGAGAAATGTAATTTTAAAATATTTGGTTTTAAATCACTTAGAGACTGCCCAGTGTTAGACAGCTAACAAATGTAATTACAGTGGTACCTCGGGTTAAGAACTTAATTCGTTCTGGAGGTCCGTTCTTAACCTGAAACAGTTCTTAACCTGAAGCACCACTTTAATGGGGCTCCCGCTGCCACCGCACCGCCACTGTGCGATTTCTGTTCTCATCCTGAAGCAAAGTTCTTAACCTGAGGTACTATTTCTGGGTTAGCGGAGTCTGTAACCTGAAGCATCTGTAACCTGAGGGACCACAGTAATGACTTGATAGCATTATTTATCGACCAGGGGAGAGAGAGAGAGATCAACCAATCCTGGTTGACTTAATAACAATAATAATCTGCATGTCAATGAGAACATATAAAACACATGCATAGGTAGGTGAGTGCACAAAGTGGTAATTCCTGAGGAAAAGTGGTTTCAGTGGGTGCGTAACTGCTCCAAAGGAATTACTAACATACTTGCAAGTGTTCTGTCCTGCAAATAAAAGTTTGCAACAGCTGCCCTGAACTTTCTGTCACATCGGAATGCATTATTTTAGTGTTACCCTACTGTGGCTTTTGGTTTGTTTATTTTTTTCTATCTAAGTTTTTGACAGCAGTGAGTTGACAAAATCTAAATTTGTTTACTTGTGCTGCCCATCAAAGAGAAACATGGATCTGGATCGCCAAAACCACATTCAGCTCAAGGAAGAGAATTATATGGATCCTAAAAACAGCACAGACTTCTTGGCCCCGTGTGTTTATGGCAGGGATGAGGTCCTCCAGACGTTATTGAGATGTGGGGCTTACTTCTGAGTCAGTAGGGCTTACTTCTGAGTAGGAACATATAGAACACTGTAAGGCATCCATCCGATACCCCCTGAGTTTAATGGGACTTCCTTCTCACTGACATGCAAAGAATTGCACTGCCATGTAAGGTTTGTTCATACGTTATAATGGACTCAGGTACAAGATGTCTGTGCACATGTAAAAGTGTTTGCATGAAGGATTTGAAACAGCTCATCTACTGTGTACATGGGTACACAGACTGTACACTGATTGAATGCTACATGAGAATAACAGCACAAGTGTGCAGCTCAACTATTTTTGTACATAGGCACACAGATGGTACACCAAGGAATGTAACATGTGGACACCCCTTTTGAAACATACAAAACTACCTTGCACTAAATCTGACCAACCACTTAGCCTAGAACTGCCAGCTCAGGGAAGATACTGGTATATTTCCCATCCCTGTTACCTGAGATCTTTTCACTGGACATGCCAGGGATCGATTTGGGACTCCTTACACATTCAAGGCATGTGCTCTCCCACTGAGCAGAACTGGGAACCCTCCCCAAAGCTCAGACTCTAGCTTCTGAAATGTTCTCAGGGTTGGGCTTTCTGAAATAGGTTGTTATTTAAAGAATGGAAACTAGTAATCTTTCATCTTTTTAAAAAAGAACAAGAACCACTATGGTTTTGCTGCTAGGAAATGTCAGAAATATTCAGGGGCAACACTTTAATCTTGCTTATTTCTGAAGGTTGAGGGATTGGCAATGCAAATCACTTCTTGTAAGTTTTAAAATACGGAAAGCAGTAATGAACGTTCAGGGTCCAAGAAGCCCTATCATTTTAAGTGAGACTGTAACTATGCAGCATGTAATGACTATTTAGGAACTGTCACTAAGTGCAGCATAGTAGCTTCTTATGCCAAGCTAGAAGAGGGGAAATGATGGATAGGCAATTATCTCCTCTATTGTTAAAGCTACTGTTTGTGAGAGGGGGTGTTTCTTGTATTTTTAAGAGATGTCTGAAAGGCATACATCCAACAAAGTCATGGAAGGCTGCGCCTGTATAACTTCGCCCTCTCGTTTAGCTACACCCATAACTGGACCACCCTGTCAAAAAGTGAGCCAGCAGTAAATCACACCATTCAGAGTTGGAGTTAACTCTTTGTTAGCAAGAAGACAGTCTTCATATACAGTAGTTGATGGAATGTCAGGCCTAATGAGCACAGCAGCTCATCCCCAGTAAGTCTTGCCTTGTGAAAATAATTGCCAAGACTGAAAGTCCCCACTTCCCCAGGGCTTTTTCGAAGCATTTGGAGGTCATGCCTGCATGTAGTCTGCCACTGCTCTGCCTGTTCCAGCTCTCTTCTGGTTCTGGGAGACAAGTGGGGAGGTGAGCTTGTTGCAGCAGGAGGGGGAGACACTCATGACTTTTCATAGCCCGACTCATCTCCGCCTCTTGACCTGCTTCACCCTCTGCCCCTGATTCTGGACTTCTCTCTGCCACCAACTCTCCCAGCTCACTAAGCCCTGTTACCTCTGCCCAATCTTCTCCCTCTGAGCCTTCTTCCCTTGGTGGTTCCCGAGCTGGTTCCTCTCTCCATTCCTCTGCACCCAACGAGTCCATCACAGCATCCAGTGGCCACTGACAGGTGGATGGAGCTGCTCACCTTTCAATTAGCTGACCTTGTATGATGACAACTGGTTCAGATTTAAGCCTGCATCTGCAAAGGCAGAATTGAAGGCACAGCTTGTCCATTCCAGGCCAAAGAAGGATAGAACTTTCTTTATGTATGCTACAACAGCAGCAAGAATACTTATTGCAAAGTACTGGAAGACACAAGACCTACCCACTCTGGAAGAATGGCAGATGAAGGTGATGGACTATATGGGATTGGCAGAAATGACTGGCAGAATCCGAGACCAGGGAGAAGAGTCGGCGGAAGAAGATTGGAAGAAATTTAAAGACTACCTACAGAAATATTGTAAAATTAATGAATGTTAGAATGATGTTGGATAGAAATTAAGTGGTTTCCAGCTGTAATGCTTTGAGAGAATATGAAAAAAAGGGTTAGAAACAGGTAAAAATTTAATGGTAAGGATTTGCTGAACTAACAATCTGAATTGGAATACAAAAAAGGGAGGTATGAGGAGGTCCGGGAAACAAGCTAAAGGAAAATAAGCAATGGAAAATCTGTGTGTTTTAATTATTTTTATTTTTGTATTTTTGTTATTTTTTCTTTTTACTTTTATTGTATTATTACTAAAAATCTTAATAAATATTCTATATTAAAAAAAAGAATTGAAGGCACAGCTTGTCCATTCTGCTGATTCTTTCCTGCTTGAATTCTGCACCGGGTTACAGGAAAAGGCCTCGGATTATAAAAATGCATCAAATTCCAGCAGTGGCTGGCAGAGAAGAAACAAGGGCACCATCAAGAGTGCACTCCTGTTTCTTCCTGTTGAAGTTGGTGCCTGAGGTCATATGACATGTTGTGGTTTGGGACAACCCACATTGTGCGTCAAATAGGGAGGCCTAGTGCGTCTAACTGAGTCCGGAGGTTGTGCCTAAATGCACTGCAGCCCTTCCAGAAAAAGATCGTCATAACTGTTGCTGGTTAAACATAATTATCCCTGATGAGATATTTCCCGCCCTTCCTACTGCTGCTGCAGCTGGCATGTAAAAAGAATGGGGGTTGCATCTATGAGCAAGATCCAGTTTAACAACTAATAAGGCATTCTGTCTTCAGCCAGTCAGCCTGCAAAGAGCCCTGATGTGAAAATGAAACAGGGTTCTTGCATCATCACTTGCAATAAAGTTTATGTCAATCAAACTATCCTGCCTTGTGCAATCCTTTCCTTTTAAATTATTCTCACACAGTCCTGGAGTTCTCCATTTACTTCCTTACAGCACAGTCCTAATCATGTCTTCTCTGAATTAAGTCCTGCTGAATTCAGTTGGGCTTAAAAGGTAAAGGTACCCCTGCCCGTACGGGCCAGTCGTATCTGACTCTAGGGTTGTGCACCCATCTCACTTAAGAGGCCGGGGGCCAGCGCTGTCCGGAGACACTTCCGGGTCACGTGGCCAGCGTGACGAAGCTGCTCTGGTGAGCCAGCACCAGCACAGCACACGGAAACACCGTTTACCTTCCCGCTATAAAGCGGTACCTATTTATCTACTTGCACTTAGGGGTGCTTTCGAACTGCTAGGTGGGCAGGAGCTGGGACCAAACGACGGGAGCTCACCCCACCGTGGGGATTCGAACCGCCGACCATGCGATCGGCAAGTCCTAGGCACTGAGGTTTTACCCACAGTGCCACCCGCGTCCCTTCAGTTGGGCTTACTACTAGGTAAATGGGGTTAGAATTACAGCTGTACTTAAAGGATTTTCAATGCGAATAGTTCCAGGGTGGATAACCATACCCAAACAATAAAATTATTAACACAAAAAAAAACAGATAAAATTGTTAAAGAAGAAGAACGGCAGGTAGAATTGCAATGTAAATCTAACATCACCAGAAGTTAAATGGCCCATGTCCTACACCCTAGGGCAGTAGTGGAAGTGGTGGCCCTCTAGATGTTGGACTCTGAATCCCATCAGTTCCAGATAACTTGTGCAGTAGTCAGGGATGGTGACAGTTCAAGTATCTGGCCCTAAACTAAGTTGCTTAATAATCACCTGGAAACTCTCAACTAGATGACCTCCACAGTTGAGATTTTTAGAGAACTTGGTCCTGCTAACCACTGCCCACTGCTAGGCTAAGGCAAGCAACTTTCCCCAAACAGCCCAAATAATATTCCAGTGACAGGGTAGATAGGAACTGAGACAGAGGAAAGTGTCCGTGTTCTGTTATCCAGCACATTCTTCCTCTGCAAGGGAAACACTTTCTCTGATACAACAACTTCCGGGAGCAGGGCCTCCAGTATCCTGGCCCCCAAGGCTGTAGGAGTAGCATCCTAAGGTAGAGTCTGTCCTAAACTAGTGTGCACTGTGTCTTAGAAACCTTGAAGCAGACCAGAGAATATCACCACAAGGAGAGCAGTAATCATGAAGGGAACCCCATTCACATCATGGCACAGCCAAGGAATGGGCACTGGAGGTTTCTGTACAAGGTCACCGCAGCAAAGCCCTCCTTGCTTTCCTATGATGCTAAGAAGGCTGTACACATGTACAATAGAATCCCAAGCCTCTAAAAATTTCGTTACCTGAATGGAAATGATGAGGCAATCACACACACCCATTTGGAGTACATACACCTTGCATTTACAGCACATCTCCCTTCCAAAGCATCTTGGGAACTGCATTTTGATACAGGATTCTTTGTTCCCAGGATTCTTTTTTCAAGAATTAATAATAATAATAATAATAATAATAATAATAATAATAATAATAATTTATTTATATCCCGGCCTCCCCAGCCAAAGCCGAGCTCAGAGAGGCTAACAACAGTAAATGATACAACGTTCTAACATCATTTCATTATAAAATCAGTTCAAATCAGATTAATGGCAACCATTGGGGTAGAGTTCTGTGAGGAGACTCAGACTGCATTGTGGGAATTAACGGAACAAAAATATCTGGTCTTTGGGGCCTTTCCCTCCTGTTCTGCACAGTGGGCGAACCATTTGTTCCCAAATAATTTTGAGATTCATATATCCCAGCAACATCTCGTCCACACAGCTTTGTACCTGATGAGCAAGTGAAACCGCCACCCTTCCTTCGGGGAGTCTGATTAGAGTGAATGTCAAACATTCACAGAGTGAGAAAGGCAGGGAAGCTCACGAAAGTGGCAAGCAGCAACACGCAGCCCAGAAGGTGAGGTGAACTAGAAAATTGGTGCCTGAGAGAGGCAAGCGTATCCCTTGAGACCATTTCTCTTTTTTATGAGTTTCCTTTGAATGTTCATATGAAATGGCTTATGATGCACCAACATCGCAGGTAGCATCAGCATGATGTGCTGTATTGAGGAAGGAGGAATATCAATGATAAGTAATTTAGGATGAATCGTAAATCCATGTACCTGGAGTAAAGGTAAAGGGACCCATGACCGTTAGGTCCAGTCATGGCTGACTCTGGGGTTGTGGCACTCATCTCGCTTTATTGGCCGAGGGAGCCGGCGTACAGCTTCCGGGTCATGTGGCCAGCATGACTAAGCCGCTTCTGGCGAACCAGAGCAGTGCACAGAAACACCGTTTACCTTCCCGCCGGAGCAGTACCTATTTATCTACTTGCACTTTGATGTTCTTTCACACTGCTAGGTTGGCAGGAGCAGGGACCGAGCAATGGGAGCTCACCCCGTTGCGGGGATTCGAACCACCGACCTTCTGATCGGCAAGTCCTAGGCTCTGTGGTTTAACCCACAGTGCCACCCGTGTCCCAGTATTACCTGGAGTAGACCCCATCAAATTAAAAATGATTTAATTCTGAAAAGACATGATTAGAATTATGCTCTTACGCTACTGACAGTACAGTCCTATAAATGTATCCGCTGAAGTAAGCCACTTTGAGTTCAGCCGGACTGAAGAGAAGGAGAGGGAGGAAGTGGAGATAACAGAGGGCAGAAACACAAAAAATGTAGAGTAAAGGGTTATCACGCATCTCTGTCAGCATACAACCTTCAAAACTAATGTAGCAGAACATATAATATCCTGTGAATTTGCTCCAACAATCAATCCAGGTCAAATATCTCTTGAGAGGATTGTGTAGAAGTCACTTCTGCAGTTGTTGCAATTGGTATTCTCTTTTCAGTACTTATTAAGAGTAAAAATAAAAAAGCTAGCCCATTGATCTTTCTATTCTTGCTAGAACAACTGACATTGATTCCCCTGTCCATTGTGTTTGGAATAATAGAAGAGCATGGCTTTTTTGTTCATTGCCAGCAGTGTGCTTTCTGTTTGTGCATCAGCATCATTGATTGCGTTACAGCAGCTACTGGGGGAAAAGAATTTGTTGGTTGACTGTGAGACTGCATAAAATAGCCTAGCCTTGTTTGTGATATACTTACACACACTCAGCACTTCTAAAAACAACCCAACTACTCATTCATTAACAAGACAAGCAACTTTCCTTCTATCAATGCTGGTTTCTATTTGCCTGTGTGTCTTACAGTGTGATTCATGTTTATTCGAAAGCTGGTCTTAGTTTGTCCCATGGGTTTGTTCCCTATTAGGTGGATTTAGGATTTCATTCAAAAGTCCATTAAAAGTGAAGCCAGATTCTTACTGATCATAAAGGACACAGGTATCTCAACAAATTAGGATTCATCAGAGCCGGCCCTGTCATGAGCCACATTGAGCAAGCTTCCATAAAACCATCAAAATGAATGCACTCCATTGCCAAATGCAGCCAAGCTGCATGAAAGAAAGAAAGAAAGAAAGAAAGAAAGAAAGAAAGAAAGAAAGACGGACTCAGGATAGCCGTAGCATTTATGAATCAGCTTTTTGAAAATATATGCGCCACTGTAGATATTCCATCCCAAACAACCCCCCCCCCCAAAAAAAAGCCAATGACTTACAATTTGCCTATATAAAATCAGAATGAGAAGAGCTGCAGCTATACTTTAGGAAGAGAAGGAAATAAAACGATTTGCTTACCCTTCAAAAATAATAGCAGCAGTTGTAAACTACTTATAGTAGTGATACAACCACTGTTGCTCTTGAGGATAAAAATAAATGATGCCCAACCCTGTAAAATGTAATCAGGAATAATATTTTGCCTGTAAATGTATGAACAGAAAACAAATTTGAATTGGATCCAATCTAGATTCTTTGGGAACACCACAAGGGTTCACACCAAGTGAGGTTCCCTCTTCCTTCCTTTGTTTTCTTTGAGCAAAGTCCCATGCCCTATTAAAATTGCTTTTAAAACTTGTGTCATTTATAGAAATGGCTTGCTATGTGGCATGGGATCTATGCTGTTCAAGTCTTGACCTGAAGAATCAGTTGCTGGTTCTTTAGATCTCGACCTATAACACCACAAAGGTCTGTGGTGCATTTGTATGCTGTGTAAGGTGAGAATGTGGTGACAAGTCCCTGTCCTGAAGAGCTTACCGTCTAAAACAGGGTTTCCCAAACTTGGGTCTCCAGCTCTTTTTGGACTACAACTCCCATCGTCCCTAGCTGTCAGGACCGGTGGTCAGGGATGATGGGAATTGTAGACCCAAAACAGCTGGAGGGCCGAGTTTGGGAAACCCTGGTCTAAAAAAAAATAAGGTGTGTTTCCATAGTAACATCTGCACAATACATTTAAAGCACATGACTTTCCCCAAAGAATTCTGGAAAGTATAGCTTGTCAAGGGTGCTCGGAGTTATAGTACTGTAAAGCAAGAACTACAGTTCCCAGAATTATCTGGTCGAATACATGTGCTTTAAATGTGTTGTGCAGGTGTTAGTATGGAAACCCACCTTATTTTGTGTGGGTGTGCTTTCAATGCATCTGTGAAGCACTCTGTATTTGAGGGACATTCCTATCTCTCTTCAGTGAGTAGAGAAATCCATCTGATATTTGAACTTTGAACTATATACTTCGAACTTTACAGCCTCACAGGCATTTCTTAACTGTACTTCCCATTTCCCAAATGTGTTTGCAACTTTTAAATTGTGCCCATAAGATTTCACAGTCACACAGTCATTTAAATTGTAATTTTGATTTCCAAATATATTTGTATTGTGCGTGTTTATTTGTTTATACGTTCTTACCCAGTCCTAATGCACACACATTATTAAGGGTGTCTTACAGCAAATTAAAATCCCAGTGGATCATTTCCAACATTAGTCATCATCCAACATTAGTCATACTCATTGGTAGTCTACTGATTTGAGTGTCTCTACTCAGAGTATGACTCAGTTGAGTACCACCTAATTAAATCAACCATAACAAATGAAAACACCCTTATGTTTTCTTTACATTTCTCTGATTTAATAAACGCTTGTTAATTTGCTTAAATTCCCAGCCTCAATATTCCCGTTTTGGCTAGACAGCATTTTAAAAAACCAACATCTCGACTAAACAGCTTTAATATACTGTATAAAACAATAACACTGTGTTAGGGATTCTTAAATTACTGTGTATTGCTTCTCAGGGACTTAAACAAATGTTCTTTTAGTTCTCACACACACGCTCTCACACACCCCTCCAGTGTGCTCTGAATTGAGGAACATTTTTGCTGTATCATTAAAAAAGAACATGTGCCACATATAATATGGAACAAACACAATTTGGTAAGCCATGCTACTTCATTGGAGACATAGGTACAAACTTAACTAAAAACATTTCCTCTGTGATTTTGCTGTAAGTCCCCAGAGATACCATACTTTGCATCCTTGAAGAATTCATGCTTTAAGCCAGGCATGGCCAAACTTGGCCCTCCAGGTGTTTTTTGGGACTACAACTCCCATCATCCCTAGCTAACAGGACCAGTGGTCAGGGATGGTGGGAATTGTAGCCCCAAAACATTTGGCCATGCCTTCTTTAAGCCAACTCAGAAAGAAAGAGAGACCTTCTTAGCAATAATCAAAGCCTCAAAGTTTTCTGGGCTGGTCTTTGCATCTCTCTGAAGTATATCTGAAACATAAAAATAACCAAATCTTTGGTGCAGATTCCCTTGCTTTAACCACTTAAACTTGAAAGGGCTCTTTGGTTTTGTGAAGCAGCTGTTCCTCTTGCTTAATACTGCGAATGAGTCATTAATTCTAGATTTGTGAGATCGCAGTCTCTTTCCATAGAAAAGCAAGTGGTGCTGTAAACAGTGTGCACTGATAATATTGCATGATGAGCAAAGTAGCAGCTTGCTCTTTCCTTTACCACAAGTAAACATGGTTGTGAAATGCCTAACAGAAGCTCAAAGTGCCGTCATGTTTACAATATGAGCAGCCCTTCCATTCAGCTATGAAAGAGGAGGGATGCAGAGCCACCACATTTTGGTTCTGACTCTCTTTTAGCTGTTTCCTTTCCAACTGATCATTAGAAGACCTTGTAACTAAGAGCTGGCACTTGAGTTCACTCCTTCCTCCCAATCTATCTTCCTTTTGTGTCACATCTTTTAAATTGTAAGCCTGAGGGCAGGAACAGTCTTGCCTGTAGTGATCTGCAAGCCACTCCTAGCCTTTTTTGGCTGAAAAACAGGGTTTTAATTGTATAAAATTAGCAAACAAGAAAATGTACAGTGCACCATAATAACAAAAAATATCTAGGCAGCTTATAGTATTAAAACAGGCAGCCAATAGTTCTACTCTACCAGCTCCATCTGGTACGCAGGCTAAGACCCTATCTGCCTGCGGACTGTCTCGCCAGAGTGGTGCATGCTCTAGTTATCTCCTGCTTGGACTACTGCAATGTGCTCTACGTGGGGCTACCTTTGAAGGTGACTCGGAAATTGCAATTAATCCCAAATGCGGCAGCTAGACTGGTGACTGGGAGTGGCCACCGGGACCACATAACACCAGTCCTGAGAGATCTGCATTGGCTCCCATTGGTTTCCAAGCACAATTCAAAGTGTTGGTGCTGACCTTTAAAGCCCTAAACGGCCTCGTCTCCACCCCCATCGTTCAGCCCGGACACTGAGATCCAGCGCCAAGGGCCTTCTGGCGGTTCCCTCATTGCGAGAAGTGAGGTTACAGGGAACCAGACAGAGGGCCTTCTCGGTAGTGGCGCCCACCCTGTGGAACACCCTCCCTTCAGATGTGAAGGAAATAAGCAGCTATCCTATCTTTAAAAGACATCTGAAGGCAGCCCTGTTCAGGGAAGTTTTTAATATTTAACGGTGTATTGTTTTTAACACTTGATTGGGAGCCGCCCAGAGTGGCTGGGGAAACTCAGCCAGATGGGCGGGGTATAAATAATAAATTATATTATTATTATTATTATTATTATTATTATTATTATTATTATTATTATTATACTTTGATGCTAAAAAACAGAGCTCTTTGCAAACAGTGACTGCCTATTTTCTTTGAATGGTTTGTGCTCCCTATGGGACTAAATGCAAGGAACATTCCCCAGCATTGAAGAAAATTTGCTGTTATCTCCTGTGACCAACTTCCCTCTACTCATTAAAGGCCCTGCTAACTAGATTCTGGCGGCAGAATTTTCTGCAGATTGCTTTCAGAAAGTTGCAGGCAGTATCCAATATATATAAAAAGTAAGGTAAAGGATCCCGGGACGGTTAAGTCCAGTCAAAGGCGACTATGGGGTTGCGGCGCTCATCTCGCTTTCAGGCTGAGGGAGCCGGCGTTTGTCCACAGACAGTTTTCCAGGTCATGTGGCCAGCAGGACTAAACCACTACTGGAACACGGAGGACTGTGACGAGTGCCAGAGCGCATGGAAACACCATTTACCTTTCCTCCGCAGCGGTATCTATTTATCTACTTTCACTGGCATGCTTTCGAACTGTGGTTGTCTGTGTCTAAACCATAGCTGTCAACTGACCCTTATTTGGCAGGAAACTCCCTTATCCCAGCGCTGTCCCCTGCTGCTGTCCCTTATTGATGATGTCCCTTAAATTTCCTGGGTTTCATGCTCGCCCGGCTCGGGAGGGAAGCAGCGGCTCGGGGTCCTCCGCCGGGAGAAAGAGTGTGCGCTGGCGCCGTCGTCATGGCACGAGGAGTTCCATTGGCCCTTCCCCGCCCAAGAGAGGAGGGGAGGGAGAGAGACTCTCGCCCACGCCGCCCGCGAGCTCGGAGGCAGCAGTGATGGTGGCAGCTGAGGAGGCGGCCTGAGGGAGGAGGAAGAGGAGGGGATGGGGAGGGACGCAGAAGGGCGGCGATTCAGCGGCTGCCGCGGCGCCGCAACCACCTCATGCCGCATTGACAGCATCTTTCAATCCTACCAATGTATGTAACTCTTTACAATAGCAAAATCCCTTATTTTGGCTGCTGATCCCTTATTTTTGAGGCTGCTGGTCCCTTATTTTCAAATCTGTAAGTTGACAGCTATGGTCTAAACATTTTACCAACTGCACTGCGTAAAGGGATCCAGGAAGGAGGGGGTAATGAATGCCATCTCACAACACCATCCACCACCATCAAATAAGAAAAATAAAGTCAATGAGAAAGATGCAGGGGTTATAATGCCTGGGCCAAATACTTTCATAATCAGACCACTCTGTTAAACATAGATAAGCTTCTATAAACAGAAACACTTACAGACCTGCTTCTCTGTCCAGCTGTTTTGACTCCCTCCATCTTGTGGTATAGATGAGCAAATGATACAGCTTGGCAATTTGTCCTGGTATTTCCCAGGTCACCTGGAGTTTAACAGGGTAATCCTATGTTCTTGGATCTTTATTCACTTCCAGGGAATTGGAAGAAATATCATATCACCAAATTGTGAGGATGACACACTGACAGGCTGGCTACCGGCTTTAAATATCACGTTTCTGGCAAAGACGCATATTGGCTGAGTGATGCCATTTATTGGCTCAGTTTATGCTGGTGAGAGCATATTTATTTATATGCTCTTATGCCACCTTGCAGCTTGCAAAAGACGATTAGTTTCATATACGTAACAATACTAAAATACAAAACAGGTACAGTGGTACCTCGGGTTAAGTACTTAATTCATTCCCTAGGTCCGTTCTTAACCTGAAACTGTTTGTTCTCATCCTGAAGCAAAGTTCTTAACCTGAGGTACTATTTCTGGGTTAGTCTGTAACCTAAAGCATATGTAACCTGAAGCATATGTAACCCGAGGTACCACTGTACATTGCGCATCCAAATGATTTACTGTAAAATCGGCTTGCTGGGTTTCCAGTCCAAGACCCCAATGGCCTTCCTTTTATACACATCCCCTTGTGCTAAACACTGCCGTGCGCTTCCACCAAAATGATTCTGAGATATACCAACAGTGGGGAACCTCAAGCTTGGGGCTGAATGCATTCCTCCCAGCCTCTGGATCTGACCCTAGGAATTCTCCCTCAGCTACACCCCTTCTCCCCTCACCAGCCTCATTCCACGCAACTCCTTGTGGTTGGAGTGTCTCCTTGAGCTGTGATGACTGTCTCTCCTTGCTTAAAGCTCTTGACTTTTGAGTGGACTGTGATTGTGCAAAGGTAAGAGTTGCATAAGTTGTTTCACCCGCTTTAGCCCCTGGCAGCTTCCCCTCAGGCTAAAGCATTTTTTTCTTTAAAAAATGTTTAGGGGTACAGTGGTACCTCGGGTTAAGAACTTAATTTGTTCTGGAGGTCTGCTCTTAACCTGAAACTGTTCTTAACCTGAAGCACCACTTTAGCTAATGGGGCTTCCTGCGCCACTGCTGCATGATTTCTGTTCTCATCCTGAAGCAAAGTTCTTAACCCAAGGTACTATTTCTGGGTTAGCAGAGTCTGTAACCTGAAGCGTATATAACCCAAGGTACCACTGTACTCTCAGTTTGACTCAACAAAATCACCACTTTATAGTTCAGATTGGGAAAAATAAATACAGTAAATGAACAAAAGTACAAAGATTCACAAAATGTTTAGGGGTATGTGTACCCCCAGAAAAAAGCACTGCTTATTATACCTTTCCCCACTCTGGTTCTATCTCTCACCTTGGGTGATCTGACACTGGCTCTAATGACAATGACATAACCAACATATTTAAATGTTACATTTGTGTGGTTGCTTAGTACTCTGTTCCAGGCAGGCAAAACATTCACAGAGGGTACAAGAAGGGGGCCACGGAAAAACATGGTCTGGGGAGAGGTGTGCTTGGAGAGCAGTGCAGGACCGACAAAGGTGCTTCAAGCGCTGCGCTTGGCCCTGGAGTCTGAATTCCCCACCCCTGGCTTAAATGCTAATAATTATTTAATATTCCTTTTTTGAATTCTGATGGATTTTCTGCAAATCCCAAATTCTAGTATACCTTAAATTTTGAATTGATTTGATAATTTAGCCAGTCCGACACATATTCTTTAATCTCTTCAATTCCCCCCCCCCCCAATTTTGGTTCTCCTTCTGAGAAGTCTAACACTTCATTATAAATACCCGTTATCCCTCATAGTGATCTTTTTCCTTGTCTCAGCTTCTATTGGGGATAACCACCTTGGTGTTTTGATTTCTACTAAGTTTTTGTATTTTCCCATATCCTAATTACGCTTTTTTTCCTCTAACATGGTTGGCAAAGCTGATTTTATTGTGATTGCAGGTATGGTTTACTAGATATTATGTATATATATCTATGATCATATATACTAGCTTTTATTTACTTATATACTTTTATTTACTTATATTCACTTGTCTACATATATATGTACACACACACACACATATATATACAGTATATGTTTGTGTGTAATAATTTTATTATTATAATAAATAATATTATTATAATATTATGACTATTTATACCCCACCCATCTGGCTGGGTTTCAATAGAATTAAAGCCACACACACACACACATCTATAAATGTTTAATTCTTTTTTTAATGATCCCACCCATGTTTTTAGCTGTTCTTTTTTTATCTGTAAGCCGCCCTGATTCCCCACCAGGACGGGGGATAAATACATGTAAATAAAGTAAGAATAATAATGATGGTGATATGTGTGTCAGCTGCTGCGTGTGACGCCTTCAGCGGCCCCGCTAACCCAGCGGGCAGCCGAGACCTTGACTCCCTCCCGCGGAGCCGCAATCAATCTCCGGCAAAAAGCAGCAGCAAACCACGCCTCTCGCCGCCGCCACTCGTGCGCATGCGCTTGCCTCCTGAGACTCCTCCTCCTCCTCCTCCTGGTCTGCTCAGGAAGTAACGCATGCGCGTCGCCGCCTATGTGTGGCGAAAGCCCTCGGCGCTCGCAGCTGCCCGAGCTGTCGGGTCGCCGGCGGTGACACTTGGAGCGCGCGGCGACGGCGGCCGTAACAAAAAAAAAACCCCAAACCAATAGGAAGAAGGAGAAGAAGAAGAAGAAGCAGCAGCCGCGAGGGGGCGGGGCTTAAGAGAGCGGCCGCTCGCGCCCTCCTCGGAATCCTGAGGGCCGTTCGAACCCAACCGCCGGCGCGAGGCGAAGGAGCCCAACCGCCGTCCCGAGTCGGCGTCGCGCGCCCGAGGGCTCCCTCAGGCTGAGCTCCCGTCCCTCCCGCGCCTCTCCGCTTTCGGTAGCTGCGGGCCCTTCTCGGCTGCCCCGCCCTTGCCGGCTTGGCTTGGCTTAGCGGCCCCGTCGTCGCCCTCGCTGCTGACCCTTCCGGACGGAGGCGGCTTCTGGTGAGGGAACCCCGGAGCTGTGGGGCGGCCGGGCGGGCGGGCTCCGTTGCCTGAGGGGATGGGTGGGGATCCCGACGGTGGCCCTGGGCATGCCGGAAGGCGGCGGGGCGGGGAAGGGAAGAAGGCTGGCCGCCGCGCGAGGAACTCCCGGCGTTCCTGACGGGGCGAGGCTCCGGTTGGAAAGGGACACCCGGGGTCATGTAGTCCGACCCCCTTTTCACGCAGGAAGCTTTCGCCCAACGTGGGCCTCGAACCCGAACTAAGAGACTCACCCAGTGCTTCTCAACCGTGGGTCGGCTGGCGGGGGTCGGACTACAGTTCGCATCGCCCCTGACCGCTGGGATGATGGGAGTTGTGGTCCAACAACAGGCAGCGACCCAGGTTTGAGAAGCACAGGATGAGACTCTTAATCTTATTGTGGCAGGTTCGAGCCCCACCCTGGGCGAAAGGTTGCTGCATGGCAGGGGGTTGGACTAGATGAACCTGGGTGTCCCTTTTAGATGGTACAGCCTCCGCTTTCCATGGCCTTGCAGGCAAGGGAGGGGCTTCCCCCTCCATCGCGATGAATGAAATTTCTGGATCTGTGCTGTAGATCATTTAAAGGTTGCCAGTTCTGGATCCTGAGAGGAGTCTTGCTATCTTCAGGGCTGCGATCCTCAGCATCTTGCACTTGCAAATTAGATCCATTGAAGGCTGGGGCAGAACGGGGCTGGGGTAGTGCTAAGTAGCTATAGTGATTTATCATTTGCAACCTTCCATAGGCAAAAAATAGATCCCAGCTCCTGCTGAGTATAGCATCTAAATTACACTCCGTAAGAGTGCGCTGTAAGAGTTCTTTAAATCTGTGGACGCAGCTTTACAAATTGAAATTTCCTCGCTTTTGCGATCTTAAACTGGTTATCCAGAGGCAAATCCCGATAATCTCAATGGGTTGGATGCAGAGTTGGTTAGTTGTGCTTAAGTCCCAGCTAAAGTTTCACATTGATTTCAGTAGGACTGATTCTGTCTCTTAACATTTTAGAAAGTGTGCTGGCACAGCGATAATATTGAAGTATGGACTTGTCAGTTAATCCATGTTCATTACCCTTTTATGCATTGTTTAAATACCTTGTCAGGGCGTATATTCAAGATCACTTAACAGAGATTAATTACTCTTCAATTGTTTTTAATCCCCAGTTCTACTCTGTTGTGATGGGAAAGGAACTTGGATTTTTCCACCCTTTGAGTAGATGGGTTTTGTTGTAACACAGGGCCTACAGTTTATACACTAGGTCCACATGCATGTTTTACAAATACAAGATTTCAGTAAGATGTATGTGCTGATAGTTGAAATGGGAGCTGCAGTCTGTAATAGTGACAGTGAGAGGAGAACTGAGTATTTCTTTCAGATTAATGAGTTGGGACTATCAAGGGTGTGCTTGTGTGATGTCAGAATGGCCTCAAGTGCCCTGAAACTCTTGTAAAGAGCTGGGCAGAGGTGCCTCCTGCCCTCACATTGTGTGTTTATCCCACTCCTTACATTGTATATAGCCGTATCTCTCTTGTTCCTCTGTTTATTGAGGCCTGATATTAAAGAAGGGGGAAAGTGGAGGAGCAATAAATGTTTTCAGTTGTGTTTATTCTGACATAAATCTGTTTGGACTACAGTGTAGTGTTCTACATGCTATGCAACTGTAGATAAAAATTATTTTCCTCAAGAGTGTGAGGAAGGCACTGTCTACTGTTGTCTTCTTTTTCTACATTACTATGCTATGTGGGGAAAGAATAAAGTACCCCTTTCCTTGGGAAAATTAGTGCTATTGGTCAAAGAGGACTTTTTGTTCACATAGGCTTTTCTGAAGAGTGACTCCAGCTATATGTTCCATTGATCAATATTTATTTCTTTTATTTGTACATTGCTTTTATGATATATTGTATTCTTAAGTTGTATATTACTTTGGTAGTTTTATGCTAAGTGATATATGATTTTGTATAATAGGGGAAATAAGTCAGCTATAACTATTCATTTGAAACGGAATTATTTGTGGTATGTTTATCAGTGCTTCATGGTTACCAGCAGTGCTTTTTTCTGGGGGTACTCAAGGTTATGCAGAAAAGCACTTGTTACCACACATACAGCCAATGAATTAGATGTCCAGCATATAATTATGTTCAGCACTGTGAACTGCCATAGTAACTTAATTAGATGCTATTTTTTATCCTGGAAATTGAATTCCTGTCTTGCTAAAAACTGCAGTTTTCCATCATTCTTACCATGCTGTATCTTGAGCCTTATAGTAGGACTGAAGAGTTAACCTTTATAAAAACTTGTCTATCTGCGGTTTAAGAATTGTTGTGTGGATCATGGTACAGAATACATACCAAATACATCACTCTTCTGGTTACTATATGTTCTCAGTCTGTATAAATTATAGTTCCGTTTTAAAAAAAACTGTTTGGGAAGTTTTCCTCAGGAGCAATTTTTTCTGTCTGGTACAGAATAATTCCATAGATAGTTCCAGTAACTTCAGCTGTATATTTGAATGAAATTCATGATGTAAATACAAACTTACTGAAATAGGTGGTGGTATTTTTCTTATCTAATGAGACGAGATAACACGGAGACTGAATTTTTCCCCACTTTAAGTCACAGAGTGTTCTAAAGTCAATAACTTCTGAGCATATTGAGTCAGCTCATTGTGAGTCATGAAAGATGACTGGAGTTGTGGTAGTTTCCAGTTGTAGAGCAATCTTTGGCAGCATTGCAAGCGAATGATTTGATTTTCATTATGACTTTTTCTCTAGTTAGTGTATACAAAGTAACAGGATGCTATGCTACTATTACAGGCCTATGATTCAGGGAGAAGCCCAAGAAACTAATCTTGGTGCTATGGTTATTTAAAAATATTTTAGTAAGTTATAGAATAAAAAGCAATGTCTGTAATGGTGGACTATGGCTAGACTTTGAGAATATTCATTTAATGCAGTGTTTCCCAACCTTGGGCCTCCAGATGTTTTTGGCCTACAACTCCCATCATCCCTAGCTAGCAAGACCAGTGGTCAGGGATGATGGGAATTGTAGTTCAAAAACAGCTGGAGGCCCGAGGTTGGGAAACACTGATTAATGTACCACAGAATGCAAGATGAGGAAGAGTATATGAGTTCATTTTTGTTACATGGTAAAAAAATACTAATAATCAGGAAGCATAGAACTTAAGCTTTTCTGCCAAACTCTAAAGTTTTGGCATTTTAACTTGTATTATGTGACTATTTTGTCACTTATTTGACAATTAACCCATCTTATTACATAGAAGGATGCCCAAGTTATCTTATAATAGACAATTCAGTTGCTGATTCCATTCCTATGGCACAAAATATTGCTTTGGGGCAGCCAGTTCACTAGTTCTCATTGGGTCATTGTGGCTACTTAATCCCTTCTCACACCCCTGACTTTTGGCACTTGGATGAAAGTTCATCTGGCTGTGCACTTCTTACTTATTATTTCTCACCTCTTCTGCATTCCTTTTTAAAGTTAGGCAGAGTGGGCAGAGCTGGGTGCAACAGCAGTGACCCAGATGAGAACTTGGTTAAAGCTTAAGGCCACCCCTGAATTGTGTCAGTGGCATGTAAGACCAATAGCTAGAAATGTTGGTGCTTTAGAGCTGTATTATTAATGGCCTTCATAGATGCTGCAGGAGAAAGTTAAAAGGTCAAGTGAAAGTTTAGAATGAAAACTTACAGCCCTGCAGCTGGAAGGGTGGAGCAGAATATAGAGACCTGACCTCTGATAGTGTAGAGACTACCTTCCATTACTATAAGTACTACAGTGGCTTTAGATTGTGTCCTTGGGGCTGGGAGAATTGCAGCTGGCCTAGACCTTGGCCTGATGAAAAGGCAGCCTGGAGCTCTAGCCATTCAGTTCATTTCCATTCATTTGCCAACTAGCCATATTGTTCATAATTGGTATAACAAAAGGGGATGAGGAATCTATCACACTCTTCTCTGTCCCCCCCTCCCCGCTAAACTATCTGCCAGTCAAACTTTGTTCAGTTAGGTAGAAGAATAGATGTGGTGCAACACTTTGGATTAGGAATATCTCTTGATTCTGTAATCATTTGTAACTAACCAAAGATTTGACTGGTTAGTAAAATTGGTGCATAAAATTCATTCTGTCCCATTGTCTTTTCAGGCTTATTGGCCTATGCCTCATCCCTCTGAAGTGCCATTGAGTTATGTCCCCTTTTCTCAAGTATCGTGAGGACTTTCCTTTTGTTCCCTTCTTCCTTCAACTCTGTGCCCCTTTCTGCTCCTGTTTCACTGTGGTATACAGTGGGGCTGCCAGCCCTTAAAAAAATTGGGTGCCTCTGCTTCAGTCTGCCTTGCAAAGGAGCTTTTTCTCCTTCTGGTGCTGTGCTGTTGCAAGAATCCTTTGGAGCTCAGCTTCCTGTTTTCAGAGCTCTGAGCTCGAAGCCCTTGTTGCAGTGACACTGCACCAGAGGGAGAAGGCACTCCTTTACAAGGTATGTGGAGGAAAGAGAAGTTCCTCTCTTAGTTCAGTGTTGTGATGGAAAGGGAGGGGGGAAATGCTCTTTTCTCTGTCTGTTACTGCACTCTGAATGTGTGTATGTGAGTGTGGGATGGGAAGTGTGCATTGATCATTCTGAATATGCCCTTCACTGACATGCAGTCTTTAGAGAGTTTGTCAACCATCAGTGTGGTCCTAAGGCCAAAAAGTTTTAGCTATTCCACTTCTAGGAGTTTAAAAGTTATTAACAACACATTACATTGCACCAAGAAAGGAAATAAATGTTACAAGAATGAAAATGCTACAGCAGTGGAAATACTTGCTCTCTAAAGCTGTCTCCATATCTATTGATCTTTCCCTTATGTAAGTTACATCAACATTCTAATTTATTTAGGGAAACTAGATGTTTCACAAACATCTCAGCATTCATCCATTCTGGCAGAGAGGGAAACATTGGAGGCAGGTGAAACCAGATATAGGCAACAACCAGTTTATAGCCTATTTATATATTATTGGTATCAATACAGAAGTGCTTTTTGTGTGTTTTTCCTTTTTCTTTCCAACATCATCATCATCATCAATTAATTAATTAAAATTTGTGTACCACACGTCATCCAAAGATCTCAGGATGGTTCACATCAGAAAAATGTAAAATGAAAATACAAAATACATAACAAAGCAAATCAATAATCCTCCCAGAAATACATTTAAAAAGCCGTAGAATGTTAATCAGCCAAATATCAGATTTTTTTATTATTCAGTAACCTTTCTGAATTTCCAGACATCATTTTGCAGCATTGTTAGTTCAGTGGTAGACTGTATACACTGCAAACTTAACGTCCAAAGTACAGCTCCTGTCATCTCCTCTTAAAAAGTACCAGGGCTGGGAAATACCAGGATTTGGAGAGACATTGCTAAACAGAACAGATAATATTGAGCTGTATCGGGGATAGGGATGCTCAGGCTGGGCCCCAAATGCAGCCCACCTCTATATGGCCCTTGGGATCCCCCCCTATAACTCTCACCAATCCCATTACATGCCCTCCTTGAGTGTGTTTGCCTGACTGGAATGTGTTTTTGAATTGTGATAAAGCTTGTGGGATGGAGAGATTGGGGTGGAGATATGGAAACTGCTTTTGTGTGGCTGGAATGTAGCCTATAAAAGAAAAAAGAGCCACATAATCTCATATGCTTTTGCCTCTAGCATAGCCCACCCCTGGCATGCAGCCCCTAAAAGGTTATCTCTGATGGAATGTGATTCTTTGATTGGAAAAGGTTCCTCACTCTTGACTAGATGGACTAGTGGTCTGACTCACTTGTTGATATATCTCACTGCTGTGAAAATCTGTTGTGTAAATAACGTTTTTAGTTAGGCTTTTCTTCCCTGAGGACCCAGATTATTATATATCTTTTTTTAAATAATTGGAAGCTGAGTGACTGTTCCCTGCTGGCTGATGCTATTCTGAGTAGTGCCTATTTATTTCTTTTACCTTTTATTTTGTGCCCCAGTCTTTATTCAAAAAAGATTTCCAGCATGACTTACAAGATCACCAGTAAGACAGTCCTAGCTCTCAGTTTATAATCTAAAATACATGATATGTGAGGAAAAGAGGCAGAAGGAACAAAGCAGGCTGGTTTTTATAACGGTCAGCAGGTAGGTGACAGTTGAGGGAGGACCAAAGGAAGCTGATCTCATGATCTTACATAGAAATCAGTCATTGAGTTTGGGCCCAGTTTAAGGTGCCCACATTAGTGTTTACAGCCCTAAACCACTTAGGCCTCAGATACCTAAAAGGCCACCTTCTGTACAGACCTTCTCAGGTATTGAGATAATAAGTAGAGGGCTTTTTGAAGTTTCACCATCTTCAAAAGATGGGTCATGGTAGCTTGGGAAAGGACATTCGTTGTAGCAGCTCCTATGTTGTGGAATTCCCTTCCAGCAGAGGTGTGACTAGCACCATCACTAGACAGTTATAGTCATATGCTGAAGATGCATCTCTTTACCCTGACATTTGACACTCAAGGCTTATTTTTAGGACAACCCTATTCTTGTTGCTGTAATTTATTTTAAAAACTGTTTCTAACATTGCAATCATATTGTGGTTATGCTGTTTAAAGCCCAAAGTGCATTTACAGTGGCATGCAACATTGGTTTAGTATTGGCCCTTTGGCAGAGGAAACTTTTCAAAGGACAAGACTGTGTTGAATTAGTGTTACGTGTAACTGTATGGTAACATAATTTGGTCCCAAGCTTCTTTGAAGGAGAAGCTGCATGTACTATATCACTTTATCCTGTCTAGGTGGATTTTAAAGACCATGTGGGCCTTTAAAAAAAAAAAAGCAAAGTTATGTCTTGTATATTTATAGTACATTCTTAACCAAGATACTTCAATGTGTTGCATGCACTTGATACACATTCTGTTGGCACAGGCTCAGGCATCAGAGCAGATGGTACTAGATGAGGTTGAGAGTGATATATCCTGAAGTTTTGCTCTCTGCCTGTGGGTGATTAGAAGATCTTCACAAAGCCAGCATGTTTGGAAGCTGAAGTTGAGGAAAAAAATGAAACTGAGTTGATATATTTGATTTATGTGCTAATTTGTAGAAGCCATGTGTTCAGATGTGAACGAGCCTTGGGCTTACACACTCCCGTCCCTTGCAAGTAGTGATGTCCTGCTGCTTAATCCTAGTTTGAGACAGCATAATTTGCCTCAGTATCTGAATGGTTAAGACAGTGGTTTCCAACCAGTGCGCCATGGTACCCTGGGGTGCCATGGGCAGTACTGTTCTTTTCTTCCCTCCCTCTGATGTCTTCTTGCTTCTCTGCCTCCCAAAGGCTTGCACAGCTATTTGTTGCAGCATCCCTGGCTACAAGCTCCCCAGGTGAATGGTACCTCTGGGGCTGGGCAAGGGGGGTTTCCCAGGCCTCTGTGGGGCAGTGTGAGGAGGAACCTCTCTGGGGAAGAGGGGGGCAGCTCAGAAATCAGGGGCGGCAGTTGAAGCTGCTCAGAGGATTCCCAAGGAGAGGGGAGCAGAGAGAAGGTTGAGGGAACACTCCACAAGGGAGGGTGTTCAAACAGGGGTGAGAGGCTGCCGGCTCTACTGACAAGGGGTGACATAACGGGGCTCCTGAGCCCCACAGGGGTGCCGCAAAAAGAATGTGGTCAGTTAAGGGAGCTGTGGACTAAAAAAGCTGGAAACCCTCTGGGTTAAGATACATTTTGCATGAGCTTGCAGAGTCCTGGTATTTCATGCAAATCATAGTTTGACTGCTGTTGATCTTACTTTCATTCTCATCTTTCCCTTCCCACAAATAATAGATGTTTTGTGTCTGAAGAAGTTGATAAAACAATTGTTTTGTGCTATGAGATAGCATTTGTGTTATGATCTCAGACAGCTAAGACATCAGTAATGACTCTGTGGGTCATAGCAGTATTAAAGGTGGAAGAAGTGGCAACCTAGATATGTGATTTTTATCTTCAAGAAATATTTTATTATTTATATGCCACCCAATCAGATGGGTGACATATAAATAATAATTTTTGTTGTTGTTATTGCATGCTAGAAGTACAGACTTTGTCAAATGCTATTATGGAATGAATAGTTTTTCAGTCGTTTCATGATTATGATGCTGAGTCCTGTGTGCCAACCATGGCTAAGGAAACCACCTGTCCTCAATGCATTGTCTCCTATACCATTTAACATCTGTATGAAGTGATTGAGGGGATGTCATCTGGAGTACAGTGTCAGCCAATATGCAAATAATACCCAGCTCAGTCTCTCTATCCATCTGAGTCTGGAGTGGGTGTGCAAATGCTGGACTGGTATCCAGAGGCAGTGAAGGGCTGGGTGAGGGCCAGGAAACTGAAGCTGTGTGTCTTTAGTTTCTAATGTCTGGGAATTAGGGAGGTGGCCTGTTCTGGATGGAATAGCACTCGTCTTGAAGGAGCAAGTGTGTATTCTGAGTGGTGTTCCTTGACTCTAACCTGCCACTGGTGGCTCAAGTAGCACCAGCCTTTGCCACCTTCAGTCTCTCAACCAGGCTAGCTTGGTTTCAGTAACCCATTCACTGGTAATTTCCCAGTTTACTACAGCATACTGTATGTGGGTCTATCCTTGAAGATGAGGCTTATTCCCAGGTAAATGGGATTAGGATTGCTGACTAATTCACTAGGAGCTGTCTTTAATATCTTCTGAAATTTGACTGAAAATATCTTTATAAGCATTTCTCAATAAGCTCTGTGTAACTTACTCCCTTCTAAGTGTTTTTGGGAACAGCCTAAATCCAGTGTGGTTTAATAGTTAGAGTGTTGGACTAGAACTTGAGAGACTAAGTTCCCCACTCAGGTGAAGTTCACTGAATGACTTTGGGCCAGTCACAATTTCTTAGGCTAACCTGCCTCACAGTGTTGTTGTGAGGATGAAATGGGAAGGAGGAGAACCACATAGCCACCTTGAGATCCTTGGAAGATAATGGTGGTATATAAATGTAATAAGTATCAATTAATTAATACTTTAAAATTAGAAATGTGCTCCTGCAGTTAAGCAGGAGAGGGTAGCAGTGGGACAAAAGTGCTCATTTGGAGCAGGGTATTCATGAGAGAGATGGAAGAACATGGCGATAGATGGGATACTGCCCTGTATGTGTCATATATTGGAAGTATTGGTTCAGATGTTAAGACTAGTAATGCTTTTCTTCCATCAGTAGATATGCCCCCTTGTATCAGTAGGTGTGCTTCCAAAACAAAACATTTTTAGTTTTGTTGTTTTCCCAATGAACTCTAGATCATTATAGTACAGAATATTGTTAAGCTTTACTGTATTTAATTTCTGCTACAGCTTATTTAAAAAGCAATGGTAATGTTAAACATTGAACAGTGCCTCATTATCTGAGCACAACATATAGATGTTGGTCCTAGAACACAATTGTTTCAAAGAAATTTCTATGTTGCCATTTGTTTGCTTTGGAACATGGCAAATGTTAGTTGTTAGATCTCACGTACATTCTGGTATTAGGCTTGCAGACCTGAAATAAAAATTGAATTCAGTGTGATTTAGGACAGTTTAAATGTGACAACGTTTAGTCAGTCTCAGACATTGAAGCAAAAAAGGCAGAAAATTGTGATTAATAAGTTCAAAAATTAAGAAAATATTTATGGAGGAGGAATTGGGTCAGGCAGAGAAATGGCATTGGGCTGGATAAGTAAAATACTGAGTGTCTGCTAGTGAAGAAGAGAATTGTCCAAGTGTATATCTCTTGTTGTTGTTTTTTATAGCACCACATAGATATCTTGATTTTTCTTCATTTTAGAAAACCTAATTATTGCAAGGTGAATGCAGCCAATCCATTCACAAAATCAAGTCAATTCTTGTCATGAAAATAAGATTGTGAAACATTGTGGTGATTCTCCCAACCTCATTTTTCCATGATTACTACCAAAAAGCAGAATAAACTATTTATTGGCAAGTAATTTCAGGATATGAAAATATGTATGTATTTTAAACATTGATCCTTATAATCTTTATTTCACTTTATTTCAGATCTGAGCACTTGGATCTAACCAAATCTTGCAAGAAAATTACTGAGAGCATATTTAATCATGGGAACTCCTGGATCAGGAAGGAAAAGAACTCCTGTGAAAGATAGATTTTCTGCAGAAGATGAAGCTTTGGGTCATATTGCTAGAGAGGTTAGTAAAACTGCTATCTTACTGTAAGCATCTTGAAAACAAGAATTCACGTATTCACATTTTGCTTAGTAGGTGCACCTTACATTCATTGTTGTAAAGTTATTTCTTAAACTGTGTTTGCAGTTCTGTATCACCAAGTATATTATTTTGATAATGATATCTTTAACCATTAGTCACTTAATGCTCACATTTAATAAAAGTATTATTGAATCCAATTTGACTACTTCATTTTTAAATGAAATTTCTTTCAATTTAACAGGCAGAAGCACGGCTTGCAGCCAAACGTGCAGCACGAGCAGAAGCAAGAGATATACGCATGAGAGAATTGGAACGACAACAGAAAGAGGTAATGGAGCAGTTAAATGTAGAACAAAATTCTGGTAATCTTAAATTCAGAACAATGTATCAGAGTAAATAACATTAACTAATCGCTTACTTTGACATTGTTACACATCTTGAGCATCACTCTGAAAGCCAGGGTGATTTTCTTTTCAGTTGGTAGAATGCCATTCAGACCTCAAGCTCAGCTTGAATATTAAGGTTGTGTTGCACTTGTAAAGGAAAACGTAAGATGTTGTATATGTGTCAGACTGAATGCCCAGTGAGCATGAAATTTGGTGTCTGAGTGCTACTTGGGTTTATACAAAGAAAGGTTTTCAATGGATTGGGAATATCGGCAACTATTGCCTAGGAGTTGGAAAACATGACACATAAACCAGACTTGCAAAAGCAGCTAGGATCATCTTTCAAAAAATAGGATTGTATTTCTGTCAAAACTGAAACAATGTTGAGTCTCTTAAGAAGAAGAGTTTGGATTTGATATCCCACCTTTCACTCCCCTTCAGGAGTCTCAAAGCGGCTAACATTCTCCTTTCCCTTCCTCCCCCACAACAAACACTCTGTGAGGTGAGTGGGGGTGAGAGACTTCAGAGACGTGTGACTGGCCCAAGGTCACCCAGCAGCTGCATGTGGAGGAGCGGAGACACGAACCCAGTTCCCCAGATTATGAGACTCTTAACCACTATGCCACACTGGCTCTTAAGTTCTTGGGAGTTATGCTGTTGCAAAATAGCAAGAAAAGTGGCAAAGTCAAGCTGCTTTGAATCCAAATTTTCCATGAGCAGAAGACTGTTCAGGCTCCTCTTCCCCCATTTTGTAGGCTGGGGCTTAGGATGTGATACAGTACTGCAGTGGGCATATGGAATCAGCAAAATTCAGGCAGAGGCATTCCTTCATTTTGGCCAAGTTTTCACCATACAGCCATCTGCCATATATCTGACTTCATTATACTGTGGGAAATTAAAGAGTTCTGCTTTAGGTTTCAGAATCTTTACATTTCAGAATAAAATTTGTTGTATGTTATAATTATCAGCCATGCAGCTTAACCTATATTTGCCAGTTTTCCAGGGAAAAGGGAGTGTGGCCATCAACTGCAATTTTTGTTTTTGGTTTGGTTTTGGCTAACTTCTACAGTTGTCTATATTTGTTCCTGCCTCAGATGATTTTAAAATATCTTTATGCTTCAGTATTCAGCACTGTATCATGGTATATGCTAAGAGTGAGGCCAAATTTCTTCAGATAAATTGCAAAATGCATTCTTAGTGAATGAAAGTGACTCTGTTTGAGTAATGGATAGTGAACAGTTTTACAGTATTTTTCGCCCTATAGGATGCAATTTTCCCCCTTCAAAAATGAAGGGGAAATGTGTGTGCGTCCTATGGGGCGAATGCAGGCTTTCGCTGAAGCCTGGAGAGCGAGAAGCGTCTGTGCGCACCGACCCCTCTCGCTCTCCAGGCTTCAGGAAGCTATCCGCAAGCCTTGCAAGCCCGGCGGGAGTTCCCGCGGACGCCCCGTGCTTTGCGCAGGTGTCTGCCCTCCGGAGGACGCCCCGTGCTTTGCGCAGTGTCCGCAAGCCTTGCGCGTCGGGGGGGGGAGTTCCCGCGGGCTCGCAAGGCTTGCGGGCGGCAACCTCGCCTTCGCTCCCGGACCCCCAGCCCCGAGGCTAAAAACGAAGCCAGGACAGTGAGTGGGATCCATCCTGCTCGCTGTCCTGGCTTCTTTGCTCTTTGGGGCTTGGGGGGGGGTTCTTTATCCCCCCCAAAAAAAGTGAGTCCTATGGGCTGGTGCGTTCTATAGGGCGAAAAATGCGGTAATTTCAGTTATAATTTGGCAGAATGGGGAAACCTGCACACATATGCAAAAAGCTTGGCCCTAAACATTTTGACGGTCTTCAACTTGAAAAACATAATGTAAAATGATTTCAAACGGAACTTTTATTGCAACAGATAATTTTCAGTAAATCTAATGTGATTTATAGAGAAAGGTCTCTACTTATAACACTTGTTGTAAGAGGAGTGTATTCAGTAGACACCAAAAAGACAATAGAGTCCTCGGTTGGAAATATTTTTGTGTAATGAGCTTTCAGAACTTGAGTGAAGAAACGTGTAAAGTGTAGGCAGTGTTTCTTTAGATAATTGATTACAGTACAATTAATTACATCGCTGATTTTAAATAATTTTGGGTGAAAATAGTGACTGTTCTACCATCACATTTAGATAAAGAATCTGCAAAAATGACCAGGGGTAGAATAAAAGTTAGGCCCTGATTAAGGGCTTCTTTGGTGGTTTTAAGCTCTCTTCTGTTCTACAGTCATACCTCTAGTTGCATTCGCTTCATGTTGTGGATTTTCAAGTTGCGAACGCGGCAAACCCGGAAGTGTATACTTCCGGGTTTCACCACGCATGCACAGAAGTGTTCTACGTGCTTCGCACATGTGCAGAAGCACTCTATCGTGCTCCACACTTGCACAGAAACAGCGCTCTAGTTGCGGACTTTTTGGGGTGCAAATGGCACCCCGGAATAGATCATGTGCACAACTAGAGGTACCACTGTATTCTATTCCGCTTGATTGTAAGTAGAACCTGTAAGCATTCTATAAAAAACAACAACATAACAATGTCAGTAAAAGACAAATGCAAAAAATGTATTTTTAAAAATCCAAAATATAAATAAAATAAACAGTTATGGCAGAAACAAAATAAAACACATGTAGATGGATCATTTCTAATGTATTTGACAAGAAATTCAATCATACTGCCTTCGGCTTTTCCTGATGTGCATTTAAATAGAAGTAATATTAGTTTGTGAATAGTACTTGATATAGCTGTAGAGGTGAAATGATAAAATGCAACACAAGTTTTAAAGAGAGCATTTCCATATTTGAATGTTGATTACACTTTATTTTTTTAAAGGAAACACTTTGGGAGAGCAATTTTTTTTTTTGGAAATTGTTTATTCTTGCAAAGAAATAAGATGGTCTTTATCTTTTTGTAGCTTTCTCGACGTTCTTATGATAGAAAATGGGGACATATCCAAAGGTGGATGGTAGGCCAGGATTGCCTGTTGTGTGGTATTTTGCACTTGGAAAACTAACATGATTGGTGTGTTTATTTACTAATATTTTGTACAGTGTGTGAAATTCAAGTATCAAAATGACATGTCTCCCAACTGTGGGATTTACAAATATTTAACTTTGGCTTGGTTGTGTTCTTAGTTATTTTTATCATTCCAGTACTGAATAAGTGGAAACCTAAGGGGAATAACTTCATATCACTAATAACACTGTCTATTTTATATGAATTAATACAAGACAATGAGGTCCCAACATTTCCTTGGCCTTTCTTCATTTGAGGATTCTTCCCAAAATTTATCAATATGTAAAGATAAAGGGACCCTTGACCATTAGGTTCAGTCGTGGTCGACTCTGGGGTTGTGGTGCTCATCTTGCTTTATTGACTGAGGGAACCAGCGTACAGCTTCTGGGTCATGTGGCCAGCATGACTAAGCCGCTTCTGGCAAACCAGAGCAGCGCACGGAAACGCCATTTACCTTTCCGCCGGAGTGGTACCTATTTATCTGCTTGCACTTTGACATGCTTTCGAACTGCTAGGTTGGCAGGAGCAGGGACCGAGCCACGGGAGCTCACCCCGTTGTGGGGATTCGAACCTCCGACCTTCTGATCAGCTAGTCCTAGGCTCTGTGGTTTAGACCACAGTGCCACCCACGTCCCTTTATCAATAAGTAGAATCATAGAATTGTAGAGCTGGAAGGGACCACAAAGGCCAACTAGTCCAAGCCTCTGCAATGCAAGAATCTTTTTGCCTAACATGGGGCTCAAAACCATGGCCCTGAGATTAAGAGTCTCATGCTCTACCGACTGAGCTAAACTTAGAATGAATGATTTTTTTTTTGAGAAACACATTTTCTCAGTACCTGAAATACACAATCCATTCATCTGGATATTATGGGCTAGATCCAAAGATTGTGCAGGCCAAAGACCTTTTGTGCAAAAAAATCCTCTCTGTCCTGCACTCAGTGTCCAACAGTCTTTCTTGGGGGTTGGGAACTCTCCTGAACAAGTATGGGCATAGATAAGCTTTCCCCTTACTATCACTCTCAATTCATATTGTTTTCCAAATTGTACCGTGTTGCATTTTGAAGTTCTAACTGTAAGATATTTTCTCCATGTAGATGGCAGATATCTGTCAGTATAGGTGACTATTGCACACCAGCAATTAAGACTATCATGCAAGTTGGATTAAATCACTTTATGGATAAATCAGTTGGATTACTTGGTTTTTAAATGGCTAAAAATGGGGTTGAGAATTGGACAACAAATCTTTATTAAAAAAATATTAAAACCAGTGCTTACACAAATGGGAAACATAATCTTAAATAATATTTTCATTCTCTTAGAACAGAGCTTTCCAAACTTTTTATGTTGGTGACACACTTTTTATACATGCATCATTTCATGACGCAGTCAGTGGCGTAGCGTGGGGGGTGCCAGGGGTGCCGGCCGCACCGGGTGCAACATCTGGGGGGGCGCGAGTCCAGAGGGAAGGGACAAGTTCCTTCCTCGGCCGGGCTCCCCGCCGCCGCCGCAGGAGGAGCAGCCACTGCAGCAGCGCCGACGCCGCCACCGACGCCTGGCCAGGCACGGGCAGCCTCCGCACCCCGCCGCCGCCGCCATCCCCTCGGCCCAGCCACAGGCGGCGGCTGCTTCTGCCGACGGGGAGGGAGGAGAGCTCCGAGGGGCCTCGCCGCGCCCTGTGCTCCCCAAAACCCTCCGAGAGGAAGCCGGCGGGCGGGCGAGGGTCTCCTGGCGGAAGGGGGCGCCGCTGGCTCCGGCTCTCAGCGCAAGTCTCAGCCGCAGGGGGGGGGAGCAAGGACGGAGCGCGGCTGGAAGCCCCCGGACCCGGCCGGGAGGAGGAGAGGCGCTCGCCAAGCCCGGATCTGGAGCGCCTCGGAGCGCGGACTCCACCTACAGCCCAAGGAGAGGAGGGGGCGGGGAGGCGCCCGAGGGGAGGGGGCTTCGGCTGCCTCGGCTCGCGGGGGCTCCGCAAATAATAAATTTAATAAATTCCTGCTGAGCCTTAAGGGGGGCGGTCCTTGGCTCCTTCGCTCGCCCCCAGCCCCAGTGGCGTAGCGTGGGGGGTGCAGGAAGGCCGGCCGCAACATCTGTGGGGGGGGCGCGCTCGCAGTCGAGTGCTAAAATCCACGGGTTAGGGGGCGCAAATTACTTGCCTTGCCCCGGGTGCTGACAACCCACGCTACGCCACTGGACGCAGTAATTCAGTTTTACTAGCAAACTGAAGGTTAAACTGAACCCTTCTTTCCAGCCCTGGGAGGAGTGCAGAGAGTGTTTGTGAGACGTACCTACACGTTGCAGCCGGCACACTAACATGTTGCAACACAGTTTGGAAAGCTCTGTCTTAGATGAATATCTCTTCCAAGATGCCTGCTGTGACTTACATGTACACAATCTATAAACAAATTAATATTTTTGCTTCAGAAATATTTACATGTGTGGTTTTCGTATTAAAAAAATCTGGTTGCAACCCTAATGATAACTGTTTTGTTACCGTATTTTATTGAGTAATCTGAGATATTAGGTGAACTAATAACACATTGAAAATTAGGATAAGCTGCTATGATGTTTACATGAAAGAAGAATGGGTGTCTGTCTGATGTGAACAGTAAATTAGTACTTTCTGCTGTTTCTGAGTAATTTTTGTGGATAATTCTTTTTAGCTGTGTTCTTTTTGGTCTTCTGTCTTTTCCTCCTTTTCTTAAGTAACATCATCTGGTGTTTCCTTTCTTAGGAAGATTCAGAGAAGGCTAGGGATTCACACAGGTCCAGCCGGCGGTCATACCTGGTTTGTACTAACCTATCAAATCAGTTTTTCCTCCTTCCTTCCTTTTATCTTTTTTGTTCATTTTTAAATGCGGCACTTCATTTTTAATTTAATTTTGTAATTAGGGTGCTGATGACTTGGTGTCCACTCGAACTACTGGTAGCCACAGGGTTAGTACTCATATTTTGCTTTTGATCAAGTTCATAAAACATTCTTTTATGCTCATGCAGATTGTTTCTTTGATTTCTCATTTCAACCAAAATTTTAATTTTTATGGAATTGATACAGAATATTTTAAAGCTGCAAAGATAACTGGTGGTATATTACTAAGTCATAGTCTGGGTAGACCCATTGAAATGGAAGGACTTGAGTTAGTCATGACTAACATAGGCCCACTGATTTCAGTGGATTCTTTAATCAAGGTAACTTGCTTTAAATTATATCTGCATTGGTGCTTACCTGGGTTGCCATCATAATCTCAACATTGGGTCTGTTTCCCTATAGATTTGTAACACTGGATGGAAACAGAAACTGAATCCTCTGGTCAGAAGAACATTGAATGCTAGTATTCTAAGGGTTAGAACATGAATGTCAAAGTTGAATAAATGTTTCCCTTTTGTCAATTTAAAATTAATATAGTCAGGGTTAAATAACTTAGTTATCAACAGCTAAGGAAAAAAAACTGCACACATACTTGTCTTTTACAATTTGGTTCTTAAGAGTACCTCCTTGGATGCCACTGGGTCACACAGGAGCAGAGCAAGTACTTCCAGGCGAAGAGATCTTGTGGTGCGTAGTATTGATGAGCATGTTGTGATTTGTTCACATAGCACTTTGGGCATACTGACGAGGAATACTGGTGGCAAAGGATGTTATCTGATTGTTGCCAGTCACTTGTGCAGCAGACTTCTGCTGTCACAAACTAATCTCCCCCTTCCTTGCCTCCCCCGAAGCCCCCCCATCTCTTTCAGAGGACCCCAACCTTCCAGCCAACATGAAGAGGCTGGGAACTGCAGAGGGGAGGGGAGCAGAGAAGGGAAAATCCTGGTACAGTGTTGGACAACCCCTCTCAATATTTCAGTTTTAATAAAATATTTTAACTTAGAAGTTCAAGACATTTAACTTTAAGTGAGCCCTGGGTGGGGGCAAGAGAAATGGGAGACAAAAATGTGAGATGGCTTTAGGCTGGCTGAAACACTTCCATTTGTACAGGGCAAGACACCCCAATTTTCTATTCTTCTACCAATTACAGTCCTCCATGACATTTCCCATACTATTCCAGAGAGCTCTTTGCAAGTAGTAGCAATTCCACTAGCTTAAAGCCAGTATTACACAAAACCACATATTTTTGTCTAAATTTCATCATATTTTTGGAGGCCTATTGCAAATTGCCTTATGTATAGAACGTCTGTAAAATAGCAGTGTGTGAGGGATAATAGAAATGGGAACACATCTTTATCTCTGCCTACTAATTTTAATTATGCTTAATGGCTTGTATTTGTGAGAGGTTCTTTTGTTTCAGCTCTTGTGTTTGTGTTCAGACTTGTATCACTTCTGCCAATGGCTTTCTGCATATCATTAAAAAGAATGAAAACTAATGTCATCTGTGATTTCTCTGTTTACACCCTGTGGTGAATCATGTAAATGCATGTCAAAGCAAAGTTCTGAGCAATGCAAAAATAGTAAAATAAATTCAGTATGTTGCCGAGTTCAAGTCTAATCTATATGCTATTTCTGCCAAACCAGTTTGTTCAATTTCCTTTTCTTTTTTCTCATTGGATAGATCAGTGGTTAATAAAGTTTCATTTTACATTGTTTTTGAACTATCACATGGTGGTTTAGCATTGTTTCTGTGGATACTACTGCTCCTTGATGGTAACTATCTAAATCTTTACTCAACAGAGCCATGCTCATGGAGACTCTTATGGTGGGAAGAAGTCTTCTAGCTCTAATAAAGATCTTTTGGTTAGTGTTTTCAATTAGGGAATTGCTATAATTTTACCTCTTCATGGTTTCTCTATACAATATTCCCCCACATATATTTGGTATATTGGTTGTGTAAGGTACTTCATCTAAGTTAAAAAGAGATCTTGCTTACGGTACAGACTCTTTTCCAGCATTATGCAATGGAAGCATGAAAAGTCAGAAGCGACAGGGTGCTTGACACCAGGAATGGTAAAGAACTTTACCGACTAGGCTAACTTCTCTCCACCTGGATTTTTTTTTCTGTTATCACTTTTCGAGGTTTTTCTGAAATGTTTTGAATTATTGACCTTCATGTTGGCCTAATGAAAGTAAGGTTTTGTTTCTAGTTCTGTATCTGGTTCTCAGTGGGCACAGGAATCTGTTAAGCCCCCCAGTAATGAGTGCTTCAGATTCCATTGAGGAACAGCCTATATAAGGTTAGATATTTGAATTGAAGTAAACATATGAAACCACTTAAATGAATTATTGCAACACAGTTTAAATGTCTGGATTTCTAGAAAACATTTGTACACAGTTTGAGAACACTTATGTTTGGAGACTTTTAGGACAAACAAGTTTGTAGACAATTTGTTTTATGGATGATCACTGATTATAAAGCTTGGCTTCTCATAGAGCAGGCATAAGTTGCTATTTAGTCTTATAAGAACCTTGCAATAAGTAGTTCTACTTTAATTCTAAATTAAATGATGTTTTCAGTACTTCTGGCCACATTCATGCATTGTACTAAACCATGGTTTAGTGTGATCATCGTTGCGGGAGGTCCGGAGGACGGCAACACAAAAATGGGCCTTTTCTGCAGTAGCTTCCTGTTTATAGAATGCTCTTCTCAGAGAAGCTCTCCTGGTCCCTTTATTACACATCTTTAGGTGTAAAGCAAAAACATCCCTCATCTCCCAAGGCCTTTGGCTATTTAAACAGTCTATGGCCTTTTAAACTGTGGGGAGTGAGTACTGTTTTTGCTTGTTACTATAGTTTGTTTGTTTGCTTTTTTGTTTCTATATTGCAAACTGCCCTGTGCTTCTTGAATGAAGGGCAGTATAGAAATTTAATAATAATTAAAAAAATAAGACGTCCATCAGCAAATGAAGAGGGAGGCAGTTTTTGACAAGTTCCCAAACCCCTCCAGAACAGATTTAGGGAGGTATGGTGGTTGAGCATTAGGGGAAGGGGAAATTACCAGCTTCCCCATTTTTCTGTCAGATGCCCAACTTTAGTGGAGGGGACACAAGTGGATATCATTCTTGTCCACTCTTTTAAAAAAGGGATAATAATAGTACAGTCCAATATAAACATTTAGCTGCTCTCATTTGGTAAAGGCATCTGGCCCTAAAAACTGTGTACAGTATGAGGCTCATTGTGTGACATAGAGCACATTGATATATAAACAGCTGCTTGCTCATCCAAAATTCAATATATATTGGTGCTTCAGAGCACCACAACTTAGCATATGACTTGAATACTCCAGTAAATACCAATATTTCCTTACATGTTTGAGTTTGAATACTTTTTTCAACTTTGTAATATATTTTTGGCAGAGTGGATTTTACCATGACCAACGAAACTACAGCAGCCTTAGGCATAGCAAACCACTTTCTACCTACCATCCTCGGGTTTGTGTGAATTATTTTGTTTTATTTTACTAAACAATCTTATTTAGACATGAGTTATTGCAGTGTTAGCTGCCATGCTCTAGTCTAACAGAAAAGCCCTGCTTGATTTTTGGTGTTTGGATTAACAACTCAATTTTGAGGACGCATGTGATTTCCAAATCTACTGCTCTCTTTTGTTTTACATACATTATTGCTATGAGAATCAAATTATGGGTTAGAAGTAATGCTAGGCGGTTGATTTCTGGCTTTTGTCCACTAAACCTTTTCTGATGTAACTGTTTTTAACTAATGTATATGTTGCCACAGTGCAGTTGACAAATTTTGGAATTCTGGGTAACCATTCTAAAGCTATTTGTGCTGAAAATTCATTAAATTAAAAAGTGGAGACTAATGGAATGTTTGGTCTGATGACATCCTGCTAGTTTTGAATTCCCTTTCACTTTATTTTGTCACTTTATGAAAATACTAACATGCATTTTATGAACAATGTTTCATTTGTATGGTATTAAATGTAATACAATGTCTTATTTTTGTCACAGTCATCTTCTCTATACAGTGATCCTTTGGCAACAACTAAGAATTACAGGGTTAGTAGTGTGTGATAGAATAGTCTACATTTAGGAATTATAAGGTTCTGTAAATCTAAAAACAATGCTCTCCTCTATAGGTGTCTCCAGATGTAAACACTGGTTTGATAAGAAGTGCCAGTTTGGTTCGTATGCAGATCTGCATGGTTGTCTTAAGCTTGCATTCTGTGGGTACTTTGGCTTGAAAACATTGTGTGTACTTTTCCAGAAAACATTAGGTTAAGCGTGCAAGAATATTAGGATGGAGAATATCTGAAAATCATATTGAAGGAAGGAAAAGCTGTGCAGTGTAGGTTTTCAAATCTCAGATCACGCCTTTCTGTCAGTGGCAAATTGTACATGATAGTAGTTGTCCTGCAAATACACAGAGGTCTCAGCTATGATCAGTGCATATATACCAGCCATTTCAGTTCATTTGGGTTCATAAAAAAAGTTAACTCTATACAACCATCACATAGACATCAATCCTGGACATTGTATTAAAATAATGTGAAAATTTGTATCTTACAAAGCAAAGAGCTCTACCCACCAAGAATTTATTTTAGAAGGTTCAAGGTATGTTTTGGAAAAACACTAAAATATATTGTGGCTGAAACAGTGAACAAGCCTTCCCTAGTAATTATCTGCTGTTATGTGGAGCATTTACTAACATTCTGTCTGCTATGGATAATTGTCAGCATCAATCCTGCTTTTGAGTTGAGACTCAAGATCAGTCAGGTTAATATCCTTCACACAGGCCTTTGAGAAACTGTATGGATAAGGTCAAAAGACCGAGGACTGTAAAGCTCTCCAGGAAGTTTCCGGATTAAGCAAGTTAACAGTTAGGAATGCAGGGTAACCAAAAAAAAGAGAGAGGAGAAAATAGACTGAAAAATAAGTATCTGATAGAAATATTATACAACTAGTAGAATTGCCAAAGGTTTTTTTTAACAGGACCTCTCCAGTTCCTCTAAAGGAAACCTGTTATTCATAAATGTAAGAAGTGAAGGCTTTCTGGAGATGAAAATAAATAGAAAATGCTTCATTTGCTAGATTTCTGTACCTGGTTGCTGTCAGAGGAGTAGGGAAAGTAATAAAAATGTGCAACATGAGAAACAGGATGATGAAGAAAGGAGAGGCGCAAACAACTGGGAAAAATCTTGTATGGCCTAAGGTAGTTGACTGGAGTGGGAGTGAAATGCTGAAAAATGTATTTCTGCAAATCATTGCCAGAAAATTTGCTTCTGGCAACTTACATCCACTTGCTCCATGTGGCTGCATCCAAACCATGTGGAGTATATTGCTTAAAACAAGCAGTGCCATGGGTCATGGAATTCTGGAGTATCAAACCTCTCAGCTGTACTGCCTGCCTTTCTGGAGGCAAGTAGTAAACTGAAGATAATAGGAAGGTGTTAGAGAAAATTAAGCTGCCCTGGTTGTAAAGAGGAATATTCCTCTCATTTAAAGACCAGTACAGGTAACTTGAACTTATGCTCATTTAGCTTGTGCACATTTAGCTTTATGCATGTGGCAAAAAATAAAAATAAAAGGGGCAGAAAGGAGACAGGCATCCAGGGAAAAAGACTTCGGCAGTCCTATCTGCCATTGAACCCAATGTGTTTTGGCTGTATGTGCTATCTCTGGAACCTAACCCCATGTAAGCTGAGAGTTGCCTGCAGTTGTGAAGGAACCACAGAAGAAAAGATCAAACCCTAGTGCTATTTTTCTGTAGTGTGGCATGAAATCTACAGTGTTTCTGCTTCTTAAAAATCAGACAAGCTTCTGGTTATTGGTAAACTTTGACATTGCATGGGAAACAGATTGCTAGTGCTTGAGCTTGTATATTAAATTCACAAACTTTGTAGAAAAACCTGCTTTTGGCTGCAGAATCTTCAGAGGTTTTCAGCAAGTGGATAGATGCTTTAGGTATTTGTGCTGTTTTACAATGGTGGGTTAGGTTAGAACAATTGCATCTCTGAAGGTGGATTAACTGGATGATTTCTTGCTTAAAACTACAACAACCAATTCCTATGTTTGCAGCAGTGCTTAGAACTTTATAGCTTTGGGCTGGCAAGAACCCTTGAAAAATGGAAGTTGAAAGAAATAACCTATTCCATTGCATATGTCAAAGAACATGGAAATATTATTGCTACCATATAGTAAATATTCCAAGCAATATTTTAAATGTGCTTGCAGGGTTAGAATTTAATAATAATATGCTTCAGAAAAATACAGTTTTTAGTGAAGGAAGCATGTGTACTTCTGCTAATGGTGATGTTTGTCTGCATAGCAGCAATGCTTACAGGCCACATGAATACTCTTCATTATTCTGCAATACTGTACTGTAAATGCAAACACCATTTTCTCTGATCTTTTAGGCATCGTTAAGTGGTGATGGATTCTATAACCCATATAGTTACCGTACAGTAAGTCTGCAGGGCTTTCTTTTGGTTTTTACAAAATACTTTTCTGTGAAGATAAGTAGCTGAAAAACCAAATATTTTCCTTCCCTTTGCAACCTTGTTTTTAGCCTTCAGAATACAGTTGTTACTCTTCAAGAGCAAGTTCAGCACGAAGTAGTCCAGTGGTAAGAAGTTTTCTGCACACATTAAAGTTTTTCAACTTTAACTAATGCTCTTCTCTTTAACCATTTGTGTGAATCACCTTACTCATAAATGCATGGGTTGTGGAGTTTAATTGACTTGACGGAAGCAAGATATTAAAAGGTTAATCAGAAATATAAGCACTTCTTCTGGCTGTCATTCAGTGATTTTATATTATTATTTAGTTCTGTATATTATGTTTTTGAATGTGGAATATGGAAAATTCATATACCTCAGCAGGATGCCTCTCAGAATTACCATAATGCTATGGGGGGGGGGGTCGGGGAGGAAGAGCACATGTGTTTCAGTGCAACTGTTGAAGCAGACACAACCTACCATGTCTTCTTCTACCTGTATCCTCTTAGTTCTTGAGTCTGTTTGCTAGGAGATCTATGGTGACCAGAAAGAGCATTTCAGCCTCTCAGTTAAGCACTGTCCCTTTGTCAGTGTAGGGCAGGAATAAGAAACTAGATCCTTCCAGGCCCACTCCTCTGTAGGCCAACTTTGACAGGTGAGTGGGACCACCACTTTTGACATAATGATGTCCGGTGATTGATGTCAAAATTTGAAGGGGGTGCTGTACCTGCTGATGAGACTTGCAGGGAGACAGCCCTTCTGAAGTCTACAGAGGAGGAAATGCTACTCTTTGCAGAGGAATAGATTCAAAGTTTGGTTTAATGAATCTGACCCAAGCTTATTTTCTAACCTGCACTTTGAAGGCCCCAACAATCAGCTGATAGTCGCTGGTGCAGAACTGTCTTCAGTCACTGACAAACAGCCGATTGTTGATGCTTGCAGAAAGCTCGGCTGTACTTTTGAAGCCCTGACAATCAGCATGTGCTTGCACCCCCCCCCATCTCATAACTTATTTGCCCCACAACTGATGTAATATATGTTGTCAAGTGTAGTACAGGTGGCTGTGGCATGGCCGAAATGAGGAGGCCTGGTGGGTCTTAGTAGGCTCAATGAGCAGTGGTTCCCCACCCCTTGTGTAGGGAGGACTAGATGAGAATATGGAAAGCGTGTTAGGGTTTCATAATCCTTCTAATGCTCTGGCTTCCCATTATATCTAATTGGAATCTGTCTATGCCTGGATGCAACATCTGTGCATGGAAAGATCATGACCAAAGTGTTTAATTGTCAACAATTTACACTATCTGTGACTTTCCACTTTGTCAGGCAGAAGTGAATCACTGGGGCCTCCATTATTTTGGTCATTTCGAATTACTGTGTCAAGCTTGATGATCTTTGGAGTTCATGATTCTGAGAGCTTTATTATGAATCCTACTTTGGATTTCAAAAGGCAGATTACTTATATTGAAAATGTGAATTAGTTTTAATCTTTATGACTTATTGTACTTAATTCTCGGTGACTTGGGCCATAGAAGTAGGGAACACGATTAGCAAAACATGTCCCCAAATGAACCCTTTCACTTTTTATTTATGTTCTGAGCAAATATTTTTCATATGCTGTATTCCTATCAGTGAAAATAAAAGCACATAGAGATTCTGTGGGCAAAACTTGCGCTTTACCCGAAAATTGTGTAGTTCATCTCCCACTGACTGTAATTCTGCTGTTTGCACAGCGTTGCACTGCTTCACTCCCCCTTGGATCCTTATGCTACCCTCCACATGCCTTCCCACTTGTCCCAAAGACGAGCATTTCGCTGTCAATAGCAGTGTCCTCAAGGCAGCATGAAAATACTAATTTTTTTTCCTCAGCATGTTGCATTGGTTTGCACATTTTTAGTATGCATATGAGTCATTAACACTGAATGTTACTTAATCCAAACAAACATTTATCCAACAGTAAGTTAGTTAATTACTTGTCTTTGAACTTTATAGTTTACAGATGATGAAGCAGGGAGCATTGCATCCTCTGATCGTGCTGTTCGAGGCAGGAGGGATAGTGTGGTGAGCAGGGCTGTCTGGTTGTGCTTTTTGTTCTGCTTTTATGAACGCTGTTGCATGAACTATCACAGGTCCTAGAGTGAGATGAGTAGGCTAGGTGTCACTCTTCAGGTTGTGTGCTCATATCAGCTGGAAGTAGTCATGTTCTGTTTTATTATCTCTTAAGGGCAAATTGCATGCTGCTGTTTGGGCCAAGGCATTCCCAAGTCACAGGTGTCATGGGCCAGATAGGGAGACTTGGTGGACGTAATTAGCCTGTTGGCTGGGGGTTCCCCACCACTGTTCTAGAACCTGCAGGATCCTACTGAACCCAGGCTGGAACCCCATCTCTGTAATGGTTTTAATTTTTATTAAAATGTATATGCTGTTTAATTGTTAAACTTCAAAAACAAAGCAAAACCCTCAACGTGGTTTACAAAAACCTAAAGAGGTTTCTTGTGAAATTACTTTGAGATATTTTATGGGAAGTGAGATATGAATGAAAATAATCAGCTTACGGCTGGCCAATGTGCTACCCTTCAGATGCTGTTTAACTTTAAATCCCACAACCTCAGTCACCGATGCCTGTGGTCAGGGATAATGGAAACTGTAGTTTCACAACATCTGAGGTTTCACACTAGTTACTCCTGTGTTCATTTACTTTCCTTCTATATCTTAAAGTAATAAAATTTCCCAAGGGAATATTTTGGTTAAGATGCCTTTCTCAGTACTGGGTAAACTGATTCAAGTTGAAGTAAACATTATTAATATAGACCACTCCTTCACAACCTCCTATAAACTTCACTAAAGGCATCAGTTTTACCTTTATATAGAGTATTCCAAATTCCCTCTACTCAGGCTTTAATAAGTGGTTCAATTCTCTTCCATTTGTAAATGATTTTTATTTGAACAGCAATAAGTTGGTTAAGCTTTGCTGAGTTGTAGATTTCTGGTCATTTAAATATCCTGTCTCAAAGATGACTGGACATAATAGCTTATATCCAATTGTCATACTCAAAGCAGACTCTTTGAAATTAATAGATTTTAGTTACTGAAGTCTATTAATATTAAAGAGTCAACTCTGAAGATAACTCAGTTGGATATCATTGAGTATAGTAGATTGTTTACTAAATAGTGACCAAGGCCTCCATCCAAACAGAACTGAATTCTGTGCAATGCTGGCATATTTCTTGAAAAGTTGTATATTTAATATGAGAGATGTGAAGTCCCATCTATACACAGTCTTAATGTTATTCTCCCTAAGATTTTTATACTATTCAATATGTTAGTCAAAAATATGATATTCCACAAAAGTTTATTGAAATTTTATTTTATTTTCACAATCTAACATTTTAAATATTTTGGAGAGGGAGCGCTTTTCTAATTGTGAGCTGGTGGTTTTTGGCTAGGGCATAAAACTGTGTACTGAAAGGGTCATGACGCTTCCTATACCAAAGTGATATCATCTAAAAAAATTGATGGTGTCTGATACAGCAGTGGCATTTCCCATAATAACTTGGAACTCTCTTGATGTACTGGATAGTTATTCAATATACTATTCCTGTGTAGTGGAAACACATGATTCAAAACCTGCATTTTTTGTAATGTATCTTATAATTAGTTCTCTGTAGTGAAGGTAAATGTGTGAATTAGTCCCTTTTCTTCAGTTTGTTTGCAGTAGCTAAATCTGAAAAAATACTGTTCAAGGCACACATAAATGTGATAGTAAATTCAAACTAAATTATTATTTGTATGCATATGGCTTAAAAATTATTCATTGAGCAAGGGTAAAAATAATTATTATGGGAAGTGAGATGTGACCTGGGGAGTTGTATGAAATAGTGACTATTAGGGCATAAGGAGGACAAACACGATAAATCAAAACTTGATTTCCCTAGGCAATTAAATGTTTAGTTTAAGGATAAAATTTAGAATCCTGAATATCTCAACATTAGTGTTTATAAATATTTTGCTGTTGATTATACTTACAAAAAACACTAGTTTGATACTTAGTAGCATTCTTAAAATGCAGCTGAATGTGACAATGAGATACCAGCTTTAAATGTATTGCTCCTATATTCTTCTTCCACCCTACGCTTTCAGGCTAGGAAGGTGTTTTGAAGACTAGTAGGGAGGACCAATAGATGCTGGAGCAGGTGTAGTGTGAGTTAATTAGGTTTGTAAGGGCATAGGTTTGATGCCCAAGGAAAGGATAAAAGCTATTAGGGTGTGTGAGAAAGATGACTTATGACCCTGTCCAGATTCTGTAACGATACCATTCTCTTTTTATCCTTTAAAACTCTGAAGCTGATGAGATTGAAAATTAATTCATACCTGTGATAGTACCATCAAATTCCATCATGTTCTCGTCCCAAATGTCCTCAGGTTGCCATCTGCTTGAAACTACATAAGGAGTTAATCTCATGTGAAACAAATATATGTGAATGCATGGAGTTGTGAGAAGGTTGGTGATTGTGATTAAGCTGTTATTCAGTGTGAAATCCCTGGGTTCCACAGAACAGAATTTGAAAACCACAAGAATAAAAATAAAATAAAATATAAATTTCCTTAAGGTTTTCCCAGTCAGAAAGGAGAGAGATCTCACTCTTCAAAGGAAAATCTCATCTAAAACAATTTTGGCAAATAAGATTAACATGCCCACATTTTATTTCATGTATCTGAAATGTATTATTCTGTCATTTTTCTCTCCATCTGTTGTGTTTGTCATCAAAGTCAACTGATTTTTCTGACCATAGTGAAACTGCAGCTGATTATTTTAGCCGCTCTAATCGTAGGGGAAGCATTGTTTCTGACTTGGATGATGTCAGCATTCCAGACATGAACAGTGTGAGTGTTAGATAATGTGCTGATGTCATCACTGTAGGTTTACTAATGATTGTCCTTTTTCTTTGGGAAATGTATTAATATTCTAGTAATGCTTGCTGGTTTTAGTATAAAATGTTGCTAGCGGTGCAGAATATTATATATATAAAACTTATTTAAAATATAGAATCCAACTTTCATGGTCTTTTAAAAATAAACCTCCAGCTAACTTGATCATGTTGCAGTGTTAGCTTTAATATCTGTATACCAGTGTCTAAATCTGCATGCAAAACTGTTCTTAATTGTAGATTGTCTTATTTACATACATTTCTTGAAGCCTTTGTAAATAGCACTATAATTTTTTAATGGCACTGAATATAATTGTATATATTCAAATTCCAATAACAAGTTGTCTGGTGCTATGTTACAGACATACATGATATTCATTACAACCTTATAAATGACTACATGGTTTAAAAACAAAAGTTTCAAGTATAGTGTTCAGAGTATGGTTCCTGCTTGTAAGTTCATTTGCATTTGGATCACAAAAAAATATCTCTAAAGAGATTTCTGTAAATTCAAACTTCCATGCAACCTTTTCATTTATTATGGTACATGCGCCTCCCCTTGACAGGTTTCTGTAGGGAAGAAGGTACACAACATTGTATTTAATGGAGTGAATCATAGCCAAAAATTGATAAAGGCATCAGTTCAAGGCTATTCTTCTCAGGTGTGACTTCAGCTGAGCCTTCCTCCTCTATACCAACTACCATCAAAGGAAGGGGAAGCAGCACTTAGACACCCCTCCATCATGCCTAGATACAGCTACTGCAGTGAACCCCTACTATGTACCTGAAGCTAAATTATCCTGTTACGTATTTAAACTAGTTATGTTTTCTAAGATGCCTTAGGAAGGTGTCATAAAAGTACTTAGAATGAATAAAATAATATATATAGGGCAAATGTTGACACAACACTCTGATAATTTACTCGTGTTTACTCCATACTTTGGCACTTGAAACTCTGATTGTTGTTAATGAAACCTGATTAGCATTGATTGTGGTTGAGCTCAGGGCTTAATTCCTTAATGGTGATTAAGGCTAGGGTGGTAGGGCAAATTTGTGCATGAGAAGGGAAGGATTAGAATGAGAAAGGACATTGTCTGATCTGCTTCTGATCTCAAGAATCCCGGTTCTTCCTCTTGTTTATAAACTACCTCTTAAAAGAGCTGGGAAAAGACTGATATTGTCTGAGAAAGTGAAAAACCAGATTCTTTGGCTAATTTAATCAAGCTGGCATAGCAAACCAGATGGTGCGTCTGCTAGTACCTCCCCCCCCCCAAGAAAATGACAGACATATATCAGTTAGATTCATGATTCCTGAGATAAAGTGAGATGATAAATCGTTTGCCAGTCATGGCCTAGCATCTGCTATTGCTCATACATAATTGTAAATCCTGGCTAGGATCAAGAGAGCTTTGTGCACTGTGCTTCTGATTCTCTTTCACTTTCTCTCTCTCATCCTTCTCCCCCTCCTTCCCTCGACCTCTCCTCCTCTGCTTTTCTGGTAGCAGTTGACATTCATGAAATGGCCACTTCCGTGACAGCTTTTTGGAAAGCGTTGAAGTGGGAGGCTTAAGAGGGCTTGTGTGTGTGTGGTCCTTCAGATCACAGATGTGGAACAATGGTTCCCCAAATGTTACGCTGCAGCTCCCATCACTCCCAGTCAGCAACGGCAATGGTCAGGAATGATGGGAGTTGTAGTACCATCCCTTCTTAAATCCTGGTCTGTCTTTGCATAAAATATCCAAGGTAGCTATAATAGGTACACTGGCTTTTGGGCAAATGATTCAGTCTCTTGTGCTAAACGATGGTTTGCAAAGGCAAATATATTTTCATTTGTTCAGAATGTAACGTATATCTAATTTTGGGAATTAGCTGCAAATTTAGTGACAAGTATATGGATATACAGTATATGGATAATTTCATTTGGTTGGTTATCCTCAGCCACTCTTTCAGCCGTAATGACCTCATCCAGATGTTCACCACTGTAAAAAGAAAACCCCTTTTCTTTTTTTTTATTAGACGGACTATTGTGTAAACTCACTGGAAAGGTATTTACAAAAGCTATAAATCACATTCTAATTATTTTGGCGATTTTGTGCCACAACTGAAAGTTTGATTGCAAACGCCATTTTTAGAGATGAAGTGACACTGAGTGGTTGGTTACAATTGCTAGCTAGTAGCCTGATTCCCTATATTTCCAGCACCTAGAGATTCAAGAAATTAGATAAATACTTTGAAATACCATTAACATTCTGTTGGCTATAGAAACTGGAAATGCAATCACTACAGTCATTCAAAATGCATCATAACATGCTAGACGTGGAGAAATAGACATTCCAACCTGACCAGCTCAGCATTACAAGAAAATGACATATTCTTGCAACCTGCCATTAATACCTGCTAGCCTTGATAGTTCAGTTAACTTGCCTGATGGTATTTGCTGCCCTGGGCTCCTTTAGAAAGCAGGGAAAGAATGAACTTTTGATAATAATAATAATAATAAATATTTGAACATGTGAAGAAAATTTGTGGAGCTAAATCATAATGTTTTGCTTTATAACTTTCTAAGAGGGTTAAAACTTTTTTAAAAACAAAAGCTCAGGGTCAGAGGCCTCTGTTGAAGGGCACTAATAAAGGCTTTTGCAGGTGCCATTGTGCCTCTGGGTGCTGGGTTAGCAGTCCCTGAACTAGAGGATCATGAATTAAAACCATATGCTACAAAACAGTTTTTCATAAATTATGCTTCCTGTTTTTAATGCGTACAACAGATTACTAATGAAATAGCATTGTCTATATTGTCTGTCTTGGTGGCAATTGCAAATAATGAAAAACTATTCTCAACCCATTTACTACTAAACTTTTATTTTGGAAAGCAGAAATGGAGAAAAATGTTCATAGATGAGTAAAGCTTAATGTTTAAAATATATTACTTAATGAATTTCCAGTAGTCAATACACTTCATTTAAAAAACACACAACCATTACTGAAATTACATTCATCAAATTTACTTTCTGTGCTTGGTTTGACAAAAGGCTAGCCTGAGAAGCAACTTGTTGTCAATAAGGCATTGTGTTAATTTTTAGGACTGATACTACCTTGTGCAGAGCTGTTGGTTCTGAAGTTTTGTAAATGCAAATGTAATATTCAGGTGGAGGAAAAGGAAGAAGGAAACTTTCATTGTATAATACTGTTTCAGCTTTGGATGAAAAGGGGATCCCAGTAATTCAGATTTCTAATACAGTGATTCAAATTTAATATTAACACTTTTCTTTCTTTTTTTCAGCTGGAAGAAAAGAGTGACAGGCCATATTCTGACTTGTATACAAGGGTGAGTGTTTAAAGTGATTTGGACAACTTTAAAACATATCAAAGTCTGCATATTGGTGCCAATTCAAAAAAGCATGGTAGGATATCGGGAGATTCTCCAGCCTCCCGTGTGTTGCTGATTGTCTTTATTATACTTTTTCAACTATTTGTTTGACAGAATATGGTGTAGATCAGTGTTTCCCAACCTTGTGCCTCCAGATGTTTTTGGCCTACAACTCCCATCATCCCTGACCACTGGTCTTGCTAGCTAGGGATGATGGGAGTTGTAGGCCAAAAACATCTGGAGGCACAAGGTTGGGAAACACTGGTGTAGATCATCTACTTCAGCTGTGATCATTGGGCCTGATGGGATTTGAAGTCCAAAATATCTAGAGGGCACCAGACTGGAGAAGATTACAAATAATGTTATGCCAGATCTATAAACCATTTGTCTAATAATAATAATAATAATAATAATAATAATAATAATAATTATTATTATTTATTATTTATACCCCACCCATCTGGCTGGGTTTCCCCAGCCACTCTGGGTGGCTTCCAACAAAAGTATCTTGTAAGAAGATAATTTTAAAATAAGTTCTGCTGTGTAAGAGCTGTTTGATGAAAAAGGATATTTGAATAGACTGAACTATATGGGGACTTAGAAAAGTTTATCAATCTTTTCAAGGAAATATATTACAGTATTTGGAAGTTTTAGTACAGGCACCTCCCCATTTACACAGGGGTTACGTTACCATGTACCGCACTTATACGTGAAATCGTGTATAGTGAGGAACGCCATCTAAAACAACAGTAAACACCTAAACCTCTGGAAACCCTTTAAAAAACAAAACAGTACATCTCAGACTGGCATGAATGGTGGCAGTGATGGTGCTCAGTCTTCCTCATCACTGAAGGATAATGCAGAAACAATGACAAGCGGGGTAAACCAGTACCTCAAAGTATCTGGCTTGCAGTTGCAAAGGCTCTTGGGATTGCTAGTTGTTTTCCTGCTCTTTTCACACCATTTTTGCAGTTTCCCTTTTCTTTATGGGCCATTTTTGCGCCTTTTCAGAGTTTAGTTTGATTTATTTAATTATTTCCTGGTGCCACACATAAACACGGTCATACACAACTCGAACGTGCATAAATTCGGAGACACTTGAATGTTGAAATCTGAACTTCATAGTGTATTGAGGAAAGATCTTGAAATGTATGGGAGTATTCATGCCATGTTTTTCTTTCTTTAGCCAGCGTCTCGCAATTCAGCAACTCCTTTGAGTGGAAACTCATCTAGACGAGGAAGTGGAGATACTAGCAGTCTAGTGGATCCTGATACCTCCTTAAGTGAATTGCGGGTGAGTAGACTTTCATTGGCTAAAAATAAAAGGAAGAAATGGACATTGAATAAGACTACAAGACTGAATTAAAGCACCTTTTTAAAAGCAATCAGGGGTTTGGGCTTTTAAATTTTCCGTTGATTATAAAATGCTTACTGCGGGACTGTGTGGGATATAAAATTAATAACATACCAGGCACTTTGGTTTATACGTAACACTATGCCAATGCTGTTTGAAAAAGAAACTAAACTCCGCAACAGTCTTACTCTTGGTTACATGGGTAAAGAAGAGGGGGAGGCAAGGAGGAGCATGTCCGGCACATTGCTCAGGCTTGTGGATATTTCATCTGTGTAATTACTGCTAAATGTAGCAGTTTAACATTTAAAACATCACCTATTGATCAGGCTTCTTATTCTTAACCATCCCATAGCAGTCTGTGAAAGAAGTAGGGAATTATTTGTACTGTTTAGAACTGGCTATAATTGTTTAGCTGTAAAGATTTTAGTTCATATTAATGGGTATATCTTTTCAGTATAGTATCTAAGATATGATTGTGATGCCTTTTATATGTTTGAAATTAGATTGTGCGATACTTTGAGGGCATGAGGTTTTGGTAATAAAACATTTCAGTTTACAAACATTATACATTATTTTCGCCCCATTTTTTTTAGCTTTATAGAAAGCACCGAATTAAAAATCCACGTATGTCAGTCAAGTTAGAAAATTAAGAATACAGCAGTAATTTAATTTGTTCAAGTGAAACACACACTAATCTAAATTCCTGGGCTTTAAGCACAGAGTTCAATAGTAAGTTCTTTACAATGTTCTTATACAATGGTTCATTCCTATGTCCTGCAGGATATCTATGATCTTAAGGACCAGATACAAGATGTAGAAGGGAGATACATGCAGGGACTTAAAGAACTAAAGGTATAGCAGGGTTTCTCCCAAGCATGCATTCTCTATGGTAATATGTCAGCAATTAAGTTTTTGCCAGTTTCACTAACAGAGCTTTACTAACACCTCACTTTTTAAAAGTTCTTGCCTAACATACCAACTAAAAATTGGTTCATATTTTAATATATATATCTGCCAATGAATTTTTTCTTATGTTTAAGTGTTTAATGTGTTATGTGAAAAAGGCAGTGAACTTTCTGTTCCACGAAAGTAAATAATATAGGAAGTTTAGCAGATGCTTTTGTATTATTTGCAGTTCCATTTTATTTTTTTAATTGGCAACTGGATATTACCAATAGTATGATTAAGGATGGGGGGGCACAACTGAGTTTCAAAATAATAATATTGGACCAGAAATTTATTCCAATAAATAATTATTTAAACTCCCACTTTCATAGACTGTAAAAACATAAAAGTACAATTTATTATTTTATATTTTTGGCATGCTAAAAACAAACACAGAAAACTTTGGTATGATCCATTTGAGACACGTATAATCTATATGTATTTTTGCCTCATGTGGATTACCAGCTTGGATTAAAAATTGCAGAGGCAACTCCTATTCAAACAGTTATAAAGGCTCCTCTCAGTCATGGAATTCCTTTTCACTAGAAAACATACAAAGGTCAAACCTAAGTGTCTTCTTAGAATGCTTACTAAACTTCCAAAGAATTTTTGGTAACCTAGCCAATTAGCTCAAGTTAAAGATATTTCTACAAGCTGGTATAGAATGTGAGCCCTTTCCCTGGTTCTGTGAACCTTAACAACTACTTTATGTAAAAATCTGTTTTCCATTATAACCTAATCATCCCAGTTACCACTTTAGACATGGGAACCTCTCTACTGCAGGAGCTACTGCATGGCTTGATAATAAATGGCAACATTTACATATCACAATTTTATCATGAACTTTTTTTCCTAGCAGGAGCAACAAACCATAAATCCTGACTTAGCATTACGTCTGAAACAAGGGCTGTAGTTTAGGTCAAAACATACCATGATGTAAAGCCAGGATTTTTCCTTGGCTGTTTGTGGTGTGTCTAGGCAAAACAAACTCACAGTCTCCCATTTCACCCATTTGGATGTAACACTGAGCCAGGCATCATGGCTTGTTGTTCCTATATGCCCAAGGGGAGTAGCAAAGTGGAAGTGATTTCTGCATTCACAACAAACCATTAATTGTGGTTTACTGTGATGTACAAAGTGGACCATTGTGGAAACTTCAACCAAAAGGTGCAGGTAACTGGAAATTTTGCCTATAGTATAAATCCTATTGCAGCTTAAGGTTTTTCATTATCTCTCATGCAGAATAACTGATAGTCAATGGTTGGGTTCCAAAGAGATGTAAATATAATAGCTAGCATATCCACTTGCTTGCTTTTATCTTTTAATCTTGGTGAGATCATTATCTTCTTTTACACCTTACCCTTGTCTATACTAGATTCATTGTATGGTGCTATATAAAGCATGTCTGTAAAAAGCAATTGTAACTATATTCATCTGTAAGGGGGAAAACCCTGAAAATGTAGTTGGCAATACCTTTATTAGGACCAACCAAAATGTCACAAAATTGTAGCGAGCTTCTGAAAAACCCACCATAATTAGATTGCAGTATTGTAACTGAAACTATAAATTGACCACCTTGGTATAAAAAGTAGTATCAGTTTTGAGACATTTTGGTTGATCCTCATAAATGCATTGACTAGTTGTGTGTTTTGAAATAAATTATGACACTGATTTGCCAACTCAGGCAAGGCCCTTCCACTGTATTTTTGCAAGTTTTTCTACCTTACTCGCCTTCCACATGCATTCTTCTCTTCCCTTCCCATCCACTTTTTAGCTAATCACACGTAAAAATATGTCATCCCTGAATAGATACACCCATTAAATAATTATGGTGTGTACACACCTTGCAAAAGAGGAAAGTTCAGAGAACTAACATGATGCTTTTAGCCATAATTGTTCATGCTTTCCCACACTGTCTGCTTGTCTGTTTAGAGCAAAAATGCTTTGGGGCAGGGCTTGTCCTATTCTGCATTTCATTTGGCACTTTTGTAGAATTTGGTTTTGAAGTGAAGGCAATATTGCAATGCACCACAATATAGTTTAATGTTCTGTACTTCACAGGAAAGCATGCATGTAAAAAAAATATTGGATGTTTTAGAAGGAAATACCATCTTCAAAAATTGATTGATTTATATGTCTAGTTCCCTAAGTGTATGCTAATACCCCCCCCCCCCCCATTTTTTGGAGAGTGAATATAGGTAGACATGAACTGATTATATTGAGACTGCTTTAAAGCTGACATGAATTGCATTTTTGGGATCTTACAATATTTCGTACAAAGGTACAAGTCAAGATCCAGTGTAGTGTAATTGTGCTTCTCCATTCTCTCCTTCCTCCCAACACCTCATGTGCCCCCAAAATCTGCCCCAGTGGTTTGGGAACCCTCAAGCAGATCTGGGTCTACAGGGGCTGGAGGCGAGAAATGACAAGTTTCATTTCGCTAGCAGATGGGCATAATTGTGCTTCACCCATAAATTACATTGTTGATGCCTTAAAAACTTCTTATTTATAGTGAGATGACCAGTGAGACCTGTAGCATAATGTTGAAGTGCAAACTCAACCCCCCACGTGGGTTGCTCCTGTTCAGGGCTCCAACCATCCTGCAAAAGGAGCTGTAAATAATGCCTCCCTCCCTCCAAAGTCTCCCCATGCTGTTAGCCCCAAACCCACGTATTTTATTGCAATGTTGCAGGAAAGATACAGCTCTGAAGTTAGGAAAAGCTTAACTCCCAATCTCCTCCTCCAAGATACTACATGCTATCCGGGACTTGAGTAGATCTGCTCCTGCTTTTTTCTCCAGCCTCCATTTTCCCTTTGGAGGGAGTTGTTGCAGGTTGTCTGTCAAAATGCTTGAGTTTGTTTGCCTGATGTGTCATCTTTTGTTACTCCTCCTTACCCTCTTCACTGCCATCAACGCTGTAAATTCACAGGTTCCTGACAGGTAGTTTGGAGGTGGTTGTTTAAATACTATCGTCTTTTAATTTACAAATTTATGTACTTCTGTGTACTAGGTCGTCCAAAGTATGTAGCAGCAACTTCTTTTTTTTAAAGTTAGCTTGTTTCATCTCCAAACTGATAGCAGACTGGTTGGATGGCTTATTTAGAGGGGATTGTAACTTTTCATGTGGACAGGGAAAGTGTAGAAAAACATCTGCAAATAACGTCGTTTCCTAACAGTAAAGCTCTGATAATATTGAATGCTCACTTACTTGTTAAATGCGATTTTTTGTTTTCCTGAGCAGATTAACACAATTACCTCTCTGTAAATGCTTTTCTTTAGGCTTTCATATGTAAAAAAAAAATTGCTTGGGTAACTGGCATTCTGCTAGAAGAATAAGAGAGAAAAAAGTTATGTGATTAACATTTTTCTATAGGTCCCTATTTATTTGACTTCTGCAGATTTATTATTGGGTTTTATAAAATACAGTTAAGTCAGTGGAATATGAAACAAAAGTCTGTTTGCTACTTTAGCAAAATTGTATTATGTATTTCTAATGTTTAATACGATGAGTAAAATTAAGTTTAATAAGGTCTTACATTATGTATCTAGGAGTCACTTGCTGAAGTTGAGGAGAAATTTAAAAAAGCAATGGTTTCTAATGCCCAACTGGATAATGAGAAAAATAACTTAATCTATCAAGTGGATACTCTAAAGGATGTCATTGAGGAAAGAGAGGAGCAGTTAGCAGAGTATTACAGAGAAAATGAAGATAAGACAAAGGTATTTGTATTTTCTGTATTATTACTAATAAAGAATTTGCATTATTAGCTAGATATTAAGAAGCTTAAGTGTGTGTTTCTGCATGCCTGTAATTTGTTAAACAACTTGGTCTCTGTAATTTTAATGAAGATGAAAACTTTACAAGGTTAATTTTGTTGATGGGCTCACAAGTAGGAAAATGTATTGATTAAGACTATTGAATGTTTTTCTGCAACTTACAAATAGATTGGTTTGCATTCAACCATTTTCAGGCTTATTTATGCAATTACTTATCCTGGGGCAATCCAGGTCATTGCTTGTTTAATCTTAGTGTAGTTACTTTCTATCCCTTTGAACTATCAGCAGTCTGTCCTCTTTTAAACTAATTGGCAACACCGTCCAAGTTTTCAGAATGAGAGGTTCTTTTCAAATGGCAGCAACCAGTTGTCTGCAAAGTTGAAAGCTGCTCTGGTCCTTAGCTGCAAGCAAAGGCTTAAGGCACTAGTAACTGCATCAGTAAAGAGGTTTAGTAGCAGCTACGTGCAGAACTGCATGCTTTCTTCAAACTTCCCTAACCAGATACCCACCAAATGTTTTAGACTAGATGGGAGCTGTGTTCCAAAACATCCTGAGGGCAACAGGTTGGTGAAGACTTCACAGGCCATTTTGTTTAGTGGGGTGGTCTTGAATGTAGAGGCGGCTGAGGTGGGCTGAGAATTGCCAGTAAACCATCTACAGTGGTGCCTCGCAAGATGAAAAGAATCCGTTCCACGAGTCTCTTCGTCTTGCGGTTTTTTCGTCTTGCGAAGCAAGCCCATTAGTGGATTAGCGGTTTAGCAGGCTTAGTGGATCAGCTGATAAGCGGCTTAGTGGATCAGCTGTTAAGCGGCTAAGCGGCTTGGGGAAAAGGAAAAAACAACAACGCAGGAACTCGCAAGACATTTTCGTCTTGCGAAGCAAGCCCATAGGAAATTTATTTTGCGAAGCACCTCCAAAACGGAAAACCCTTTCGTCTAGCGGGTTTTCCGTCTTGCGAGGCATTCGTCTTGCGGGGCACCACTGTAGCTCCTGCAAATTATTAGGCTCCCAGTCAAGGGTAGGCATAAGTTGTACTGGTCAGTTATCTTGACTGTGCACTGCTTTTGCTTTGGTTAGGAAGCATAATGGAGAACGCCTGTGGACAGAGCTTTAGGCAAGCTGCTTCCTTGTTTCCTCTTAAGACTTGGAATTTAGAAAATCATGATGCTCTGGCTTCAAAAAGGATTATACAAATGCCAGGCAGAGGTTAATGGCTATTAACTATAATAATTCAAAATGAAACCTCTACATTGATAGTCGATCTGTCTGATTACTGGGGAAAAGTAGGTAATAGGGTCACAAATGTCCTATTTGTGGTTTTCCAAAGATATCTGGCTGGCCACTGTGGGACCTACATGAGCCTTAATCTGAGCCAGAAGGGCACCACTTAAGTTCTTAAACTTGGGATCATTGTACTGCAAAGAAATTCTGAGTTTGTACTCTTGCTTTATAAATTCTGGATCCAGAGTATTCACCAATAATAAATAAATTTAGAAATAGCCCAGCTATTTCAGGAGTCAGCCCACCCCTTAAGAGAGTAGTGTTGGAGAACAGACAGAGCAGCTAAAACAAATTTATACTCATATAAGCTAGTTCCATTTTTGTGAATCAGCCCAATTAAATAACAAATAATTATACTATTAATGTTCCTATCATGCTTATTTCATCAACTAATATATAATATGCTTGGGCTTTAATTTTCAGCTGCTTAATTTATATTTCCTTAATACAGGAGTTGGAAAGGCAGAAACATATGTGCACCGTTCTGCAGCATAAGATGGATGAACTTAAAGAGGGTCTTCGCCAGAGAGATGAACTAATAGAGGTACATGTTTATACTTGGCAAATAACTTGCATTCAAGATAAAATCTGCTTTTTCTATTGTCTAAAATGCTTTCATTCAGGAAAAACTGCAGCATGTGCTGTTTCTGGCACTTGGGTGCCGGTTTATAAAAAGCTAGAGCAGTGTGCTGGGATCAAAAGAAGTCATGATACCATCAGACAAAAAGCAGTGTGTCACATGTGCCCTGTTTGGGAGCACATATTCAGAGTCTGGCTCATCAATGACTTTTGTCAGAGCTTTTCAGCCCTACGGGTTGGTACTGTCCATCCGTTGCTTAAACAGTATTTTTGTTTAGGTATGCTATGCTGTTATGAGCTTGGTAGCATTTAAGCAGAAGTCCTTTCAGTAATATGTTTGAGTAAAATTAACTTTGGTTTGTTGGGCTTGGTAGTCGCTTTAAAGCTGAATGGCAACATAGATTTATGCCTAAGCTTGTGGTTCCAATATAATCAATGTCAGCTGTACGGTGTACTTCGATGTATCTTATCCTAAAGCTATTCATAGTTTTATTTAACAAAGGGGAGAGAACCTCTTAGCCAAACCTTTATTCACAAAACCTTCATCTTCTGTGTTTCATTGACTGCCTTACTGACTTCCTCGTATCTTCTTGTAATTTCCTTTACTTGTCTTTTCCCTTCTTTTATTCTTTCCCCTGTGTTTACTGCAGGAGAACCAACGCATGCAACAGAGAATAGAATCTATAACCAAAGAGGTGTTTGACCTCCAGGAAACAGTTAATTGGAAAGATAAAAAAATTGGGGTATGAGATGAATACTGAGGTGAAGAGTGATTAGGAATAGACTGGTATAAGTTGTCAGTGGGATTGTTGATGGTTCCAGTGTTGAATTGGGTGTTGCAGATAGAAGTATTTCATACTGAATATTTGAGAGTAAATAAATACGGCATGCAGCTTGAACCTAAAACTTCATGAATTAGCGGATTTTGAACATAAAGATAAACATATTCAAGCACTGCAGTGATTTAATTCCAGTGTTATAGCTAGATTCTAGTACAGTTATTTTGGATTTGGATGATAGGCCTGTTCTAGACCTTTCATTGCACTGATTAAAAATAGAGTTTTGAGACAGCCTCAAAGGCATTTACTGTCTAAATACTTAAGCATTCAGGGCATAAAAACAAATTTGCTTGGTTGGGCACACACATACATGGGTGTCCATGGTCGTTTAGGTGTTCTTGGATTTCCTCCATCCTTGATCATTGAGCATGCTGTTTAGGCGTCCAGCAAGAGCTGGAGGCCCACAAGTGCCCCATCTCTAGTGTAACAGATAGGGTTTTCTAGGACTGCTACCAAAAGTCCCAGATCCATTAAAAATAAATAAATCAGTACAGCTGTATCCTACAACACAATTGGCTGTGTTTGTTATGCTTGAATAGATTGCAAAAATTAAACATGCTTTATCTCTGATCTTTCAAAATCCAAATGTTTTTGGAACTATGGGATTGTTGAACTCATTCAGCTTGGCTCAAGCACTAGGCAGAAAGCCTAAGGTTACTTTATTAAAATAGACATGAATTGTATTTATAGTTTAGTACGTAACATGGAATCGCTGAGATTTTTTAGCATTTCCCAGGTCTGTTGTAATTCCGGGGTGGTGGTGGATATTTATGCCAAGCATGAACTTCTGTGGCAAACACAGGACTGTGCACGACTTTCTTTTCTCCTTTTTGCCTCACTTTTTGTTCAGCTAATTATCTTTTATTTGCAAGAAATCTTTCTTACCTATCGCACATTCTCTCTCTATGCTGTTCCTTTCCGCTACCTGCCTGCACCCAGGCCCTAGAGAGACAGAAAGAGTACTTTGACTGCATTAGGATTGAGCGGGATGAGCTCAGAGATGAGCTGGCTGACCTGAAGGAAACAATGAAGACAGGAGAGGTACGTTAGCTGTAGCAGCACTTGACAATGTCGACTGCTGGATGAAGCCATAGTCAGTGTGTTGGAGAGGGACATTATCATTACTTCGGCATGCCCCTTTTCCACTGAAGCTAAAGCATGAACAGGAGCAGTGGTGCTGCTGCTTCTTGCAGCATCTGCTGAGCAAAGCGTTCACCAATTAACAGTCTCTAAGAGAAGCTTATGTTTATCTTGTTTTTTTTCCAGAAGCATGGATTAGTTATCATCCCAGATGGCACTCCAAATGGTGATGTCAACCATGAACCAGTAGTTGGTTCAATAACCGTTGTATCGCAAGAAGCTGCTCAGGTCTTGGAATCCGCAGGAGAAGGACCACTAGGTAAATTTACAGAGAACCACTTTCTTCAGAATGTTGACTTTCATTTTCAATGTGTATAGATAAGAATCAAGTAGCTTAGGCCCCCTCCCACATTTATAAAGAGTTTTACTTGTTTTTGAATAGATGGAACTATTAGTTCTGTGAACTATTAGTTCTGTGAATTACATAGTTGCAGCAGTCTTGGAATCTGTTCAGAGATGATATGGTATTTATAGATGCACTGTATGTACCTATATAGCTTACTAAAAAGATAAATAAAGCAGTATCATGTGGAAATGAATGTCAGAATTCAAAATGTGTGCGAAAAGCAACAATTATACTCCATTGAATATTAGTTCAGTGGACATTACAGCACTGTGTGCTAGGGTCTATGTCTTTAAAAACAGTCATTGCCATACTTTCAGCTATCATGTGAAAAGTACCAAATATGGAATTGTTAGTTTAGTTGCTATTCAATTGTAGTATGTCCAATCCTTCATTCTTGAAAGCAAGTCTCTTAGGTCCAAATAAGTATCATTTAAAAAAAAAACTTAATACACAATTTTACACTTTTTGAAGTTCTTACTGACCTTGTGTTTCTTAATGAAATTTCAAATGAAATTCTGTTCATCCAAGAGAGTTCTTCCTTTTAACCTTTTTTGTTTTGCTAAGCTTCCAATGGAAGGAATTGGAATTTTCTAACTGAATTGTTTGTTTCTTTTAGATGTTAGGCTACGAAAGCTAGCGGGAGAAAAGGAAGAGCTATTGTCACAGGTAAAGTCTCTCTCCCCTTCCTGCAACCGAAAAGTGATTGAACGCCTCAGACTCAAACTTTTCAATTTGGGGGAGGTTATTTAACAGTACCAGGCCCCTTGCTGTGCTTGAGCAGCACTGCTTGCTACTGAAACACTTCACTACGTTGAATTCCTTAATGTTTCTTGCAGACCTTCAGGGATTGCAACTACTTTCATAGCTATGCCTCATGCTCCAAAGAATAAATTAATGTTACAATCTTAATGTCATGAGAACTATGTACCCCAAACCCTGAGATTTAAACTAGAACAAACCCTGAGACTTAAACTAGAAAATATATACTTAAGCAAACAACAACCCTGAAATTAGAAGTGGTTGTAGCATTTGTCTATCACTAGGATTCTCTTTCCCCCCCCATTGTAAAACTGTCTCGATATTTCCTTGTTGCTGAATGTTGGTCATTGCTACTGGTGGAAACCTGTGATACTATTATTATTTAAAGAAGTCCACTCTTCACACATATCCACAACTAAGTTGCTATTCTCTTGGAATGGCAGTAGTATTCTAATAACCTTGTTCCAACATATACTGTGCAATTATTTTAGGCTGAAAATAGTTACTATGAACTGCTTCTGGAAGCAGTATACGATGACCATAAAAAGAAAAATGGTTGTAAATGCCAGTAATACACCTTATCAAGTATAAATAGACAATATTGAACTACTCACAGAATGCTATATTTTCATTTCAGATTAAAAAAATGAAATTACAGTTGGAGGAAGAACGGCAGAAATCCTCTGGAAATGATGGCACAAATTCTAATTTAACAGGATTGGAAAACGGTTCAGATTTGCAGTTTATTGAAATGCAGAGTATGTATACTTTCATTCTTCAATTCTGTATGGCATTTCTACTTTTGAAGAGTGCACATGGTAGGAACATTCATGCCTGAACGGTTTTCTGTTGCCACTTCCCACATAAATAGCAAAATATAAAATATATAGAATACAGTAAAATGCAGTAGATGGGAGCATAAGGCGACCTTGGCTTAAGTTCCTGGAATTCGTTGGATTAATCTTCTTGCTTAAGCTGCTACACAGATTTTGAGAAAATTAAATGAGAGTAGGAACACTTAGATTGTGGTTTCTCTGCTGTTACACATATGGGATCTGCATGTGTGCAGAACATCATTTCAGAAACACCTAGAGCAGGGGTAAAAGGTCCAGTCGTGACTGACTCTGGGGTTGCGGTGCTCATCTTGCTTTATTGGCCGAGGGAGCTGGTGTACAGCTTCCGGGTCATGTGGCCAGCATGACTAAGCCGCTTCCAGAGCAGCGCATGGAAACGCCATTTACCTTCCCGCTGGAGTGGTACCTATTTATCTACTTGCACTTTGACGTGCTTTCGAACTGCTAGGTTGGCAGGAGCAGGGACCGAGCAACGGGAGCTCACCCCATCGTGGGGATTTGAACCGCCAGCCTTCTGATCAGCAAGTCCTAGGTTCTGTGGTTTAACGCACAGCACTACCCGCGTTCCTATAGAGCAGGGGTAGTGAATCTTTTTATACCTACTGCCCACTAATGCATCTTTCTTGATGGTCAAATTTCCTTACTGCGCACCAGTGCTCGATGGAAGGATTCAGCTTGTGCTGTAGTACCCCCTACCACCCACCTAGAACCCAGAAACACCCACTAGTGGGCGGTAGGGACCAGGTTGACAACCCCTGGTCTAGAGGTTTGCAGAGCTTGTAGTCCCATGGCTAAAGCAGGGAACCCGGTGTCTCTGCATTGCTCAAGAGTGGGACCAAGAATCTCTGCTCATTTCCCATGAAATTTTTGGATTATTGTTCAACAAAATTTGTACATCACAAAGTGATGTAGTAGACGGAAGCAAAAGGAGAAATATAAACATATCTTGTAGAATAAGATGATTATTCAGTAATGAATTACTGAAGCTGAGACCTGCAAGTTGAATTTCATCTTCCAATGGCTTTAAGTCCATCCTACATTACACATTACATTTTATCTACATGTTTGTAATGTGAAGATTGCAGTTAGTCAAATATGCACACCCTGAACCCACAGAAGGCAGTGAATTTCCTACACTGTGTACACACGGTGTGTGTCATCTTTACAATGTCTGCTACGTATACTGTCATCTGTACCCACCTATTCATATATAGTAGGTACAGCTCAGTTGGTGAAACATGAGACTCTTAGGGTCATGGGTTCTGTATTGCAGGTGGTTGGACTAGATGAGCCTCATGGTCCCTTCAATTCTATGAATTGTTGAATGAAGTAATCTTTGGAGCCTAGTGAAATTATACAGGGCTAGGTACTTTTAGTAGATTTGGAGTGTAATCTAGCCATTTGAATTTGAAAATGTTTATTTGTATTCAAAATCATTTTGCCTTATGTTAGGAAACATCCCTTTTCATTTTACAGTGGTACCTCGGGTTACATACGCTTCAGGTTACAGACTCCACTAACTCAGAAATAGTACCTCGGGTTAAGATACCTGAAGAAGTGTGCATGCACACGAAAGCTCATACCAAGAACTAACTTAGTTGGTCTTTAAGGTGCTACTGGAAGGAATTTTGTTTTGTTTTGACTATGGCAGACCAACACGGCTACCTATCTGTACCTTAAATGAGATAGGGTTTCAAGAGTGAAGATCTACAGTGGTAGAAAGAAATAGGTTCAGGAGGTTTAACAGAAGGCTACAGTTGAGGGAATATTTCATTTAAGAGCTAGTACCAATGAGGGCTCCTTGGGTGGCTTTTAACTACATTTTACTCAGAGCAGACCTATTGAAATTGAGGAACACAACTAAGGTGGGTCTACTCTCAGTAAAATTTATTTTACTACCATCTCCATTCATTCTCTCTGAAAGTAGCATCCTTTAGCAGGACTTACATGCTGGATGAGGTATGATTTAGGAAAGAAACTCCAGATTAATTTCTGCAAAACGGTAACCTGTTACAACTTTTCTCAGATCACGTCTTAAAGAAGTTGACCCTCAAACTTCCGAAGGACTGCTTATACCCCACCCACAAGCCCTTCAGCAAGCAAGGACAAACCCAGCACCTTAGCAGACATCTAATATTTTAAATATTCTTGATCCTTATGTAACCAGTTGACTATATTTTCTAATCACCAACCCATCACTACACTCAAAACCAAGAGCCCATTATCCAGGGATGCTGTGTTTTATTTCAATAAAATGATTGGCTAAGATCTCTTTAGATTTTGAGGGATAAAAACCCATAGGAAATTCACTCCTCAAAAAAGTCTATTTTATGTACTATGTGCTATCCTTTCATCAAATAACAAATTGTACAGGTACGTCCAACATCTCCTTTCCTTTTTTAGCCAAAGCGGAAAAATATAATCCTCACTGACATTTGATTTAAATGTTCAGTTGACAGCCATTAAATGCTTAATTTTCTTGTGTCTAGGAGATGCCAACCGACAAATAAGTGAATTCAAGTTTAAGCTTTCAAAAGCTGAACAGGACATAACTACTCTGGAACAAAATGTAGGTACCTTTTTGTTATACATATTTCCTAAACTTTTATTGATACCACATACATGTGTTATGCTCTTGTATAATAGACTGCAGAAACTATGTCCTCCACGTCATAATTCAGTAGAGCCAATGTGGCAAATTTCCTGGGGGCTTCATGCTCCTATAGAGAATTTGTCCCTGAATGTGAGTTTCATTCTTTCAGAGGACCAGAGCTATTAGGTATATGAGTTGGTGGGCGTGAACTTTGCAAGAAAATAGCCACTTGTATTCTAAGCTAAAGTGCATGTGAAAATTTGTGGGGAACAGGTACACATTTTAAAAATAAGGCTTTTACAGCCTTGTAAAAGTGATGTTTTTAATGTTTGGTGCTTTTCATTTGTGGGAAGCTGCTCAGAGTGGCTGGGACAAGCCACATGGATGGGTGGGGTACAAATAACAAAATTATTCTTATAAAAGTGCTTGGTAGAGTTGAGCCTAGTCTCACCGTTCACATAAATTCATTGGTATCCTGTAAGATTCTTGAAGCATTGCCATTCAGCACATACTGGCCACATTCAGACAATCATTACCTGATTCCCTAAGTTTTATGATTAATGCCTTGTGAACAAGCCCAAGATATTACGCTGTTGGCTTAATACTCTGGCATGTTTGACACAATAGGGAGCCATAGTTTAACTGAAGACTTTCCTGCCTTGTTCACTCACATGAAGACGTCAAGCAGGCTTGTTCAAAAGTCGGCTGATGAAGCTGAGACATGATAGTTTGAATACAGCAATGATAGTTGGCTGCCTCAAGGAAGGCAGTAAAGGTGACATGTTTTGTGCCTTTTAAGTGCTACATAAAGGAAGGTCACAGATAAAGGGGGCATTCCTTGTATACGGGAACATGAGTGAATCATTGCTTTAAACCTGTTTGGTCTTTTAGGTTGTAAGACTTGAAGGACAAGTAGTACGATACAAAACTGCTGCTGAGAATGCAGAAAAAGTAGAAGATGAACTCAAAGCAGAAAAGAGAAAACTTCAGCGAGAGGTAATTGTCTCTTTCACACAGTGTGAAAAAGTTCTAAGAATTTATATATAGGAGGCAATAACATTTAAAGATGAGGTGAGGTTATTTTTATATCAAAGTCTTTAAAATATTCTACCTGTTTACTCTCTCTGGAAACGGGAATGGTGAGCACAGAGATTGTGTCATGTGGGATTTTTTGGACTGTTACATTAATAAAAAAGTTAGCGGTTACTGAGGAACTATATAGAGAGATCAATCATCTGCTGTTGCAGTATGCTTCCCTATGTTTAAAATCAGAATGTCGTTACTGCATACCCATGTACGATGGCTTGTTATTAAACAATAGCTTGGGGGGGGGTCTCTGGTGGAAAAAAATACTAAAATCACAACAGATTACTTTTTTAAACCTGTGTGTGCTCTAATGAATTGAGAAAATGTGTCCCAATGTTAATAGAAAAAAGTGGCTGTGCTCCCTTTCCCTTCTTAGAGCTTTCGTCTCTACTGGGGTTTGATACCATAATCAATCATAACTTGGAGAAGTGATGAGGCAGGTGGAAGGTTCTGCACTTACCTCTAGGCCCCTCTTTGCGGTTAAGATATCCTTTCAGGTTCTACATAACTGCTTTAGATCCAGTTTATCCACCTACCTTTTTTTGGATTCAAATTACCTACTGGGTAATTTAGTCAAACTGGCGAGTGGAAATTCTGTTTGTAGAAGGGGTTGTTTTCGAGTAACTACATGGCCTCCGGACCTTCATTGTGTAAACATGTTTTTAAACTGCACCAAAGCTCCACTGAAGTTTTAGTTTTTCGAAATTGCATTGGCTTGATTTAAAATTCTTTAGTCCTCTCAAAACTGTTGCACTTACAAGGTATTGGCTTTTTCTTTTCAGTTAAGAACAGCATTGGACAGGATAGAAGAGATGGAGATGACCAACAGCCACTTAGTAAAACGGTTGGAGAAAATGAAGGCAAACAGAACTGCACTCCTAGCTCAACAGTAGAAAGAAAGTTTAAAAAATTGCACTGCTCCTTGAAAACTTGTCCCTAGCTTGTTTTAATACAGACTTTCTTTGGCACAAGCATTGAACACTGAGTTGTTCAATGAGTTTTAGTTTCATAATTAAGTGGCAAATATTTTGTAACGAGTGGATGAAAAAAAAACCTCTGAATTTTTATGCGAATGAGTTTTGCAGCTTAATTCTAGAGTCTTCTCGAGCCCAATGCTGTTATTTCACAATTGTGAAATCAAATGTATTCATTGAAACTCTCTTCCACTGCTTTAATAATGCTTGGTGCTTGGAGACAACTGCATGAATTCAAGTGAATGCTGCATTACAAATTAACCAATTATGTGCTGAAGACATCACATGGCACAAGTGCCTTCTATATGGTGCAATGTAGACGTCAATGATTAAGATAACCTTTGGAATCATAACATTTATTTTAAGATACCTTTGGGGGTTCTATGTTTGCTAAACTTTATACATTTTGATGGAAAACACTTTTGTAAAATATTTAAATTTATATAAAATAGAAATGACTGTATAAAATTTGCTTTATTGCATGGGTGATGCACAACCTGAGTTTAGACTTCCTAAAGTACTATTCATAACTACTCTTTATGTTAAGAGTGGTGACTTACGTTTTGCTGTACATTGTAAACCTGGTGTTGGCAGCTGCTCAAGCGTGGAGTGGAACACTGGGTGGGTGGGTAGAAATGTGGTGAAGGATATAAACAATAAATGGACAATTTGCTTAACAAAATGAACACTGAATGTGTCTTATGTTTTTACTTTAGTTAGCAACTTTTCATTGTGTTAAGCATTTGCAATGTTAACTTAAAAACAAATGTGTGACACAAACAGCTTCACTACATTATGAAATTGTAACACAGGTTAGCTACCTTACTTTGCAACTGACCGTGGATGTGGCTAACCTTTTTATAAGAGGCTAAGTGTGTTCAATCAACAGTTGCAGATTTGTCAAATGTCTAGGGCTTGTTACATTGTTCTTGGGCTCACATAGATTAATTGACCAGTTTGTTTGCCCAGGATCCTGGAGTCACAGAAACATCAGTCTGCTGTTATCTAGCCCCTATATAGGTAGGTGCTTTGAGCTTTTCCTGCCCCCTCACCTTGTTTCTTGCGTTCAGAAGCAAAGATGGTAGTTCCTCAATTTCAATATGGTAACATCATCCCGTCCTGGATGACTAGCATTTAAGGATACTGCTGTCAGATTTTTATATTTATCCAATCCATCCCCAAATGGACCTACATAATTCATTATTAGTTTATAAGATAAAGTGAAGAGGGCTCCATACCTTTGTCTACAGAACTCTGAACTGGCTACCTTGTCCACTTTTCAGCCACAGGTAGAAGCTTTGGTATTTGCTAGTCATCCTATACAAAAGTTGCGTATTCTGGCGTCTTGTAAAGCTGAACACTTCCTGGTCTGCAATTCAGTCACTTCTACAATTCTCAGTGATAACAGCACCACTGCAGGGAAAGCTGTGTAAACAGGTACTGGTCTACATAGGTCTGTGTTCAGCATCTTTCAAACACTTTGTACAAGTCTGGTAAATTAGCAAGCTGCAAAACGCTGCCATCTTCTGTGAAGTTTTTAGGAGGCAAAAGGTATGTCCGAAGAACTTTATAAAGCACATGTTCCACTGTCCATTTCCATGATCTCTTACCAGCTCCAGAGTCTTCAGCCTGCAAAGTAGTTTAAATAAAGGAGTTTGACTAAGGTTTTAGTAAATACTAATGTTGTGTTCAATAATTCTGTGGCTAATGCATCACCTCCTTTTAGAGTTCTATGTATTTATTTGTTTCCCTATCTACTGCTCATTCAGCTTGTGAAATTTATACCAAAAGAAGAAATGGTCAGAGTCTTGCACTATTAACATGACGCTTAATTGTTCTGAAAGGATTATTCATTCTTATGTGCCACCATTCTGGCAACAGACGTTCCGTAAGCCACTTCTGAGCATCACTCTTCCTGATGACACCTATACTTTTCTGTTTGGAACCCTCGCTTGATCATTCTGCTAACGGCAATGACTGTCTCAGTGAAGGAACTCCATCCCCTCAGGTAGCACTTGGCTTATAACTAAGGATGAATATAGACTGAAATCTGTGGCCTTCACAGTACTTGCTGTCCTTGGGCTTGCCAATCGGAAGGTAGGCAGTTTAAGTCTGCATGACGGAGTGAGCTCCCGTTGCTCTGTCCCAGCTCCTGCTAACCTAGCAGTTTGAAAACAATAGCGTCCAGAGTAGATAAATAGGTACCACTGCAGTGGGAAGGTAAATGGTGTTTCTGTGTGCTCTGACACTTGTCACGGTGTCCCGCTGCACCAGAAGCAGTTTAGTCAATGCTGGCCACGACCCGAAAAGCTGTCTGTGGACAAGTGCCAGCTCCCTCGGCCTGAAGCGAGATATATGCCACACCCCGTAGTCAAGTGTGACTGGACTTAACTGTCCAGGGATCCTTTACCTTTAGCTGTCATTTCTCCACCTCAGAATGCGAGAGCATGACCTGCCACTGTTGTCCTAGGGATTGAGACTCATTTCCCCTAATTTACTCTTGTGATCTGGATAAGGGCAAAGCTCTGCCATGTAAGGATCTTTGCCTATTAGAGATGCTACTTTTATTAACGTGATCCAACCTAAATGATAACGGGGTTTGGTAGCAGCATTTATATCCCTCCATATGAGGTCCCTCAGAGCTCATAGTGCTCTCCCCAGCATTGGCAGTGAGAGATCCAGCATATTTAAAACATGCACTAATTTATCACCCACATTTTCTAAAATTCCCCCACTGACGGGGAAAAGCGGCTGCCACTAAGGCTGTACTTGTGCCACTCAGTTGGCCTAAGGTGCTTTGGTTTCATGAGGGAGGTAGTCCTCTTCAACTCTTTTGCCTGTAGTACTGCCTTTAACTCACTCTTTCCATTCCCAGCCCTAAATGCAAGATTTCAGAATGTAGTTTTGCTACAGGGAAAAATAACAAATGAAGACTGTACCTGTTGAGTAGTAAGATCAGAGTCTTCCATTATATACTGTTTTCTAATGGAGTAGAACATGGCACATTCTTTACTCAAGGTATCAAAACATTCCTTTTCTTCATCCCAGTTTACCTGGAAAAGAAAATGTAACTTCAATAAATCCAGTAAGCCTACAGCAGTTACATATCCAATTGCAGCTATTTCTACATACGAAAATCTAATGTGGAGTTGGAGACAAAGATCAGTCACATAGGAGGAAGTTTTCAGCAGCACTCTTGTAGGCAACTAGTATTGGCTCAATTGATCAGGACAGAAAATCTCCTTAATGCAGAACTGTTACTCAATTTTTTTGCAGCTAGCATAAGCACATGAGTTTCACTTTAGACTGAACAAAAAATGAGTTTCTGTGAGAAAAAGGAATGTGACTAAGCAAGTACCTAAGACTGACCCAACTGCATTAGTCAAAATGAAATAATTCTATGTGAATATGGCTTCACTACTTCATGCTGAATATTGACATACCTCTGTGGCCAAACGAAGGACAAACATAGGCAGCCCTTCCAGTGGAGGGACGTAGTTATCTATCAGGAGTGGTAGTCCTGTAAGATTTCCCATCTGTAAATAGAATGTTTCTCCATTATTTTGATGCTTATTCTCCTATGTATACATCAATATTGGGTTCCTAAGCCAAGGACTACAAACATGGCAAAATCTACCTGCTGTCTGCTTGTGACATTTTTTGTATTTTCTGTTCTTTGGAACTAGCGTAGTATCCCGTTTTATTTATCTGTATCCTTTACCAAGGTGAAACAAAATTCATACATAAAACAAAAAAGATTTCGGCTCAGCTGGTGTGGCATACTACTACTTTCTGCCTTTCTGTTTGGTAATAATAAATTTATTGCTTTCCTGTAGCTTTTGTATCCCCACTCCTCCCCAGTGGCCCAAAACTGCTACTTATATAGTTTCTCTATTTATTGACAGCATTCAGGTGATCATTACTCAGATGAATAATCAGAGATACAATCAAGTCTTATTTTCTCATGTGCAGCCAATTTGCTAAAAGTGAAGACATCTGGAAGTATTTACAGAACAATAGCTCTGTGTTACCTCCATACTGGGAAACAGTAGTTAAGGACTTCCAATAAAACTAAGATATTCATCCAACTCTAAACCACTGTTATCCTAGCATTAAGGCATAGTTTCCTGGTTCAGACATAATAGGAAGCTATATTTAACGGTATACTTTTTGGTTTGCTTGAAATGAGGAGTGAAGCTGTTGTTTGTAGGTGTATTAGAGTGCTGGTTCATATCTTCTTAAGATCATCTGATAATTCAATCTTGCTCTGTACTCTGTACTCAATGGATATTGCAAAATGCACAGTACAGCAGCTAATGACTAAACCACCCCAGGATAGAAAAAGGTAGTTACTTCATCAATTTCAAGAGAGAAATAGTCTTTCAGCATGGGACTCTTCTTCGTTAGAAAGTCAACAATGTATTCAGCGAGGCCTTCCTTTGGACCATCATCTTCTGTCCAACCACTTTCATCATTCTCCAAGGCTAACATAGCTAGATCATAGAGTGGAGCTGGTTCCTACATTTACCAAAAATAATAATAGCACAAATCATTACCTGTCATTCATGCACCGAACTGACTTTTCCACAGCTTGGGGGATGCAGAAGTATCTGCTTCTTTAAACGGACTGTAACCCTATCAAGAGGATGCTACCTCCTATCCATCCGATCTAGGGAACCACCTACTAACAGTGTTTTAGTTTATTTGGATTGAGCTTCAGTTTGTTGGTTCTCATCTAGTCCATTACTGAGGCAAGACAACAGTCCAGCACATCCACTGCCTGCAGATGTAAAGGAGAAGTAGAGTCGTGTGTCATCAGCATATCGCTGACAACATATTCAGCCCACTGACCCCACTCAGCGGTTTCATTGTTAAATAGTAAAGGGGATAAAAATCAAACCATGGGGAACCCTACAGTGAAGGTTCCACGAGGCTCCTCAAGAATCACCCTCTGGACACGTCTACCCAAGTAGGACTGGAACCACAGCAAACTCAGACAAAGCACTCGGATCTGGTCTGTGACTATGTGCTCAAGAACCTTGCCCAAGTAGAGGAGATTGACAACTGGACAGTAATTACTTAGGTTTTCCAAATACAAGGAGTGGTTTAACCACTGCCTCCTTCAATCAGGCAGGAACCATCCCCTCTTGTATGGAAGCATTGATCAGCTCCCTGGCCCAGCCAGTTGTCCCCTCCCTGCTAGCTTTTATCAGCTAAGAGCAGGCAAGAGTCCAACGCGTAAGTGACCAGGCACCTTTTCCATGTCCTCAAGCCTTACTAACTGAAACTCATCCACTGAAACAGGACTAGACAATGCTCTGGACACCTTTTGAGATTCATCTGCTGTAACAGTGAAGTCAAGGTCCTGGCGGATGTAAGTGATTTTATCCTCAAAATGCTTTGTAAACAAAGTCACAGCAAGCTATTTTAGGTTCTGTCACCTCCTTCGGACCAGACTGTAAAAAACCCCATATTACCTGGAAAAGCTCTGCTGGACAGCATATTGAGGATGCAATGGAAGCAGCAAAGTATTGCTGCCTTCACTGCCACTAAGTAGGCTCAATGATGAGCCCTCACCACTGTTCACTTGCATTCCATTGGAGTTTTCTTTCACTTACATTCAAAGCATCTCCCAGCTTGTTTCCTCACAAGGAGCCAAGCGGGCTGTACCAAGTGGGAGAGGGCGCTCAGGGGCAATTGTGTCAACAGCCCAAGCCATTCAATTCAGTTTTTTCCATTGGCTAATCAAAATAATTTTGTTGCCCCATGATAATCTTTGAAATCAATGGCAGCTAAAATGTTTTGGTATAAAATAAGGACTATATTAGGGCTCTGGATGCAGAAGTGGCTGCACCACAAACCTCTCTGCACCACCACCAGATATTGGGTGGGATTGCTCTACCCAATATCTGATCTATATCTTAGTAAGTTATATATAAGATAGATAACTTAAGCGTATACTTACTGACAATCTTAAAACGCCAAAGTTTCCAAAGTCATAGATAAGGATCTGATAGAACATTTCTTGACTTTGAGAAAGGAAAAACAAAGAGTTAGCTATTTGCTCATGGTCCACTCTGTAATACTGTCAATGAATAGAAGCCTTAATATGGAATTCCAATGGCAACTAAAATCTATGGTTTTAGCTATGAGTGGGAAGTATGCATTTTTCTAGAGCACAGCAGTTATGATAAAATATCCAGCATTGTTTAATGAAACAGGTAAGCTTCCCAGTAGTGGAACAGATGCAGGGGGAAGGGCTGTAGCTCAGTGGCAGAGCAGCTGCTTCTTATACAGAAGATCTCAGGTTAAATCCCCGGCATCTCTAGGCAGGAGCTGGGAAAGACTGAAAGTCTGGTGAGCTGCCACTCAACTAGGTGTAGCAATGACTCTGTAGACGGCAGCTTCCTATGTAATCCAATATTAATCAAAGGGCAAGAACACATCACTGACTACAATCCTTATGAAACTTAAGAACATTACAAGTATTAATGAAGCGGAGCTGGTATAAGAAGCAATATACAAACACAATTACGTTACAAATAAGGTTAGAAAATTTATCACTTTAAAAACTGCCATTCCCATTTCCATTTATAAAACTCAAAGCAGTTCAAAATATACATTATAAAGTCATCTGTTAGCAGATGCAATGATCCCAAACTACAGGGTGAGGCCAACTTAGCCCAGCTGCACCCACAACTCTCTTTGACATCAACCACTCTTTGGCTTCTAGGAACAGATTTCACTCATATTACCCTCTGTGTTTTCTACTTCTCATATTCATATATATATATCTAGAGAGAGAGAGAGTTTATCTCTCTCAAGCCTTTCTGTGAGGTTCATCAACTCTTTTTCCTCTGATGACTAGGATCCAGACAATATCTTCAGGGTCCTAATGACCTATGATTTCACTCACTGTTCCTCCACAGCTGCAGCTGTCCATGTGTTCCTGTTATTTTGGGGCAGTGACCCAAAGTACTAAAAAGTTAAAAGCTACAGCACAGCCCACACCACTCCATTTGTAAATGTACTCAGTGATGATTATTTTCTTCCTTTCTCAAGCTACTGGATATTATTTGTCTTGATTAAAACAATATATTTAACTTTGTTCTGTTACCTGAGTTTTGTGGTACTGAGCAGATACAGTTTTGTCTGATACTGCACCAACGCCCACTGAGGGTTAACACATCCAACAAAGGAATGATCACGTATCATCTCTTGAAGATCTGAAATAACCCAAATCACTTGTGTTTAGTACAATACAGAAGAATATCCTTCCCTTTAAGAACTCAACTATTCAATTTACTAAAATATTTAAAGCATTATGGACTCCAAATATCAACTCTTGTTCAATTTCATATAACCCAATTGGAGCCTAATCCTTTTTACTCAGAAAAAAATGCATTTTGGAAAGCGGTTTAATCGCTGCCCATGCTGTTCTTACAAGTTGCATGTACTTTCCTTCTGTGAAATTCCTTGGAATATGCTTCCTCCAGCAAACCTACATGTTTCCGTGTGCACTAATTTTCAAGTGCTAGAAATTAGTAGTTTCCTCCAATAAATATTCTGGCAATTACAAAGCAGTTATATCAGACCTCTTTTGGAATTCAAGCCAATATAGTCCAAAGTACTCCAGATAGTTAACACGGTTACTGAGAGTACTGAACTTGCTACTCTGCCAAAAATCTCAAGAAGCCCATTCCACAAACCAGGAACTGGCTTTCAAGCAGTTTGTAAGATTGTTTAGATCCAAAAACTTCATTTTAACCAATGTATTTATCCATTTAAGCTTTCTTTAAAACTCAGTTGCCTCCAACCAGCTGAGCTGGCAAATTAGAAACTGGGTGCTAGTTTATATTTTTCCAGACCTAGCTGCCAGACTATAGGTAGCCTAGTGGTGTTAACTACCTGTGTCCAGATACTAAAATGAAGGAAATAGTACTAGATCCATAGTACTTCCACTTCATACTACAACTATTAATTAATTTAATGCCTGTTAAACTTCAGCTGCTTCTATTACAGAAGTATTTTGCCCTGAACAATACAAGCAGCAGCTGAAAGGAAGCCACCCACATAAAGAATTTGCAAGCTATTTTGTTTCCTTCAAAATAAATATTTACTGGACCTGAGAACAGAATTCTGCTCCATTCTTCTGAACTGCTTATGTAATGGGGTCATGAGCAGCTGCCAACAGTGTTCTAAATCAATGCCTACTTCATGAGTGACTATTTCCAAACAGTATCAACAAATTGCAGCAGCCTAGTCTCCATGTCCAACTCTGACCCTTTCTGTGCTGTTCATATTTTCCCCCTTATCCCTACATCTCTAGCTCTAGTATATAAAGTTTTGATTTTCCAGGCTGATTTTTTAGCAGAGTATTAGCCTTTAGTGCAATTTAATACTTCGTAGTATAGTAAAAAATAAAAAATAAAGAGCATTCCTGTCATAGGAGATAGTTTTTATAAATCCTGTAATGCAAGTTATGCTATCTTAGTGGGTCTAAATTTGCACATGAAACACAACGGTAATAGCAGAACATGCATACTTGCATGTGCCCGATTACTAATTTCCTCTTGAAGGGTTGCTATGCTAGTTAGGTTCACAATTCTCCTTCTTGGAACGCAGGCAGCAGTCATTTCCTGTTTTTGCTGTTCTTCCATTTCCACATCACATTTTGTTCGCTGCCTCTTTCTGGAATATGAAAAGGAAATGCATTTTGTTCTATTTGACGTGTATACAAGTCAAAGCAGAGTGCTGTGATTAACTCTGGAGTAATTAAACAGGTATTTGGTTAAGTAGATTCAAAAATACATTTCACACTCAAAAGCTACATTTACCAGAAAATCTGCCCAAGTCTTATGGAGCCAAACTATGCCAGCAAAATTTGGCCACAAGCAGAAATAGATGCTAGTGAGTGCTTCTAGACCCAGTCTTAATCTGCCAAGGTGACCTATTATGCTGGTCCCTTTTATTAACTAGATGTATTTATTGTTTCACGCTGCTATTGGTTTTAACATTTCCAAGTTTTTTACGGAGGATAGTTTGTGTGGTTTTTATTTAGTGCTATTATTTCCGAAAAAGAGGTGGTAAATGTGTTAAAGAGAACTAAAAAGACAACACGTCTTAATTTAGCCTAGGGGCAACCCTTTCCCCCAAAAAGAATGCCAAAGACAGAAAAGTGCTCGGATTCAGGAGCATCACCTAGCAAAGAGGAGGGAGAATAAGGTGCCGAGTTCTCATCAACTTAGAAATGCTACTCCACAGAGATTGCTCATACCTAGCAGGTAGAGCTTCAAGAGGTGCTGGTTGGCTTTCTGTTGACCCTTCTGCAATCTCCACAGCTTCTACTCTTAGATCTCTTGAATTCAAGTCGCTGCAGTCTTCCATCTCAGCATCTTGTAGTCCAGTTCCCTTGCAACTTTGCTGGTTGTAGTTATCCTGGGATGTCACTGCAGAAAGTTCAGACGGCCTAGGTTTATTTGCTGGCTGAAGAAAAGCATCCAGTTTCTGTTCCCGGGAATCAGTGCGGACCATCTGACGGGCACAGACCTTGTCTCCCCCTTGATTAGTTGAAGAACTTGCTGATTTAACAACATCGGTGGAAGAGGCAGTAACACCTGGCAGCAATGTCTTAAAGGAAGAGATGAAAGAGAAGCAATTCAGTATCTGGAACTGTACAAGTCTCCTTCTAAGCTAGTTGGAGAGCCGGATAAGCACAATTCATGGGCATCACACAGCTGCAACTATAACATAATCTACCTGTGTGGAGTAGCCATTACAGATTATGCCAAACGTAACAGCCTGCTCTTTACAAGTGATGAGGCTCTAACAAAAGCATTGCAGGGGATTGGCCTAGATGACCTTTGGGGTCCCTTGCAAATCTACAACTGTATGATTCTGAGTACTGCTTTCTAGTTGAAGACCAAATGCATACAGAAATCTTTATCCTATTTGCACATATAAAGTGAATCACAACTGGCTACTTAACATTGATTCTGTCCATTATCCCCTTTCTGTCAGATAGAATCATGTTAATGCCCTTTATCAGTGGTTTTCAAATGTCCCATCATCAGTATATTCCATATTTGCCTGGCATGAAACTTCTGTCGGTTCAACTGAGGCCACTTTATCTGTTTGTCTGCAGCACTGGTCTGTCTTTGGACCCTTTTTTGTTGAAACCACTAATCTATGTTAAAGAACACACCTAAAAATGACGTTTTGTATTGTTAAGTCCAGCTTATCCAAAACATTTCATTGGAAAAAACAAATCCAAATCCTGAATGCAGAGCACTCATTCTCGCAACCACCAACAAAGCAGACTGGTTAGCCTTTTCCTTTTCGGTGACATGCTCAGATTCACTCACCTGTGTAAAATATACCCTTGATGAGTTAGAGCCCAACAATTTGCTCTCTATGTGTTGCTGTACACTCTCCAAGATGCTGTCTTCATGCAGAAAATGAACTTCATGCTTTGTGGGATGCACATTCACATCCACGTTCTGAGGGTTTATTTCTAGGCTGCAAGACATTTTGAGAACACCATGCAAAGTTAATCAAAAGAACGGCAATTCAGCAGATTTGATAGAGTGGGTGCCTGTGGCGATCACACAGGGTCCCCGGACGTTTCACCATCTATTGATCCCTGTGCCACCACTTTATTTCTCGCTGCTACCACCCAGGCCCTACCTGGTACAATACTGAGTCCAGACAGGGTTAAATTGGAAGATAAACTTCTGTTTATCTATTGCAGTTTAACAAGCGTGTGGTTTAATAAACGGTATCGGTCAATTACAATCATAGGGTGCCTATCCAGACCTATAACTTCTGCTACCTGCTCTCACTCACTAAACCTCCTCTCAGATATTTACTTGTTTTCCTAGCCCCTAACTATTCCTGACTCAGCTTATCTTGCTACACTAACTCAACCTGCCCACAAACTCTATCCCAATTCACTCCCACACCAACCACCTAACAAACTCCTCCCTTTGCCCCTCTCAGAGCTGGTTTTATAGTCCCTCTGACTCCACCCCCCTGGGTTCTGATTGGGTAACTTATTTAACTATTTCTCCTCCAGCACTCTTATATGTTAACGTCACAGTTCCACAGCCACAGAGTTTAGGGTGATCTGTGTTTCTCAGAGATTGGATCCTTGTTTGTAGTGCTTTTGAGTTTTTTAAACTGCAGAGAAATAACATTTCAAGCCTCTTATTTATTATTGAGCTGATGATTATTTAGCTTTTGTATCACTTGGAAATTAAAAAAACTAAAATATGACTTAGTACTCATACTGAAATGACATTAGGAATATTTTTGATGTACATGCATGTTAGAGTAATGATAAATTCTAGATTTGTACAGTGGTACCTCGGGTTACATACGCTTCAGGTTACAGACTCTGCTAACCCAGAAATATACCTCGGGTTAAGAACTTTGATTCAGGATGAGAACAGAAATCGTGGGGTGGCAGCAGGAGGCCCCAATAGCTAAAGTGGTGCTTCAGGTTAAAAACAGTTTCAGGTTAAGTACGGACCTCCGGAACAAATTAAGTACTTAACCTGAGGTACCACTGTACTTGGTTTTTATTTAATAAAAACAAATGATAGCAATCACTGCTTAGAAAGGCTAATTTTGTTTAACTAAGGTTAAACAAAATCTTGCCCATTTTTACTCAAAAGTGAAGCCCACTGTGTTTAGTGGGGCTTACTCCCTGTGTGCATATGATTGCAGCCTAAATGCATTTTTATCTTTTTCCTGGTCACATGACCCTACATAGAAAAAATTTTTTACCTTATGTATAAAAATGGATGTGTATTCTTAGGTAAATAAGCCGCATATACAGTTTCTATTGCTTTCCGCAAAGCATTTGACTCAACCAGTCGATCTAGGGAGGAAAAACATAAAAGTCAGGGGAGACAGGTAAGCAGTATACATTACTTTCTGTATAATACAACTTTTACACCCATCTCTGATCAGTCTAGACCTTCACTTTTTTATATATAACCAACTGGAAATATATGGTAACAATTAAAAGGCAAATGTTACTTTATCATCAACAGTCCTCAGAATGTATCTGCAATTTTGCATGTTCATGACACCAGATACAATGCCACACCCTGATCCTAAATAACCTTCCCATGCATATGTTTACTTTACAAATAAAAACATTGCCTTGGAGCCTATTATTTCAATGACACTTAAGCATTTAGCACTTCACTTTCTCTGGATTAACAGCTAATGTCTGTACTGCAAAGGATTATCTAGTGAAAGTGTAAAGAATGGATTAACCGCCCTGCCCTAACCAAGTAGGATACCTACATTGGAAGACAAAGCTGGAGCACTGAGAGGTGCAATATTTTAGGTCTACTTGTTTGTATCAAGTAGAAAGTTAAGAAAGTCAAACAGGGGCTTATATTTCTTTCAAAGACCTTGAGTACAGCAGTCCTATACTCAACTTAATTGTTTCTTCCTTCTGTTTTTGGCAAGTCAGTTTGCAGTTATGTGTGAACTCAGACTCAAATATGGTATATTAAATTATATCAGGGGTAGGAGAACTGTAAATAAGGCCAATATATTTCAGATCTGACAACCAATGCACCTCTTGGGTAGATGAGTCTAAAAAGCCCAGGACACATATTTTCATGGCCCTCTACCAACTATGGTGGCTCATTTACCAGAAGTTATGTATTTGGCATTAACTCTGAAGTATATACTTGATTCTGACCAAACTAAGCTTCCTTGGAGCATAGGCTTTTTAATGAACTACCTGAAACCAAAAGAGAGCATTCGTTCCCATATGTGATCTCCCCACTCCAGTTTCCTACCCCACTATAACATCCTGTCTGAAACAGGTCACTGTTTCTCAGCTTTGCCAGTCCCAGTTTCTTACAAATACAGTGGACAAACACCGTAAATTCTGACAAAGAAAGTGAGTGGGTTTCCAGATGGCAGTGTGCCCCAGCTGTTGGGCACCAGAGGGGAAACAGAATTACCACCACCTCAAGAAACAGTATTGTTTAGTACAGGAGTTTGGCAGCATCAAATGGTTAGTCTCACTGTTTCCACCTGAGCTGAACCTGATGCACTGGGACAGCAGCAGCAGCAGTTCTTGCTGCAAAAGCGCAGCTTCCATGTGGCTTGGAAATGCCTGGCATGCTAATTCTGCTTGGCTGACCCTTAAAAACTCCTCTGTCTGAAATGACCCTTACTATCAAAGCAGAGCAAATGTGACTAATATGCACAATACATTAAAATAGCAAAATTTGGGAGTTTAGGGAATAATCCCTGACCCTTTAAAACACATAATAAAATCAAGAAATAAAGCCAGGAGACAAAAGCAACCCTTTCTTTCTCTAGACAGCACTTCACTGTCAGCACTGCTAAGCACTACTCACCACCATTGTTTAATAGAGAGTGTTACCTTGTTAAGACTACAGAAAATTTCATAGAATCATGGAATTATAAGGAACCCCAAGAATCATCTAATACAACCCCCTAGAACACAGAGAAATGTGTACTTTGGTACTTACGGTTTATGAAAAGCAAGAATATGCATTTCTTTACTGAATAGTTTGCATTGGTTACGTAACCCTTCATTTTAAAAGCCAATGTTGCATCTTCACAGCCCACTTCAATCAATTCTCTGGATAAAATTAAAAAGTAATTAATTCCCCCTTCTGTATTCTTAGAAACTATTTCTCTAGGACACAATCAAATCTTCATAGATTTCATATCCATGTATTTATTCAGTAACTCTAATCTGACCAAAAATTAGGGAGCAATAGAACATACTTAAAGCTATTTTATGTCTTTCATAGGGCAAATCTATACATGTTGACTCAAAAGCCAGACCCACTTTCTTCACTGGAACTTACTCCCAATTATGAGTACAAAGGCCTGCTCTCTTCCAAATTCAAATTTCAGAATGCCACAAATATCTGTATTTAAGTAAATTCATCATATAGTTTGTCAAATTACTCTTAATTAGAGACTGTGTCGTTACAATGGCCCAAACACAGGAATGAGTAAGATTTCATTGTACACAAAATAAATTAATACCAATATATATTGCCTCTTTAATGGTGGCCATTTGTCCCACCTCAGCAGCGTTTCATCAGAATTACTTTTCTCCTTTTACTGCCATTTATGGAGAGTGGCCAGATTCACCCCTACCTTTTAGGGGTGGCTCAGATGATGGTCTAAACTAAGCATAAGGCTTAGCAAGCTCTCTGCTCTCTCTCTCTCTCCCCCTTACTTTGCAAATACATATAATATCCACTGGCTGTTAAATACAAAGCCAGGGAACTGTGATTTATTTTAACCATGCTTAACAAACCAGTTGAATAAATCATGCTGTAGATCATGATTTGCCAATCCGATACCTCCAGATGTTGGACTCTAATTCCCATTAGCGCCAGCCAGCACTTGGGAGTGGCAGTCCTACAAACATTTGGAAAGCACTAGGTTGGGGAATGGTGTTATAGATTATCATCTGAACGAGGCCTATTCTTGTAATTAAACATCTAAACACCATGTGGACAAAGAAGGAACAATAGTCCAAGTGCAGCTTCACTAATATATTGAACAAGTGATTTTCTCTCCCTTCTAAGACAATTTTATACAACATAGCCTAGAAATGATTTAACATTAACTTTTACTACAGGTGCCTTCACCCACATTCTTTAAGTAACCAAAGGTCAGATCAAGATGTTTTGTACAGAAAAGGGAGAGTGATTTACAGCTGTGTAAACAGAACTCAGCAATGAACAAGCTATTCTGTATCGTTTTCATTAGAAAAGCAATGCCTTCTGTTCAGTACTGCTTCTGCCAGCATGGCGGAAGTATTGACTGTTCAGCCCTACTACTGTAACTGTCATTTCTAAATTTAGAAAGTCTCACACTGACCTTTATGCCAGTGTTGGCAGGAATCCTAAAGAACAGGCAGCAAACAGTTCTGCTGATTTGCTTTATGTTGTCTGAGTAATGACGGGAGAGAGGCTCTTTCTACAAATACAACTGAAAATGCACTGAGAGGCCTGTTTAAGCAGTGGTTTAAGAGATATTTAATTATTCAAATCACTATCTGTCCAACTTGGTTCAAAAGCCTTTAAAAGGATGTCTTTTTTCTGTGAAGTCCTTGACACAGCCCCCTGGCCTCAATACTAGGCTGTTACATATACTGTTAAGTAGACTAGACTGTTAAAGATGCTGTGATCTCCAAAAACAACTCATGCCAGACAAATCTCTCTCTCTCTTTTTGGATAGAGTTACAAGCTTGATGGATCAGGGGAATGCTGTGAACATAGTGCACCTTTAATTCAATAATGCTTTTGACAAAAGTCCCTCATAATATTCTTGCAGAGAAGTTGATAAATATGTGTACTGGGCCAGATAGCGGTCAGGTGAATTTGTAGCTGGTTGACTAGTTGAACCCAAAGAATGCTCACTAACGGTTCATCATCATTCTGGGGGGAAGATGGGGTGCTGCAGGGTTCTGTCCTAGGCCCGTTGTTGTTCAGTATCTTTATTAATGACTTGGATGAAGAAATTGGGGGAATGCTAAAGGGTCTGGAAACCAAGCCTCATGAGGAATGGTTGGGTATGTTTAGCCTGGTAAAGTAGTGACTGAGAGGAGATATGATAGCCAGCTTCAAATATCTAAAGGGCTGTCACATGGAGCAAACTTTTTCTCTCCTGCTCCGGAGGCTAGGACCTGAGCCAATAGATTTCAGTAACAAAAAAGCAGATTCAGACTATATATCAGGAAGAACTTTGCGATAGTAAGAGCTGTTCAACAGTGGAACAGACTTCCTGTGATATGTAGTGGACTCTACTTCCTTGGAGGTTTTTAAGCTGAGGGTGAATGGCAATTTGTCATGTATGATCTAGCTGAGATTCCAGCATTGCAGAGGGTTGGACTAGATGCCCCTCAGTTACTTCCAACTTTACCATTCTAAGATTCTACGATTCTAAGTAGGTAGGCCAATCTGAAATAACTACATATTCTTCACCATTTACTATGTCTTCATTTCCCTCTCCTCCTGCTGCCCTGTGTCAAATTCTAGACTTTCTTGATGATGCTTTCCTCAATCTTCTTTAGGAAGTATACTGAAAAAGCAATGTACGCTAGAGCTGTTTCCATATGAAATTTTCCTGGGCCTGTTAAAATGTACTCTCAAATGTATCCCACAGCATTTAATGTCAAGACTACTGTTGTCATAATCAGAAGAGTTTTGTCTGCTACTATTATAAAGTGTTTTGAGATTTATTCTTAAGTTAAACTGAATTTTGAGATCAGTGTACCTGCTAACAGCATTTCCAAAGACGGAGCGGATATTGTCAACGGTTGTAGCATTCAACAGTGTTCTAACATCTGCTATGGTATCACCTTGCTAAAAAGAGAATATTTAGATTTGCATTTACTAATGTTTCTGATGTATTATATGAAGATATTTAGACAACCTAAAAGGCATGTTGAATGAAAATTTACATTTATCAAAACAAATTGGATTTATCAAAACAGTTGCATTGTACTGCCAGTGAACAATATTTTGCCACCTTGTTGTGCATCTCCTCATGAGAACCTGGGTACAAAAGGCCATTCTGTCTAGGAAGGAGAACTGTTAAGGTGTGGGGGGATTTTTTTTTGGGGGGGGGAGATATTAAGGATCTAACAGACCAGGAGATAGTGCACTTGAAGTTCCCAGCCAAACTGCAAATGAAATGGACAAGGAAAAGCATTGACACAAGGCATCCCTTTGGTCCAACCTAATGAAAGCCTCAGTGAGAGAAAGGAGCCTCTGGAGAGCCTACAATTTGCATCCTTCAAAAGTAGTACTTTCAACACTACCTAAAAACTAGACTTCTTTTACTAAGCAGGAGCAAGACAACTGACTTTCTTTTGTGCCATTCAGGACGAAGCATTCTTATAGTCTTGTAATCCAAGGTTATAACTACCTCTGAACCACTGAGCTCAACCAGTCTCCCCACAGTCTTCTGAGTGTGTCCTTTGTTAGTTTTGTGGTCAGACACTCTGGCTTGCTTAGAAGAAGAGGAGGAGGAGTTTGGATTTGATATCCCGTCTTTCACTCCCTTTAAGGAGTCTCAAAGCGGCTAACATTCTCCTTTCCCTTCCTCCCCCACAACAAACACTCTGTGAGGTGAGTGGGGGTGAGAGACTTCAGAGAAGTGTGACTAGCCCAAGGTCACCCACAGCAGCTGCATGTGGAGGAGCGGAGATGCGAACCCGGTTCCCCTGATTACGAGACTACTGCTCTTAACCACTACACCACACTGGCTTAGATAAATGTTGCCTAATTTTGTCTGAAACTCCAGCTTTGAATGCCCTTTTTCTGTACTCCCATGTAGCCTAATTTGTAAAATCTGCCACAGTGGAGGAAAGAATTTTCTTCATGCCTTCATTTGGGATTTTCCGCAAGGATTCCTGCACCCTGCCATGTTTGGATAGCTCATAAAAGGAAAGAAAGGTATAACTATCCATATTGTCAGCTTTTCATTCTTTACTGCAATTCTCCCTCCGCCCCAACAACTTTTCTTCCAGCAAGCTGGGGCTAGCTGCAGCATTACTCCTCCCTCTATTCCCTCTTGTCTCCAAGACTGCCTTCACAGTTATAAAATTGCCATTTGTTATACTTTGTCAAAAAAACCTCAACTTTTGAAAAGGGTCTGATCTCATCTCCATTGCTACTTAAACTAAACAATCTAAAGTTAGGTAAAGGTAAAGGTACCCCTGCCCGTACGCACCAGTCGTGTCCGACTCTAGGGTTGTGCGCCCATCTCACTTAAGAGGCCGGGGGCGAGCGCTGTCCGGAGACACTTCCGGGTCACGTGGCCAGCGTGACGGAGCTGCTCTGGCGAGCCAGCACCAGCGCAGCACACGGAAACACCGTTTACCTTCCCACTATAAAGCGATACCTATTTATATACTTGCACTTAGGGGTGCTTTCAAACTGCTAGGTGGGCAGGAGCTGGGACCGAAAGACGGGAGCTCACCCTGCCACGGGGATTCGAACCGCCGACCATACGATCGGCAAGTCCTAAGCACTGAGGTTTTACCCACAACGCCACCCGCTGAGTGTTTTACTATTTTTGTTTTGTTGGTTTATTAAATATATACAGTGGTACCTTGATTTAAGAACAGCTTAGTTTATGAACAGGGACGCAGGTGGCGCTGTGGGTTAAAGCCTCAGCGCCTAGGATTTGCCGATCGAAAGGTCGGCGGTTCGAATCCCTGCGGCGGGGTGCGCTCCCGCTGCTCGGTCCCAGCGCCTGCCAACCTAGCAGTTCGAAAGCACCTCCGGGTGCAAGTAGATAAATAGGGACCGCTTACCAGCGGGAAGGTAAACGGCGTTTCCGTGTGCGGCTCTGGCTTGCCAGAACAGCGATGTCACGCTGGCCACGTGACCCGGAAGTGTCTCCGGACAGCGCTGGCCCCTGGCCTCTTAAGTGAGATGGGCGCACAACCCCAGAGTCTGTCAAGACTGGCCCGTACGGGCAGGGGTACCTTTACCTTTACCTTTTAGTTTATGAACAACTTGGATTAAGAACACTGCAAACCCAGAAGTAGGTGTTTTGGTTTGTGAACTTTGCCTTGGAAGCAGAACATCTTCCGCTTCCTGTTCAGTGTGTTCCATTTGTAAATTGAGTCCCCCGCTGCTATGGGAAAGCACACCTTGGTTTAAGAACACTTTGGTTTAAGAACAGACTTCCGGAACGGATTAAGTTTATAAACCAAGGTACCACTGTATATTGATTGCCAATTAATTTACCAGAATCACTCACTGTATTCAGCAGAGCTTCATCCCACGTAAGTGTGCAAAATTGTGTAGCATTAAGAATTCTAACAGATATGTTTGAAATAAGGAATTTCATAGCTTAAAAAAAAAACCCTCAGGTAACTTCGTGGTCACCACAGAATACAGTTAATGACTGTTTCACATGGCGGTTCTGTTCCCAGCCCCTGCGTGTTTTGGTGGAGTGCATATAGGTGCAACCTGCCATGTTATGTCCCACCACGCCCCAATTCTGCCCTTTAAATAACTTGTTTTGTGAAGTTTTTGGTCACTTCCAGGTCTGGTGCTGTACAAACATGTGTGATCATGTGTCTTTTGGACGTGCATTAATTGGTCATTGCCTGTACCTGAATTTCTAGATTTTGAGTGGCATTCAACAAAGTCCTACAGAGCAGACCCATAGAAATTAATGATCTAAGTTAGTCATATCTGTTAACAAACAACGGGTCTACTCTTGAGTAGACCACCCTTTTTAATACCACCCTTGATTTAATACCACCTTTTACATTTAAAACTATAACTAGGTTGAGCTTCATTTCTTTAACTGACCATGCTACATATTTTTTTAGAAAAATAAGTATATAAAGGAATATGGTTTGGACACTGTAATATTACCATAACCACTATTTAGCAATACTGAAGAAGCAAAAGTTTACTCGCCTTTTTAACTGAAAAACTGATGCCAGAGTTGTGAATAGCATACCTGGGAAGAGAAAATACACAAGCATTAATTATTAATTAATTAATTAATATTATAGACTGTTTTTCCAGCAGTCTCTGAATTCAGTCTACAATATTCCCAAATAAACCACAATTCAACTTGAAAGCTAAGTTAAAACAACATTTCGAAACAGTACAAAATATCATTAAAGCCAGCATGAACTAATATGAGTAAATGCATGCACAAGGCCAGCCACAGCCTTAGCCATTAAGAGCAGTGAAAATACAGGTCTTTAAGTCCTACTGAAAGGTGTTGAATAGAGCTGAACAGAGTTTTGTAACTATGGCTACTGACAAGACCCTGTCCTGTGAATGACAAATATTTTTTAGCATACACTTTATGAAGCGACAGTGAAGTGTATGGAAACTAGCTGAATCTCTTAGCATTTCAAGTCAAGAGAAACCAGCATTTGATTTCATAAGGGTTGTTCAAGCATCTGCCTAAACGCACAAACACTGGATCCATGGACAAGAGGCGGAGTGCACATGCAACATCACCCTGTCTGCTATATACCCCTCTGGGGGAGGGGGCGTTTACTCACATTCACTCACTATGCTTTCTCATGCCTGAACATGCCTTTTTAGTTAGTCAGTGGCAGTCACGTGGCTTCCATATTTTCTGTGTAACCACCTCCTCTTCCCTCCCCTGGTGAAGGTGTGGTAAAACAAATAGGCTACCATGACATAACAGTTTCCATGCCTCTAGAACCAGCAGAACAAACTCTTGAGTGTGATTATGTCACAGCACACATTTGATTTTTATCACACATTACTGGGGCGGGGGGGAGAGGAGGAGTTGGGACGCAGACACAAAGCTCTGGTAACATCTAAAATTAACCAAGATCTGTCTTGGGAATACTAGATCATTTGCTGTCAGCTATATGACTCAGAACAAAAAGACCGAGCCACACATTTCCATCTTGGCAAAGGCCCTCTTGGCTTTCTTCTTTTGTTGGATTTACAACCCTGGGAGCAGAAGAACCTCATCATGCTGCTAAGTACAATGGAATTTGCACTTTCTTTCGGTCTTTTTCAGACATTTGCGAACAAACAAATCTGGAGGCCTTTTGCAACTGTCATGTGAATGTTAGAGAGCACACATGCTATGTGAATGTGAAACTGGCTTCAGTAGATTCTTTTCAAGTCTAAAAGATTGTCAAGTTGTATTTGTGTCAGTATACTGACATCAGTAAAAAGGCACCCCTCTTGCTATTCTGAGTTCCTAATTTATCAAATATGTCATTACTGGCTAGAAGGAGAAAAATGCCCAAATCTAACATAAAACAAGGTTTGCAGGTGGAGGTGGAGCTTCTGCTCCTTTTTAAAATGGATTTACCTGCTAACAACTTCCAGAATTTTTGCATATTCTTCACTAGGTTTGTTTAAAGCTTTTCTCCTAGTGGTTACATTGTAAAATAGATCCTCAACCTGCAGAGAGAAGCAAACAGGCAGTTTAAAGCAAACTCAAAACAGAGACATGGATCACTCTGCAATGCCCTTTTGTGCTGGCAGAAGGAAAGAAAATTGCATCCAAGTACATGGGGCGTGCAGGGACGCAGGTGGCGCTGTGGGTTAAAGCCTCAGCGCCTAGGACTTGCCGATCGAAAGGTCGGCGGTTCGAATCCCTGCGGCGGGGTGCGCTCCCGCTGCTCGGTCCCAGCGCCTGCCAACCTAGCAGTTCGAAAGCACCTCCGGGTGCAAGTAGATAAATAGGGACCGCTTACCAGCGGGAAGGTAAACGGCGTTTCCGTGTGCATCTCTGGCTCGCCAGATGCAGCTTGTCACGCTGGCCACGTGACCCGGACGTGTCTCCGGACAGCGCTGGCCCCTGGCCTCTTGAGTGAGATGGGCGCACAACCCCAGAGTCTGTCAAGACTGGCCCGTACGGGCAGGGGTACCTTTACCTTTACCTTTTACATGGGGCGTGCACACGCTTTGCTTGCACCACTTCACATATGTTTTCCGTTGTCAGCTCACAGTGCTGACTTTGTGACAGATGGGAGAAGCTGCATTCCCTGCTCCTTAGTCTGTTCCCTGCAGCTGCCCAGTTCTATATGAAGGATTATTTTATCACATTATCGTGAATGAGGAGAACACCTGAATATTAACAAACAGGAAAGCCCTATTTTTAATTCAAATGCTCTGGTCAATATTGCTCTCCCATGCAACTGACAAGCATGATAAATTCAAATCCATTTTAATTATAATGCTACAAAATTATGGGAGTCATAAGGTTAAGAGTGCTGGACTAGGACCAGTGAGATCAGGGTCCAAGTCCCTACCATGAAGCTTTCTAAGTGACTCTGAGCAAATTAGTGCCTCCCAGCCTAATCTACCTCGCAGGTTATGGGGCTAAAATGGGGAGAGGGAGAACCACACAAACCACCATAAGCTCCTTGGAGGAAAAGCAGAATTTTAATTAAAACATGATTTTCTCTCTTGCCCTCCCACTTGATAAAAAGTACAATTATCTGGAAATATAAATACATTTCTAAACACCACTTGTGAAGAGTTCCTGAAATATATTTCAGTAAAGTTAAAAGGTGATTGTTGAAGCCCAAATAAAGCATCAACATGGGCAAATTGAAGTTGCCTGTATTAAATGCACTTCAAACTTGTGCCATTAGTGAACCCTCAGTATCACTATTATTATAACTGCATATGGTTGCACTGTGGTGTCTAGCAAGATGCTACAAAGCAAATGTTCTGCTTTAAAAGAAGTAAATAATTAGTGTTTTATGCAAGAGGCATGTGTAAGTAAGATAAATACAAATAGTTATATTCCAGTTTTTAATGTACTCAAATATGCATGTATTATAAACAAGGCTATTCCAAGAATCATAGAACTGTAGTGTTGGAAGGGATCCTGAGGATCATCTAGTCTAACACCCTGCAATGCAGAAATATGCAGCTGTCCCGTGTGGGGATTGAACCTGCAACCTTGGCATTATCAGCGCTACACTCTAACCAACTGAGCAAGATAATGTTAGTGCCACAAAGTTCCGCAAAAGAATACACAGGGTTTAAGATTAACTAGGAATGCATCTGCTCCAGTGATGCAAAAAATTCAAAAAGCAAGTAACCCACTGTGATTTGAGTTCCCTGGTTTCCAGCACAAGGTTTGGGGGCAGCCTTCAATTTTCCATCAGAGTAGTTTGCCCTAAAAGCAAAGCAAAACAAATGGTTAACTATTTCAATCAGTTATTAGATTAGTCCACAAAGGATTATTTCAAGCCAGCAGTGCTTTAGAAAGAGACATTAAACTATCACCACCACTTGTTTTCATCAATTTCTATGGCATTAAAAGTGAAGTAAGCACAGAATCTGTCACTGGTACATCTATTTCAGTATTGTCTACACTGAGCGGTGGTGGGTCTCCAATGTTTTAGACAGGAAGTCTTTCCAGCCTCACCTAGAGATGCCAGGACTTGAACCTGGGACCTTCTACAAGCAAAGCAGATCCTCTACCACTGTTTTGTAACTCTGAGTGGTGATACTGTATTCAAATTTTGTTATTATTTATGCACTTGAGCCATCCCAAAAAAATGTCATTAGACTTCCTTTCTAAATGAGATGAATTTACACACACACAGTCTCTGCATTTAGAGCTTACGACTTTTGCTTCATTGACTATGCAAAAGCCTTTGACTGTGTCGACCACAGCAAACTATGGCAAGTTCTTAAAGAAATGGGAGTGCCTGATCACCTCATCTGTCTCCTGAGAAATCTCTATGTGGGACAAGAAGCTACAGTTAGAACTGGATATGGAACAACTGATTGGTTCAAAATTGGGAAAGGAGTACGGCAAGGCTGCATATTGTCTCCCTGCTTATTTAATTTATATGCAGAATTCATCATGCGAAAGGCTGGGCTGGATGAATCCCAAGCCGGAATTAAGATTGCCGGAAGAAATATCAACAACCTCAGATATGCAGATGGCAGAAAGTGAGGAGGAATTAAAGAATCTTTTAATGAGGGTGAAAGAGGAGAGCGCAAAATATGGTCTGAAGCTCAACATCAAAAAAAAGAAGATCATGACCACTGGGCCCACCACCTCCTGACAAATAAAAGGGGAAGAAATGGAGGCAGTGAGAGATTTTACTTTCTTGGGCTCCATGATCACTGCAGATGGTGACAGCAGTCACGAAATTAAAAGACGCCTGCTCCTTGGGAGAAAGGCGATGGCAAACCTAGACAGCGTCTTAAAAAGCAGAGACATCACCTTGCCAACAAAGGTCCGTATAGTTAAAGCCATGGTTTTCCCAGTTGTGATGTATGGAAGTGAGAGCTGGACCATAAAGAAGGCTGATCGCCGAAGAATTGATGCTTTTGAATTATGGTGCTGGAGGAGACTCTTGAGAGTCCCATGGACTGCAAGAAGATCAAACGCATCCATTCTTAAGGAAATTAGCCCTGAGTGCTCACTGGAAGGACAGATCGTGAAGCTGAGGCTCCAATACTTTGGCCACCTCATGAGAAGAGAAGACTCCCTGGAAAAGACCCTGATGTTGGGAAAGATTGAGGGCACAAGGAGAAGGGGACGACAGAGGACGAGATGGTTGGACAGTGTTCTCGAAGCTACAAACATGAGTCTGACCAAACTGCGGGAGACAGTGGAAGACAGAAGTGCCTGGCGTGCTCTGGTCCATGGGGTCACGAAGAGTCGGACACGACTAAACGACGAAACAACAACAACAAAAACAACAGTTGACTAGTGTGGGAAATAACACACATAGCATCAGATTGCATAACATGTTATTGCTTATCCATCTTGTCTCACTATAAGGCAAGACAGATTCCTGTTACTTAAAGAGTACCTTTAACTTTTCTAGGGATTTTGCTACATTTGTACATTCTACTGAGAGGGAATAGAATGGCTATAACCTGTAATTGCGTATAATCTACACTGGATGAGGAATGCAGTGTATAACAAATCTTTAAAATGATTTCTACAAACAGCAACAGAAAAATTCTGCTCATACTTGATGCTCATTAAAAAAGGGTTTTGTTTGCATCAATGGTGCAATGAGTGACCTCCTGTGGCTAAGTGATGTATTGCACAATGCTGATTTCTCTCGTTTCTATTCTTAATAAGAAGTCTTCTGCCTGCCTGTTCTTTTAATGTTTTTAGAGACATTGTTTATCTTCTAAAAGTTTATTATATTTGAACACTGAATAAGTGCAGTAAACAAATATTTGAATATACTTACCTGTAGGCACACTTTCCATCAGCTGTCTTAGTTGTTATAGTAACGTGGGCAACATGACTTATACTTGCCAGTGCCTGGAAGAGAAAAAACCAAGTTTTAGAAACTGAGTAACATACAGTAACATGCAGATGTTGAAAGTGGTACATAGTTCTTTACTGGTATGAAATAAGCATTCAGTAATCACAGTAATAGCATAGTAATTACATCCCAACTAATTATCTGTATTTGTAATCCTCACTATAATGATCTACATGCAGCTGGATACAAACTCTCTTCAAATAAAATGTTTTATTTATTCAGCCTACTTTAACAAAGTAACATACAAAAAAAAATCAACACAATGAAAACAGGATAAAACCCATAACATGAAGCCAATTCATCTCCTATATATTTTTGAAAGTTGTTTGTTTGCTATGCATTTGCATACCTCATAAGATGTAATGAGATTTTGCATGATGATTACTGAGATCAAGGAACAGATCCTTATATTTGGACACAATCAGACTAAAAATGACAGACTGAACCTTTTCCAACTGAACAGATTTTAAAACTGATTCTTAGAATTCCTGAGCAATGCCTGATACAAGGTTGCTATAACAATATAAACAACAATTTAGGGGTGCAGAGGACACATAGCATCAGGATCCAAAAAAAGAAGAATCCCAAATCAATTTAAATATAATTGTCTTTACTGTCTACCTAAAACCAGGCTTTCCATCCCTATGATAGAGGTTTGGTGCAATACGGTCCAAATGGCAGTTCTCAAGTGAACCCTTGCAGCCACATTATGGATGGTTCTGCATTACAGTCGTATTGATTACATTTGAACCAACTTTCACTGCACCTGAAGTTACTTAAATATATAATTATTGAATGATGACAAGCTGTGTTCTACAGAACTGATAAACCTGGATGGAATAGGAGAGCAAATGGGGAAAATGGCAAAAAACTTATGCACTATGATAAACATTCTAAAACTTAAGTCAAAAGCATACCTCGCCTCTAAACCCGTATGTAGAAATACTGGCTAGGTCCTCAAAAGTCTGTAGTTTACTTGTGGTGAATCTCTCACACACAATATCCAAGTCTTCTCTCTGCAGAAGGAAGACAGATGTGAGCCAGAATTATCTCAAATATTGTTTGTATTGTTTTAAATAAGGTCTACATTTTAGAAAGACAATTAGGTTTACTTACCCTAATTCCACAACCATTATCTTGGATTTGAATTAGTTTCAAACCGCCATCCTTCACTGTTACCTGGATGCTGGTAGCTTTGGCATCCAAACTATAGATACAAGAAATACATCTCAGTGACAGAGACAACACAGTCTATTTCAATTCTATTTCTATTCCAAATCAGTCCAACACAGACATTTATCTCTGAAGGAAAGCAATGTGAAGGGGGAAATGGCCGGTACCCCTCTCTATTGCTCCCCAAGTTACCATAAAGTCTCTAGAATAGTAAACACAGGAAATGGAAGTAATGAAAGTATTGACTGACCTTGCTTTGGACAATGTCTGAGAATATTTATTTGCTCTCGGAAAGCTAATGCAGTGTTGGGAAAAGGGCTGTTGATCTAATGCCACATATACTGTACTGTGGACCAGGGTCTGTATAGTGCAAATAGTGGCAAATCAGCTAATAAGAATAAGAAATGGGTCTTGCAATCATTAAAAGATGTTAATGTTTTAGATCAGGCATGACCAAACTTGGCCCTCCACATGTTTTTGGGACTACAACTCCCATCATCCCTGGCTAACAGGACCAATGGTCAGGGATGATGGGAACTGTAGTCCCTAAACATCTGGAGAGCCAAGCCTGGCCATGCCTGTTTTAGATGATTCAATGTATAAATATGCATTCTTGTTGCTTTAGTCATATTCAATATTGCCAAAAAAGCTCAACAACTTTGCCAGTTTTCTGTCCAGATTTTACTGTTTGAAATATGGCAACCATATATATAGGAACCGTGTGTGTGTGTGTGTGTGTGTGTGTGTGTGTGTGTGGAGAGAGTGGGAAACGCTTTCACCAATATGACGACTATGCAGACTAGAACCAAGGATAAAGAAGCTGTATGTTTTAGTTTAAAGATTAATATTTGTGTGTAATGTGTTTATTGTTTGCTGTTGCTGTTCTGATCCAAGGTCAGTTTGTTGTACTAGTGATGACTTGTAAGGAGGTCTTAACCAGAACATGAAGATGTCATGTCATGGCTGACACGGAATGGACAATGTGGAACTAGTTATGTACGTACTTAGCATGATGTGTAAGCTGTATGTAAAATAAAAGTCTGCGTGAAATCTGCAATTGGTACAGCAACCAACATTTATGGAACTGTCCTTTACTGCAGTAAAGTTAATAAAGGGTATTGTCCTGCTGGAATCCTTGATTGCATTTCTTACTGACTAAGCCTGAGGGATGGTTTTAGCTACTCCCTTGACAGCAACACATTATGTGCCTGCTTTTTATGCCTACTTAGCTTTCCGCAAAGCAGACAACTATACATAAGCAATTTTATTTCACCCCAAAGTAAAATTTCCCAGCAATCAGGGTGTAGAGATCATTATGATCACGTTATAAGCTTTCTTCCTCTACAATTTTAGGATGCACAAAGTCTAGTTCTAGGCTCCCATTCTCAATCTCCTACCGTTAATAAACTAAACATTTCATGAGAAATACAAACTTATCTTAAATAAGCATAATGGAAGTTGTCGCCCACTGTTTGCAAATGTTTGCTGTTACAAGGCTACAACCCTAAACACACTTACTGGATTGAAAGCCCCATTGAACTCCAGAGTAAACATCCTGAAGATTGCACTAGCTGCTAGCACCTCTTGTCTGTGCGACGGACCCCTGACAGTTAAGTCCAGCTGCAGGCGACTCTGGGGTTGTAGCGCTCATCTCGTTTTACAAGCCGAGGGAGCCGGCGTTTGTCCACAGACAGTTTTTCCAGGTCATGTGGCCAGCATGACTAAGCTGCTTCTGGCACAACAAACTAGAGGAGCACATGGAAACGCCGTTTACCTTCCCGCTTACCTATTTATCTACTTGCACTTTTTGGTGTGCTTTTGAACTGCTAGGTTGGCAGGAGCTGGGAATGAGCAACAGGAGCTCACCCCGTCGTGGGGATTCGAACAGCCAACCTTCTGGTCGGCAAGCCCAAGAAGCTCAGTGGTTTAGACCACAGCGCCACCCGCGCTATTAGGGATACCATAAAGCAGAGTTGGGGAACTTGTGGTAGTCCCAGTGCTGGACTATGACTCCCATCAGCATGACCAATGGTCAGGGATGGCAGGTTTCCCATACATGTCTTAAAGTTAAGAATGAGAGGGGGCAGTGCTAAGTCAACAATATGTGTTGAACAGCAGAGAATACCTTTATTTATCTAGCAAGATTTAAATACTGTATTTTTCGCCCTATAGGATGCACTTTTTCCCCTCCAAAAATGAAGGGGAAATGTGTGTGCGTCCTATGGGGCAAATGCAGGCTTTCACTGAAGCCTGGAGAGCGAGAGGGGTCGGTGCACACCGACCCCTCTCGCTCTCCATGCTTCAGGAAGCTATCCGCAAGCCTTGGGAGCCTGCGAAAGTTTCCGCAGGGCTCCAAAGGCTTGCGGACAGCAGCCTGCAGCCCAAAGCCTGGGGCGAGCTGAGCAGCGCGGCCCGGTCTTCAGGCAGTTATCTGCAAGCCTGGGGAGCCTGGCGGATAGCAGCCTGTTCTGGGGGCTGGGGAAGCTTGGGCTTCCCCCGCCCCAGCCTGGGGGGGGGGGGGAAATATTTTTTTCTTTATTTCTCCCCCCCAAAACTAAGTGCGCCATATGGGCCGGTGCACCCTATAGGGCGAAAAATACGGTACTTGATTGTAAACACCCCTAAGTAGTTTACAAGATTATAAACACTTTCTTTTTGTCTAGAGTCATTCCCAAGCAGGGTATCATCGTAATAAGGAGAAACCCACTCTAACCACTTTCTTGCCACGATTCAGAATCGGGCAAACCCCTATAATCGTAGGCGCAGGTATCCAACTAGCAGCTCCGCCCTGGTCACCTGAGAGACTCGGTGCAGGAGATTCGTCCTGCCACGAAGCAGATGAATACACACACATATCCTGGGGCTTTTATAGCACTGCCAGTCTGGCGTCATGCTTAAGAGTGTTGAACTGGGACCTGGGAGAGCAGGGTTCGAATCCCCCGCTCAGCCACCAAGCGCCCTGGGTGATGTTGGGCCTGTCGCCATCTCTTAAGCCTGACCTACCTCACAGGGTTGTTGTGAGGATGAAACAAGGAGCAGGGAGGAGAACCATGTGTACCACGTTGGAAGGTAAAGGCAGCATAGAAATATGAAAAATGAAATAAATAAATTACCAACCACCTTGGAAGATAAAGGTGAGGTAGAAGTATGAAAAATGAAATAAATAAATAAACTGCCAACCACCTTGGGATGATAAAGGCGGCACAGAAATATGAAATAAATGACCAACCACCCTGGAAGGTAAAAGTGGCATGGAAATGTGAAAAATGAAATCAATAAATTACCAACCACCTTGGAAGGTAAAAGTGGCATAGAAATATGAAAAATGAAATACAGTGGTGCCTCGCAAGACGAAATTAATTCGTTCCGCAAGTCTTTTCGTCTTGCGAGTTTTTCGTCTTGCGAAGCACGGTTTCCCATAGGAATGCATTAAAAATCAATTAATGCGTTCCTATGGAAACCGCCTTCAGACCAGGTCCAGTCTGTCCCCCGACCTCTTCTGAAGGCGGGCGGGGGGCGAAAGTCTTTGCTCCCCCCCGCCTGCCTTCAAAAGCCATCCAGGATAGCGGGAAGCGCTTCCCTGCTATCCCAGACTGCTTTTAAAATGCTGGCGGTGGGGAGCAAAGCCTTTCGCCCCCGCCAGCCTTCCTGGACCTCTTCTGAAGGCCGGATGGGGGGAAAGGCTTTGCTCCCCACTGCTAGCATTTAAAAGAGGTCCCCGGAGATTTCCCTATGGGCTTTCTTCTTGCGAAGCAAGCCCATAGGGAAATTCGTTTTGCGAAGCGCCTCCAAAAACGGAAAACCCTTTCATCTAGCGGGTTTTTCGTCTTGCGAGGCGTTCGTCTTGCGGGGCACCACTGTAAATTACCAACCACCTTGAAAGGTAAAGGCGACATAGAAGTATGAAAAATGAAATAAATAAATAAACTGCCAACCACCTTGGGATGATAAAGGCGGCACAGAAATATGAAACAAATGACCAACCACACTGGAAGGTAAAAGTGGCATGGAAATGTGAAAAATGAAATAAATAAATTACCAACCACCTTGGAAGGTAAAGGCGGCCTAGAAATGCGAAAAATGAAATAAATAAATGACCAACCACCCTGGAAGGTAAAAGTGGCATAGAAATATGAAAAATGAAATCCATAAATTACCAACCACCTTGGAAGGTAAAGGCGGCCTAGAAATGTGAAAAATGAAATAAATAAATTACCAACTAACCTGGAAGGTAAAGGCGGCCTAGAAATATGAAAAATGAAATACATACATTGCCAGCCACCCTGGAAGGTAAAGGCGGCCTAGAAATGTGAAAAATGAAATAAATAAATAAATCACCAACCACCTTGGGAAGGTAAAGGTGGCACAGAAATATGAAAAATTAAATATATGAATGGACTGCCAGCCACCCTGGAAAGTAAAGGCGGCATAGAAATGAATAGAAAAATGAAATAAATTAATTAATTAAATTACCAACCACCTTGGCAGGTAAAGGTGACATAGAAATATGAAAACTAACGAACGAACGAACTATCTAACTAACCAACCAGTTCTCCACCATCTCCTTGATGGCGTTGGCGGGTCTCTGGATGACTTCTCCAGCCGCGATGCGGTTCACCACAGCCTCGTCCAGGCGGCGGATCACGCCCGCCATCAAGGCCATGAGGGAGAGGCCGGCGGCGGCTCTGGCGAAGGGTCTCGGGGGAAACGACGACGAAGAGGATACGGCGAGCGGCCGCCCCAGGGTTGTGGGACGGGGGAAAGGAAGGGGCCGCCCTTGCCGAGAAGCTCCGGGGAAAGCCGTGCGGAGGCGCGCGCGCTCCCTCAGAGCAACGGACGCCTCAACCGCCAAACTCGCGCCTCAACGGCCTGGCGCGAAGGTTCCAGCGCGCAGCCGATTGGTCCGCCAGCATGTCAATCGAGGTTGGCCGGTTGCCGGGGTGAAAAGTTGTTTCCGCCTATAGGGACGCGCTTCCGTCGAAAGGGAAAGGATACAGAGTTTTGTTGTTGTTGTTTTGAGGGAAGGAGAAAAGAATGAAGAGTGGCCCACGCGCTGCGTAACCACGGGACTCGCTTTGGCGCTGATAAGTCTCTGCTTGGAACGTCGTTATTTTAACCCGCCTGCAGCTGCTGTCATTCTGCCTGCCAGTTTTGTAGTTTTGTGCTGTTGTTTTTTTTTGCTATAATTTGTTCTCTCTGTTTTAGATGCGATATAAAAAGAAATAATAATGCTAAGAACAAAACGAAACAAGATATTTCCGGCATGCTTTTGTAGCTTTTTTTTTTTGCAGGGAGCATAGCCTCCCAACTGTTCTCCGATGAAAATAGGGACGTCCTATTCCATCATGATTATAATTTTAATATACTATCTATACCCCTCCCAACTGACTGGGTTGCCCCAGCCACTCTGGGCAGTTTCCAATATACAGTGGTACCTCGGGTTACAGATGCTTCAGGTTACAGACTAACCCAGAAATAATGCTTCAGGTTAAGAACTTTGTGGTTTCCAGCTGTAATGCCCTAAGAGAATATGGAAAATAAGGTTTAGAATTAGGTTAAAATTTATTGATAAGGATTTGCTGAACTAACAATTTGAATTGGAATACAAAAAAGGGAGGTATGAGGAGGTCTGGGAAATAAGTTAATGGAAATAAGTAATGGAAATTTTGTGTGCTTTTTAATTATTTTCATTTTTGTATTTTTGTTATTTTCTTTTCTTTTTTCTTTTTGATTTTTATTGTACTACTATTGAAAACTTTAATAAATATTCTTATAAAAAATATTCTTATAAAAAAAATATTATTATAAAAAAAATAAGAACTTTGCTTCAGGATAAGAACAGAAATCGTGCTCCAGCGGCGCGGCAGCAGCAGGATTCCGTTCCAGAGGTCCGTTCTTAACCTGAAACTGTTCTTAACCTGAAGCACCACTTTAGCTAATGGAGCCTCCCACTGCCGCTGTGCCGCCAGAGCATGATTTCTGTTCTCATCCTGAAGCAAAGTTCTTAACCTGAAGCACTATTTCTGGGTTAGCGGAGTGTGTAACCTGAAGTGTATGTAACCTGAAGTGTCTGTAACCCGAGGTACCACTGTATATCTATGGGCAAGGAAGGGATGACGGAGAATGCTACAATTCCCAGTAGTTTGCACAGCATAAGGCACGCTGGGAAATGTAGTCTGGCGCTGCCCCCAGCTTGCTCCCTTCTTCTTCTTCTTCCAGCCAAACACAGTGCAGCAATCTTCCCTTCTATCTCAGCTGCAGCAGTAGACTGTGCATGAATTATCTTAGTGCTTTAAATCAGGTGTTGTCCACCTGGTCCCTACCGCCCACTAGTGGGCGTTTCAGGATTCTAGGTGGGCTGTAGGGGAGTTCTACAGCACAAGCTGAATCCTTCTTCCATCGAGCACTGGTGGGCGGTAAGGAAACCATTAAGAAACCATTAAGAAAGATGCATTAGTAGATGGTAGGTATAAAAAAGGTTGACTACCCCTGCTTTGGATTGAAGTGTACTCTGTGGATATTGAGCTTAACCTGTAATGTAACGTATTTTTCCAAGTCTGTTTTGATGCCCCATGGCTGGCTGCATACGAGACATACTGTAACATCTGGACATGCATGTCTTGGAAAGGTACTTTGTGCTTGGTAATCGTTTTAAAGAAATTCCAGTAAAGTTTGTGATATTTTATCGTTAAGCAAGCTGGCTTCAGTACAAGGTTCCTTGCAGTACTGTGCTTGGTGAAGGGTGGCTTATCCTTCGTATGCCTCATAATATACGGTATATCCCTGCTGAAAGTGATAAGGAAGTTTGCATGAGCTCATTTAGGGTGCTCTGTAATCAGCTACAGCATTTATCTCAAGTACCATTTTGCTTGTTTGTCATGAAGGAGCTCAGCTTTGTTAGTTAAACAAACACTGCAGGACTGAGGCAAACCTTTGCCTTTCTAGGGAGGCATGCCTTAAAGTGTTGATAAGTGGCTTCACCACCAGCCATACTCTGAACCTTAGCTAACATTTCACTTTAGCTGGTAGTGACTCTCTGCCTCTTGACCTCTGTCCTCTGACTCACCATCTTCATCTTCTGCCCCTGATTCTGGACTTATCTCTGCCACAGAGTCTCCCTGCTCACTAAGCCCTGTTATCTCTTCAGCTTCTGGCACCTCCTCTCCCCATACTTCTCCCTCTGACCACTCATTGTGGACCTACCACCAATCCCCAAGCTCTGAGCCTTCTTCCCCAGCTGGTTCCTTCCACCATTCCTCTGCATCCAACCAGACCCTGACATCTGGAGAGAGACCTGAGGGTCAAATAGGGCGGTCTGAGGGGCCAAAGCTGGTTTTCAGGTCTGAGGCTCCCCACCCCTGCCCAAGGGCGTGCTGTTTGCGTGTGGGAGGCAGGAGTTTGAGCAGTGAAATGCCCCCCTCTGCACTTTCAAAACAACAACAACAAACCTATGGTTATGTGAAACATACTCAATAAACACACAAGATGTAACTGGCTGTACTTTTGAATAAATAAGGTATACTATTTGTTAAGTTGTGGGTGAACATATCAGACGACACAGCGATTCTTCAAACAGCTCTTGTTTATTCACAAGCCAGAACAGAACTCAACTCACAGGCCAGAACAGAACTGAACTAAAGGGTTCAGCCAGCCTGCTTATATAGAGCTCCACTAGAACGCAACAGTAACCATTTTCTGTAACTATCCAATCATTGAATGTCACTTTCAATCCCTTATTTGCATATGTGGACCTGAACTTTCTACAGTATCGCCCTGCTGGCCCAGGGTGAGAACTTAAGTACATAACACTATTCATTGTATCAAATTGTAGTTTTCAACGGAAGTCTCATAAAGTTCCTTGTCTTAGACTCTGTGAAAGGATTCTGTGGAACTGTAACAACCCTTCATGTGGATTATTGGACTCTATGAACAGACAGGTGGAATAGACACTTCTACATGTATGGACCTTATGCATGAACTGGCTAGAGAATGAACTGATCCACTGGGTCGTCTGCTTTTTTCATTGAACTTTATGAGACTTCCGTTGAAATCTACAATTTGATACAATGAATAGTATACCTTACTTATTCAAAAGTACAGCTGGTTACATCTTGTGTGTTTATTGAGTACCCCTCTGCACTTTCTGCATGCCAAGAAAAGCAGGAATCTCTGCATTAAAGGGAATCTTCAGACATTTTCCAGTTCGCTTTTGGCCTTTTGTTTCCATTCATAGCTTTTGTTTGTTCGAGAGCATGAGCAAGCTTTCCGGATGTTGGGGAGGACAACTCACATGATCCCCAGCAAGCAGGTCAGGGAGAACCGGAGATATTAATTCAGAGGATGATATTCTAATAAAGGAAGTACTGCTTATTAAAATGATGGAGTATGCCGATTTGGCAAAGCTAACAGCAAATATTAGAGATCAAAACGAGAAAACATTATTTGGGGCTTGGGAACCCTTTGTGGAATATCTAAAGAACTATTATAATGGCACGAAAACGCGAGTAGGAGTTGAAATATGAGCAACAGAAAGACATTGAGGCTAATAATCTAGGATGTATATAGGAAGCGTTACAAGTTAAAATATGCAGCATTAAAGGATAAACATAGAACATCATGGAGGGGGCATGGGAAGTCAATGGATAAATTAAAAGTATTGTTGATGGTAAAGTACGTGAACCTTTGAAAATTAAATTAACAAAACAAAATAAAATAGGAGAGATATTCCACTAACAATTCTCAGGCTTTGTTGTGTGGGCTCAGCATTTTCCAGGACTCTGTGGGTGTGTCTTACGATTTTCCTACAGTTTTTGTATTTTACAGTGTGTGTGTGTATGTGTGTGTGTTTCTCGCCTCCTGGGTTGCTGAGTGCACACTGGATTTGTCATCTGCTCCAGGAACTCATCTCCAGAACTGTTCCACTTCTCTGCTCATGCCCTTCAACAAACTTAAATTGCTAGACACCAATCACATGTATGGAAATGTCCTGGAGGGAAGTTTAGGGCAGGCCTAAGGAGCTTTTTTTAAAAAACAACAACAACAACCTCATAAAGCTCCTTTCTATAATAAATTTGCTCTATTTCAATAGGTAAAGGTAAAGGGACCCCTGACCATTAGGTCCAGTCGTGACCAACTCTGGGGTTGCGGCACTCATCTCACTTTATTGGCCGAGGGAGCCAGTGTACAGCTTCCGGATCATGTGGCCAGCATGACTAAGCCGCTTCTGGGGAACCAGAGCAGCACATGGAAACGCCGTTTACCTTCCCGCCGGAGTGGTACCTATTGATCTACTTGCACTTTGACGTGCTTTCGAACTGCTAGGTTGGCAGGAGCAGGGACCGAGCAATGGGAGCTCACCCCGTTGCGGGGATTCGAACTGCCAACCTTCTGATCGGCAAGTCCTAGGCTCTGTGGTTTAACCCACAGCGCCACCCGCGTCCCTTTTTATTTCAATACCATACCATAAAAGGAAGACTTGCCGATTTTCCTTCTGCAGCAGCAAAATTAGCAGTTGTGAGAAACAGGAAGTCAGAGCAGGATTTTGACTACAACTTTGGTTCGGAATACAAAGTTCCTTGAAAAACTGAGCAACAACAGTGTGAGAAAGGCTAAGTTTGAAGGAATTTGGTTTGTATGTTGTGTGAAAGAGATAAACTTTCAGAGGTGACCATGGATCTTTGTGGAGAGTTAGGTTCCAAAGTTAGAATGACCCTAGAGACAGGAAAAATAGGATTGTTTCACTGTGTAGTGTTTCTGTTCTTTTTGCTGTAAATGTGAATCAGAACTGTTGTGCAATCACTTGGAAAACCAGTGAAAACATCCCCACCCTAAAAAGACCTGTAAATGGTCAGAAAAACAAATTACCCCATTTTCTTGTGAAATTGCAACCACAACACATCTTGTAAAAAGTGCAGTTAGCTGCCTGGCTTTCAGTTTTGAAGCATATTGATGTTTCAGTTTTCCTCAAATGAAAATGAAAACCCCAGACACGTTTGACTGGTTTCTTTCCCCCACAGCTGCCTTTGTCTTTTTGTTTTTTGGGTAAGGCTAGAAGAGAGCTTGGCTGCCAACCGCACCAGCTGTTTGGAATGAAGCTCAGTTGTACTTCAGAAGGGTGGAGCTGGAAGAACAGAAGTAAGGAGGGGGTTTTTTTCCGCTCTGGAAGCCGCAGAGAAAGAGGAAGAAATGTGGGTGGAAGACAGAGCCACGTGAGAAGCTGAAAAACAAACACATCTCTGAGGAAGGCTGTGAGCACACCTCCTGTTTTTGTAGGAAAGGAGCTGGAAGAGGTTGCCCTCAGTCTGACCCTATGATAACCTGGAGCTCTTAGGTCTAACATGGACTGCTCTAAATACTGTCCACTGGTGTAAGAGGAGGCTGAGAATGCTTTGAGGTCATGGAAATAAATAAATTTTCAAACACCGTATTTTTTGTGCCATAAGACGCACCTGACCATTAGACGCACTTAGTTTTTAGAAGGGAAATGCAAGAAAAACAATATTTTTAAAGGGAGCGCTGAGCAGAGCCTGTGTGCATCCCAGGCTCTGCTCAGCGCTCCCTTTCACGAGCCGCGTGGAGCTCCACACGGCTCGTGAAAGGGAGTGTGGCTCTTGGGGGCTTTTCCGGGAGGTGGGAGAAGGGACTGCGGGGCTGCCATCTGCCCCTTCCCCCATCTCCCGCAAAAGCCCACAGGAGTCACGGTCCCTTTAAGGAGCGCGCGGTTCCTGCGGGCTTTTCTACGAGGAGGGAGAAGGGACTGACTGGCCGCGTCAGTCCCTTCTCCCTCCTGGGGAAAAGCCCGCAAGTGTGTGTGCGGCTCTTGGAGGCTTTTCCCGCCTGCCTCCCACCTGCATTCGCTCCATAAGACGCACACACATTTCCCCTTACTTTTTAGGAGGGGAAAAGTGCATCTTATGGAGTGAAAAATACGGTACCTGGAATAGAATAGGATTAAGTACATTCCATGGAGTTCAATGGAACTTAAAGAAGAAGAGACCTGTTGGATCAGATGCCTATGCAAAGCCCGCAAGCAGGACCCAAGTGCAAATTCAAGGCAACTGGTATTTAGAGGCATACTTCCTCTGACAATGGATGGGCTTCCTGGGACCCCTGAGATCTCCCAATGCAATGAGACTGCTGTGTGTGTAGCAAAAGGAGAAGCCTCAAAATGATGTTCAGGCTGCAAGACTGTCCCCACTTGCCTGCAAATAAGCCACATGGAACTTCACGGGACTCACTTCTGAGTAAGACATAGGCAGAATTATATTGTCAAAGGGAGACAGTCCGGCTTTGAGTGAACAACTGAGTGAACAATCTCTTTGCCCAGGAAGAAAGTGATATGCCAAACTATATTGGGTGCACAATATTTTCTAATACAGTGGTACCTCGGGTTAAGTACTTAGTTCGTTCTGGAGGTCCGTTCTTAACCTGAAACTGTTCTTAACCTGAAGCAACACTTTAGCTAATGGGGCCTCCTGCTGCCGCCGCGATGCTGGAGTACAATTTCTGTTCTCATTCTGAAGCAAAGTTCTTAACCCGAGGTACTATTTCTGGGTTAGCGGAGTCTGTAACCTGAAGCGTATGTAAGCTGAAGCGTATGTAAGCTGAGGTACCACTGTATGTACTGGTACATTCACGTCCAGCACCCATTTTGAGGCATTGCCTCTTTTTTCTTTGCTTTTGCTTCTTGTTCTGGTCAGTAAGATCATCTAAAGAAAGTAAGCTCCACAAATAATAGCGTATAAGAATTTTACTATTATCTGTTTGTCTATATTAATAGGCAGATTATGCAAACAGCAAAACATCCAGCCTTTAAACCCCTCTGTTCTTTGGGAATAAATTAATTGGTGCTCCTGTCGAAGTCCTGGCTGGTTTCTGTAACATCTTAATAATTCCCTGTCCATCTGGCTGGGTTGTTAACATGATCACCCCTGAGCACTCTCTCCCACTTATTTGCCCCCCTGGTATACTCCAGAGCTTAGAGCAAGGGTCAGCAACCTTTTTCAGCTGTGGGCCGGTCCACCATCCCTCAGACCATGTGGGGGGCTGGACTGTATTTTGAAAAAAAATATGAATGAATTCCTGTGCCCCACAAATAACCCAGAGATGCATTTTAAATACAGAGGTACCTCGGGTTACATACGCTTCAGGTTACATATGCTTCAGGTTACAGACTCGGCTAACCCAGAAATAGTACCTCGGGTTAAGAACTTTGCTTCAGGATGAGAACAGAAATCATGCTCTGGCGGCGTGGCAGCAGCAGGAGGCCCCATTAGCTAAAGTGGTGCTTCAGGTTAAGAACAGTTTCAGGTTAAGTACGGACCTCCGAACGAATTAAGTACTTAACCCGAGGTACCACTGTAAAAGGACACATTCTGCTCATGTAAAAACACGCTGATTCCTGGACCGTCCGCAAGCCGGATTGAGAAGGGGATTGGGCCTCGTCCGTTCCCCGGGCCTTAGTTTGCCTACCCCTGGCTTAGAGCAAGAACAAGCTGAGAGACTGCTCGAATGCAAATGAAGGAAAGATCCGACTGAATACCACCGAACACTGGTGAGGGGTCATCACTAAGCCTACCTAGGGGCAGTGAAGTCAGCAAAGAAGGTATTTTGAGGATAAAATCTCTTGCATCCACCGCAATCTTGAATCCCCTGCGATTGCGGATGAATCTCATGGGGTGTCCAGAGCACAGTCCAGTTCTGCTGTGTTGGATGAGTTTCTGTTGGTAAGGCTCGAGGATGTGGTCAAGGTGCTTGGATCAGTCAGGGTGACCACGTGTGCTGTAGAGCAGGCATGTCCAACAGGTAGATCGTGATGGATCACTGGACATCTGTGGTAGATCATTGGCTCTCCCCAAAGAAGCTGAACAACTGTGGCAACATTTTACCTCCTCCCTGAAAAACTCAGCAACTTTGACCCGAACCCCCAAAAAGGGGGTAGATCACTGCCAGTTTTTAACTGAGAGTAGATTGCAGTCTAGGGACGCGGGTGGTGCTGTGGGTTAAACCACAGAGCCTAGGACTTGCTGATCAGAAGGTCGGCAGTTTGGATCCCCACGACGGGGTGAGCTCCCGTTGCTCGGTCCCTGCTCCTGCCAACCTAGCAGTTTGAAAGCACGTCAAAGTGCAAGTAGATAAATAGGTACTGCTCCAGCGGGAAGGTAAATGGCTGTTTGAAGAATTGCTGTGTCGTCTGATATGTTCACCCACAACTTAACACCCCCAGAGTCAGTCACGACTGGACCTAATGGTCAGGGGTCCCTTTACCTTTACCTTAGATCGCAGTCTCTTGGGAGTTGGCAACCCATGCTCTAGACCCTTGCCCCTCTTGGCTGTTAAAAACCAGCAGGGAGGGGACAGCTGACTGGATCAGGGAGGTGGTTCATACTTCTTTACGAGGAGTGGGGGGGGGGTCCCTGCTTGTTTGAAGGAGGCAGTGGTAAAATCACTCCTTAAGAAACCCTCTCTGTATGGATGTTATAGTGACAGGCAAGTGTCAGGCTTGCTTCTGTGAGGAGGGCATTAGTTACAAGGAGAGGGTCCCACCACCAAAAAGGCTCTCTTTGTTTTGTTTGGTGGGGGAACCTGGAGAAGCCTCTCTGACTAAGACCTTTAAGCTTAACCTTTTTTTCATTTTGTGTGAAATAGGTAGCTTGGGTGGGAGGATATGGAAATCATCAGGAAAGAAAGAAAGAAAGAAAGAAAGAAAGAAAGAAAGAAAGAAAGAGAGCAAGGAAGGAACAATGTGTTTAAACATGAAGGCTGTTGTAGATGACCTTTGGGGCCCTTCCATCTTGCCATTCTATGATTCTATAAAGGCTAAAAGTCCAGGTATTACAGTAAATTACGTCGAGCACAAATGTAAACAAGAGCTTGAACGGTTGGCCTCCCCACCCCCTTCGCTTTCGGTGGGAGGAGAAACTATTACAAATACTTCAGATACCTTTCCTTTCGTTTGAGGATTAGACCTATCGACGTAAATAAAGCTAGGTTTCATTTCCTTTAGCAGCTGCTCTATTCAAAGTGCGGAAACTTGTAAGTTTCTGTCTCTGCAAGGTCACGCGGCCACAGTGGATTTCTCTGCAGTGCTTGGCAATGAGCCTATCTACATCCTTTCACAAAGGATTTGCACCAAGGGCAGGTGAGCTGGCTTTAGAACGCCCTTCCCCCATCCAGTTTTGCCAACAGATTGGTACACATTAACCATTCAGTTTTACAGAATATTAACTGTAATGAGGCAGGGCTCTGCTCTGCTGCATATATAAGGATGTCGGAGAAAACATGTTCTCCCTAGCAGAGAGCATGTGTTGCGGTGGGGGATACAGGCCACCCCATTGTTGCTGGGCGGATTTGCGGAGGGACCCAGGCAGTGAACTGGTTAATCGGGTCACTGGGGAGAATTACTTGTTGCCAATTTTGAAGGAGGGGTCAGAGGTTTTAAATGCTGGACACCCAGCTTTGGGCGTCCTCTTGGCTGCTTGCACCGGATCACCCACCCACCCTCCCTGAATTGGGGGGGTTGTTCGCTTGACCTTGCTATGCCTGTCATGGGGTCGTCTGCCTTGAGGCAGGGGCCTGGTAGGAATTTGTCCATTTGGCTGATTGGCTGGTGCCATTTGGTTTTGCCTACTGCGTAGCAAATCGTCACAACTTGTAAGGTTGGCGGTCAGGCATTGGTTAAAATTGGTTGGTGGAGGGGTAAGTGCCTACCCCTCCAATGGTGGTGCGGAAAGGGAATTCCGTTAAAGGAATCCAGGGGCTTGCCATTCTTTTCGTCCTTGTCCCTGGCATCGGACTTGGGCCGGGCAAGCCACCAGGAGCATGAGGGTGAGAAGTGAGGGACTGAGGCCCAGCTTCATTTTCTCCCCCAAAATTGTTTCCCTGCCTGGCTTTCGCTGGAATCCAGAAGTCAGTTCTGTCCCCTGGGCAAGGACAGATAGTCGGAACCAATGCCTAAGCAACCACTCACTTGGGTGTATTTAAATAAAGGTGTGGCCAAAATCGTGCCAAAACCCCAAACCAAAACTGATGTGTGATGTGTGAGTTATTGGGGGGTGGCTTGGGGACCTCGACACGCAATACATTCTGTGTACACTGACTGAAAGCAGCTTTCCAGGATCTCCTAGCCCTACCAGGAATTGCCAGGGAATAAACCTGGGACGTTCTGCATGCCAAGCAGGTGTTCTGCCACTGAGTTATGGCCACAAAATCTGAGAACACTCCAAGCCATACAGGGGATATAAAACAGCATTCTGTGAAATGGTATTTGCAGGCCACTCAGGAAGTAGCTGGTGGTTCAAGGTGATTCTGGGCCTCAGAGACTACGGTGTCGTACCCCACCCCCTGCCCCCAGCAGTATCCCAGTTGACACAAAAGGTAGTGTAGAACAACCTTTTGTTAGAAGGCAAGGGAATTAAAAAAAAAAATTAGAAAAATAATTTTAAAAATAATTACAGTGGTACCTCAGGTTACAGACACTTCAGGTTACAGACTCCGCTAATCCAGAAATAGTACCTCAGGTTAAGAACTTTGCTTCAGGATGAGAACAGAAATCACGCGGCGATGGCAGGAGGCCCCATTAGCTAAAGTGGTACCTCAGGTTAAGAACATTTTCAGGTTAGGAATGGACCCCCAGAACGAATTAAGTTCTTAACTCGAGGTACCAATGTAATTACTACTCCTTACATTTTAGCCAGCATAGCTGCAATTTGTTTGCAGTGATTAAAAACCTTCTGTGGCTAATCATATAAAACTTCTAGCTGATTGATGCACTCACTCCTAGATTCAGATTCTAACTCCTAATGTGCATTTTATATCTGAATGTAGGTGCTTCAAACAGAAAGGGGGTGTTGCTGTTTCTAAGTTTCTTCTCCATAGCTTTGAGGAACAGCTTGTCGCTGTTCACATTTGCCTTTCATCTCATGAACAGTAGCTATTGCCGTTTTGGTTCCGTTCCGGCTGTTCCTTTCCCCACAGCAACAACCCTGCAGCATAAAAGGGCAACCTTTACCCCAATAAAGTAAGCCACATTGCAACAATACTGACTCATCCTGTTTGGTTCACCCCCACTCCAAGCCAGATAACCACATCTGCTGTTATGTCGCAGTGCGATTCTCCCCTCTGTTCCCAAAACAACATCATTTGGGCACGTTCAAAGCCAAGGGGACACCTTCCCACCGGTAGCTCCTCCATGCCCTGGGATCAAGCAGAATAATATTCAGTGGTACCTTGGGTTACAGACACTTCAGGTTACAGACGCTTCAGGTTACAGACTCCGCTAACCCAGAAATAGTACCTCGGGTTAAGAACTTTGCTTCAGGATGAGAAGAGAAATCGCAGCACAGCCGCAGCAGGAGGGCCCATTAGCTAAAGTGGTACCTCAGGTTAAGCACAGTTTCAGGTTAAGAATGGACCTCCAGAACATATTAAGTTCTTAACCCGAGGTACCACTGTAGATGTGCTTCATTCTTTCTTATATGGTGTCCGTAGCTGGATACTGGTGTAGGTCAGGATTAACAAACACGGTGTCCGTGAAGATAACTCTTTCTTTGAATAAACCAATACAGCACAGGCCTAGTGATCCCAGTAGGGAACTGGTTGCAGAAGGATGGGGAGACTCCCTGGATTATTCAGCAAGTAGTACAGTGGTACCTCGGGTTACATACGCTTCAGGTTACAGACTCCACTAACCCAGAAATAGTACCTCGGGTTAAGAACTTTGCTTCAGGATGAGAACAGAAATCGTGCGGCGGCAACGGGAGGCCCCATTAGCTAAAGTGGTACCTCAGGTTAAGAACAGTTTCAGGTTACGAATGGACCTCCAGAATGAATTAAGTTCTTAACCTGAGGTTCCACTGTAGTAGGATTCCTTCAGCATTCTTCGGTTGTTGATGATCCAGTTTCCATTAATGTAGAATCATAGAGTTGGAAAGCCCTGTGAGGGTCGTTCTAGTCCAAACCCCTGAGATGCAGGAAACTTGTTGCCCAATGTGGGGTTTGAACCCATGGACCTGAGATGAAGAGTCTCACGCTCTGCGGATTGAGCCAGCGAGAGGTCTACTGAAAGAGGAAAAGAGAAGGTACCCTAAAATACTACACCTATCAACAGCAGTTCTGATCCTGCATTTGCATATACGGTGATTTCCTATGGGCCAAGTGAAATCGAGGATTTCACTTGGCCCATTTCTCATCCTCTAGATGAGAAACCTTTGCTGAAAGGGTTTGATACAATGGTGAGAAGGTGCTGGCTTGTCTTTCGAAGAGTATCAACAAGGTTTCTCTCTTTGCTTCTGCTGCAAAACATTTGCAGAGGCAATTTGCAGGGGCAATTTAGAATAAGAGATATTATTTGATCAACTTTCTAACAGTCCTCAGCTTAAAAAACCCCAAAAGCCGACAGAAGGCCTATTGGTTCACATATTTTATCTGTGGCTAAAGGATCATGAATCACTTCCATCATTTGCATTGGTGTAAACCTCTGGAATGTATTTAGTATAGCTAGCTATTTAGCTCTATTCCCCAGTATATTTTATCTTATTGCTATGGTTAGTGGCCAATGCAAATAAAGATTCTATCTATCATCTATCTATCTATCTATCTATCTATCTATCTATCTATCTATCATCTATCTATCTATCTATCTATCTATATCTATCTATCTATCATCTATCATCTATCTATCTATCTATATCTATCTATCTATCTATCTATCTATCTATCTATCTATCTATCTATCATCTATCTATCTATCTATCTATCTATCTATCTATCTATCATCTATCTATCTATCTATCTATCTATCTATCCAGATGGTGGCTCTGCTAGGGCCAGTTCTTCCTTTGGGGAGTACTGGGACCAATTACTGGAAACACTTGTGTGACATTGTGAAACAGCATGAAAAGTCACTCAGGCATTTCACGGCATACAGCATTTGGGTAGAAACCCCATCCAGGTGTGGACTATATAAATGCATTTATGCAGAACGTCACTGCATCATAAACCAAGGAATTCAGCAATGGAGGGGTGTGTTCAAATGCCTACTGGCTAATACATTGTTAAATATAGGAACTCACTGTGCTGCTTTATATGCCTGCTAAAAACAAGGCAGTACAATGTAATAAGTATGTGCAATGTGATTAAAAGAAGAGCAGGGATCAGAACAGTTAAGTTGGACATGCTCTGATAGTGCAAAGGGATATACAACTTGAAGGACTTGTGCTTCAAGTTCGATTTCCCTACATTTCCTCAGAGGTTCCCATCCTGCAAAGACTGATCAGAAACAGGACCCGACCTTCATGTTGGTTTCTGTTTCCCTCACTGAGCAACAGCTGGTAGTCACAAGACTATGTTTTCATTCCACAGTCCAGATACTGTTGGATTCCCACGGGAAAGGGAGACGGGATGTGACGTTTACTGGTTTCCTGGTTTTTTTGTACTGTCGTTTCTTTGTTGGAGTTGGTCTCTGCTTCCCACAGAGACAAGATGTATATTTGTATGCTCTCAGCATAGCTTAGAAATAAACCATAGAAGAAGAAGAGTTTTGAATTTGATATCCCGCCTTTCACTCCCCTCCAGGAGTCTCAAAACAGCTAACATTCGACAAAGAACATTTTATCTGTGGTCACACCATCATGTAAATCCATTGCATAATCAGTATATTCTCAAAATAAAACCGTGTTCTTGTTTTCTCTCACTACGGTGGTATTTGAAATACCCTTCAAGCACACATTTTTATTTTCAGCCTCCCAAATGCCAAGGCATCTCAGCAAAAAGATACAAGCTGGATATTTCTGTTGTCATCCGTTTTGGTCATAGAATCACAGAACTGCCGAGCTGGAAAGGACACGGGGGGTCATCTTGTCCAAATTCTGGAATCTCAACATATGGGTCCCCCATCCAATTTGAAACCATAGTAGATGTTGCTTCACTTTGCAAATATGTTAACAGGTTTGGGGTTTTTTTAAATCAAAGCCAGCATTGAACCATCATGGATGCATGATGGAGTTTGTTGAATTCAGCAGTGCTAAAATAACAATAAATAATATGTGATAGGATTTGGGGCAGCCCAGTGCACAGATATCTAAACATGTTTCTAATTTGCATTTCCAGTGTGCGGCATAAAGGATATTTTGCATGAAGGCATATGGAGCATAAATAATAATAATAATAATAATAATAATAATAATAATAATTATTATTATTATTATTATTATTATTATTATTATTATTTATTATACCCCACCTTTCCCCCCCAACAGAGACACAAGGCAGCTTATAGATAAAATGTTGTTGTTTGTTGTTTAGTCGTGTCCGACTCTTCGTGACCCCATGGACCAGAGCACGCCAGGCACTTCTGTCTTCCACTGCGTCCCGCAGTTTGGTCAAACTCATGTTTTTAGCTTCGAGAACGCTATCTAACCATCTTGTCCTCTGTCGTCCCCTTCTCCTTGTGCCCTCCATCTTTCCCAACATGAGGGTCTTTTCCAGGGAGTCTTCTCTTCTCATGAGGTGGCCAAAGTACTGGAGCCTCAGCTTCACGATCTGTCCTTCCAGTGAGCACTCAGGGCTGATTTCCTTAAGAATCTTCTTGCAGTCCATGGGACTCTCAAGAGTCTCCTCCAGTACCATAATTCAAAAGCATCATGGTAAAATAGATAAAATATTTTTATCTATTTTATTTATAGATTTTATCTATTTTATTTATAGATAAAATAGGAACAGCTAAAAACATAGACAAAAATCTTTTTTTAAAAAATTAAATATTAATAGCATATATCATCTATTGAAAATTTACAGGTAATTACAATTTAAAAATGGATTTTCAGATTGAGGCTCCAACATACCAAAGTTTGCGGATGTCAATCTTTGAGTAGTTTGGACAGAAATATGAGGTGTTACAATAGTGATTGGATTTGATCCACAGTAAGTTACTTGCATTTAGTTTCTACTGAAATCAGTGGGACTTAAATTCAACGGACAGCTTAATCCTATACATGCTTCCTCCGAAGGAGACAGCTCTCTGACCCATCCGTAACAGTGGTTAGGCATATGGAAACCAAAGACGAGGTCTGTTTAAGTGGTGGTCCTATATTTATGGAATATGCTCCCCTAAGGATGTGGGTAGACAACCAAACCCGGACGATAGGTTGAAAACTTAATTTCCCCACTCCACACAGACCAACTTTATAGGGATCACCCACATTTCCTAATACTGTAATGACATCAAGTAATTAAAAGCATAGCTGTTAACGTTTCCCCCCTTTTAAAGGGAAATTCCCTTATTCCCTGAATAGGATTCCTCTCGAGAAAAGGGAAAAGTTGACAGCTATGATTAAAAGGTGTCAAGAGTTCAAAAGGGGTCACTGAACTTATCAGTGGTTACAGCAAGAGCCTTTAAAATGAGCTCATTGGTGCTTTGCAAAGGGATTTGCTGTAACTGCTAAATTCATTGGAGATCCCAGAAAGCCCCTTTGAAGTCTGCTTAGAGAGCCAACCTGCAAACATCCTGTTTTGCCTCAGCAAAGAAAGCGCTGTTTGGAGAAAAGCAGTTTGTATCCAAACTGTTTCCTGCAGAAGGAGAAAAGGGAAAGCACACCCGCTCAGCAGTGGGGCTTCTTGCCAGTGACGACCACTTTAGGTTTCTGATTCTAATAAAAAGTTAAATACCTGTGTAGGGCAGGTAGGCATGGTTTGGTCAATAACAGTCAAATGGGGGGATCCATGTTGGGCCTAATTGATATTGAGGGCCAGAGGCACTCTTCCATCACCCTAATAATTTTTTTAAAGACTCTCATATCAGCTTTTAATCAGATCCACATTTCATCCATTTTTATCCAGTGCCCCCTCCCCATTTTAAAGGGGGCTAAATTTTGCCTTAAATTGCTTCTGCGTGGCTTTTGCAGGGTGCCTTATGACATTTGCCCTAATGATATAAACCTTATAATGCAATTTATACCTGTGTGGGTGTGTGTTTGATTAAAATTTGTTTTACAATTTCAAATAAACATTATACATACTTAAAATATCAGTGACTTCCCTTCTTTCTTTCCATGGTTCATTTTGCATATCTTATATCTCTGCATATTTTACAACAGCTCTACCAGTTTTTCATTATTACATCCATCACAGATTATTTACACTGTTGAATTTATCTTAACACTGCCAGCGTTTTCAGCTGTAGTTATTTTCCATATACTCAATAAACATTTCCTAATCTTCTTTAAACATATGTCATTCTAGTTCTTATTCTATATGTTAAGTCTGCAGGTTGTGCATATTCTGCAAACTTAAGTTGCCAATCTACTTTCGTTGGGACCTCACTCTTTTTCCATTTGGGGACTAACAAAGGAGGGGCTGCAGTTGTTGCATATATAAATAATATTTTCTGACACCTGGGGATTTCAGTCTGGGTTATCCCCAACAGAAAGGACTCTGGGGTTTTGTTTTTTTGGCAAAGTAATTTTAAACCATTTTTTCCAATTCATTATAAATCATTTCCCAATATTCCTTTGCATGTCCATCACATATGAAAGAACATTCCCTCCAGCACACTTCTAGCACCTGTCTGATTCTGCCCTGGAAATCTTAGCAAGCCCACTCCGAGTTAGAGACCACCTGTGAATCACTTTCAGATAGTTCTCCTTCAAAGAACAACATCATGCTGTAGATTTCAAGTCGCTTCCCCAAAGTTTCTCCCAGAAGTGAAAAATCTCTCTTGTGTCCTATACAGTAATGCAATTTGCTTCTGAGACAGGGAACCCTGGACAAGAGAGACAGGCAAATCACAGGGTGGAAGGTCGACTAGAAACTGATTTTTTACACCCAGCCATAGCTGTCAACTGTCCCTTATTTGGCGGGAAACTCCCGCTGCTGTCCCTTATTGATGATGTCCCTTAAATTTCCCAGGTTTCATGCTCGCCCGCCTAGGGAGGGAAGCAGCGGCTCGGGGGTCCTCCGCCACAAGAGAGAGCGTGCGCACAAGCTGCCGTGTTTCCATCTCTCCCTTTTCCCCCTCGGGGCGCATTGTGAGGAGACGGGTGGCGGTGGGCGGGCAGGCAGCCCCTCTCTTGCGAGACTTCCACCATGCTGCCAGGGGAAGCTGGAGGCAGCAGCGGTGGCGGCGGCTGAGGAGGCGGCCTGAGGGAGAAGGAAGAGGAGGGGATGGGGAGGGATGCAGAAGGGTGGCACTTCAGCGGCCGCCATGGTGCCGCAACCGCCTCATGCCGGGCTCGCGGGCAGCATGGGCGAGAGTCTCTCTCCCTCCCTCCTCTCTTGGGCGGGGAAGGGCCGATGGAACTCCTCGCGCCAGGACGACGGCAGCCCCAACGTGCTGCTTAGCATCCCCTCCAACCAGTGCAGCATCTTAATGTAGTGATTTCCCCCTCTGCATCCCTTTCATAACTCTATTTTTATAAATCATTTGTCCAGCCACAGTTCAAATTTTTACGACAAGTTTTCTGTCAAGCCTACCAATGTATGTAACTCCTTACAATAGCTTTCCAACTAAATTATAAAAGAGGACCTCTTCCTGGTTTCTAATTCTGCCTGTAAGCTTTGCCATCTCGACGTCGTTCATCAGTTTTGTCTGCACTCTTCTTTGGTTGGAGTTGTTGACCCTTAGGATCATCTAGTCCAGTGTTTTTCAACCACTGTTTTCAACACTAGTGTGCCACGAGATGTTGCCTGGTGTGCCGTGGGAAAAATGGAAACATTCGAAAGATTTAAAAATAAAGTATTTTATAATTTTTCATAGTTCTGTTTACTTACTATTTCATAATAATTATAAAATACTTTCTTTGTGCTTAATTGATTCCTATTCAAGAGAATTACTTTATATATAGTCAATATAGGCACACAGTTAAATTTTTTAACATTTTCTAATGGTGGTATGCCATGTGATTTTTTTCATGAAACAAGTGTGCCTTTGCCCAAAAAATCTTGAAAAACACTGATCTAGTCCGACCCCCTGCAAAACACAGTCAGTGGCAGCCAAAGCAGCCTGGCTCCATCAGTGCCTGATTTCTGTATAAGCTAAGCAAAATCCCTTATTTGGGCTGCTGATCCCTTATTTTCCAGGCTGCTGGTGCCTTATTTTCAAATCTGTAAGTTGACAGCTGTGTGCACCCAGCTCCCAGGCGCTGCGCTGGAAGGCGGGGAAGCGTCGGCGGAACTGGGAAAAGCTTCATATTCGCTTTCGCTTTCGCCGAAAGGAAACACGCTGCCTGCGAGGAAGCGCCCCTTTCCCCGAAATGACGTCGCGGGGGCGGGGCTGGCCCGCGGCTTGTGCTTCTTCGGCTTCCACCCGCGCGCGCCTTCTCAGAATGGCTGGCTTGCTTGATGCGCAGCAGCTGAGCGGCGGCAGCTCCCGCTTTGGCCGGGCGCGCGCGCCTTAAAGCAGCGAGGAGCGCCGCGCGCCGCCTCGCCTGGGGGCCCCGCCGGGTTACTTCCAGTCCAGGAAGAAAAGGAAGGAGAGGCGCGTCTTTTTGCATCAACGTAGGTATATGCATGCGCGCACGGGGCATGTTTTGTGTTTAGCAAACGAACTAGCCCCAAATCGGAAGCAGCGTTTCCTTGCGCGGGTGTGTTGACCCTGGGGCAATGGAAGCAAGTGGTTTGAATCGCTTCCCCCTCTCCCCTCGTCACTTTTTAAATTTTTGCCACGTAAACCCCAATCCTGCACGCCCATTGTTAAGGTGGAAGAAATTTTGGGGGTTTGCGTTTCCTTGGGTTGCAGGATTCGCGTGAGAGCTGAGCCTCAGGGTGCAATCCTTTTCGAGATTAAGTTTCCTGGAGCTCCCTGGTAATTGGTTTAATTTCTGTGCGGAAATGCACAGTCAACAGCTGTGAGTCATGGGCGACAGGGAAGTTAAGTTGGGTTTTAAGTATAACTAGAGGGTAAGCAAGCAAGCGGACCAAAGGAATCAGGCATGGTCCCACAGGTTTTTTGGGTGTTTCTGCAGGGCTGGAGTGGCTAAAACCTGCTTCTTTTCACATATTTGTTGGACTACAATTCCCATCATCCATGACCACTGGCCAGGACTGATGGGAATTGGAGTCCAACATAATCCGGCGAGCGAAAGATTAGGCCCTTGCCTTGCAGAAAAGTGGCTGGCAGTTGCCTCACTGATAGCCAGCGTAGGTTGTAAGAAACATAACTTCCAGCACTGCCCAGGTTAGATAAAAAAATATTTGCCTCCTTCCTGCCAAGGCACACACTGTGAGAGAACATGTCCTCTTCAGACCTAGGCTGTTTTTTCTTTCAACTTGGATTGAAACTGGTTTGGAGGAGTCTGCATTGAAACAGTATTTCGGTTCCACTTGTGTAGGCTGCTCTCCCAAACCAGAGTAAAAGGAAGTGTGTACACATCCTTCGTAGGAAAACGAACATAAACGTTGGTGGTGACGTCTGACCCAATTGACTAATGTTGGTGGCTTGGCTCTTTCAGAATAGTTGTCCTGCAAATAAAAAAAAGAAGTATGAGAGCTTCGACCAACCCTCGCGCTTGCAAACTAACAGAAGCTGGTCCAGGAAAAGTGAAGTGTCCCTGTTAGACACATCAGCTGGTTTCTGTGCAACTTTGTGAGGCCTCTGAGTTGGCCTTTGGTGGGGGGGGGCATTGAAAGTCTGTTGAGAACTGAGAAGTTGATAGCACGCTAAATGCAGTTTTCAAAGAAGGATGCAGGGCATTTTGAAAACTAGCGTGGAGTCTGGTGTCTTTTGAAAAGGCTGTCATGTTTACTGTAGGCCAGAGCCCATTTTATGAGACGCATGAAGGGGGTCATTAAAGATATGTTGTTGTTGTTGTTGTTGCTGTTGTTTAGTCGTTTAGCCGTGTCCGACTCTTTGTGACCCCACGGACCAGAGCATGCCAGGCACTTCTGTCTTCCACTGCCTCCCACAGCTTGGTCAAACTCATGCTGGTATATAAAGATATAGTTCCACATTATTCTGTCTCTAGTTTGTACCATGTCCGTTAGAAATTATGGTAAATGTTACATGCATGTCATATGCTCTTCATTGAGGAAAACAGGGTAGAGAGGCAACTTCGCCTTTGTCTTTTAATTTTGCAAGAGTTTTGCTCCTTTCTGAAATCGTAAGGCATGTTACAAAAGTTGTTCCCTTTCCCCCATCCTTGAATTCCCTCTGCTGTTCCTTTGAATGTTGGCTGGGCCATGTTTTGCAAATGCAAAGTATGACTTCCAAAGAAGAAAAGCTTGTATACATTTATTTTAATAGCGGAAATTTTAACCAGCCTAGAAATAGTAGTGGTGTGATTGTTATCAAGTCAACATTTTAAAAAACCCACTTTGCTTTTCTTGCACGCAGAACAATTACCTGAAACTTTCTGGCAACTTTTAAATATTTGTAAGTAAAGCTGTTTCCTAAAAAGATTGACTGCTTAGGTTATGTTTTTCTCAAGGGCTTTGGTTTTGAATTTGGAACAGCCTTTCTTCAAGCGGAGATGAACTTGGAATTTTTTTATTTGTATTTTATAGCACCATTATAAAACTTCAGCTGAAAAACTAGAGTGCATGTTTGGAGAGTTGGCTTCTTCTAGATCAAGTTAGTTTAGCTCTTTAATAATTGCATTAGCAATGTGTTCCTGTATAGAAGCAACTGGGAATCCCTGGCATTACTGCAGAAAAAAAAATGTTGCCAATAACAAAGCAGTAAAAATCTGCATTGGAAAACAAGCAGTCAAGCCAAACAATGTTAGTAACCATTCGCTGGATCCTCTAGGGATTGAATATTATCTAAGTTTTGGCATGGAAGTGCAAAACTGTACAGTTTTGTTCCTACTACTTGTTGTTTGCAGGCAGATTGTTCTTATCTAAAGCAAGGGCATTTTGAAAAAATGTTACGGTTGTCTTTACTGCTTTAGTTTAAAGTGCGATAGCACTGTCCAGAAGCCGTCTACCATACTGACCTTTTAGTCAGCCAACAAGCCTGAAGCAAACCAATGTTAACTGCTTTATACTGTGAAGTATTGAGTTCCCTTAATATACAGGTGATTTATGAAAATGTGTTTCTTTTAAATAACAATGCTTCCAGAATGTAAGAAAATTATTCCAGACAAACATTGCTTTATGCCACTTTCATGTGAATAAACACCCAGCAAGAAAAGATAATGGGAGAGGATTTACCCCAGCAAATTATTTCTCAAAATTACAAATACCCAAATGCAGACAGTCATTTACCCTCGCTAGATTCAACGTGCTGCCATCTGCCTTATTGCAGGGCAGATTCGAGGGTAAACCATACGTGGAACGAGTTTGCCCCTGCGGCTTGATGGAGGTAGAAACTCTCTCATGTCTTGTTACACTGCCGTTTCTACGGGGATATACGCTCGGTATTGATCACTCCTGTTGTACAAAAATCTCCAAATGGGTCCAAACTTCAATGTCTTATACTCCTGGTGGAGGACAAGGATCTAGAAATCACGCTAAGGGTGGCCAAATTCTGTGCGACTGCCATAAAACAAGCTGTACTACTAAAATGATTAAGGTTTTAAATGACAATTTTAGGTTATATTTTAGTGATCAAGATTTAATATATATATTTAACTGCCGCTATATCTGTATTGTCTCTGTTAGACCCAATTGCAATTCAGGGCATTCCTGTTGTGTTTTATGATTTTCCTGATATTGTAAGTGGGCCACTTTCATGTTCTTGCAACTTTATTTTTGCTACTCCTTACATCATTCCGTGCCCAGAAGGAAGTTCTGACTATGTCCTGGGTCCTTTTCTGTTTTTCTTCCCTCCCCTTAAATTCCCTTAAGATTCTCACGCAAATTCTATGTGGGATGGTTGAACAGGACAGGACTTTGCCCCAGGATTACAACAGAAATCACGCGATGGTGGCAGTGGAGGCCCCATTGGCTGAAGTGGTACCCTGGTTAAGAACGGACCTCCGGAACGAACGTATTTTTTGCTCTATAAGACTCACTTTTTCCCTCCTAAAAAGCAAGGGGAAATGTGTGTGCATCTTACGGAGCGAATGCAGGCTGCGCAGCTATCCCAGAAGCCAGAACAGCAAGAGGGATTGCTGCTTTCACTGCGCAGCGATCCCGCTGTTCTGGCTTCTGAGATTCAGAATATTTTTTTTCTTGTTTTCCTCCTCCGAAAACTAGGTGCATCTTGTGGTCTTATAGAGCGAAAAATACGGTAAGTTCGTAACCAGAGGTACCACTGTACAGGCAACATATGAAAAAGTTGCATGACTGCGTTGCTAACACGTATCAACAAATATTGGTTCTTTTGCCTTTGGAAGCACCCTTCCTCTCAGCTTCCTGCTTTCACCCCGGACTCCACCTTCCCACCCTAATTCTCACCCAGGTCTCAGTGCAGCCACAAAAAGTGCCGCTAGGAGAAGGGTTGCTGTGGGCATAACCCTAGTTTCCCCCTCTAGGTTTGCTTTTTATGGGCAAGTCCCGGGGTTGATGGAGCTTTCTCAAGTTGCCCACAGCTGTGTCCCATTAAACAGTCAGCTGCCCTCTCCACACCCAGTTCCAGGTGCAGTAGGTTTGGTGAGTTTGCCAGGGGCTCCCAAGGATGAAGAAAGAGTGCCCCTCCTCTCACAGTTCTTTCCCCCCCTTCACAATAATATTTATTAATTTTCATACAAAAGCATAATAAAAAAGAGAATAAACAATAATAAGAAAAAGAAAGAATATGAAACATAAAATACTCCAAACTTCCCATATATCATCACATAAGCTAAAACCTAATTAGTTAATTAAGATCCATCTTCATAAACATATTACTTGTCTTCCTCTAATCTCTTCCATCTGAATTTCCTTGTAATTAAATGCAGCAGTTTCCAATATCATTATTTCATAAAACAATATTGCAGTCATATTCAAATTTCCTAACTTTTCTTATCGTACTTTTTCCTTATTTATTTATTTAATCCTAATTTAATCCTAGGCCTAATTAGTTCTTTCAAGTGGTTACATATCTTTAATATTGCAATATTTATTCAAATAGTCTTTAAATTTCTTCCAATCTTCTTGGTGTTCCTCTTCTTTCTGGTCACGGATTCTCCCGGTGAGATCAGCCAGCTCCATAAACTCCATCATCTTCATCTCCACTCACAGATCTTCTCCTGCCTCTGTCTCCTCCTTGTCCAGCCTTTAGTGGCAAATTGTGTTCTGCCATCCGTTTCCCAGAGGATAGTGGGATATCTGCAAGGGTCCTCCTTGAACTCACAAATGAACTTTAATTTCCATATTTGAGAGTTTGTAGCAGGCATGTAAATAGCCACTGGCCTGATAAACCTGTGGTGACTAAGGCCATAACCAGATGAACGTATGTCGTCTTGATAAGCTGAGAAATGAGCTAGTCTTTGGTCCCTTCATTCCTCCTTTTGTGGTATGAGCAACCAAACCAGAAAGCCTTCCATTCAAGGCTGAAAACTATAGTTGCCAGCCTTGGAACAAGCCATGATATTATACACAACTTCAAGCCTTCCTTTAATAGCGTGGCTTGTTCTGAAGTTGGTATCCATAGTTTCTTGGTTTGGACAATATGGAAACACTGTTTAATTACAGGCTTCCTAGTTTAATTGTGGCTTGTAAAGAAAATCCTTGTTCGTATATTGGCTTATTAAGCGGAGAGATTATTGTTTTACCATTCTTAGAGCTGGTTCACACAGGCAGGAAAACTTCACAAAGGCTCCCCTCCATGTTTAGGCCACAAATAACTAACATAGGTAAGCACAGACGGTTGGGCCAGTGATTTTTCATCTTGTATGCTGGCAAAAAACACACCCAACTGTGCACTTTTTAGCAAGGTAATTTAAGTTTCTGATAGCTTTCCAGCTTGACATTCTGTTACAATAAATCCTGAAAGCACGATATTTAGATTGCCCTCCCCTTGATTTGCTGGGAGCAAACAAAAATAAATCTAGCAACCATTTCATTATACAGTATTTTGTGTGTCTGGTATTTCAGCAACCTCTTTCTACGTAGCTCCCAAGATACACTGATTTTATTTTATTTTGAAGGAAACAGCTCAAGATGTTTCCATGCACCTTCGGCAGCTAGTCCTAAGGAAAGCCTTTTTCAGTTAAAGTTGGGTTGGCATCATGACTGTTGAACTTCACTTTTGTCATTCACTGTTGAACTTCACTTTTGCCATCTTCCACCAGTAGTAGAGAGTGATGCCCATTCTGTGCAAAGGGCCATCATGGTCCCACACCTCCCTGTTGAAAAAACCTGTTGTATATCACAGTTGAGACCACAGGTGCTTTTATTGAATTTGCTACTTGCCAAGTGGCAAGTAGTTACAGTGGTACCTCGCAAGATGAAATTAATTCATTCTGCTAGTTTTTTCGTCTTGCGAATTTTTCGTCTTGCAAAGCACGGATTCCCATAGGAATGCATTGAAACCAAATTCCCATAGGAATGCATTGAAACTTGCAAGACGTTTTCGTCTTGCGAAGCAAGCCCATAGGGAAATTCGCCTTGCGAAGCAACTCAAAAAAGGAAAAACTCTTTCGTCTTGCAAGTTTTTCGTCTTACGAGGCATTCGTCTTGCGAGGTACCAGTGTACTTAGGTCCTTCCATTCTGGTTTCTGTGATGCTGGGCACAGGGAACAGTTCTACATACTGTATGCACCAAAGTATGGTTTCAGGCATCCATGATGACCAACTTGCAGATGCTGAAGGCTGAAGGAGTGGAAATGATGTTATCATTGCACCATGAGATCCTTGCCTACTGTAATTTGCTCTACGTGGGGCTGCCCTTGAAGCTGTCCCAGAAACTCCAGCGGGTGCAGAATGCTGCAGCGAGGCTCCTCACGGGGTCCCTGCCATGGGAGCATATTCACCCAGTGCTTTTCCAGCTGCACTGGCTCCCGGTGGAGTACAGGGTCAGGTTTAAGGTGCTGGTTTTGACGTTTAAAGTCCTTCACAGCTTAGGACCCTCGTACCTACAGGACCACCTCTCCCGGGATGCCCCATGGAGGACCTTAAGGTCCATAAACAGCAACACCCTAGAGGTCCCGGGCCCTAAGGAAGTTAGATTAGCCTCAACCAGAGCCAGGGCCTTTTCAACACTGGCTCCGGCTCGGTGGAACGCTCTGTCTCATGAGACCAGGGCCCTGCGGGATCTGATTTCTTTCCGCAGGGCCTGTAAGACAGAGTTGTTCCACCTGACCTTTGGCTCTTTCTTTTTTCCTTTCTCCTCCTGTGAAGAGGCTGCATCTTAATGTTTTAATGTTGTATTTTGATCTTGTTTTTTAAGTTGTATTTTAATCAACTAATTTTTATTATTGGTTGTTAGCCACCCTGAGCCCAGTCTTGGCTGGGGAGGACGGGGTATAAATAAGTTTATTATTATTGTTGTTGTTGTTGTTGTTGTTGTTGTTGTTGTTGTTGTTGTTATTCCTACCCTAGAGGCTTTGAGATAAACAGAGAGATATGGCGAAACTCACCAGAAAAATAAGAAATCAAGATAGCAAACTTTTAATAAAATAATGAAAATGGTTTATTGAATATTTACAAATAAACTGTAAACCGATAAGAACATTGGCAGAATTATTGTAATAACTTGCAGTTTTATAAGAGTGTATATTTAAAGTAGATGAATAAATCAGTAAATTAAGTTAATTTGGCATATGCAGAAAATATAAAACATAAATTTAAGGAACTGTAGGAAGAGGAAAGGAAGTCGAGTTTTGAAATGTTAAAATGATTGTAAAATTATTGAAATGTATAACGTAAAATCATAATTATTATTTTTTAAAGAGATAAACAGAGAGGTGAGCCCTATAACTTATGGTACTTTGACTTGTGTCTGTGTGGTTGACAGTTCTCTGAGAACAGCACCAAAGGGGTCGCTGGAGGAGCAAATTCTGATTACTCTCCATTTTAATTCAAAATAAGAAAAAGGAGAATATGTATCTCTCTGACCCTTTACACAAATGTTTCCTTTATCTTATTACTTTGATGCATTTGCATCTTTCGATCCCTTTTGATTTTACATGCTTCCCGTTCAGAGTTTAAGTTACAATATATCTCTGGTTAAACGGGAAGCAGCTGCTCAAGGAAAAAACATCCCAATTATAAATTATGGGGGTGAAAAGAGGGGTATAATATTTGAACTGGGCGCTATAAGCCTGTGGTGGTGAGTGTTATCTGATAATTGTCCAAGTGTGTACCTTGTACGATATGTTAGTTGAGTTAGAATATTATTATTTTTCTTTAACCAACATTTTTGCCCCTATTGAGAGAGAGAGAAGCCTTTGTTTTGGGCAATTAGTTCGAGAAAGGAGGGAACAATCTTAGCTAGAGAGCAGATGGTTTCGAGGTCATTATTCCGAGACTGGGTGGAATTTGTGTTGTGGTTTTGATAAGGAAGGTTGAAAGATTTCGGGATGAAAGTGAAGAAGAACCAGAGAAGGTAGAGAATGTTGGTGGAAGTCATAAATTTAAGAATGACTCATTTTGATGAGAGTAAAATTGTGCAGGAGTGTTACAAAAGAGAACAATTTGGAGCGTAGCTGGAGATTTGAAATGAGAAGGGTTGTATTATGGAAAATACGGAAAAACAAAGTCAGTTCCATGGAGGCAAGCTGGCTTTGGGGTTTTGAAGACTAGGCCTGTGCTTTTGAAGTGGCCTCATAGATGATGGCTTTTTTAAGGGTTTTTCCTTCTTTGATCGGCTTTTGATTTTTCTAATCCTTGTGGATTATTTTTGCTCAGGAGTCTTGCAGTGGAAGCCAATTGACCACAGTAGGTCTGGTAGATATGGATGCATTATACCCTAAAAGTCCCTGAGTCTATCCCAATATTAGGGACACACATCTATGCTAAATCTTATTTAATTTTTCTTGTATTTTTTAATTACCTTTATAATGCAGAATTTAAATTTTCTTTTTAGTGCTATTGCTTTTAACTGGACTGGAGGAAGAGGGTGCTAAGAAAATAACTGCTTTCTTGCGTACTTGAAGCAGCTAATACAAAGCCTTATATCTTATTTAGTTCTTGTAGTAGCCTCATTGTAATTGTGTTGTTTATTTATCCATGCACTCATTTTTATACATTGCGTTTATTTTGTATCATGCTTTCACTAGTAAATGAATACTTACCATTTTTCACCTTTTGTCAGTTATTTTTAATTGCTTTTTTGTTTATTTTGGAGTGGTTCTGGCTGTTTTGGTCGCTGTTTATATGCTCACTAGGCAAAATTAATATTTTTTGAATATTAATTCAGTGTGAGGGAGTCTGTTGGAGCCAAATGCTATGTTTTGCTGCAAATAAAAGGACAGAGCTTTCTCTCCCCCCGCCCCCTTTTACCACCAATGTTTCATCTCTAAAGTCCTTATTAAGGCAATGCCTTTACTAGGCCAACCAAAATATTGCAAAATAGCATCCAGTCTTTTGAGTACTCTGGAACTCATTATCAGACTAGATGGTAAACAAAGCAAAAAATAGTAGGTATTTTAGGTGCTGCAGAGGTGGCAGTAAGGAAAAGACTGGTTGTGATTGGAAAATAATGAATTTGGTTGTTTTAACAGCAGAATCCTTAAACTGAGGGCACCTGAGGGCAGGGCTTTATTTTCCAAGGAAACATTTCATTCAGCTGCTAGGCGCAGTTGTCCTTGTTGGTTTCTTTTGACTTGGCAAACCATCTAATATTAATTTTCACCTTTGCTAATATGAAGATTGCCTTAGCTCAAAAACAGAAAGGAAACAATGGAGGACTCTCTGTGCTTTGCTTAAGGATAAAGACCGAGCTGGGGAATAGCTGCTAATTTTGTAGCCCCAGAGATGGGGAATTTACCCCATTGTTACTCTTCTCATTCCCAGCAACCTGATACTTGCATAGCACCTAAAGGGCCTCGTATCATTGCCTGCGACTTCCTCTCTCCCTCAGTCTTAAAAATACCCAGAAATAGTGCTTCAGGTTAAGAACTTTGCTTCTGGATGATAACAGAAATTGTGCTCCGGCGGCGCGGCAGCAGCAGGAGGCCCCATTAGCTAAAGTGGTGCTTCAGGTTAAGAACAGTTTCAGGTTAAGAACAGGCCTCCGGAACGAATTGAGTACTTAGCCCGAGGTACCGCTGTATTTTGTTTGGGTTAATAAAGATATTACATTAATATGGACTTTGGGATTTTTCTTATGTGCCAAACTTTTTGACCTCTAAAATTGTATTTATAAAATGTTTCCTCCCACCCCCTTAATAATTTGGGCGGTGGCGGTAGAAGAAAGATGCAATTAAAATAAGGGGCAAAAACAAACCAAAGTTGGAGAGGGCAGGTTTCTCCTCAGCTCCTGCTGCAAAAGGCTTCCTTCCTGTGACGCCTTGTGTCCTTTTATGTTTGATCTAGATCCAGTGTTTTCCAGACTTGGGCCTGTTTTGGTCTCCACCATCTCTAGCTAGCAGGACCAGTGTTCAGGGAGGATGGGAGTTGCAGTCCAAAAACAGCTGGAGACCCAAGTTTGGGAAACGCTGGTCTAGATAGTCCCGATAATTACCGTATTTTTTGCCCTATAGGACGCACTTTTCCCCCTCCAAAAATGAAGGAGAAATCTGGGTGCGTCCTATGGGGCGAATGCAGGCTTTCGCTGAAGCGTGGAGAGCGAGAGGGGTTGGTGCGCACCGACCCCTCTCGCTCTCCAGGCTTCAGGAAGACTGAAGCAGAGCGCCCCTCGCGCCAGGCAGACATTGGCCAGCCCCACAAGCTCGGGGGACAGCAGGGAGGCGCAGCGCCGCCATCCCGCTGTTCCTCGACCTGGTTCGGTTTCCCCGACCTGCTTTTTGGGGGGGGGGAATAAAGGAAAATTTCCCCCCCTTTATTTCCCCCCCAAAAAACTAGGTGCGTCCTATGGGACGAAGCATCCTATGGGACGAAAAATACGGTACTTTAGCTTATCATCGATGGTAGAAGCACTTTATTGGTGTTTAAATATATGCGGTGTTGGTTAAGTAACTGAAAATGCTCTCGTGCTGTGGAGTAAGGGAAATATTTTGTGCTGTCTCTCAGAGCATATTTATTTCCTCTTTTTGTCAGAATGGATCCCTTCAGCATTGGGGACCCCATGAGTTACGCCGAGTTCTTGAGAGTGCAAGGGAATCAAGACTTCAAAAATGGAAACTATGCTCTTGCCATCAGAAAGTATGATGAAGCACTAAACATACTGGTCTATTTACACCGGGCAGTAAGGTAAGCTCTTTCTTAGAGAACTGTGAGCTGTCTAGCGCTAGCTTCTAGACTTGAGCTTTCCTTCTGTGAAGCTACTGAACTTGGATTCCAGTCACCAAGTTATCTGTGATCTTTGCAGTAATTATTTGCCGTTTTCCTTACACTCTTTATTCAACTTTTCATAGCAGTGTTTTGTTGGGATTTAATAAAGGGAATTCATAAGGTATAACAATTCCCCCCCCCCTCTACTCTCTTTCTGTGTAGAGGAAGGGGGGGCGGGAATCTGTTCATGTGTTCTGTAAAACTATAAAGCTGTTTCTCTTGACGCAACTACGTTTAACATTCTCTTCTCTTAGTTTTTCCCAACGGCGTGAAGTGGCAGTTTTACTCTGCAACCGATCAAATGCCTTTTACAACTTAAATAAATGGAGAGAAGCCTTCTGCTCAGCAAGACAGAGCCTCCAGTGGGATCCAGCTTACGTTAAGGTATTCTGTACTCTACGCACAGGCTAAGAGGCCATCTGTCACGGATGAGATTCGAGCAAGATGACCCAGAGAGTCCCTTACCAGGGCCGTCTTAAGCATACCTGGCGCCGTGGTGCAAAGATCCCTCCGGCGCCCCACCCCCGTTTCCCAGAGTTGTCGACCTTTTCCCAAGCCTCTGGGGGGATTGCTCTCCCGCGGGGGCTTGGGGAAGAAGCTGCACATCCTCCAGCCATATGGTTGACGGGGAGCAGCTGGTGGGCATGGAGGAGGGAAAGGGGAAGCGCTGGCAAAGCCACGCAGCTCCCCCACTTGCTGGGGCGCCCCGGAGAGGCCCACGCCCTGGCACAACGCACCAGTAAACCCAATAGGAAAGACGGCTCTGTCCCTTAGAACGCTGCAGTTCTATGATTCTTTAAGCCTAGGTTGCAGGGTTGTTGTTTTTTAATCAAAAAATAAAATAAGGATTAAGAGTTCTGAATATAAGATATTTTGAAGCAATGTGTGCTTTGACTCTTAAACAGAGAAATTTCAAGACCGAAAATGCAAGGACTGAGCGCTGACATTAAAGGAGCTTAAAGCTTGAAGAACTTTGGATTTGCATTTGGTTGTTAAATTTTGTTGTATTCAGAAGCTCCACGTTTTGGCTTGCAAGTCACTTTTACTTAATATGAACATAAACTTATTTGCAGAGCAGCTGTTGGCTCAGAACAGCGTTCCCATTCAGAAATTTATTTATTTAATTTCTGCACCACCCTTCATCTGGGGCTCACGGGATGGTTTGCAATATAAAAACACAACAAACATAATATGGTGCTTAAATAAAATATTACTGAGAACAGAAATAAGATTTGTATCTATGTTAAAAAAACCCCACACTATAGTAAGAAACAAAAGCAATCACCCTCCCATAGTTTAGAAAGCCATAATAAACCAAATGAATGTTTAATTTTATCATGTTCATTAATACTGAGTATATATTCTGAGTAAAACATAGTTGACTAGTGCCAATTGTATTTGGTGCAAAAGTGTTTCAACCCTGCCATTTTAAATGTATTTACTGCTAGGTTATTCCGTTTTTATATTGAAATGTTGCTATTAAATGTCTGTTAGCCTTCACATATATTCCTGAAGTGAAAGACTGACTCTTGGGATCTTTTCTTTTCTTTCTTTCTTTCTTTCTTTCTTTCTTTCTTTCTTTCTTTCTTTCTTAGGGCTACTATAGAGCTGGCTACTCCCTGATTAAATTGAGACAGCCTCTCGATGCTGTTAAAACGTTTTATCAAGGTTTAGACTATCTCCATGGTTCATCAGATGTGGCTCAAATTTCTGATTTTATAGTCGGTATCTTCTCAAGCGTTAACGGTAGGTGGTAACGTGAGATTTTGTCTTCATTAAACTGTCACAATAAGGACAGGATGGGCGCAGCTGATGGCTGGTGAGTGCCTGAAATGAATGGCCTCGTTTGCAAATCACAGTAAACCGTAGTCTGAAAGAAACTATGGATTACCATGAATGAGCGGCATGCAAGTGGTTCACTACTCCCTTTGCTGAGCTGAGTAACTAACTCTGGAGTGGATGTGCAAACCAAAGCTTGTAGTTTATTTCTCTCCAAATAAGCTATAAGCAGTAGACCAAGAACGAAACTTGGCTGCTACTTGTGTTTTGTTCAGAGATAAACAAACCACTACACTGGTTTGCATCTAGCACTCAGCCAGCCAATCCATGGTGTTCTTTTTTACAGGCTTGGCAAAGTGAAGTGCATCATAACTGAGCAGCGGTTTCTCATTCTCAGTCATTTATAATGTGTTTCAGAGTATTGCTTACAATGATCTGCAAACCAGGTCATTGTCCACAATCATTATTATAGTGTAACCTTTGCAAAATGGATTTGTGACCTCAGGCTGGTGGGTAAAATGTCTGCAATGCTAGGTTAAAACGGCAAGATCTTTGCCCTGGCCCAGCGAGGGAGTTAGCCGCGTAGAAGCAGCTTCAGGGAGGAGATGGAAGAACCATGCTTGCAATGCGCTTTCAGGCGCACGATGTCTGGTGGTTCTCTTCGCACGACGTGGTGGGGATAGGAAGGAACCTGTGCTCCAATCCTTATGCCCGGATTCTGCACATTTGGCATTGCCCCCTGCTATACCTGCAGGTGGGTGACAATGTTTTTCAGCGCTTCCCTACGTTGAAAACTCATTACAAACAGAAAGCCAAGAGCAGGAAAAGAACGAAATTACCCCCCACCAACTGCGTTAGTTTTCTATCTGTATAAATTTTGGTGCATTCAAAACCTGCAGGCTGAAATAATGCAGCACATTCTACCACTACAACATTCTGCCATCAACTTCCTACCTCATTCTGTTGCTTGTATAGACCAAATGAAGGGAGCCTTAGGGAGAGAGCATTGGTGATTGTGCAGTTTGTTTTCTCTGTTGTGTAAAGGCTTTTCCCTTTCCTTGTTGATGCCGTGAGGGGATTTCCTAAGTTGGAAGAGCACAAACTGTAAATGTTGTTGATGATGATGATGAAGATTATGTAAGCTCAAGCCTCTCTTGTTTTGTCTCTCCCCCCCCCTTAGATGAAAGGACTATTACCCCACATTTATTATCTGTCTGTAAAAAAATTGTGAGCGATAATTTCACGCCACCAATTTGGCAACAGGTGATTGAAAAGCTGGCCAGAAAAGGACTGTGGCAGGTAGGCATCTTATCGTTGTAAATAATGACATCTTTTTTTCTCCTGAGCTCAGGCTGGCTTTTCAAAACCTGTATGACAGTAGGTGATCGCAGGTTCTGGAATCTGTCTGCTTCGACGTTTCAGCCCTGCGATTACATAGCCCAGCTTAGAATTGGGATAAGCTGACGTGAATTGTAGGTGTGCTTCCTTAATGTGTAAGCTTAGCACAGTTTTTGGTGTAGTGTTCATTATTTTTGCTTGCACCTTTTAAAGAAGGAAAAAGAGAGACGAACCATGTAGGTAATAGTAAGCCAAACTGTGGCTTGCTGTGAATAGGCAAGCATATTGGTGCATTGGGAGAAAAGCACAGCTACTGCAGTCGTTCTGTGCTCCTGCTGCCATGCTACTGGGAGCTCAGCCATGGCTTGGCTTCATGTTATGTCTGAGCATTGTCTTGTGGTCTATCTCACTCCAAACAAACCACAATGGCAAGCCAAGGACAAAACTTGGTGGCTTGTTGAAGTGAGACCCTATGACGAGGCCAGATTCATACAGAACTGTAAACCAAACTGGTTTAGCTCTCAGCAGCTAAACCAGTAGCATGAGCAGGAAAGGACAAGCACTGCAGTTTTCTCCATGTTGGCAGGTCATAGTGCAGCAAAAAGCACTTTATTTGCTTCCCATAGCAATACCAACAGTGTTTCATGGCTGTTTAGGTAATTACATTCTTGCAGGCTGATGCAATAGTAACCTGTGTTGATCAGTGATGGCTGTTAGCAAAAGGAAACAATCACCCGCTGCTCAGCCAATTAACTCTCACCTTTCTACTGATGCCAATAATCTCTGAGGAAGCAATACTGAATTCACTTCTGTCTCATTCAACAGTAACGAGTTGTAATCTTTGGTGATTCAGGAAAAGCAAAATTATAAGGCATTTGTGTTTATTCACTAACAGTAGCACCTAAACAGAGAAAATAGAATCAGAATACAGCCACATATATTTCCTTTTCACCCTTTCCATAGTTTCAAAGAATTATTCTTGTTAGCAAAAGCACCAGGTGTCGCTGTGATCTGAAAAATATGTGAGGTCTTACATGCATTTAAAGTTCTAAGGAAAAAATATTTTCCCTCACTCCCTAGTCTTGCCTGTTGTTGGCTGCTGAGAAAGACCGGTTGCCAAGGAATCTGCAAGTGACCAATTTATCACTAAGAGAGCTGTTTGAGGTTTGTTGAAATCTTCCAGTAGAAATCCTTTACTGGGGCCTGGGTGAATGGAATTAGGAAATGGATTTCACCAGTGGGCTTGCATGAATGGCAGGTGACATAGGTAACTGATATCTGTTTTACAAACTAAAGGGTGTAAGAGGAGCCTGCATGCAGACCAGCAAACTTGAAAACAAACAAAACCCAACTCCATTACTAGCTTGCTTTAACAGACTTGTCTATTTCCCTTAATTGTGGGTGGACATGGATAACAAGGGTCTTAGTTTGTTTATTTAAGGCAAACATGGTGCTTAAAAAAATTCTATGTCAACAGAAATAAAATTTGTATCCAAGTTATGCTGCCTAATCATCAGCATTTCTACGTGGTGGGGATTTTATCATAATACAGTGATGATGGAGGATTGAGATTTTATGTGCACCAAGTGACCAGAGCCTTAAACATGTATTATTTGTTTCTCTTGAACCAGAAATATGTTCTCTTTGGCCAGTATGAAAAAATGGAGAGGGTGCCCAAACTGGTGGAGTGGCTTGTCTCCCTTGGAGCAAATATAAGTAGTGTTGGAACCTATCCTCTTCATTCTATCATAATGCTTTGTATCAAAGCAAGTAAGTGCTTAAAAAAATCAAATCAAAATAAATGATGTCCTGAATGGTGCTGCAGGTAGTTTGGAGATGAATTTTATATGCAAAACATAAAGCTATGGTCGTATGAAAATAGTGAGAGATGTACAATATAGGCTGGCCAGCCTTTGGATAGGGGGACACTTGTTGGGGGCAGCGTAGAAGTAGCTATGTTATAAAGTCTGGTGTTTTCCCTTCCTCAGTATATTAGAGTATCTGTAAACTGGTCTTACTGGGATGTGGGTGACGCTGTGGGTTAAACCACAGAGCCTAGGACTTGCCGATTAGAAGGTCGGCGGTTCGAATCCCTGCGATGGGGTGAGCTCCTATTGCTCGGTCCCTGCTCCTGCCAACCTAGCAGTTCGAAAGCACGTCAAAGTGCAAGTAGATAAAGAGGTACCGCTCTGGCGGGAAGGTAAACGGCGTTTCCGTGTGCTGCTCTGGTTCCCCAGAAGCGGCTTAGTCATGCTGGCCACATGATCCGGAAGCTGTACACCGGCTCCCTCGGCCAATAAAGTGAGATGAGCGCCACAACCCCAGAGTCGGTCAGGACTGGACCTAATGGTCAGGGGTCACTTTACCTTTACCTTAAACTGGTCTTAAAGAGAAAACTAACCCCAAGGCAGGGAGGAGCTGTAAAAATACTGTACCGTCAAACTAGAGTGGCACCATTTCATATTCTGGACTTGATTTGTGCCGCGTGTGCCAAGAACATTGGCTATCTCTGCCCTGCAAGGTTCTTTGCTATACACCAACTAGACTAGATAAAGCCAAGCAGGGAAAATAAATTATATTGCAAAGATATATTCTATCCTTTTTATGTATTCCGGAAAGGTTAAGCACAGTCTTCCTTAAATTGATGGTGTATTTCTTCTTTTTAATTATTTAGATGGAAACTACCTTTTCAGATGGTTATTGAATTATAAGCCTGAACTGAAGGATCTTATCAACCAGCAAAATGAAGAGGGGGCCACAGTTCTCCACATTGTAGCATCTCATTCAGCTGGCTATCCTATGAAAAGTAAGTGTGTGTGTGTTTAGGTAACCTGGTTTTTGGACAATACACTATCTTGCTAGTTTAATTCTTGCTCTCCTATTCTTTTTACAGAAACCCTAGAAAGGGCTAACTCTGGCTAACATTGTGCTTTTAACACAGACTGGCTTTTGTGTTGCTGCATTTCGAACAGAATCCTCAGACTAGGAATCTGCTTTCCTTGAGACCATCTCTAGTGGACATATTCTCACAGAATTGTAGCGTGATAGTTTCTGCAAGTTTTATTTTGCCCGTGAGGTGGCAGTGGGAAAACAAGTGTCTGTTCCAGCATCAAAAGTAGGCTTCTAATTCAGTTACAGTGCAATCCTAGGTAGATCTACTCAGAAATAAGCTCCACTGAGTTCAGTGGGGCTTACTCCTAGGTAAGTGGGTTGGCAGTAGTAAGCATCATTGTGTTAATTTTCCCAGAGCCACTGGGTGACCAAAAAGTTGGAATAACATGAATAATGTGATAAAGACATGCTCAGGAAGGACTCTTTTTTGCTAATAGAACAACGGCTCTGGGCATAGAAGGTCCCAGAATAAAATGGGGCCATCTAAACCTAATAATAATAATAATAATAATAATAATAATAATAATAATAATAATAATTTATTTATACCCTGCCCTCCCCAGCCAAGGCCGGGCTCAGACTGGCTAAACCTAGGAGTTCCATAAGATTGGAGCCACCATTGAAAAGCAATAATTTTGTGCTCCCAGTTTTTTTGAAATAACAATTTGTATTGCCTTGCACTAGTTTTGTGAGGGAGCCGGGGAAGCAGGTGTCTTGTTGGCTTCCTGTCTTGCAATCCTTTTTGAGATTGAAGGGGAGGAACTAAGCATCTATCTGTTCCGTTTGAAAAATGCACCTATATTCCTCCCTTTTTAAAAAAAATTATCAGTCTAGTGGGCACCCAAAATGTGAATCCTCCACCATATATTTCTCAGCCCAGATTGGTGACCTGGGAACTTTTTGCAGTTTTTGTTATCCTCTTTTCCCTTTGTGACAGACCCGGCGTAGATGAATGAGTCGTGTGTTTTGATGTTTCTAGCAAGCATGGATTGCTGCAATCAGTTACTCATTGTTTGCTCTTTGGCCCAGTTTCAGAACGGCTGCATACGAGCGGCACGCACTTCTCAGAGGTTCTTCCTTCCTGCAAGTGTCAAATCACAAAGCTGAACTCATGGCGTGAAGCCTGTTGTGATTCAAGTCAAGAATATTGCAGACTCCTTTTATTTGTTTTGTATTTCAGATCTGATAGAAAATGTGGTGATGCTTCTGAACGCTGGGGTGGATCCCAAGATCTGTGATGCCCAGTCAAGGTCTGCTATGGATATCTTGAAAAAACACAAGAAGTTCAGGGTTATAGATATAATCAGCAAGCACATGGAAAGATTTAATCTACACCGGGATGAGTCACCAGGTACTTCAGAGGCAGACGTCTTTGTTCAATTCAGTAATAACTCACACTTGGCAAAAGTGTCCTCTTTGTTTTCTAGGTTGGGTCTCCCATCTCTTGTTGGACTACAACTCCCATCATTCATACCTAGCAGGACCAGTAGTCAGGGATGATGGGAACTGTAGTCCAAAAACAGCTCGAAACCCTGCTGTAGACATAACATTTAACCATTATTCCGGGACTGGAGGTCATGATCATTCTGCTTCTTTCCATCTCTGTGTTAATTTCATCCATGTCCCAACTGCCCACCCCAACCATGGTTTCCTGTTAGGTTTTTGCAAAGTGTTTTTGTCGCCAAAGCTTTGAAACTGGGCTTTGATACTGGAAACCCAAGGCTGCTACACTATGGCAGCTATCAGTACCGGTGCAGAGGTGAGACAAGCATACATAGGCCGAGGAGATTTGTGCAGTCCTTTGGGCTTGTGTGCCCGCTACTGTACTAATAATATCTCACCAGTTGAGCAACAGGCCTGCATGGCGACGTTGTTTTGGTTGATACATATATGTTATGTGCTAGTGATGGAGCTTTCCCCTAAAGCTCTTTTGGGAAACTAGGGGGTTCCTCTTAAACTTTTCAGGTCATCTTCAGAGAGAAGATGCCAGACACTCTTCTGTGAAAGAATCTTGCTCACTCCTACAATTCACAACGGCTGAGAAGTGTTGGGGGTGTATTCCAGAGCAGGGATGGTCCTCCAGATTTTTCAAGATTCCCGTCATCTCTGAGCACTGGCTGGGGCAGATGGGAGTCTAAAAACGTCTGGAGAGGGACATGTCCTTCAGTCCTATTCCAGGGCATGCTCTTTGGTTATGGGCCCAGTGCCGAGGCCCAACAACTATCTACAGTGGCACCTCGAGTTACAAACTCCTCAGGTTACAAACGCTTCAGGTTACAAACTTCGCTAACCTGGAAGAGTTACCTCGAGTTGAGAACTTTGCCCCATGATGAGAACGGAAATTGTGTGCCGGCGGTGCAGCAGCAGCAAGAGCAAAAGCACACCTCTAGTTAAGAACAGTTTCAGGTTAAGAACGGACCTCTGGAACAAATTAAGTTCGTAAGTAGAGATACCACTGTATTTGTTGATTAGTCATATCCGACTCTTCTTGACCCCATGGACCAGAGCACGCAGGGTACTCCTGTCTTCCACTGGCTCCCACAGTTTGGTCAAACTCAAGTTGGTAGTTTCAAGAACTACCATCTCGTCCTCTGTCATCCCCTTCTCCTTGTGCCCTCTATCTTTCCCAACATTAGAGTCTGATGAGGTGGCCAAAGTATTGGAGCCTCAGCTTCAGGATCTGTCCTTCCAGTGAGCAGTCAGGGCTGATTTCCTTCAGAATGGAGAGGTTTGATCTTCTTGCAGTCCATGGGACTCTCAAGAGTCTCCTCCAGCACCATAATTCAAAAGCATCAATTCTTCAGAGATCAGCCTTCTTTATGGTCCAGCTCTCACTTCCATACATCACAACTATCTATAGGCAACACAAAAGAGTTATGTGTCCAACAGAAAGAGTTATCCAAGAATGTTTCCTAGAATTTTCTACAGGATTTCCAAAGAACATTAACTTGATGTGTTTTTGAAGAGAAAAACCACAACAGTCCCATGGCATAGCAATTAAAAGATGTAACCCTTTTTAAACGGCATGATTTTATAAGCATGATTTATATGCATGAGGTATTGTCACAGCTGCCACTTTCAAGAGGTTACAGCGAACGGTTTTGGATGACGGGAAAATTTGAAAACCACTTATTTTTGGGAAATATATGGCTATTGGAAGTAGAAATGTAGGACCACTTTACTATTGATTTTTTCCTTCATAGCCCCTTATCATGGATTGCAGATCCATGAGCTCTGTTCCCATCGAAAACAGAAAGAGAGAAAATGTTTCAGAAAGGTTTTCAATGTTGTTCCCCACAGAGCAGACTGAAAACACAGGCCCTGTAGACAGCCTTGCCTTGCTTCATGATGCTTTTGAGCAGTTTGTGAGGTTTTGTCGTTCGGAAAACAGAGTGCATAACGTCGGTGTATTGAGGCATGAAAAAGTTCAGAGGCTTCTAAACCTGCTGAATTCAATAAGAGGTAAATATGTTTCATTCTCAGTGTCTGATATATGCCAGGGACCTGTTTGAATCATTTCCGAAACACAAGGATGACTTGGAAACGAAGTAAAATGTTTGCTATAAAGACCAATCCTCCACTACTTAATATTTCTAGAACTTGAGCATTCATGTTGCTTCATCTAAATAGCCAATTTTGGCAGTTGTTCAAGTCTTGCCGCCCCTTGCACCTGCTGCTGTATGTAGGAAATTAGCACACCGGGGGATATTTTACATAGGAGCAGTTTGAAATACAATCCTCTGCTTGCTTGAACATTCTGAAGATTGAATACTTACTAATCCCTTTTAACTGCTTTGTTTTCCTGTCTTGATGTGCTCCATAAAACCCCAGAAAGACAGCTGCAGTCCTGATGCATGTCCACTTTTGGTCTTCAGAGGGATCAGCATATTAGATAGAAAGTCTTAATTGCAAAGCATTTATATTGTCCTGTAGGCGGCAAAATTTGTCCAGTTGGATATTTTAATGTGCTGTGTAAACTGATTTTCTGTGAAAGGTAACCAACTGAGTCGAGGAACATAGAGAATTCTATCGCATCGTTGGATTAACAAAAGAAAAGCACTTGTTGTCAGGGGCTGTAGCTCCTGCCTCACTTAGAAGCCTTTCAGTGCTTGCCAGAAAGTTTGATGTACCCTAGTGCTAGTTTGTGATCTACGGTTTGTAGCAAATAGGAGACACCAGTGGAATCTTTCTGAGAAACAAAAGGGAAACAATGATGTACAGTGGTGCCTCGCAAGACGAAATTAATTCGTTCCGCAAGTCTTTTCGTCTTGCGAGATTTTCGTCTTGCGAAGCACGGTTTCCCATAGGAATGCATTGAAAATCAATCAATGCGTTCCTATGGAAACCGCCTTCAGACCAGGTCCGGGTCCCGGGCGATCTTAAAATGCTGGCGGGCTCTCCCGCTCTCCCGGGAAGGCAGGCAGGGGGGAGCAAAGACTTGCGAGGCAAGCTCATAGGGAAATTCGTTTTGCGAAGCGCCTCCAAAATGGAAAACCCTTTTGTCTAGCGGGTTTTTCGTCTTGCGAGGCGTTCGTCTTGCGGGGCACCACTGTACTTTCATTGCCTTCTTCCTGTCTTAAATAAATTGAGAACTGAAACGTCACATTGGCTATTTTGCAGGTTTACGGGGAGTTCAGTTTTTTCTTCCCTAGGTTTGTAGCTTTTTTTAATAATGCACAACTGTGTTCAGTGTTTTGAGGAGGGCAATCAGTGCCCATCTCTGTATGTCAACGTATTCAGTTGGCATTTAAATAAGATAGAAGTTGTGACATGTTACGGACAGAGCAAAAGGTGAAAGTGTTTTGGATTTTTCTAGAACAACGAAAAATTTCACCATGTCTAAATCAGATTAGAATTTCCAGTTTACATCTAGGCCTACTCAGAAGTAACCCCACTGGGTTTGATTAGGTTTGGTTCAGTGAGTATCTAGAAGAGATACATATATCACTCCCCCCCCCCCCAGGCTACTTTCCTGGAAAGTGGGTTAAAGTAATTTGCAGTGGACTCTTGGGTTACGTTACCTTCGGGTTGCGAATGCTGCAAACCCAGAAGTGTATTCTTCAGGGTTTAGCCGCACGTGCATGCGCAGAAGCAGCGCCTCTACTTGCTGATTTTTTGGGGTACGTACGAACCCCTGGAACGAATTACATTCGTATCCAGAGGGTCCACTGTACCTCTGTCTTTAATGTGCTCCACAAACACGGCACACTGTACATGCCAGCAGAGTTGGAGGGAAACTTCCATACAACTAGGGAAAAAGTGGGTAAAATACTACCTCTTTTAATTGTTCTGAAAACTAAATCATAGGGAAGAAAAGGCATTTTAAAAAGCTAGGAAAAATAAGAAGGGAAACAAATGAGAATGAAGGGACTTGGATGTAATGAAACCATGGAGTGGCTTCAAGAGGTGTTGGTTGTGTGAAATGGGTTGCCCGCCTCTACACATGCAATAATCAAATCCGAAGTGCCAAGGAATTTGTTTTTTTAGTCAAGTGTATTTCAAAGATCTTGTTACTTTTGCTGGGCATAATGGCAGCCTTATTTTGACTACTTTTCAGAAATTCCTGAAGAAATAGTTTGTGACATTCCTCCTGCATGCGCCAGCAGCTTCATAAAGCTGTTGCTGGAGAAGCATAGGTGGCATGAAGTTCTGCTGCTGCTGACCCGAAAAACCACAGGGAATATGACATTGGGAGACGGCCTTATTAAGAACTGTAATCTTTCAGACATTGACATTGGCACCATCTTGAAAGACATAAACAGGTCAGATGGGCGACGGCTGCATCTCGTGAGATGCTTGATCCAGAGGGGAGGTGAGTATTCACAGATACCAAACTTTCCTTGAAGATCTGAATATCTCTTCATTCTTGAGTGAAACTAATGCCAGTCTTATCTCTTCTGCCTTTTAAAAAAATATATACTTGTACCTTGGAAGTCAAACGGAGTCCGTTCCAGAAGTCCGTTTGACTTCCAAAGCCTTTGAAAACCAAAGTGCGGCTTCTGATTGGCTGCAGGAAGCTCCTGCAGCCAATCAGAAGCCGCGGAACCCACGTCGGATGTTTGGCTTCCGAAAGAACGTTTGAAAACCAGAACAGTCACTTCCAGGTTTCAGTCGTTTGGGAGCCAAAGCATTTGAGAACTAGGCTGTCCGAAAACCAAGGTACGACTGTAAGTACAAATAGCTTTTTGTGCCTGCTGAACTATGGCATGGGAAAGCTGTGGTATTGTGTTGCATAATAAGATGGTGCTTTATGTGAGCAGAGGGTGACCAAGCAAAATTGGTGGCAGAGGCTTGGTGGTGTGGGATACAATCAAGCAATATTGAATTGTGATGCTATGAGTTGCTTTGCTACTGCTAGCTCAGTTGCAAGCTTGATGTACCCATCCTTTGGTTTAACTTGATTGTGGATGGCTGCAGAAGCTAGGAATTACTGTTGTACAGAGCGCTAAGAACCCACAGTGCCCTCATGGAAATAAACTTTGCTTTTGAGCTGTTTTGAGAAAGAAACAGAGAAACAGAACCCGTGTATAAAGGAGAATAAAGGGGGAAGGGGGGACACACCCAAAACTGTATATTTTGCAAAGTTGTTACAGTGGTACCTCAGGTTACATATGCTTCAGGCTACAGACTCTGCTAACCCAGAAATAGTGCTTCAGGTTAAGAACTTTGCTTCAGGATGAGAACAGAAATCGGGTTCCGGCGGCGCAGCAGCAGTGGGAGGCCCCATTAGCTAAAGTGGTGCTTCAGGTTAAGAACAGTTTCAGGTTAAGTACGGACCTCCGGAACGAATTAAGTACTTAACCTGAAGTACCACTGTATTGTTCTTCACCAGATCGTAACCTGTTACAGTATTTGTAAGAGTGGATTCGAAATAGCATTGAATCTGTCCATGGCAAGTCTGTGTTTATATGCAAGTTGTTCATATGTTGCGTGTTTGTGTAAGTCTTCAATCCAATCGTCGAATGGAGCTACATTTTTGTTAAGCCTGCCTTAAGCTTAAGAGAGAGGCTCCCATTATGCCTTCCACACCTCTGTCCTGTTTATCATGGGGCTGCGCTATGAAAGCCACTCTTTCATCTCCAACCTAAATGCTAGTAGACAAAGGGCAGCTTGCATGCAGTCATAGCGAAATCCTTGTTGTTAATCTCACAAGCGTCTGTGGATGCATTGTGCCTTTTCTAGAACTGTTGAAATTTAGCTGCTGTTTCCCTGACCCACAGTAGCATGCACTTGTAATGTTGGTATTTGTAATATCATTTCCCAAAGCGTCACCCGAGGGGAGTAGAGCAAGCCATGAAAAACCACTTCAGAAATGTTTAAAGAGCAATGATTTTGAGCTGGCATGTGTGCTCCTGAGCTCGGGTGCAAATCCACGCCATATATCCATGGCAGAAGGCGATACCCCTTTACATGCTGCGTTGTCCATTTATTTTGATAAGAAAGGTAAGGACTTTGACTTGGTATTTTTGTGAGTGGTGGTTTATTGAAATAGTTTATAACCTTCATCAACCATGTTGACGGCAGCTTCTCCTGCCATCCTCTCACCAGATGTGCAGGTTACAAATAATAATAATAAATTATTATTATTATTAGGGACGTGGGTGGCACTCTGGGTTAAACCACAGAGCCTAGGACTTGCCAATCAGAAGGTTGGCAGTTCGAATCCCCGTGATGGAGTGAGCTCCCGTTGCTCAGTCCCAGCTCCTGCCAACCTAGCAGTTCAAAAGCACGTCCAAGTGCAAGTAGATAAATAGGTACCACTCCAGCGGGAAGGTAAACGGCATTTCCGTGCGCTGCTCTGGTTTGCCAGAAGCAGCTTAGTCATGCTGGCCACATGACCCAGAAGCTGTACGCCGGCTCCCTCGGCCAATAAAGCGAGATGAGTGCCACAACCCCAGAGGTGGCCACGACTGGACCTAATGGTCAGGGGTCCCTTTACCTCTTATTATTATTATTATTATTATTATTATTATTATCATCATCATCATCATCATCATCATCATCATTATCATCCGAGGAGCTCCAGGAGACATGCACAGTTCTTCCCCCTCCCCATTTTTATCCCCACAATGACGCTGTGCAGGAGATTAGGCTGAAAGGCAGTGGCTGGCCAAGGTCATCTGAATGGCTAAGCCAAGGATCTGAACCCTGGTTTCCTAGGTCTTTGTCCACCACTCTAACCACTACCCCATACTGCCCCCCATGATTTCTGCTCAGAGGAATTGTGGCCAGCAAATCATAAGAAGAATCTTTACCAAAGAACCCAGAGAGTTTGCTGCCAGTTGAAATGGGCAACTTGGGGTTCCATGAACAAATGAAACCTCCTACATCATGTGTAATATTTGTTAGTTCTTTTAAATATCAAAGCACACAGCATGGCACTTTTTATTCTCCTTTCTGTCCTGTCTTAGAGTACAGCTACCTCATTTGGAAGCTTTACCTGAACAATTAAGTATAAAATTCAACAGAGCCGAGAGATTTAGCCAAGTTAATTAGGAACAAATGAACCATTGCATTGTATGGAGAATCTATATGCTGGTGATGACAGATGGGAGTAAAATGGGGACAACCTGTATGCAGAGTGCAGCTCTTGAAGCACCCTTTTTATTCTTCCACTCCCTATCCCCTTCCGAAAAGGAATAAATATTCCTTAAGGTGGGTCAAAAGGATTAAAAAGAAAAGTCACCTAACACTCCCTAGGTCAAGAGATTGCAGAACTCTGAACTTGTTCCAAGGCTGTGGAGAATTCCTTCTACTTGGAATGAAATATCTGCCCTCCATAGCTTTCTCTCAGGCCAGTAAATTTTTATTGTTTCTGGTAGGCAGCATCTCATTAGAAGTAAGTTAACTTGAAGGATGGAAACAGAGATGGTTATGAACCACTTTGAGCATTGTACAGTATGGATAAAAAGGATCAACTTTAATGTAAAATATTACTGTGGCTTGTGCAAATGGAAATACAAAACTTAATTTTGTATATTTTGGTTTTTTCTCTCTCTCTAGATGAGAATGGCTTACATTTATTGAGTCTCCTTCTAGAACTGTACGATTCAGATCCATCCAGATTTTCGTATCTTAGTCCCAATAGGCGAGACAAGAATGGGGACACAGTCATGCACATTATTTTTCAGAAAAACCTAACAAAGCATGTTAAGAAAATGTTAGGCTTGCTTGCAAAGTTTGAAATTAACTTGAATTTAAAAAATAAATCTGGCAGAGATGTGCGTCACAGAATAAAAAAGACCGACCCGATGCTTATAGCTTGGAATGAAGCTGTGGCTGAGAACAAGAAGAGGTCCCGACATGACGCAGCAGGACATCAAACTAAAATACTGAAATCCACTTCGGCTTGCGGCAAGTCAGAGCCCCAAAATTCAACCCATTCTTCAGCTGCACAGTCATCCAAAATGCTGCCTGAAGGACTCCCGTCAGACACAGAACATAATCTATGTGGTGTTTCCCGTGAAGAGGAAGAGGCAGAAGTTGCTGGAGTTCAAAGCTCATCTTTCAGAGATACCAATAAGCCATTGACTCTGCGAGATTGCCTTGTCCAAGCAATCACACAGTTAATCCAAAAACTCGAACTGAATGAAGTCTCAACAAAAGAGAACTCAGTGGCACCCCAAGTACCAAAGCAGCCACCTTCCATGACTAGGATTGCAGATGACAAGAGTGAATATCGGCAGGCGTGCGCCCATGAGGCCTATGCTTGCCCAGACCAAGATGAACTGGTGGAGGAGATGCAGAATGAGCTTGAGGAGGCCAAAGCAGAAGAGGAAGAAGACGCCGAAGCCAATCGACAGCTTCAGGAAATTGAGACGTGCCTTCAGGACTTTGATAATATGACATGGGAAATTGAGTGCACCTCTGAGGTGCTTAAGAAATTAGGAGACAAAAGCTTCCCTCACCATATGAAGAAGAAAGTAGTATTGGCAATTCAGCAGCTAGGAAACGGTGAATGGACCAAAAGTTTACAAAAGAGGCTGAAACATTTGAAAGGTGACATTCAGCTCTACGAGGCGAAGTTGGACAAAGGGGCCAGGCTGCTTTGGGAGCTTGCCATAGACTTTTCTCCTCGCTGTAGCGAGGCTGCGGAAAAGATAATAGAGAATGAGAATTCCACACATCCCACAGAAAAAACTGGGAGGGTTTACACAGAAATCATCAGGATATGGGACATTGTGCTTGATCACTGCAAACTCAACCGAGCCATTGACCGCGCTATCGACCGTGCTGCTGACCGTGCCGCTGTTGACCTTGCTGTTGAAAGGATATGTAAAGCATACAATCGTGGGCTGTCCTGTATTTTGAGGAAAAAGCTTAAAGGTATCAATGCAACTCCAATTTCTTCCAACTTGAATATACAAAAGCGCATTCCTCGCATATATGTTGAAGATACTAAGCCAGAAAAGTTAAAAGATCATGTCCTGCCTGAATACTTTCCCCCAGCTAGTGCGGTGGAAACGGAATACAACATCATGAAATTTCACAGTTTCAGTACTAACATGGCACTTAATATCATTAGTGACATGACCACTGCTGTTGAATACCCCTTCAGAGTGGGCGAGTTGGAATACGCAGTCATTGACTTGAACCCCAGACCGTTGGAGCCAATCATCTTAATTGGACGGAGCGGAACTGGGAAGACTACTTGTTGCTTGTACAGGCTTTGGAAAAAGTTTTATTCTTACTGGGAGAAAGCTGAGTTGGCAGGAGGTCCCTTGCTGGTCAGACAGATGTGGCACAGATTGAAGTTTAATATGCATTTTGAAAACAGCACTGAGGAGGAAGACAGTGAAAAGCAAGATGGCAGCGACCCCACTGATTCATTTGAACTGGAAACATCTCTAAGTACAGATGAGCAAGAGCAGGATGAAGATGAACAGGGTTCAAATCTAGGAGACCCAGAAATGAATTTGGGGTATGACTCTGATGAGGAACATGCTGCAGAAGAAACTGACAAACTGGAACACTTGCATCAGATCTTTGTTACTAAAAACCATGTTCTGTGCCAAGAAGTTCAGAGGAACTTCATAGAGCTTAGCAAGTCTTCAAAGGCAACTAGTCATTTCAAGCCCCTTGAACCAAATGTTCACCGACTTCAGGATGTTAAAGACGAAAACTTTCCTCTCTTCCTCACATCCAGACAATTGCTGCTGCTCCTTGATGCCTCTATGCCTGAACCATTTTTTCTGAGAAATGAAGACGGAAGTCTTAAGTGCACCACTGCTGGATGGTCTACTAAAGAAGATCTCGCCATCTCAAATTGGCAGGAGGAAGAGGAAGACGTTGGCGTAGATTATGATGAGGATGAAAAGGTTGCAGAAGTCCATATTAGAGAGAGTGATCCTCGAGTCTTTGTGACTTACGGTATATTTGCTAATGAAATCTGGCCCAAAATGGTAAAAGGCAAATGTCCCTACAACCCAGCGTTAGTTTGGAAAGAAATAAAATCTTTCTTGAAAGGGTCTTTTGAGGCTTTAAGCAGCCACCAAGGCATACTTACAGAAGAGGAATACAAAAAACTAGGACGGAAGAGGTCCCCAGACTTCAAAGAAGACCGTAGCGAAATTTATCAGCTCTTTGTCCTTTACCAACAAATAAGATCACAAGGAAATTATTTTGATGAAGAAGATGTCTTGCACAAATTGTCTCAAAGACTCTTAAAGCTCAATGATCTACCATGGTGCATCCATGAGCTTTATGGGGACGAAATTCAGGATTTCACCCAGGCAGAGCTAGCATTGTTAATGAAATGCATTGATGACCCGAATGCGATGTTCCTGACTGGTGACACAGCACAGAGCATTATGCAAGGAGTTGCTTTTCGTTTCAGTGACTTGAAATCACTTTTCCACTATGCCAGCAAAAACTCTGCTGACAAGAAACAGAGTATTGTTAGAAAACCAAAACGGATATACCAGCTTTATCAGAACTACAGATCTCATTCAGGTATCAAAATCTTAAATCTATATACATACATTACATGGGGTGGGCTGAGGAGACAGAGGTTTAAAAGAGAGGATAGCTGTACTCCATTAAGCTAAAGTTCCTTTAAAGTATTCAGGTTGAACAACCTAGAACCATAGCTGTCAACCTTTCCCTTTTTTAAAGGGAAATTCCCTTATTCCGAATAGGATTCCTCGCAAGAAAAGGGAAAAGTTGACAGCTATGCCTAGAACAGTGGTTCCCAATTGGTGGTCTGCGGACCCCAAGGGGTTTGTGTAAGCCACCCACACCATTCATATAACAAAAACTACCATAAAAATATCATTTTTAAAAGTAGGGGGTTTATGGCTTGGCTTTTGAAAAACAGGGTCCACAGTACTTAGCTAACTGAGAACCACTGATCTAGAATGAAAACGATAATTTCCAGGCTGAATGAGAATTTATTTTAGCTTGTACAGATATCCTCTGCAGTCTTATACTGAAGCACTGCTTTACAGAGGATTTTCCTGTAATTCTGCCATTTGACCTGTGTGATTTCTCGTACCCATCATTGCAACAGTTCTCTAATGTGGGCTTGTGATTACTGTATAGCATTTCTTGAACACAGAAAAGAGGTGGAGAATCTTTGCTCCCAGTAAAGCCGTGGCTGATCGGGAAGTTGGCCCCAGTCCAAGATCACATGGACAACATGCATTTAAAACACTATTTTAATAGTCTTGGAGAATCCCAAGGACTATAAGTTTGTTTTTTTAAGGGTGCTGACATCACAGAGTGACAGTTGCCAGCACCCTTAATCTTAACAAAGATTCTTCATGACTGTTGAAGTAGTATAATACTGTTTTAAATGTATGGCGTAGATGCAACCCAAATCAATCCTACATGACTTCTCACAGAACTGTTGAGGCTTTTGGTGACTGATTCTCATAGCTGCTGCTGTGCAGGATTGGGCACTGGCACCAACTTGGGTTGGTTCCTTAGGGTCTAAAACGGTGATTCCGTGATACCCACTTCCGTGCACCTTTCTGATGAACACGAGTTTATCAGAAATGTGGAAGGAGGATATATGACTCAACCATGTTCTGTCCTTCTCTGTCCCCTCATGTGGCCACCATCAATGAAGCAGCTTTTAAGCCATAGCTGTAAAACAGCTTTGTGTCCCAGCTGCGGTTTTGAGCTAGGCATTTGCTAACTTTTCAAGATTAATATTGTTCTTTCTGTTACCCTTTTATTTTGTTTCCCACCCGAGAGACAGATTTAATAGGTCAATTCTACCTGCTCATTATCGTTTGCAGGTATTCTCCACTTGGCCTCGGGAGTTGTTGACTTGCTTCAGTACTATTTCCCAGAATCCTTTGATCGTCTTCCTAGGGATTCCGGTCTCTTTGATGGGCCCAAACCCACCGTCTTGGAATCTTGCAGTGTTAGCGATCTGGCAATTCTGCTGAGAGGCAACAAAAGAAAAACACAGCCGATAGAGTTTGGAGCGCATCAGGTAGGCTTTTCTCAGCATATAATGTTCTGTACCAGAACAGAACGTTGCTGTTTCCGCTCTTGTAAATGACAGTGTGCTGTCTTGAGTTCTTTGAACAGCTTTTCAGAATGTTAATAAAACTAAGCATGTCTGTATTAATAGAGAAGACCACTTGTTTTTCTTGTTTATTTGTTTGGGAGCATCAGAATACATTGCACTTGCAAATTATGGGCACCAGGTCTGAATCTTCAAGAAAAATCCACAGCCCTAATTTCAGATGGAGGTGTGGAAACTGTTCCTGGATAACTATGATAACCTAGGCACCTAAATGAGGCTATTCTTCTCAGTGATAGGATCTGTCTAGGCTTATCGATCACCAGAATCTGAAGACCTAGATTCAACTTCAGGCAACTTTCTCCTTGTTGCATTATTTTCATGGGTTGCTGTGGTTTTGGTGATCTAATGTTTCCCATTTTGATTGTAGGTGATTCTTGTAGCAAATGAAATAGCAAAGGAAAAGATCCCTGAGGAACTTAGTTTAGCTCTTGTGCTAACAATTTACGAAGCAAAAGGCTTGGAATTTGATGATGTTCTCCTTTACAACTTTTTCACAGATTCAGAGGTATGTAAAAATAGAGAGGGAGGGAGGGACTGGATATCATTCATTTCTCTTTAGGGGAGAGCTGAACAACCCAAATAGGCTAGGTTGAGTTGTCATCCTTTGTTTCTGCTAATAACAATATGTTATTTTATCTGCTGGCTTGATTTCCATCACATGTGCTTGTTTGTACTAAATGTTGTTGTTTTTTGCAATATCAGCACATCTTGATTTATAGAATATATTCAGGACCAGTGAAGACATTGACCCCAAGTAAATTGTTTTGGGAACACTTGACAAACAAGTTCCACTTAGCTTATAGCTGGAGTCATTTTCATATCTGGGATTGGATAAGGGATTTTCGCCCGAGACAGAAGGTTTCTTTGTTTCCTTGCACTGTGTGATTTTGCTCACTGATTTGAAGATTGTTTTGCTTTCTGAGGTTGACTTCAAACACGAGTAAAATTGAAAACTTGGTTACAGCTTTCCGGGTGCAGTAGTGCTATTATAGCTATGGTTTTCTGTTCCCCCTCCCCACTTAGGCTTACAAAGAATGGAAAATAATTTCTTCTTTCAAACCTCCCTCTCCTTTACCTGAAGAAACCAAAATGGTCATTGAAACGCCCTTGGAGAAATTTGCTGATGCTCAAAGAAAACTTCCTGTTCTGAATCCAGAAATGTACAAGGTGATTACAAAATAAAACCGGAAGCAATCATCATGTCCCCATTTTTAAACAAGTAATTGTGTCCGTTTTGTCTTTTAATCAGCCTGGAGAATAAATAAAGAATACATATGAATCTCTAAATAGTTGACACCCCAATCTTTGAGGACTAACCGAAGATATTGCATTGTAATGCATTTTTAAACTTTCATCCATTGTCTTAAATTGGATACAAATTGTGCTTATAAAAATACATTTCAAGTTTCACTTAAGTATCTTAGCGTCCAAGAGAACTACAACATTACAATATATTGCCCTTCTTTCCTGGGCAGGCAAGTTAATATGTGAACTTGAAGCCCGTAATGAGGTTTTGAACATGCACACCAAATTACCTGCTGATTTCTCAGACTTGTATTATAAACAAGCAGTGAATTCCAAACAGGCGAGTTTAAACCAAAGGCCACACTTGGCTTGGCAGTCTAATGGCATGTTAGGTTGCGCTATTAAATTTATTTTGATTTCCGTGTCTTCAAACATGGTGTCCTAGAGTCTGATTTCTCTTGATGAAACATTAGTCCAAATGTATTTAGCTGCAGCACTGCTCTTTATGATAGTCTTTTGCACATATCAACATTGTATTCCTAGATGCTTAATGGAGAGCTAAAGCAGTTATATACTGCTATTACAAGGGCCAGAGTCAATCTGTGGATCTTTGACGAAAACAGTGACAGGCGTGCACCTGCATTTCGATATTTCATCAAGCGAGAACTTGTTCAGGTTGTCAAAACAGAGGAAGATAAAGGTAAGGTCTATGCTACAAAATTCTGCAAACTAGACTTTCTCATAATCAACATTTGATTTTAGCACAGAAGGTGCAAATAATTAAGGAAGGAGAAATTTATGCTTAAATGTTTTTTATTGCCTACATTTTAGGAAATTCCCAATGACTTCAGTAATGTCAGGGCTAGTTTAATGAGCTTGAAACAGCCTTCCTGTTTTTAACTGCAGTATCCAATATGGCCAAAGGTCAGGGATGATGGAAGTTGTAATTCCACAACATTTGGCAGACACCAGGTTGGGGAAGTCTGACTTTAAAAGATCTGTGTCTAATATATCTCTGGTTTCTTCTTATCTCTGTCTCTTCAAGAGTTCCTTGGAACCAACTCACAGCTGACTGCAACATACTAGGAAAGCATTGGCTAAGGCTGTCACATATCCAAGAACATTTATATCTGTGGTCAACAGTTAGCTTTGTCAGAGGGCCATTTTGAGAAGGGGATGTGCGTTGGGGAACCAACGTCCCATTTTCTCCACCCCAAAGCAGGCTTATAGTCGAGAGAACTGCTCAGATGACTGAATTAAAAGTGAGCTGAGCTGATGTCACAAGAATTTTAACAACAATTCCTTCCATCCTTGTTTTGCCTCCTAGATTTTGATGACAGCATGTTTGTTAAAACCTCAACTCCAGAAGAATGGATTGCGCAAGGAGAATATTATGCAAAGCATCAGTGTTGGAAGGTAAATTCACAGACTTGCTTAAAAGGGAGGCCATTTTAGGAAAAATACATTAACCTTGGCAATGAAACATAGAAGTGAAATTACAAACGCAAACAACAATACAGATTAGAATTATGCTAACCTGTGTACCTGTAGAACTTGGGGGGAGGGGGAGGCTTCTGCTAGGGTGGGGCAGAACTTCATTTAATTGAGTAATTTTTTTATGCTTTTCAATAATTTTGCAGATGAGGCATGGCAAAATGCCATGGATGTGGCCTCTCTAACTCACAGCTGGGAAGACACCTACAAATCCTGTTGAGTTACTGTGTTTAAGTCTATATGCCCTGTTAATGTTTGCTTTACTTAAAATGGTCTTTTTTTACTTTTTTGCAGTGCAACACAAAGGCTTGTTTTTGTTGCTTTCATTGGTAAAGTGTCACTCAGTGAAAACTATATAGCAAGTAGACCGATAATTGTGGAACTAATTTCACATTTTGTCTTTGTTGTCATGTACCAGTGTGTCATAGCTGAATTGGCACAATTTTGAGAAATGCTTAAGAATTAAGGCTAGATCCAGTGCTGCTTTTGTTTTTTAACCCAGTAATTTAATTAACCAAATGCTGTAGAGCATGCTCAACTTGTTTTGGGTTACCTTTGGTACACTTGAAATATTGGGTGTGCTTTTCTATATATATTGGTTAATATAGAAAAGCAGTGTGTTTTGTAACTGTTTTCTTTTTTGTTTGCAGTTTGGATTTTATATTAAGATATTTTTTTTAACCAATGTTCTTGAGAGGTTTGCATGTACATTTAGGAATGGATGCAGATGTGCTTTTCCAGATGCAGAAGGCAACTTATGTTTATGGAAGGGCAAGGGTTACAGAGTTGTGTGAAAGAATTGAAACTAAATGCAAAGATGCTGTTCTTCTTTGCTGTAGAAGCCTGCCCTGCTACAGAAAGAACTGAGTGAACTCCAAATCAAGCCATTGTGCCAACGTTTGTGGAACAGGGCTTGTTGCTATTTTCCTTCCATTTACACTTCTTTGGATCTAACTCTGTCGTAGTTTGTTGCTCGATTTCTTTGCACAGACACTAATTGCATGTTGCAATTTACAGCTTAAGCCTTAAGCCAAGGTTGGGCAAATGTTTGGGTTGAGAGTGAAGCAGATGGCCTCAGAGTATGGTGGACTATCTTTCCTTAGAGGTTTTTAAGTAGAGGCTGGATGGCCACCTCTCATGGATGCTGTAGCAGCAGTGGCTCTTGAAGCGTGGGACGAGTCAAATGACCTTTCAAATCCTTTCCCAACTCTGATTCTGCATCTTTCTGCAGTTTATAATTAACATGAAGTTCACTGCTGCAAGATGTGAAGAGCGATACCTGCTTAGTGTTGGAATTCCATTCCCCCGTTGTGCAGATATGTGGGATTGTTTCATCACATGTCTGTGTTTACATTCCATCACTGTTGGAGTCATGGGAGTGGATGTTGTTTTTACACTGTTCCACTCTGTTGTACTGTTGTATTCCTTCTTTCCGAGGAAGAAGAGAGAGAGAGGAGCCTTGGTTTCCTTTGTCCTGATTTGTATATAATAAAAGTAGCTTAGTACTCACATCTCAAGCCTAGCTCTGCTGTTATTGATTCTGCTAAGTCAATGTGTGCTCATCGCCTCAAGACATGAGTCACGGATGCATGTCGGGAAGTTGGTTGATGGATCTCCCAAGCAGCACGAAGAAGGGAGAGATGGGCTGGCATGTATATGTCATTTGCCAGGGGGCATGTCCTTCCTCCCGGTGACCCCCAACACTTAGATGGTTTTCTTTTTTAAAAAACATAATTTTTATTAACAGGCCAATCATATCACATTATTTCAAATCACATTAATTCCAAATTATACAGCCAAATTTTTCAATTTTGTTGGGGGTACCCATACATCAAGCTCCGGATGAGAATCCAAACATCACTTCTATTACTGCTTTAATTAAACCGTTCTATCCAGTTCTGTCCAGATAGTCTCTTTTTTACTTTCTTCATCTTCTTGTTGTTGTCATATATTCCTTTCTTTGCGATCTCTGATAATCTTCACAGGCAGGTTAAAAACAAACATCGTCTGTGTGGGTTTTACGCACTCCACAAGTCATATCTCATAGGGACAGCCGCCATTCCACTCTTCCTTCGAAAGTTTATATTCAGTCTGCCCTTTAGTTTTCCCAGGCTTGTAAAATATCTCCTAGAGGGCTCTGCCAGGTTAAAGATCAAATTCTAAACATTGTTCACTTTCAAATAGTGCTGGTTCTCCTCCCCCCATCTTTCTTAAACAAGCCTGTCTTGCGAGACGCCATTTTAAAACTGCGTCATAAAATTTTTCCATTCTCCGATCTTTACCAATCCTCTCTTCATTCATCATTAATTCATCCCACACAGTTTTTAGATTCCTGCTTGTGTAGTAAAATACGGCGGTTCTTTTTTCTTTGGGGTGGAGGGTTATTTATACTCATAAGACAAAGAAATAAAAGTTTTTTCCTCCACCCCACCTTCTTAGCTCCAGACATACCCATCTCTTAATGGCGCTTCATCTCTTGATTTATTTGTCTTCGCCCGCCGCTCCGATCCCAGAGATCCATTAATCAGCAGTCCTATCTCCCGACCTTTGCTTGACGTATGTGCTTTAACATCTTCCAGTTATATATTTCCAATTATATTTTCGTGTTAAAGCAAACCAGCATGCGCAGATTGGAGACAGTGTCCGGGAAGAGCTGACTTCACCGAGGGCTGAGCCAAGTGACCGGCACACCCTCTTCTCCCAAATCCGGGGGTGCATTGTGGCCACCGCTGGCAAGGCAGCCCCCCATATCCTTGGGGGGGGGGGAAGACTGCATACTTCCCATAGCAGCCTCTTAATTACCTCGTGTGGGTCGGGGAGATGTTATTGTCGGCCATCTTCCAATACTCCACCTGGTGGCCTCCCCAACACTTAGATGGTTTTCAACAGATAATTCATGGAGGGAAGGTTTATCTGTGGCTATTTGCTATGATGACTAGATGGAAGCTCCATGTTGAGTTTTGTTTTGGGGGTGGGCAGCAACAGTGAAGAAGGGCAACAATCCACTTGCGGGCTTCCTACAAGCATCTGTTCGGGCATTTTGTGAAGCCTTCTAGGAGCGCTGCTTTTTGGGGAAGCATTGATATCTCAGATAGCGGCATGTCAAGATACTGTTACAGGCACAGGAGCAAGAGATGATTTAAAACAACAACACACTCAACAGTTAGCAAGCCTGCTTGGTCTGTTGTCTGCCATTCAAATGCGTGGATAGCACTGCTCCTCTGTGAAACAACCAGTGCTCTAGATAAATGTTGTTTTCCTATTTCAGGTGGCTGCTAAATGCTATCAAAAAGGAGGAGCAACCGAGAAGGAAAAACTAGCCTTGGCACATGACGCTGTGCTTAAAGTACAGTCAAAGAAAATGAACCCCAGGTAAGTGTTTTCTAAACATAAAAAACATAAATCTGTTTGAAAGTTTTTGGTTAAAGGTCAGTTGATGCATCACTGTAAACGCTGGTTTACAGCAAACCCTGCCCTCCCCCAACTTAAGCGCACAGAAGCAACAAACCATAATCCAGGCATAGGCAAACTTGGCCTATTTTGGGACTACAACTCCCATCATCCCTGGCTAACAGGACCAGTGGTCGGGGATGATGGGAATTGTAGTCCCAAAACATCTGGAGGGCTGAGTTTGACTGTGCCTGCCATAATCCTTGGTTTAATGTTAATTTGATCCAGAGATTGGTTGTTTCATTTCGCTCCAAGCAAACCATGATTTGCATCTCAGGGTTCAGTCTTGCTTTGTTCTTTGCACTTGCTAGTAGAGAGTCACAAGAACAATCTTCGTACTCATGGTAAATCATTATTTGCGGCTTGCTGTGACTTGTGAATTGGCATGGTGGTGATAGGGAATCTGTGGCAGTATTATGCTTCCTATCTTAGATGCTATAAAAAGTAAATATCTTGCCTTACTCTAGGTTGCACACCCAGCTCTTTAGGATGCTGCTACCACCTCAATTATCATTCCTACAATTATCATTCCACATAGTTTCTCCATCAGACTTTCTCCTGCCTGGCCTTTCTTTTGCACCAGTGTGAGCCAGTGTGGTGTAGTGGTTAAGAGCGATAGTCTCGTAATCTGGTGAACCAGGTTCGCGTCTCAGCTCCTCCACATGCAGCTGCTGGGTGACCTTGGGCCAGTCACACTTCTCTGAAGTCTCTCAGCCCCACTCACCTCACAGAGTGTTTGTTGTGGGGGAGGAAGGGAAAGGAGAATGTTAGCTGCTTTGAGACTCCTTCAGGTAGTGATAAAGCGGGATATCAAATCCAAACTCTTCTTCTTCTTTCCATATCTAGAGCTTCCTTTTGAAGCCAATGGAACAAATTTGTCATAACTACTTAACTCCTTTTTGCTTCCAATAAAGACAGTTGTGATAGATGTAACATAGACCATGGCTTGATTCAAAAAGAAGACTTGAGGTCCCTTTTAGAGCAATGAAGTCACTGTTCATTATATTTCTTGCTGCATGAAGAGCGCGTGTTGGAATCTGTTTCTGTCTCAGTTTGTTAATGTTTTAAAATAGCTAATGGAATGAAATACCTTGAATCAATTGGCTGCCTAATTTTCAAAATGTGATTGCTTTGTTTTATTTTTTCTCTCTCTATATATATATAAAAACAGAGAGAAGCAAATGGAATATATGGAACTGGCTAAAACTTACCTAGAATGTGATGAACCAAATTTGGCTCTCAAATGCCTAATCCACGCCAAAGAGTACCAGCTTTGTGCACAACTTTATGAAAAATTAGGAAAGGTAAATGTGGTTTCCCCACTTCTTTATTTTTTTGTTGTCCAGTTTATATTGGGGGACTCTTTAGTATTTCACTATGGGAGAGTAAGAAATCCAATTTGATTTATCTCTGCTCATCAAAGCATTGCATTGAGAGCTATTTTAACAGTTAATGGAAGTGACATTTGACTCAGGAGAGCTGTTTGGGTCAGTATATTTTATCCTACAGCTACTCTGCATGCAAAAGGTTTCTTATTTCATATTTTCTGTTGTTCATATTACTTCACTTTTGCATAGTCGGTAGGCAGAAATGAAAGCTAGCTTGGTGTACACCTGGTTGCCCCTACAGAATATGTGTGTTGTGTGGATATATGGGTGTATGAAGCCTTAATTTTACCTAAGTGGGTGAGACTTAATTGAGGTCAGTCATGGAGAAGCAGATGGGGGGTGGGAGAGAGAGAGTGTCTGGAAAGTCTAGGAACCAGTAAATACTTTAAGCTGGCCCTTGTGTTGTTGTGTGATGAAGACAGACAAATCAATTTCCTTTCTATTCTGAGAAGTGTTAAAAGGGAGAAATTTGTCACAGATAGGGCTGGATCACACACACATGCACCTGATTTGATTTCCTTTACATTTGTCGTGGTACCCTTGGTGACTTGCTGCTGAATGTGTATTAATTCACTTGAAATATGTGGTGCTTGAGTGAACTCTGGGTGATAACTAAACTCCTATCTGATGTTTGATGCTAGTCTATTAGCATAAGCAAGTTGTTTCATCTTGCAGTCAGTCTAGCCCTATTTGCTAGAATTAGAGAGGTGTTGCCAGCTATTGTATGCTTGATGTAAGCATCCATGTGGTGTCATCATCGTACAGGTGAAAGAAGCGGCATATTACTATAAAAGAGGACAATACTACAAAGATGCATACAGATGTTTTGAGCAGATGCAAGAGTTTGATCTAGCGCTTAAAATGTGTTGCCACGAGGAGCTGTATGAAGAAGCAGCAAAATCTGTTGAAAGGTCTGTATTTCAAGAACCTGTTTCATTAAAAAAAATAGCATTTCTTCTGCCTTGCCAGTTTTTTTGAAAAGATTGCTGATTTGTGTCCTTGGGTTGCAATGCATCCCATTTAGAACTGCATATCTAAATAGCCTGTGAAAATGTTAACACTTTACTTGGAAAAGATAGTTTAAGCCATGGGTAGGCAAACTAAGGCCTGGGGGCCGGATCTGGCCCAAGCGCCTTCTCAATCCGGCCCGCGGACGGTCCGGGAATCAGCGTGTTTTTACATGAGTAGAATGTGTCCTTTTATTTAAAATGCATCTCTGAGTTATTTGTGGGGCATAGGAATTCATTCATAATTTTTTTTCAAAATATAGTCTAGCCCCCCACAAGGTCTGAAGGACAGTGGACCGGCCCCCTGCTGAAAAAGTTTGCGGACCCCTGGTTTAAGCCATTTCTACAGTGCATATACAAAGATCTAATAGAAAAGTAAAAGTGCTGATTATTTTTTTAAAAAAAGAAACAGTGCCCAGTACTTTTTTGTTTTTAAATCAGCTTTGAAAATCATTCAGTCACTCAACCAATGAGCTGATTGTACTAGCCAAATGCCATGACAATTTCATTACTGTTTGCCAGACTATAAACCATAATATAAAATATACACCAATAATAAAACCAAACACCAGTAATATGAAGAAAGGGAAATGGGAAATATTGTCAGCTAGCTCAGACCTGGCTCAGCTTCACATTAAGCTCTGAGTCTCTAGAACAACTTGTAGCAGTGTTAGGTAACATCTCAATGGATGTTAAGTTGTGCATCTACTTCCAATTCCCTGTTGAAGTTTACTTCTTATATGTCTGTTTCAGATATCAAAAGATGATGAGAAAAGAAGGACTGTCAATTTCCAAACTTTCATACACAGCAAACCAGTTTTACTTGGAAGCCGCTGCCAAGTACCTTCGCACAAACAAGATGAGTGAAATGAAGGAGGTGCTGTCTCACCTTGACACCGAAGACCAGCTTGTGTTTTTGAAAACGCACAAATGCTTTGCTGAAGCTGCTGACCTGCTGAAGAGGGAAGGCAAAGGTGAAGAAGCCGCAAAGCTGATGATGCAACATGGCTTTGTACTGGAAGCAGCCAAGCTCACTAACCAAAAAGAGTTCCGAGCATCGTGTCTGCTTGCTGCGGCCCGCCTTAGTGTGGCAGGCATTTGTAAGGTGGAGAACGTGAGAGACATCTTGAGCGAAGCCTTAGATCTGTTTGAGCGAACAGACCAAAAGTCTGGTAGCGCAGAGGCTACCTATTTGATAGGACTTTTAGAGAAAGACTTCTATATGTTGGAGAAGGCCTCTGGGATGTTTTTGCGTGTGAATCACAATGCTGGGGCTGTGGAAGCTCTGTTTGGCGCAACAAGCTGTGATGTCGAGAGTGAGGCCATCTTGGGATTAACATCCTATGGAATCGAAGCCCTCCTAAATCTGGTCAAGGCTTTCAAAAAAGCAGGCACCAACGCCGAGAAGGAAATGGTGAAGTCGTGTTTTGAATACTTTGGAATTGTCCTGATAGACGGGGAAAGTTGTCAGCTCTCCCAGAATGAAGCGGGCTGTATTCTAGAACATTTGTCCGAGAATTACAAACAGAGAGAAAAGAGAACAAGTGATAAGCTCAGTGTAAGCCTGGAAGAGGTGAAATTTGCACTGAATAAACATTTGTTGAATAGGCTTACTGCCATTATTCACCATTTACATGGTCTGAGCTTCCCAAATATTTGCACAAAGTTTATTGCAGGCTTGAAGTGTGAGGATGAAACCTGTGAGGACTTCCATAGCTCCCTGTCACTTCACGAGATAAAATCTATATTTCGGTGTAAAATGCACCTGGCTGTAATAAATGGGCTTCTGTTAGAAGCCAAGCAAGTGTTCCCAAAAGATTTGCTTCATGAACCCAATGCCATTGATGAGCTGTTGACCACTGATAAGTATGCACTGTGCAAATCTCTTATCAATGCAATATTTCCCAAGCATTTCCACCTGAGGATGGTGTCCGAAAATCCAGTGGTATGCAAACAGATCCTGAGCCATTATTGCTTTAGCCATAAAAATTCTAATCCTTGCAGGGCGGTTCTGAGAGAATGCATCCGGTCCGAATTTAGAAATGAGACGGCCCAGAACAGGAGAGAATCGACGGATCTGTGGCTGAGAATGATGCAGGTCTTTGCCTTTACTTCCACTTACCCTGCAGAGTTTGATAGACTCCTTTCCAAAGAAGAAGATGACTATAATAGAGAACTGAAGATGGCGGATGAAAGGGGGAGAGGGAGATCCAAAGGCATAGAGGGCAGATATGGAATGCTGCTACCTGATAAATATGCGGGCAATGCTGAGAGCACATACTTGTGTTTCATCAGACTCTTGCAGGAATCCATGGACCAACTCTACATTCACAGAAACCTTGAGCGGTGCAGGTGGTTTTTTTATCGTTTCATGAATGTCTTGGTGAAGAAATGCGTTGACCCTTTAATTCCAAGCATAGGAAACACTGTGGCTTTGCTGGAATTTCAGTTCATCCTGTGTTGTGCTGTCCTCATGCGCCTCTGCAAAACCATGACTCTCTGCCTCCCCAAGAGTTATATTGCCCTCTTCCATTACTGGGACTATTTATTCGCAAGAGGGGACCGATGTAAAGACGCCTTCACCTTTTCTGTCATACAAGAGTATAAGCCACAGGACACGAAGCAAGCCATAAAGGAATTTAAGGTTCACCTGAGATATTTAGCCAATGTTCTGTGTGGGTATGAAAAGTTCAATGTACTCTTTGATGCTTTTGGTGACCTTGGCTTCATCATGTCTGGGGAAGCTGAGCGCACTGTGGTGCTTTGCTTAGTGATGTTGGTGAATGCTGATCAGGTGCTTGGTTGGAAATATAAAGATCTCTTAGCCAAAATTTTTCCCACCCTCCGAGAATTCCTTGCAGAACTGAAAAGGGACTACCCTTCCAAGGTGCCCGAAAGATTGATTAAGATTGTGGATCTGATGAGTGAGACTTCCAGTGTTAAAGAAGTAGTCGATGGCCTCAAGGAGCTGCTGTTTTGTCGAGATACAGAGTATTTAGCAGACTGTTGTTGGAGGTGGGACGCTAAAGCAACGAGGGTTACTAAGTATGAGAACAACAAACTTGTCAGAGGTATCTACTTTGAGGTTGCCGACTTGGACAGATTTGCATATCTGAGCCAGGCAAGGAATTTCGAAGAGGCAGAAATAGATCTTGAAAAGGACATGTACATCGAAGAGAGAGAAGACCCATTAGCCAATATAGCATCGATAAGGCAGCAGAAGCAACAGCAAAAAGCTTCTGCCAAGCGGAAGCTGCGGGGCCTTTTCCTGTTTGTCTATTGTTGCATTAGATGGAAAAGGATTTCCTCTTCAAAGCAAGAATCCCCGGATATGGCACTGGGAGTCTTCAAAAAAGCAGACGTTGACCCAACACAGTGTGACCTTTGTGGAGTCAAATTTCTCCAGAGGCCTGCAAACTTTGCTGCTCAGACAGAACCTTCTGAAAAAGAACCCACAGAAGTGACAACACCAACGGAGGCAGACTGGGAAGAGAACATGGACAGAAATGAAATTTTTGCCGCTGGTGAAACGTTTGAAAATCACATCATGCTGGACGAACATGGAAATAATTTTGCCTCTTACCAGAGGTATTTTGAGTTTTTCAGAATTAACGTGGAGCCATTAATCCGAAAGGGGATGGATGTGATGGAAAGTATTGCCGATAACACGTGCATCAAAGGCCACTTTGCATCCAATGAGCAGTCTAATCACATGCAAAGTAGAATCCAAGCGGCTATTAAGAAGATTTCTGATATGGTGGAGGACATCTATAGGAGAAAGGCATGGGCTGAAGGTAAGGCATTTCAGTTGTTTCAACGTCTATCATCTCAGCAGTCAGGGAATGTTCTCCTTTGCAGGGAATGATACTGAAATGTCATTCATCAAAATTATTTAGTGAATATAAGCATTCTGGCAGGACCCACACTATGCAGATGCGATTTTTCAACAACAACAACAGTCCACTCCAGTAATGAAGTGTTAGATATAATGCCCAGCACTTCATAAGGAACCAGCCATCATGCACATATACTGTTAAATAATGGCTTGCCTTTTCAGGTGAAAGTAGTGGTTTCCTGCCCACCCCTTGTCCCAAATTTCCATTGTTTCTACCTTCCTATAATAAGTGTTAAATGGGGTGTTACCCCTTCCCATTACACCCTTGATCCTAATTGGTTGCATCTTTTTGTTTTATGTTTTAGCTGAAGAAACCATGTCCAAGTTGGCTAGCAATTTGAATTCTAATGTAGACAAAGCTTCTAATTGGCTGAAGGAAACGGAGTCCCGCCTACTAAAGGAGGAAGGTACGTTTTAAATTTTAAGTACATGCAGCTCACTAATATAAGGTTACATCTGTTAAAACTGAAGCGTGTATTGTTTAGAAGTGAGCAGTACTGTGGCTTGTAAGAATAGTGATATACTATGCTGGCAGCCCATTCAGTTACTTAGCATGGAACTTGTAATTTGAGATAGTGGATTCAGTATGTATGCAGCCTTATTGCTAGGTCAGGAGCTTTCTTTGACTAAATTCTTCCTTTCTTGCTCAACTGCTGAAGGGACAGGGAATTTTCTTTCTCCTCCTTTTGGCAATTAGAATTGACACATGGGCCATTCAGCAAGGCAGAGGTTTTCACCCTTTTTGAGTCTACAGCTCCCTTGAACAACTATATTCTTCCTGCAGCTCCCCTGTGGGACTCAGGAGCCCTGTTATGCCACCCCTTGCCTGCTGAGCTAGCAGTCCCTCACCCTTTTTTTGAACACCCTCCCTCGGGGAATGTTCCATCAGCCTCCTCCCATCTCCTTGGGAGTCCTCTGAGCAGCTGCTGCCGCCGCCCCTGGTCTCTGAGCTGCCATCCTTGCCCCAAAGAGAGGTGCCTCCTCACACTGCCCCACAGGGGCCTAGGACTTGTCTGCCCATTCCCAACAGCAAGGGCTGGCACGCTGGCTGGCTGGACTCCCTCGCCCACTTTCTTGCCACCTCAGCCCCTGGCAACCTGCACCCCCTGGCCAGCTCCAGAGGCACCATTCACCTACAGAGCTTGTAGCCAGCTATACAAGCTTTGTATATTTCTATACAAACAGCTATACAAGCCTTTGAGAGGCAGAGACGCAAGAGGGCATCAGGAGGAAGGGAAGGGAAGGAAAGAGGGACGGAGGCCAGTGTTGCCCATGGCACCCCTGACCATTATTCAAGGCACCTCAGGGCGCCATGCCACACTGGTTGAAAACCACTGCAGTAAGGCATTTAAACAGAAGCATCAACTTCAAGTGTCCTATTGAAGTTGGATTATTTTCACACACAACCCTTCCTCCACCCTACCCCAAATTGTGTGTTTTCTGAATCAGGGTCAAGATGAACTTGCTGAGAAAGGAGATTAGGATCCTCACTTTTGTTTTCGAACAGAGGTTCATGGACCTTTTATTAGCTGCACGACAAAAATTCAGCTGGCTCTTCTCAGTAAGGTGATACAGTAATTGGAAAGTATATCTTTCATGCATTGTCACAGAGCAGCTCATGGAATGGGGGCTAAGCGACCAGAGAAGAAACAAGATGAGATCCAGCAGCTTCATTAGTGAAGAAGGGAGGAAAAACCCTATAAAGTTCTAGCAGCATTTTTTCACCAGTTTAAACTTGCACGTGCAAGGGGAGATTTCATAAGTGACATCTAACGAGTGCAAGTTTTACCTCCTTTTGATGGCTTAAGGCTTACATATGTTGAAAAAGGTTTTAGATAAAATAGAAATTCAAGCCATTCTGGCATATTTGCCAATGACAAAGTGAACAACAAGGCTGTGGGACTCCACAAAATTTTCCCCCTGCTAGGATGCAGCTTAGTAAGTATTCCTTGGCGCATTGTTTTGTCTTTAAAATTGAACAATTCTTCCTCTTTTAGAGTTTGACCATGACAAAGACTTGGACAGTGAAGTGAAATGCGAAGAGGACACTTTTGAAGAGCTGCACCCCAAGAAGCCCTCAAGAAAGATGATGAAGAGAAGAAGAAAATAATTGATTTTTATTTTTTTTTAAGCTGAGGTTTACTCCTCCTTTGATTTGGGTTGTATTTTGTTTACATTTTATAACTTGAGTATTGAAATGTGAAAACACAAATTAAACTGGAAGGTGAAACCTGCCAACAAATGTTCTCCCCTTATAGTAACTTGGATAGAAGGTTAGCAGTCGGCTTTTAGTAATTTAGGGTTGGGGTTTTTTTAAGTACTCAAAGAAGCTTTAAGTAGAATAGAGTCAATTCCACAACAGGGAAAGAATCTGGTGCAACATATTTGGCAGGGAGTCCCATGTCCCTGCTGGTACACAAAGTGTTGGGAGAGGACACAATTCAACTCAGAAGTGGTAGGAGGGGTAGATGCTTAGGTTTTTTGGCTCGTCTCCTACTTCCCCCTGTAACTCTCCCTTACCACCACCATTGTCCTAGATGGATATTGGTTGCATTAAGGAGAAAACGTGTATTCCTGTTTCCTGTTCCCCCATTTAAAATTGCACCTTCCCTCTGCTACTTTGCAGTTGCTTGGCAAAAGTCCAGCTTTTGAAAACTCCTGCCATTGTTAGATGTGTCATTCCACCTTTCAGAGCCAATGCATAAGCAATTACAAGTGGAGGGGAGAGAGAATAATCCTCCCCCTTCCGTCCTCATCTCCTTTACTTTCCATTTTTAAATATGTGCCTACAAGCTGGGCTAGGAGCATCCTCAACAACAGGAGAGGGTTTTTTTGTTTTTGTTTTAGTTTCATAGAATTTTAACTTTTGCAGAATGTTCAGAAATACCTTATGCAAGTGAGAAGCAGCTGCGAATTTGTGAAGCTCAGCCTCCTTTCTCCTTGTCTCCTGGAAACTGCAAGGAATAACGAGAGTGCTCATTTTTCTTGCAAACTTACTTTGATATCAACTGTTTTCCTACATGTGTCAAAAAAGACAATCTTTCTCTAGAGTTTCGTTATGGTTTATATGCATTTTAAAGGGGTTTTTTATACTTTTGCAGTTCAACAAAATAAAATACAGCATTGTACTATTTTAGAAAATAAAACAAAACAAATATTGGTGTTTATAACTGAGTCTTGCCTTTTTTTCTACAGAGCTTGTAAAATCAGTTTTAGAGAGGCATGGGTGGTTTGAAGTCTATCATGAGGATTTCTGACTCCCAACTTGGAAACAACAGCATTGCTTTTCGCCCCCTTCCGTTATTCTGCTGAAATGAAGAAAGTGTGCCCAGGGGTGGGGCCATAAAGAACAGGCGCTGGTGTAGAAACACTTAAATTCGATTGAATTCTGATTTTTTTAAAAAAAACAGTTTCCTGATCTCAGAACTATTTTATTCTGATGCTATGTGTCAGGGATCTGCCATCAGTACTGGAGGGGGAGCGCAAAAGCCAGAGGGACTCCGGAGAGCGTCCAGGGATCGGGAGGAGCAGTCCATCTTCTGGGGAAGAGAATCAGCGTAGCACCAGTGGAGAAGGGGGGCAGGTGGGGGAAGTGGCGAGGCAGTCCCATGACTCCTTGCCTGGGACCAGCGGGGAGAGTAGGGGTCCTCCGTTGCCCACGTCCTCCCTGCGCAGAAGGCTTTCACGCAGAGAGGGTAGGCGGAGACTAGGCGTCAAAGAACTTCTTTGCTGGAAGAAGTTTAAGAAACGCCCACTGACGGATTCTGCCAGCGATTGAGTCAGCCAGGGGTGAGTGGCTGTCCGGACAGAAGAGGTTCACTTTGGCAGCCCAGCCAGGTGTTTGCACCCAGCCAGGGAGATAGGCACCTGCTTACGCACAAGCAACCCCTTAGAACCATTACAGTATGTTTGGCTTGGGTTAGGTTGGTGGATATCAGGCGTCCTAGTGAAAAAAGTAAGCTTGAAGTCTGCCCATCCCTGACAGACAAGGGGGAAAATATTCTCCCCAATTTAATTATTCCAAGAGATCAGTAGAGGTCAGTTCAAGCTTCCTTTGAGGGAATTTTGTCTGCTGTTAGTACTCTTCGCACTGAGCAGCTCTTTTCAACAATCACTTTCCATCTAAGGAACCCAAAACATAGTTTGGGAGCCACAGGGGTTGAGGATGTGTATGCAATAATGCCAGTTCCAAATAATTTTTTTAAGCAACACTCTTTTAAAATGTACTACAGGAATGTCACCCAAAGGAATGGGATCTACAACAATCACTTCATCTGCAAATAACTCTATTCTTTCTCTTTGTATTATGATACACAGGTGTGTGGTTTTTTTTTGTGTGGGGGGGTAGAAATTATGTTTTAGAATTTTTATTTGAAAGCTGCCTTTGGCAGAGTATCATTTGGAAAGGTGGTTTATTATAAAGGTTTTTAAATGAGTAAAATACTTAAGTGCTTCAAATGTCAAAGCCAGCTCCCGGAAACTAATCAGAAACCAGTAGAGATCACATAAAACAAGCATGGCAGTATTGACCACCAGCCCCCTGGCTATAGCTTTGAGCAGAAACTGCAATTTAAACTTTTTCTTTTCATTTTAAGAGCAGCCAAATGAGTTGGTCCATTCAGAGGTCACTATGGCATGACTGGCAAAGCTGTGTGTGTGTGTGTGTGTGTGTGTGTGTGTGTGTGTGTGTAGCAGCACTTGCTGCTGCAGACCCTTTCATATTTAGCAGAAGCATCAGATGAACCTCATCAGAAGCTCAGCAATGAGCTGATTTACGTGTGATGCCAGCCAAACCATGACTAAATGCAAATGTGTGGGTTCCTGGAGAGGAAATTGTGGCACCCAGTTCTCCTTTTATTGTGTTGTTGCTCAGAGTGAAGCCATGATTTGGCTTGGCATGCCATCCAAACCCAGGCTTGTGGTCTTTCTCCTCCAGACCAACAGAAACTCTAAGCCCAAAACCAAACCACAAACCAGGGTTGGGTGGCATGGTAAGCCAGGACTGGAGGGAGGAACTGGGGGCCACATTCTTTTCTAAGCAACCTGCTGGGGGCCGCATGCCAGTGGTGGGTGCGGTCAGAGACAAAAGTGGGTGGAGCAATAATGTGAATTTTGCCTTTGCGCTGTATGCTAGTTTCTGCACATATTATGTGTGCATGCTCTTAACGTGTTAAGTATCATGACCGGTGTGTATGCATTAAATTAGAAACCCTTGAATGGGCATGTCTTTGTCTTTTTGGCTGGAGCAGCTTTGCTTGGACTTCATTAACAAAACAGCACCAAACTAGCACAACACTTTGGCAGCAGTTTGCAATCAATCAGACAAGATTGGATTATGGGGTGGCACAAAACGTCGGGTTTGCAGCACAAAATGAGCTCAAAACTTTGGCACCTGTTTAGAGTCCATCGGACAAGGCTGGATTTTTTTGGCATTAACTTGTGACCCCAATTTTCTGTGTCAATTACTCGGTTGTGGGGGGGCAACACAAAATGCAGGGTTCGCAGCACGAAATGGCATGAAACTAGCAGTAAAGTTTGACATCAGTTTGGGGGGATCTGGAATTTTGGAGTCACACGTTAATGAAGCTCTAGAAGGAGAACTCTGCCATTTGTGCACAACAGGATACTATGCTTTCATACATAGGTTTTTGAAAATACAGTAGTTTTAGGATCTACATCAAGTGTAAGCACTAGTTAGCGAATACGGTTTGCTTTTGTTTCTGCACAGCTGCCGATTTCTCCTGAATCAGTTAATGAAGCATTTTAAATCAGAAACCTAGAACTGATTAAAGAGTTTTTATTTCAGTGATCTGGCCGACAGCCCACTGCCCTGTCTAACACTAACCCTGGAAGGAGTGCATGTTTTCTCTGGCACCTAGCCAAGAGTGATTTCTGCCTGATGATAACTGAAGGGATCCTTGGAGAGTAAAACGCAAGCATCACTTTCTGTGGCCTGAAGTGCTGGTTCAAAGGTAATACTGCAATGAGATCGCATTGTGTGGTTTCTATGTTTAGGAGATTGCTTAGATGCTTTTTGACCCCACCCAGAGTGAGCCACCTTGCTGACCCTGCCCAGATGTTTAGGCAGATTTTCTTGGGTTGCAGGGACAGTGCTTGATGTTTCAGTGCAGGATTTGGTCTATATTTAGGAATCACACTTCCTTTTTTGGTTGAGGGTAAGGTTCTCTGGAACTTCAATTCCCCCGGATCTACAGTTGGCTTAGACTTTAACCAGAAGTTATCCATTTTCTGCCCGAGGTTACATAGCTGGGAGGATAGCACATCAATCTTCTTGAATATGCAATTAAGGGTTCTGACCACAAGATGGAGATGTTCATGTTGTTCTTGTCTTGCGCAGTCCTCAGTTCTGGTGTCTTGTACCATCTTCAGTGGGACACTCTCTCCTCCTCCAAGCTTGCCGTTTGCAGTTTTAATCTGAGGTGAAAACAATTCCTCTGGTGTTGACGTTGTTTCTGGGGACATTAGTGGGTAGTAACGGTTCTGAGTTTTCACCCTATAGCAGTGTTCAGTGGGGCCACTCCATTTGCCAGACACGGGGGGGTCGGTTTTTGGTTGTTTGGCTTTTGGGGAGGGCAAAGCCTCGTCACAATCCCTTAGGCATTTGCCTTGACCCATCGTTATGAGATGTTTAAAATAGCAGTGATTAAAAGGTAATAGAAGGTAATAAAAATACAACTGAGTGTGAGCTGGCGGAAAACCAGTGAGTCGAAGGCTGCTTCCAAGGCTGCCGGAGAATACAATTATCTGCTCATTAAAACTGATTTACGATGCAGGCTTTACAGTTATCGGCAATGTGAACTCCTAGCATGGACTCCAACACCCTGGTACAATCTTCAGCAAGAACTTGAAAGGCTGGGAGCCACAACACAAATTTAGGGAGGATTCAAAATGAGCTCCGGCAAGTGCGTCTTACCTCGTCGCCATCTTGAACTCCATCCATTTAAAATAAAATATAAAAAACCTCTACAGATTGGGCATTCCAAGTGTCCAGCTTTAGTACTCCAGTGTCATGGTGGCAGTCAATGAGTTACAAACATTGCCTTGCAGCCTATCCCACCTTACAAAGTATGAGGGCTTATTTTATTGTAGCTACTAAGAAGCCATTTCTTCTTACACAAACATGCAGCACTGCAGCAAGCACATTCATCTGTGATTAAAACCAACTATGTGTGTGGGTGGTTGTGGAGGAGAGCTCAATATCATCTCTCGTCTCTCATTTTTAACCAGCCAGCTTATTCTTAACGAAGAAAACAAATCTCTCTTGCTAGAGGGTGGAGGAGGGAGTTCAGAATCTATTATGTCATCATTCTGGTCTTTTGTTGCTGCTCCTGCAAGGGGGTGTGTGCGCTTATGACAAATTAGGAGCACAAAAGGATGAATTTTAAAAACCCAACTGCACAATGAAAGAAAGACTCCTTTATCTGAAGTTTACTGAGCGGCTTTCCTGTGTAGAGCATAGACCATATTATCACACGAATTGCAATAGGGGCCTGCGCTCAGGAGCAGGTCAGTGTTAAATGTGCGTAGGATTGTACATCTTGGTGCTTTATCTCTATGCTGGGAAAATTCCCACATTTGCTGTTCAATATGCTGTTAAGTACACATTTGAACCCTACCTGAAGAAAGGAAGATGGCCATGGGCCATGATATCCTGCTCAAGTGGTCCACCTGAAGCGCGATGAACTCTCTGTATTTGGGTCAACCCTATCCATCCTGAAGGAAATCAGCCCTGAGTGCTCACTGGAAAGACAGATCTTGAAGCTGAGGCTCCAATACTTTGGCCACCTCATGAGAAGAGAAGACTCCTTGGAAAAGACCCTGATGTTGGGAAAGATGGAGGGCACAAGGAGAAGGGGAAGACGGAGGACGAGATGGTTGGACAGTGTTCTCGAAGCTACCAGCATGAGTTTGACCAAACTGTGGGAGGCAGTGGAAGACAGGAGTGCCTGGCGTGCTCTGGTCCATGGGGTCACAAAGAGTCGGACACGACTAAACAACAACATTTGGGTCATTTGATCCTCGGTTTCAATAGCTTTGGTCAAAGCAGTCCTGTGTTTCAAAGAACTACCACAGGGAAAACCTCAGGCTTTACCGACAATCTCAACAGTCATGATCCCTTGAATTCTTAGTGGAAAATGGTGGCTCTTGATGGTCAAATAAGGTCCATCGGTCAGGTCGACTGCGAGGCAAAGGACAAGGTGGCATCTCTCTCTCTCCCGTCTCCCACTGAGCCTACAGAAGCTGACAGGACTGGCTCTTGAATCTTGCTGCTAGGACTGAGGGCAGCAGGCAAGTTTAGGGGACTCAGGGTAGTCCCCCACACATGTACCTTGCTACCTGCTAACTATATCTAGGTCTTTTTTAAAAAAATAATAATTTTCATTAAGTTTTCCATTTAACAATCCAATCATATCACATTAATTATTCCAAATTATACCAATACATATCATAAAGTCCAAATATTTTGCCAATTATATAAAATTATAAATTTTTGTTGGGGGTTCCCATGCTTTGAGTTCAGTAAGGGTGCAGTCATCTCATATTTCTGCTGCTTTTCGTATTCACCAGTCCCATCTTTCGGTCTTCTTGTTGTATATCCTTGTATATCTAGGTCTTTTTAAAGCAAGGCAGGATACCTCAAGGCCACAGTCCAGCTGCCTACCCTCCAACATTTTGCTGATGAAAATAGGGATGTCCTATTCCACCATAATAAAATAATAATTTGATTATTTATACCACACCCATCTGACTGGGTTGCCCCAGCCCCTCTGGGCAGCTTCCAACACATATAAAAACATAATATAACAATTTATTTTTTTTAAGCTTCCCACTACAGGGCTGCCTTCAGATCTCTTCTAAAGGTTGTATAGTTACTTATCTCCTTGACTCAGGGGTCGCATAATTCCACACCCTCCAACATTTCTCCAATGAAAATAGGAACATCCTAGGGAAAGCAGGACATTCTGGCGATCAGAAACTGGGACGGTTTCTGTAAATCCAGAACTTTCCCCTGGAAAATAGGGACACATGGAGGGTCTGCAAGCACAGCCTCAAGCAGCTGACTCTCTTAGCTCAAGGCTGGGCAACGTTTTCTTAAAATCGAGGGCCACATACATTTAGGAGTGATCCGCCATGGGTCTCATGGTGACTGTGGGCAAGGCCAAAGCCAGGAGTGTATGGAGCCAACCCTGGCTCCCTCTCTTCTTGTCTCCACCCAGCGGGCTGTTGGAAAAGGGATTGATGGCTCTTGGACCGGACTGCCGCTTTGCAGATGGCCTGCTGTGGGCCATCAGCTGTGACAAATGTCATTTTAAGGTCAGGTTACATTCTTAATAGGATGACCTGAGAAGAAAACGTCTGCCATCTACTTTTAACTACAGTGGTACCTCGGGTTAAGTACTTAATTCGTTCTGGAGGTCCGTTCTTAACCTGAAACTGTTCTTAACCTGAAGCACCACTTTAGCTAATGGGGCCTCCCACTACCACTGCGCCACTGCCGCACGATTTCTGTTCTCATCCTGAAGCAAAGTTCTTAACCTGAAGCACTATTTATGGGTTAATGGAGTCTGTAACCTGAAGTATATGTAACCTGAAGCGTATGTAACCTGAGGTACCACTGTACTCTGCCTCCATTTAAGCCAGTGGACAAAACAGGCCTCTCTCTTTCTCTCTCTCTTTCCCTCCAATTCACGGGTCTTGAATAAAATGGGGGAAGTGTGTGAGACAAAATGGTTGCAAATGCCGCCACATGTCTACAGAAACCCATATTTGGACTTCTTAAACCAGCCGGGAAGAAAGTGCTTCATGATCTCTGACGGCCTTCCTGTGGAGCTACCATTTCAGTTCTGTAGCTAAGAAACGGGCCCATTTCTCTGTGTGACTTCGAACGGCCAGAGATGTTTGAACAAGCTAGCCAGCACTGTTTCGTTTGACAGCTTTGAGGAGGGAGACCCTTTCATGAGCCTTTTTCAAAAGAAGAAAAAAAATCTATAGTTGTGTTGTACTTGTGCATATAGGGAATCCTGCAGAGCCTTAGCTAAAAGGCTTCTTTTCCCCCTAAACATAATGCTTCTTGACAAATTTATTGTCGATTTTAATCCTCTTCAGCCTCCCCTCCCTCCAAATGCGACTTGTATTAATGGGAAAGACAGATGACTAGAGTTATCTTGACTCCCTGTTTTCCGCTGAAACTAGGACTTGAGGAAGACTATCCACAGGGCATTGTAGATGATGCAGATAAGTTGCCATGGTAGCAAAGGAAGAGTCCCCAGGCTCCTGGCCTAATGATGAATTCTCCATGGCATGGGGGAAGGGGGGGCTATTCCTAATAAACAGAGAGGGATTAGAAATGGGTTTCCTAAGTCTGTGCAGATAAACTTTCCTTCTGCAATTCTTTCGGCAGCAGCACTCAAAACACTGATTTTGTAGTGGTGGTGCTTTAGCTGTGGTTGTTTTTTTAAGGAAGGGGAAACGCCTTTTAAAACTGGGTACTTTGGTTTTGTGGAGTTCTTTTCAGAACATCCTGCACTTTCTCTCCACCAGTCTTAAAGGAAGATCTGTGTCCATTGGTACCTATTGAATATAAAGTGAATTTAAGTACTGTACGGTAGTTTGCTGGCTTGCTCTGAGCCGAGTTCTTGAAAACTCCAACCAAGAAATATTACACAGCTCCCCCTCATTGATTTTAAAAAGACCATTTAGCCATTTTTTTTCTTAACAAAATAGTAAATGAAATTAGCGAAAATGGTGTATGGTTCTCCCCCCCCCCCCACATGTCTTTGTATATCACATAAATAAATACAATAAATGTGGGAAATATCTATAACATATGTTTCATTATTAGTGGTCAATGTACAAGTTCTCGGTTCATGAATTGGTTTAAACAATTAGGGGGGAAAAGGGGGAGGGGGAATGGTGAGTGGGGTGGTTATGCTTCTATTCTTCTACTTACGTAGTGCGTGTGTTTGTGGTTTTGTGTCAACGTTACTTGCATTGATTCTCTTACTATTCACTTGTTGTATTTCCTTGGTGGTGAGAGAGGTTGGGGTGGGTTAGGGCGTGGTTAGTTGTCTTTAGTTGGCTGTAGTGAGAATTGGTTTTGAGTGTGAGTGGGGTGTGAGTGTGCATTTTTGAATCAGGTTAGCCATATTGATTTGAATGCTGTTGGTGGAGTCTTCTTGTTGTGTTGTCTTGTTGGGCTGTGTATGTGATAAAGGGGAACCATACCGGGGCGAAAGCGTCTTCTTCTATTTGTCCCCATGTCAGTTTCAGTTTATTGGTTAGTTTTTCTAATAATGGGATGTGTGTGTGTTTTTAAAGACAAACAAACATATTGCAGCCCATTCCTATCCATGTTTACTTTGAAGTTAGCTTCATTCATTTCCACAGAACTTGCATCCAAAAGGGTAGTTGTTTTAGGCTTGCAACTATGCAGCCAGACTGCAATCCTGTGCACATGTGCTTCAGAATAAGAGCTGTTTGACATTGGAACGGTTTCCCTCGGGAGGTTGTGGACTCTCCCTCCTTGGAGGTTTTTAAGTAGAGGCTGGATGGTCCTCTGTCATGGATGCTGCAGTTGAGATCCCTGCATTGCAGGGAGCTAGGCTAGATGACCCTCAGGGTCTCTTCCAACTCTACAATTCTACAATTCTATTATTCAGTTCAATGGGGGCAGGTGGTACTGTGAGTTAAACCACAGAGCCTAGGACTTGCCGATCAGAAGGTTGGCAGTTCGAATCCCTGCGACGGGGTGAGCTCCCGTTGCTCGGTCCCTGCTCCTGCCAACCTAGCAGTTTGAAAGCATGAACTACAAGTAGATAAATAGGTACTGTACCAGTGGGAAGGTAAATGATATTTCTGTGCGCTCCTCTGGTTCACCAGAAGCGGCATAGTCATGCAGACCATATGACCTGGAAGCTGTCTGTGAACAAATGCTGGCTCCCTTGGCCAGTAAAGCGAGATGAGCGCCGCAACCCCAGAGTCGTCCGCGACTGGACCTAATGGTCAGGGGTCCCTTTACCTTTACCTAAGATGTCCATGTGTCAAACTGGCATCTGTTCAGGACTGCTCCGAGTCGCCCAGTGACTTATTGTAACAGCTTCATGGTGAGTTCTGGGTGGCTTCCAACAGAATATTAAAATACAATAACCTATTAAACATTAAAAGCTTCTCTAAACAGGGCTGCCTTCAGATGTCTTCTAAAAGTCTGGTAGTTGTTTTTCTCTTTTACATCTGGTGGGAAGGTGTTCCACAGGGTGGGTGCTATCGAGTAGCACCCGGTACTACCGAGAAGGCCCTCTGCCTGGTTTCCTGTAACCTCACTTCTCGCAGTGAGGGAACCGCCAGAAGGCCCTCGGCGCTGGACCTCAGTGTCCGGGCAGAACGATGGGGGTGGAGACGCTCCTTCAGGTATACTGGAAAGCAGTGGATAAACTATTTTTTAAAGTCAGGATTATTTGTGGGGGGTGGGGTCAGGGACTGAGAGAGTTAAAGCCCTCATCTCCATTCTCTATGATCAGACTTCCTCTCATCCTTTTTACATTTTTTTAAAACTGCATGTTTATTGCATTCAAGCAATTCCCATGACACTTCTAGTTTGGTCTTAATGGTAAAACAGCCTGAATGCAAATTGGAGTCCTCTGCCCTTGGCTATGTAGTCATATATCAATATGTCTGATGAGCAATAACATAATAATGGAGAATTTGTGCCACGTCGTGATTGCTTCCCTCCCCCACTCCCAAAATTGATGTGTTAAAAAAATTGCACGATGCTCCAAATTTCTGGATTTGTTTGCCATGTCAGAATGATGCCGGCAATATTTTTCAATGCAGTATGATTTTCTGTATAATAAGACAAATTGCTCTTTGTTATATAATGTGCACTGCAAATTAACATTGTTTTGACCTTTTCTCTGTTCTCCCTCTTCCCCAAGCACATGAGCAAATACAGCCCTAAAGAGTTATTTGGGGGCACTGGCAATATCAGTTCTTTTTCTTTTCTAAGAAGGGCCCCCTTCTCTGTAGATAATAAAACAGATTTATTGTAGGAAGTCGGTGGCGGAGCCTGCGCACTCTGGTGAAATGAATCCTAATGTTCCGCATTGAAATGGACTCAAGCAGCAACAACCCACATGTTCTCAGTTTATGTGCCTGAGGCCGAGAGAGACCTGAGAAGGCTGCTGCGTGACTCCCTTTTTTTGGGATAACGTTGCGCATCAAAGAGGATGCCCTTTAGAAATGTACATCTGCAGAATTTATTTTCCCTGGGGTGTGCCTAAATTTGGAAAAGAGGTTAATGTGGACTCGTGTGTCCTGAAGTAAACACCATGCAATCCCTTCAGTTTTCTCTTGCGTTTCCTCCCCCCAATGGAAATGAGAGTTGCCACTTTTAACTCTTCACTAGTTAAGGATTAATCCATGTTTTTTTGCACATCCGTGAGAGTGCTTTTCTTACCCCTCACAGAGCATTTCTGTTCTGTGGGTCTGTCTCCCTGAGACCTTCGGGTATATGGGGGGGGGTATATAAATTCAATAAATACATAATAAATATTCCCCCCCTATATGTTAGGGATTTAAAATTGTTTATTAAGGACCTGCAGTGACAATCAGCAACACTCCCTGAACCTGGAGGCGAGTGGAACAGCAGCCACATCGCCTGGACCAAAGGCAGCCAGACAAATGTAAATTGAGGCAAGAAAAAATTGACCTTTGGCTTAAACGGTGGAAGACGAGAGGGATCTTTTCTATGGTGGCAAACTAAAGAAGTATACTTGGAAGTGATTGGTCAAGGTGGGAATTCAGCCACATAGCAGGTAGCTTGTGGGATTGAAGACAAAATACGGATTCTACTAATAGCTTAGTAGAGACATCACCTTGCCAACAAAGATGTGTATCGTTAAAGCCATGGTTTTCCCAGTAGTGATGTATGGAAGTGAGGCTGATAAAGAAGGCTGATCGCCAAAGAATTGATGCTTTTGAATTATGGTGCTGGAGGAGACTCTTGAGAGTCCCATGGACTGCAAGAAGATCAAACGCATTCATTCTTAAGGAAATTAGCCCTGAGTGCTCACTGGAAGGACAGATCGTGAAGCTGAGGCTCCAATAATTTGGCCACCTCATGAGAAGAGACGACTCCCTGGAAAAGACCCTGATGTTGGGAAAGATGGAGGGCACAAGGAGAAGGGGACAACAGAGGACGAGATGGTTGGACAGTGTTCTCGAAGCTACCAGCATGAGTTTGACCAAACTGCGGGAGGCAGTGGAAGACAGGAGTGCCTGGCATGCTCTGATCCATGGGGTCAAGAAGAGTCAGACACGACTAAACGACTAAACAACAACAACTAATCGCTATCTTGTTCCCAATGAGTCTTGTCAACTCTTTCCCCTTAGCTTATTCAAATCATGAAATTTATCTTCAGTACCTAATTGGTGAGAGGCCCTTGAATGAGTAATGCCCTTATTTGGAGTTTAATGCATGTATTATTATTATTATTATTATTATTATTATTATTATTATTATTATTTTATATCTCTCAAAACTGCCCATTCCACATTTTCTGTCCACCTGACATAAAATGAGTTTCCCACAAGCTCCCCATTCCTGGACTAGTTACTAGTAATACTATATATATTAGTAAAGATTATGCTGAGCTGCTAATTGTATAAAGAGGCGGCAAAATCTTCAGTGTTTGCTATTACCTGTCATTGATTAATGCCGTTTTCTGTTTCTTTAGGTGTTTACTATATGCACACAAGTTTGTGCCTTGTTCTAGTCTTGCGCAGTCCCTTTTCTCTGCTGGTGTCTCGTGGGGTCAGGGCGGAGTTCCTTATGTAACCTTTTTTTTTTTGTACCCATCACCTGTGCATAACATCTTGCTTGCTTGCTTTTTGTCCCAGCTGCTTGTTTGTGGGCAGACATCCCAAAGTTATTTTGCTATCATCTGTGTCAGCACAAACAAAGCCAGGAATCAGGCAGGTGAGAATCCAGGCTAGGGACTTTGCCTGCGAGAGGATAAATACATTTCTTCTACATTCTTCTTCCCCAAAGAGGCATTTCCTGAGTTTCTTTTTTGCTCTCCTGCAGGTGAGATTACTTTAGTACTTAACTACCTCCTGCAGTTAAAAGGCAAACCTGAGGCAATGATGGATTAATTAGGTTGTTTTCCTAATTCCTCATGGCATGAGATAATTCTTCTCCCCCATCCACCTACCAGAACTGGACACCTGTGCTAAATACCTGGGACAGCTTGAACCCACATAGGCTGGGAATTTTGCCTATTCCTATGAACGATCCTTAGCATTTGAAATAGGTTATACATGTGAAATGCTTTAAAACCGTAAAGTGCCGTATTGTTCGCTCTACACCCGACCATAAGACGCACCTAGTTTTAGAGGAGGAGAACAAGAAAAAAAAATTCTCTCCCTCTCTGTGCAGTGCCTCTCCAGGAAAGCGGGAGGAGAAATGGAAACGCAAAGTCTGCTGCGCTCAGGAGGCTTTGCGTGGCTATCCCTGAAGACAGGAGAGCAAGAGGGATTGGTGCGCACCAATCCCTCTTGCTCTCCTGGCTTCTGTGATAGCTGCACAGCCTGCATTGGGTCCATAAGACGCACACACATTTCCCCTTACTTTTTAGGAGGGGAAAAGTGCATCTTATAGAGCGAAAAATACGGTACTTGCAAGTCATGATTTCAGTCATCTTTAAAGTGAACCTTTAAGGTTGGCCTGTTTTATTCCCATGTTTTGGATAAGGAACTGAGCCCTAAGGCGGGTATTTGATACCTGGGAGGCCTACGGACAGCACCAGATCTAGGGTGGTTTTGGCAGTTCCCACGCACAGGGAGCTGAGCCGAAGGGGTGCAAAACTGAGAAGATCCACAATTGAGAAGATTCATTTGGGGGCGCCAAATTTTGGCCTTGCACCAGGTGGCATATTACGAGAGATTACCAGAATTTGCCCTTGCTACAGTAGCTGGTTGATAGCATTGCCCATTCTCCCTGAGTATTGGTCACACTGGCTGATAGAAACTAAACTACAACAACATTAAGGGCCACAGATTCCTGATCAAAGGGCGAATGAATGGCTGGCTGAGGTCGGGTATGAAGGGGTTGGTTTCACACACTTCTTCAGAGTATACGTAATTCCTGCACTCAATAATAACAGAGAACCCAGACAGACAACCTCTTGCCTTCCAGTGTTCCCTGTTCTTTCCTTTGAAGGGTTTGGTTTCTGGGAAGTTTCTGGAGAATATATCACCATTGTTTGGCACCTTGTGGAAACACCCAGTTAATTCCACTTTCAGCAAATTGCAGGAGAACAGTGCCTAGGCCAGGCATAGGCAAACTCAGCCCTCCAGATGTTTTGGGACTACAACTTCCATCATCCCTAGCTAACAGGACCAGTGGTCAGGGATGATGGAAATTGTTGTCCCAAAACTTCTGGAGGGCCGAGTTTGCTTATTCCTGGCCTAGACAATTCAAAAATGCCTTACTGTGGAAAGCACTAGATACTATGTGGTTCATAGCTCTTAGCTACACTAGCTCTGCCCTGAAATGAAAGTCACGTTGAGCATTATTATTATGGAGCCCTGCTTCTTACTTGATTTAGCCAGCAGCGATCGCCCCAAGCAAATAAAATACTGAGTCTGTTAATTCTCAGTTTTACTGAAGGTAAGGGAGACGAAACGAGAATTGGTCTAGCAGACTGAATGCCAAGGAGAAGCATGCATTCTTTTTGGGGGGTGATTAAACCAACTGAATCCTGTTCATTATAAATACGCTGCATAAGAGTCTGTGCTGTAATAGCATTTCGTGATGTTTGCAGGGCAAACATCAATAACTCTGAAAAACAATATCTCCCATGAGATGTTTGATCATCTACCTGAGAGAAGTAAGTAAACAGATATGCAGCAATTAAATGTGTACATAGCCTCACCTGTATGCAGTCTATAAGCCCTACAAATACATCTTATTGTTTCAACATCAATGGCTCCTAAAAATCCAGTTTTGTGTCAAGTTGACTGAAATTTCTTAGCCTTCAGGAGAAAATGCTTCTAGAAAGACCCAAATGCCATGATATTCTTTAATGAAACTGAGAATTGTCTGTGTATACCATTGCATTATAAATAATAAATCTTACTGAGAGTTTGTTACTTGGTTTATATAAATAAAACATGGGTAAACAGCTTTTTCCACTAAGTTAGTAGTGCAACGGCTGTCATCTGAGCTTTGGTTATTTGAGACTCCTAGTTGTCCAAAACTCAGTGTGCCCTCCATGTCATTGTAACTCTGTAGATAATGCTCTCCTTAATTTTATTAGTCAGGATAACTATAAATAGAAGATCTTTGTGCAGGTGTGGCATACTTTGTGCATCCAAGGTAGTGAGGGCAACCAACACGGGAGGGACTAGCAGCTTTGATGCCCTTTTTGGATGCTCAGATGCAATACATTGTCAGAATCAACATGCTGGACTAGTGATACTCATGTCTGGGTATCGATTTGGACTCAAGTCTCTCAGTCCAAAACAAAGGGTTGCATCCAAAGTTAGTTCTATGCAGAGTAGACCTATGGGTGTTACTAACTTGGGTCCATTGATTTCAATGGGTTTACTCTGAGTAGAACTCAGTTGGAGACAACTCACTCTACATCACGCTGGTTCTCCTGTGATTCAAAAAGACAATTCTTACATACTTCAGGTGGAGTTTTTATTTTCTGAATATTTTGGTAGTATCTTACCCATTCAGACAAAGCTTTTAGTGCGTTGATTCTTTCAAGTAGACCACAAAATTTTTAGCAGCTGCAGCAGCTATTCCTTCTTTTTCACAACTACTAATAGTGCAGAAACCCCAATTTCTTTTGCATCCAGCTACCCTAATCCTTTAGTCTGCTCAGAATAATCATTACAAATCATTAAATAAAAAACAATGATTAATGGGAGACGGGACCGGACGTCCACCAGGTCAAATTAGGAATTTGCTTTTTGAACTTACTGTATTTTTCGCCCTATAAGACACACCAGACCATAAGACGCACATAGTTTTTGGAGGAGGAAAACAAGAAGAAAAAAAAAATCTGAATCCCAGAAGCCTGAACAGCAAGAGGGATCAAACAGCCACGCGAAGCCTCTTCAGGGCAGGGGGAGCATTCTTCCCGCACAGCGAAAGCAGCGATCCCTCTTGCTGTTCTGGCTTATGGGATAGCTGTGCAGCCTGCATTCGCTCCATAAGACGCACACACATTTCCCCTTACTTTTTAGGAGGGAAAAAGTGTGTCTTATAGAGCAAAAAATACGGTAATTGCTTCTATTGCCTGTCAAAAGGCAGTTAGTAAAGGAGCCGGGCGCTTCTTCCTAGGCAACCTGTTTCACAATCAGGGTGCATCAGTTCAGAAGACCCTCCCTTATCAAGTGGACAGAAGCATTTCTAGTTCTGCACAACACTGGTTAGCTTCAATAGCTCGTAACTGTGCTTCCATGTACAGGAGCACTCTCTCTGATTATCGGATGCTGAAGGAAACACAAGTGAGTTTGTCATTTTGCTGATGGAACTTTTAAAATGTATTATTATTTCATTAATTAAAGTTCTATACCGCCCTTCCTCCGAGGATCACAGGGCAGTTTACAATATAAAAACACAGGAATACATGCCATAGTAACGAGAGCAGCACTATATAGAATGCATTGCAATAGTCCTGTGTGCAAGTTACCAAAGAGAGCACAACTAGAAAAGCCTCTGGTTTGATCCAGCTTTTGATTTTTAATTCACTTCTCCCAAACAAATATTTACTTCATTAATAAGTGGGAGATATTTTTTCTGGATTTGATAAGCTCAGTACCAGCCTGCCTTTTTTTACACGTATATAGACAAAGTTGCAAAAAATGATTCATTCATCAGAACAGGATAAAAACGGTGTTTTGGGTAGCTTTAATTAAAAGGCATAGCACTCAACCCATGCAAATTATTATAATTGTGGTTTGCAGCGTATTGTGAGGCCTACTTCATGAGGTACATATCTCTCAGTGTGCAGCCTAAAGATAGGGGTCAACACAGCGGCCATAATTGCAGCTCAACACAAATCACACATAATAAAATCTATGGTGCAAAAGAGCATAGAATGCCAGGCCGTCATAATTTCTACTCATTTTACTTTTGACATACAATTGTGAGATGACACATTTGCCATTAAAAAATAATAATGTATCTATTGAGAATTCTCCAGCTTCTGCCACAGTTGATTTAAAAACGACCGCCCATCAAGATACCCCTGCTACACTTTGGTTTCTAATTATCTTGTGCTCCTATGGATTAATTAGTTTAAAACTTGTGGCAGTGTCAGGTGCTAAATCTTTAACCTTCCCAAATGATTGTATTTCAAAGTTGTCAGATATTCTACAAGTGGGACCTGTAACAAAAAGTTATAGTGCAGAGTCTACCAGTTCATGCCTTCTTTCCATTGCATCCCCTTCCCCCCCCCCCCAAAAAAAAGAGAGAGTCAGCCACTATTCTGTGACAGCTGAGGATGCTTGGTCCTCATTGTGCTGTTTTTGCCATCTCCAACGTTTGGCTTTTCCCTAAAATATTTTGTATTTCTGCAAACCTTGGAGATACCTCCCTCTCTTGTGTTGGTGTTATTTGAAGTACATTTGGAGACCGAAGTTTGCTCTTGGTATATAGGATCTCAGTCTAATCGATGATGTAATTATTAGAAGATCTAAGCAAATGCAACAGTGGGCAGGGCTTCTGTCCCTTTAATAGTTGTGTATAGTAATAATAATAATAATAATAATAATAATAATAATAATAATAATAATACTTTTTTATTTATACCCTGCCCTCCCCTGCCAGGGCTGGGCTCAGGGTGGCTAACACAAAATATGAATTACAATAAAATGTAATAGGAAAACAACAAACAAACAAACAAACAAACAAACAGTTAATTAAAATATGGCTTAAAATACAGCCTCATTTTAGTAGTAGCCCATAAATCAAGACCATAAAGGGAGGAAACATCAGGTATTCACCCAGGCCAGCTATCCATGCTGGTCCTACTGGCAAAAAAACCAAGGGAAATTTTATATACCAAATCCCATATAAGTGGTCAGAGTGAGTCCAAGCCGAAGGCCAGGTGGAACAGCTCTGTCTTGCAGGCCCTGCGGAAAGATGTCAAATCCCGCAAGGCCCTAGTCTCTTGTGACAGAGCGTTCCACCACGTTGGGGCCAGTGCTGATAATTTATCTCACCTGGATGAATATTAAATGTGCAAGAGTCTTGCCCTCTGCTACATCTGGCCAGGTTAGGGTAGATAGATCAGTTGGTTAAAGCATGGTGCTGATAATGCCAAGGTTACAGGTTTGATCCCCGTAAAGGACAACTACATATTCCTTCATTACAGGGGATTGGACAAGAACTATTCTCAGGGTCCCTTCTAACACTTTGTGTCTATAATCTGAGCCAAGGAATCTTATTTTCCAGAGCTAGCATTCAGCTGAGGAAGACATGCACGAGCACAATGGTTTCTGGATAGGTAACTCCTGCTAAGGAAGTACAGTGGTACCTCAGATTAAGAACTTAATTCGTTCTGGAGGTCTGTTCTTAATCTGAAACTGTTCTTAACCTGAAGCACCACTTTAGCTAATGGGGCCTCCTGCTGCCGCTGCTGCACGATTTCTGTTCTCATACTGAAGCAAAGTTCTTAACCCGAGGTAATATTTCTGGGTTAGCAGACTCTGTAACCTGAAGCATATGTAACCTGAAGCGTATGTAACCCGAGGTACCACTGTATGAAGACCTGGAACCTGAAGTCACTTGGCCTATACAATACCGCTCATGTTCTCTCACAGACCACAGGAAATGTTGTTGACTAAACATGCAACCACCCAGTTCACACATTCCATTTGCTAATGTGTGTCCACTCTGGGATTTGATCATGAGAAGAAACACCTTCTATGCATTATCCCTACTGAGTCTGGTGAGTTGGGTCTGAATGCTAGGATGAAGGCAACATATCTATTTCCATAGTTCCTCTCCCCCACACCTGTTGTACAACTGATGCTTCTATTGGGGTGCATCAGTGCATGTTGCACTTCTGCTGCAGCCTGATGAGTGCGTATTTTTTTGTTGGTCCATGTGACAGAGATTGTACCTCAGGAGAACTTAATTTGTTCCGGAGGTCCGTTCTTAACCTGAAACTTTTCTTAACCTGAGGTACCACTTTAGCTAATGGGGCCTCCCAATGCCGCCATGCGATTTCTGTTCTCATCCTGAGGTAAAGTTCTTAACCCGAGGTACAATTTCTGGATTAGCAGAGTCTGTAACCTAAAGCGTCTGTAACCTGAGGTACCAGTGTATTGTAACCCACGACTTCTCAGAGTAGTGAGAAGTTCCAGGCATGTTTATTCCTGTTTGGCTTCCTTTGGAAGGAAGCCACTGGAAGCTTCTGGCATTTTATAGCATTTGTAAAGTGTAACTATTTAGTAATATTTTACAAATATACAGGGTGAACATAAAGGGAAGCACACAGCTTAAATACGCCAGCAGAAAATTCTCAGCTCTCCAAAGAGGGTCATCCCCTCCAAAAAAGTGTTGTTGTTTTTCCCAGCATTTGCTTCCTCTTTGCATTTTCTCTCCAAAAACGTAGTCTGCCTCTGAATATGCTGTTCTTAATTTTTCCACGCATGCCTAGCTTGCCCCTTACTTAGGTGGAAAGGGGAGGGGAAAAGAAGAATGACTTACTTTCTTTTACAATTTTCTAGCCTTTTTGGACCCTAACTGACAATTTCCCCAGTGATTATCAAGGAGAATTTGCAGTCATTCTGGCACCATTAACCCAGCCCCCCCCCAAATCCCCAACTCTTACAACACAGTTATTTGGGAGCCGTGCTGTTGCTGTGCAACTGTTCTTGCTTTTATGAAGTGTGCTATTGTTGCAATGTATATCAGTGCTGGAAGCATAACATTACTGTACGTATGATATCATTTGAGTGTTCTTCAGGCATTGTTTCTGATGCTAGGCAATTATTTTGTCACACCCTCTCTTTTATGCAAGCAGAGTAAGAACCATTGCCCTTTTCAAACCACCCAACAGATGCTGGCTCCCTTAGGCCATTCGCTCTGGAACTGTGTATCCGGAATAAGTAGCTAACTTCCATCACACTCCACGTTTGACTGATGGCAAAATTGGAGACGTAGCCATGGTGGCTGATGGGAGAACGCAGCCTCCACATACTGTCCCCTGCCAAGCACCTATCTTGTTGCAGAGGCTCCAATCCTGTTTCACCACAGAATATTGTTTTATGGTTAGGTCTTTTGAAACCAGGGGCAGGGAACCTCTAGGCCGCAAACCAGCTCTTTAGTCCTTTGGCCAAGTGGCAAAGCATGGGGGGGCCACAGGGGCACAAAATTTCAACACCCCGTGCTCGCCCCATACAGCTGCATGCTTCTATTGCTGAGCTCCATTCAAAACGGCTTCTTCCTGCGAACCAGGAAGTGCTCTCTCCAGACAACGAAACAACTCTTTCCTTATCTCTGTGGTTACGATCTTTTGGGTGATGCAGATACCGTTCCACGCAGCCCCGGGCTCTGACAACCCACGCTACACCACTGCTTTGGCAGATGCCCCGAGTGTCCCTATTTTCCAGGGACACACCCGGATTTACGGAAGCTGTCCTGGTTTCTGATTTGATCCCGGAATGTCCTGCTTTTCCTTAAAGTAAAGGTAAAGGGACCCCTGACCATTAGGTCCAGTCGTGACCGACTCTGGGGTTGCAGCGCTCATCTCGTTTTAATGGCCGAGGGAGCTGGCGTACAGCTTCCGGGTCATGTGAGAGCATGACTAAACTGCTTCTAGCAAACTAGAGCAGTGCACGGAAATGCCGTTTATCTTCCCGCCGGAGCAGTACCTATTTATCTACTTGCACTTTGATGTGCTTTCAAACTGCTAGGTTGGCAGGAGCAGGGCCTGAGCAACGGAAGCTCACCCCGTCATGGGGATTCAAACCGCCGACCTTCTGATCGGCAAGTCCTAGGCTCTGTGGTTTAACCCACAGCGCCACCTGCGTCCCTTTTCCTTAGGACGTCCCTATTTTCATTGGAGAAGTGTTGGAGGGTATGGAGTTATGTGACCCCCTCCCCCAGCCAAGGAGATAAATAATTGTACAACCTTTAGAGGGCAGGCCTGTATAGGGAAGGTTTTTTAAAAAATGTTTTATTATGTATTTATATAAGTTGGAAGCTGCTCTGAGTGGCTGGGGCAACCCAGTCAGATGAGCAGATGATGATGATGATGATGATTGAATAGGATGTCCCTATTTACACTGGAGAAATGTTGGAGGGTATGCTTTGCCCTTAAGCTCTCCTCTGGCAGGAGGCTGCCAGCTGCACAATCTGCACTTTCAAAGCTCTCAGATTATCAGGCCAGGTCAGGCCAGCTAACAGCCTACTTGATCCATGTTTTCAAAAGCATCCGACAGGCCACTCACTCACAAAAAGAAAACAGTTGGTGGTTTGCACCATCAATGGCCCTTCAGATAAGAAATAAGATCCCTCATTCTTGTTAACATTTTATATAAATGTCCCCTCCCCCCTATGGTATAATGTATATATGTTTGGGTTTCAAAATCTGGCATCCCTTTAGGTAACAAGCGGCGGCGACAGCATTAGATGTGTCACGCTGCATTCCTAGACGCTCTCACTAAAGAGTACACCTCACTGAACACAGTGGGACTTAATTCTGAGCAAACGTGACGCAGATTGTATTGTAAGAGATTTCGTTTTGCCAGAGAATGTCTGGTTTTGGTCTGGTTCTTAATTTGTCACCAGGCAAGGGCTGCACAACGCGGCAACTGAATTGTACTCCATCAGCCAGGAGGAAGAGGCGGCTTAACCCTTCTCACGACCACAACTTTTCACTGGAAAATGCCCTTCCTGGGCCATGTTTAATAAGCCTTTTCAACATCCAGACTCTAAAATGAGAAGAAGATTGGCAGAGAAACAGCAGCCTAGGTGGAGGAGGGTATTTACAGAGCAGGATTGGTGGGTGCCAGAGGGATCCTTTCCCCCTCTTCTTCCCTATAAATGTTCCTTTTGCCTCCTCGTCTGTGTTTACCTTTACAAACATGAGCTTGGGAATACATGTTTGCTAAAGTAATGTGTGCTTCCACTCTAATTATCAGATCAAGCTGCTAGTCCCTTGTGAGTTTCCGATTGTTGGCTGCAGTTTAATTAAAAAGCTTTCCCATGCACTACTTCAAAATTACCAGTACATGTACGACTTACCAAACAGTCTACGCAGGGGAATTTAGGACCCCACCCCTCATGCTATGAACGCATTGAAATCGGTTTCTGCCATATATGGGACTTGTTGGTATCCAGCTGTCTTGGGAGACAACGGAGGAGTGAGCCTGTGAGAGTGAAGTCACACTGTTGGAAGGTCGCAGCGCCTGCTGTGGCTGTAGATATGGAAGAGACATGTTTTGTTGAAGCTGGGGCAAATGAAGGCGTCCAGTCGTGCTGCTTCAGATGAACCAGGGTGTTTCTTCTCTCCATGCTCCTCCCAGGGGTCATTCCTCCCCTGGTCCCTGTTGTGGATGCACAACCCGACTGTCTGTCTCTGCAAGGGATTCTCCCATGGCAGGGTTTTGCTGCTGCCTAGTCTGCAAACATTCACAACTCTATTCAAGCATTATTTTATCTCTAAAGGACACAGAAATGTCATGAGCCAGCCCTGGCTGCTCTACTGCTGACTCCTATGTTTAATGCCATTATTGTTGTTGTTGTTTAGTCGTTTAGTCATGTCCGACTCTTCGTGACCCCATGGACCAGAGCATGCTAGGCACTCCTGTCTTCCACTGCCTCCCGCAGTTTAGTCAAACTCATGCTGGTAGCTTCGGGAACACTGTCTAACCATCTCGTCCTCTGTCGTCCCCTTCTCCTGGTGCCCTCCATCTTTCCCAACATCAGGGTCTTTTCCAGGGAGTCTTCTCTTCTCATGAGGTGGCCAAAGTATTGGAGCCTCACCTTCAGGATCTGTCCTTCCAGTGAGCACTCAGGGCTGATTTCCTTCAGGATGGATAGGTTTGATCTTCTTGCAGTTCATGGGACTCTCAAGAGTCTCCTCCAGCACCATAATTCAAAAGCATCAATTCTTCAGCAATCAGCCTTCTTTATGGTCCAGCTCTCACCCTTCATCTGCAGATCCCAGGATCATTCACCTCCTGTGGAGCAGGGGCAGATGGGGCAGACTGAGGTGGGGGAGGACAACATTTTTCAAGTTGTTTGAACAGAATAATATCTGAATAGGTGTTAGATCAATCCTTTTCAGCTGGCGGTATTTCAGCACCAGTGAGGTGATTGAAGTACAGGACAGCTTGTTGAAAAGCAGCAGAGTCAATGCACTCTGAACAAGATTATATGATTCATAAAATGTCTATAGCGCCCAGTGTGTCATCGCTGCCAGGCACCTTGCTATTGGTAGGATCAATATCATAGTACCAAGGGGGATTAGAGCTGGCAGGCACTGATATCACATTGCAACTCTAGTGCAAAAATATTGCACCAGAAGAATTTGTATAGCAATGAAATTCCCTTCTGTGTTTTTTTAATGCCATAACTGCGTATAAATTGCTTTACTACCGAAGCTAATATAACAGACAAAACAACCACTTTTATTTTTATATTGTATTATGTGTCAGGTGTCTGCTGATCAGCAGGGCAGATGGTAGCTCCCAGGAGCTGCAAAAATTAAATGGGCTGGCTTTAAAGTCGCATCTTGCACACATAGACGGCGGTACTGTGTTTTGTAAACAAATCAAACAAACCAAACCATTTGGCCCGTGCTGAGTCTGTAGGCTTGATCTCTGCAAGCTGCTTTCCCCGCTCTGTTTTGGAACAACTATTTGCAATAGGCAAGCTCAAAACAGAGTGGAGGAGGGATTACGGTGGCTCTCCAGAGCACAGGTTCATTTGTTCAGCTCAGTTCTGTTGCCACATTTCGGTCTTCCTGGGTGAGCCTCTTCAGCATTGAGGTTATGGCTCAGTAACCACATTGACAAAGGGCTTGTCCTATCCCATGCCATTCTGTCTGAACCCTTCTAACTTTTTGTGGCCATTCTACAGCAGGGCTGGGGAACTTGTGGTTGCTCAGATGTTGCGGGTCTCCAACTTCCATCACCCCAAGCCGGCACAGCCTAAGCTCAGGAATGATGGGAGCTGAGCTCTAGCAACATCTGCAGGCCACATGTTCCCTGTTATGTACTGAGTTGAATAGGATTCAGAATGCAGCAGTCTGATTGGTCCTAGAACAATAGGACCCAGAATGCAGCAGTCTGATTGGTCCACAGGAGCCACCCAATCCAGCTCTAGGTGGAAGTGAATCCGCAACCTGATTGGCCTACAGGAGAATCCTGGAATTAGCCAATCACATGGGGCCCATTGTGTAAATAATGCATATAAAGCAGACATTCTGGTGGAACTTCCATTCCTCCTCACCACTATGAGCTGAATAAAGAGCATGAAATCCACACTCGACTCCGAGTATATTTCATTCCCCATCTCCATCTTAGTGGGAGATGAAATTACTGCCTTCCCCGCATCCCTGTCCCTTCCAAAAGTAGCCAGACCAACAAAAATACCGGGTATTTTCATTCTTGTGGCAATTTCATTCTGCATGGCAATACAGTGCAACACTCCTTGTTTGACTGTATTGTACAGAATGGGGGGAGCAACAGTGTTATCATTAGTCATCCTTAGAAGGAGAGCAATGAAGTGACCGTGAGATGCTGCATAGAGAAACAGAGGCAGGCGATTGCTATAGTAACTATGTAGGTCAAACAACACCAGGGCCAGCCTTACCATTAGGCAGGGGAGGCAACCCACCACAGGGAGCAGATTCTTTCTGAAGTATCAAATAGAAACAGTTTAATCTATTTACCACTATTGATTGTGCAATTTAGCTGCCCTAGAAACCCTTTTGTGGTTGCAGAATACTGTTTATAATATTCCTTTAAAGCACATTCAAAACATATTCTTACCCTCAAAGAATCCTGGGCACTGTAGTTTGTTCAGGGTTGCTGGGAATCATAATTCGGCGAGAGGTAAACGGCAGTTAATTCTCCGATGAGCAGAATTTCAAATGCTTTAAAGGTATATCGTGTACACAGGCTAAATAAAAGCTGGATTTTCTACTTCAGTCTCCAAAATGTCTTCGGCTGCCTCTTGATAGCAACATGAAACAGGGCCTTAATGTACACAGATGGGTATTTATTTAAGTTCTAATTAACTGCTGGGTAAATTACAAAGCAAATTTAAAAAATGTTAATGCATGGCCTTCATTGCTAACCAGCCTCTGATTATTAGAAAATGGACGGGTCTCTCAGTGCTGCAGGAAAATGCTCACATTTTACAAGTGGCAATTGAAAATGCTTTTAAAAAAACTTTTCTCCTTTTAAAATTGTGAAGAAGTGAAGAAGAGTTTTGAAAACATGGAGCCTTGGAAACGTGGAGGTGCTGTGTGGCAGCTGGACCTGTGACTAGTCCCTGAGTCTGTTATTTATGGAGCTCCACCTTCCTCCAGTTATGTCCCCAGTCCTGGATTGTGGCTTCAGAAAGGGGTGAGATCTAAGTGGGGGAGAAACAGCAGGGTGATGGAGAACAGGGAAGGCTTGAACTCCCCTTCCCATCACCTGCCACTCAGGCTGTACAATTTCACAGATTTTTAGCCAGATTAAACTGATGGACGGGCAAAGTTTAAGGTCCTTTCATCACCCAAGCCGGGTCAAGCCATTTTGCCGCTTCTCAAGACGGAACAACACAACACCCATGCGAGTCCGTGGGCCTAGTACTCAACGTCTGTCCAGTCATTCTGACATTTGAGGGGAGGAAACAACAACCTTACACCTCCATAGTAGTCAAAACAAAGCAACAGGACATTAAATAACTAACCATTTGCTGCCCATTCGTGACACCCAAAATCCAGTGCCTGAGGCAGCTGCTTGACTCTGTCTACTAAGAGGACCGGCCCTGAAGTGCTTGCCTATAGGTCAAATGCAAGCAACCACTTTTCATCAGAAAAATGTTTATTTTATTCACTCATATTCACCATAGAGGATTCATGAGGTGTTCTGTGGGTCTTTGAGTCTGGCATTTCAAAATGACAGGGCAGCTACAGAAAAATAAGAGTGCAAGGGGGAAGAAAAAGCACTGGGTCTTCCCTCTCTGCTGTGTCTGCCATGTTGGCAACACGACAGGCAGACAACCGAGAAGTTAAGTTCGCAGCAACTTAATAGTAAGTTGCACAATGGTGGGGAGACTGGACCAACCTGCCCGTGTCTGAAGATCTGCCACTGAAGTCCTGCTGCTTCAAGTGCCGGCCAACTCAGACGTGTGCCATGATGCAATCATAAAGGAGTGGACTTTTCGGTGGTGGCACCTCAGCTTTGGAATGCTTTCGTCCAAGGAGTACACCTGGCATTTATATCACACTCATTTCAGCACCAGGGTCTGTCTCAGTCGACTGTGCAGTTTTTACCAGCTGCCTTTTATTATGTTGCTAATTTTAAGTGTTTTATTGTTAACTGTTAGTTAATGCATTGTCTATATTATTTCACACAGCCCTGGAGTATGCTTTGTTGAAGGGCAGGTGAGAGATGTTTCAAATTAAGTATTGGCCAGTCACAAGGTGGAAATGCTGTAAGGTGAACTGTGTCCCAGGAGCTAGGTGATATTGAGTCTTGGCATTAAAATAAGACTGCCTGGCCGAGCAATGGCTCAAAACACAGGGTTGTCATAGTGCTACTCCCATGAAAGGGAATAAGGGAAACAGGAACAGTTGCTCCTGAAAGCAAACAGCTCAGTTGCTCAGGCACTGGGAAAAGCTGTGCTTCAGACCTGTTGAATTTCTGCCTGCCACACAAGCTGTTGAGGACCCAAGCGACAGGAACGGGAAGGAAACGGCAGCAACTCTATTGCTCGAAATTATTCATCACTGGTTACTGAAATATACTCAGAGTCGCAAAGTGATTTCATGCTCTTTATTCAGCTGTACATAACAGTTACATTCACAGTCTAACTTGGGCACATTCATAGAATTGTAGAGTCATCAGGGCTTCCCAAACTCGAGTCTCCCGCTGTTAATTCCCACCATGCCTGACCACTGCTTCTGATAGCTAGGGATGATGGGAGTTGTAGTCCCCAAGCAGCCGGAGACCCAAGTTTGGGACCTCCTGCAATGTAGGAATTTCTTGTCCACCGTGGGACTCGAACCCACGACCTGGAGATTAAGAGTCTCCTGCTCTGCCGACGGAGCTATCCTGAGTGCCTTGGAGCGCTGCCGCAATCTGTGTGTGTGCAGGCAGACATTCAACAGGTTCAGAAGGGCGGCTTTTCCAGGCAATGCCAGAGGAGGAAAGCTTCACCTGTTGGAATTCCGGCTTGGCGCCGGCAGGGTGGCGACAGCGAGAGGCTGGGTGAGATTTCGGAGCCGGGCGTCGAAGGCAGAGCGGCAGGAGGCAGCCAGGCAGCCTCCCGGGAAAGCGACGCCGCCGGGCGGGGCGCCGCCTCCGCGGGGAACGGCGCAGCCCTCTGGGCGGAAGAGGCGCCGCCTCGCCATCTCGTGCCCGCGTCTGCCGCCAGAGCGCGAGGAGACGGAGGAGGAGGAGAGCGACGGAGGGACCCAGCGCAGCGGGGACCATGCCTGCCGCCGCGCCGCCGCCCCCCTTGCGCCCCGCCGCCGGGCCGGCGCCCTCCTGCGGCTGCCCCTGCGCCCGACACCATCCCGGTGAGTGGTGCCCGCCTTGCGCCGGGGAAAAAAACGCCCCGTGCCCCGTTTCCTTAGCAGGGCAGCGGGGGCGACCCCTTTGCCTCTCCGCCCCTGTGGGACCCCCGCGCTCCCCGTTTCCTCTGCCAGCCTCCCCGTCTCCCGGTTTGATATCTGCTGCGTGAGTTCTTCGCGCGCTCCCCTGGGCGGGAGTTTCGCTGCCCCAACTTGAGACGGGAGAGGGAAACGTGACGAGGGGAAACGTGTGAAAGCCTCTCCCGCCCGCGCAGGATCCCTTGGAGACCCCACTCTACCCCCCCCCACTCTCTACCCAGCCTACAGCCCTCCTCTGCCCTCTACCCGCACCCTATCCCTTACCCCACACTTCCTCCTACCCTCCACCCCCATCCTACCTCCACCCCTATCCTACCCCCACCCCTACCTCCACCCCTCTTACCCTCTACCCTCACCCTACCCCACCTCTCCTCCTACCCCACCTTGCCCCCCACCCCTCCTGCTAACCCCATCCTACCCCACCCTCCTCCTCCCCTCTACCCCGAACCCCACCCCTCCTACTCCCCTCTTCTACTCTTTACCCCTAACCCCCCCCATATCAGCCTCCTTATTGACACCCCCACATTTATCTGCCCTCATTCTGTGTTACCTCAGGTGGAGGGGGGTGGTCCGTGGTGGAGGTTTTTTTTAAAAAAGAGGATCCTCGGCTTCAGCAGGTGGGGGAATGCCTGGTAGATCTGCTGGTCAGAAAGGATCCAGTGGGTTTGTAAGGCTGTCTTCTGAGTCCTTGGGAGAATCGTCTCCTGAAAAGGCAATTCCTAGCTGGGTATCGACTGGTTTCTATCCTGGGCAGAGCTTGTTTCAATGCAGGAGGTACCACAATACAGTGGTACCTCGGGTTAAGAACTTAATTCGTTCCGGGGGTCCGTTCTTAAACTGAAACTGTTCTTAACCTGAAGCACCACTTTAGCTAATGGGGCCTCCTGCTGCCGCCATGCGATTTCTGTTCTCATCCTGAAGCAAAGTTCTTAACCCAAGATATTATTTCTGGGTTAGCGGAGTCTGTAACCTCAAGCGTATGTAACCCGAGGTACCACTGTAGTTAACAGAATCAGAGAATCGTGGAGTTGGAAAGACCCACAAGGGTCATCTAGTCCAACCCCCTCCAGCGGACGATTATTTTTGCCCAACATGGGATAGCTAGCTAGCAGGAGTGTCAGCTTGAATAGAGTATTGGGGGTTGGGGCATAATCGATTGCATGACGCAGCACACACACACTATTTGAATGGCAATGCCCATCAACTTGGGGGGGTAGCCCCCTCAAATATTTTATTGGGGGGGGGTTAAGGGACCTTGGCCCCCACAAGTTGACTCCTGTGCTAGTGAGCACACTGACATGCTGTCATTTCTCTATTGCCCGTGAAAAGTATGGTGCAGTTGCAAAACAGCAGCATCAACAGCAAATTGTGATGTGAACTAAACGTCCGCTTCCTCTCATTGGCTGGGATGGGAGTTGGAAAAAAGTTTTGTTTCTTTTTGGTCTTGGGATCTCTAGTATCCTGGGATAGGAGGAACAAAAGAGCCCTCCCATTGCTCCCTGATTCTTGAAAGCATGTCGGTTCATAACTCTGACTTTCTTCCCCAGGTGGCTGTGAGTGGTGATCAGATACAGTAGTTGTCAAAATTAGGAGAGTAAGTAAGCATGGGCAGAAGATGGACTTTGTGGTCCCTTGGTGACTTAATGGCCAATAGGGGTAGCGCCACCTGTTGGGATTTTTGCCAGACCAGATGAGTCTTGGCCAGTTCCAGAAAGCCACATCTCTTGTTGCGCCGGATTCCACTCTCAGGAGTCGCTTTACACAAATTAAGTGTTATGGAGATCCTTTATATGTTTTCCTGCTTTATAAAAATTTAAAATGCATTAGTAGACTATGTGGCTGCTGACTTTTTGGGTCACTGTTTCTCTACCTGCTGCTTATTCTGCTTCCATGTGATAGGCACAGGTAAACTTTCTAAGACTTGTTGAAACCAGAAAGCTCTTCCCCTCCAAACTAAGCTACTTGCCCCATCTTGATAAGAAGCTGCCTTGATCTACCTAACTACACTGGCAGGTCCTGTCTACAATGACTGACCTTCTACATGCCAAGCAGATGCTCTGTTACTAAGCGATGGCCCTTCTGCAAAGTGTGAATCAATGAGGACCCTTTGTTTGGGAATATTCAACCTTACTAAGTAGGTGTAGGCTGGAAGAGGCACGAATCAGAGCTTGCTGCAGGACCCTGCTCTGTCGTTGAGTTTATTTCTCATTAGAAGGTCATGCCTTGGTGACAAAGTTGTTCTCATGTTGTGAAGGGCAGGGACTGTTTCTGTCAGAAATGCAGGCCTAGGTTTCCATCTTTGCAGGATAGTGAATGTAGTTTGTGTGTGTGGGATGGATATATCTCATGCATCTATCAGCAAAGTGGTTAAGGGACTGGTCCTTTTTATGTCGCCTCCAGCTGGTTGCATGTTAAAATGGATATTAATGATGTTGGTTGCGTTCAGCTTTGTGCTTCTTAATGAGTTACTTTCTCCAAACGTTTGTTTATCTTCCTTTTCAAAACTTGGAAAATATTTAATTAGAGAATCTTGAAGTCAGCTATGGCTGTGGAGGGTGAAATAATTGCGGTTGGAGAACGAGGTGAATATTGTTTCAGAGACTTTTTTTTTTAGTTAAGTTTGCATTCAGTGAAAAGCATCACAGTATTCTCATTTGCCTAGTTTTGAATTCAACAGCTGTATTAAAACTCCTTTTTGTGTGTGGCAAATCTGAACCAGGGACGCTTGGCTCAGTTTGCATGTCACATTAAACTACAGTTTAAAGTTATTATTTTAATATGAATGTGCCTTGTGCTAGTAAATGCTGCTCAGAAGTTCTTGCTCTAGTCCTCCCTAGCCACTTTGACTTCTTGTGATATCTAAACCTTGACTCATGGTTTGTTTCTCTCTAAGCAAACCATGACTGGTAACCAACAGTTTGTTCTTGGTTTATTGCTTGTAGCTTGAAGAAAAACAAACCATGAGCCAGAGTGAGAACTTTTCAGCAGGGTGGGCGAACACATTGTTTTTAAATACGTTTTAATGTGAATTTGCAAACGACTGTATGTTTTATTGTGATATGAGAATTGGACCACTGTATTGATGTGTTCTACAAAAAAACACTTATGAAAAACAACTTTTTAAAAAAGTTTTTTTGGCTTGTCATCATGGTACACATTCCCATGGCCTGTGATGAGAGTTCATTGGAGTTCATGTTAACAACCCTTTTAGCAAATGAGCAAATAATTTATTTCAGGAAAAATAGATTCTGGTTTGTGTATACTGTTGGTAGAGTGCATACTGCCATCCATCCTTTTTTGTTAAGAAAGAACAAAGCGAAGACTTTTGATAAAACTCAGACAGGTGTCATTCAATTTGCAGGAATTTGGTGGATTGGAAAAACAACCAAACCTTTCAAAAATCCAAGTTGTTTTAGCGTTATAGGGAAAATCAAGGCTATCTTGATGTTTCAATCAGTGTTTGAAACTCCCATTGTTCTAGGTGCATTTTGCTACAGAGAATTAGCACAAGCAGTTTCTGAGCTCTGCGCACAGTACCATGGCTAAGATTTCAGATTAAAACTGCAGAGTGGAAGGAAAGGAGGACCTTTTTCTGCCTTCCCACTTCTAGCTACTCTGAAGACTGGAGAAGAGACCCTCTTAAGAATATTAAGGGCGTGGGCAGGGGAAGGACTAGACTATGTGGAAAATAAACATAATATTTTGGCTGCAGTTCATTCATTTTCAGATTTATATTTTTGATATTAAAAAGTGTGCCTAGACATTCCTTTGTTGCGCCCATAACCTAGGTTTAAGGTGCCATTTAGCTCCCAGTTTTCATATTTCTAACACTGGTTTCAATTCCACTGAAAATAATCATTTTTATGTTTTTAAAGCGTGATTCTAAAATTCAGTAGCTTCAAATGAGAACAGAAAATGCCATACTGTACTTAAATGAGAACAGGTTTGGGACTCTACAGTCATTTTGGGGGGCAAGGGGGCATATTTCCACTCCGCATAAAATGAATGTGTTCTAGTTGCTTGAGAAACAAGCAAACAGCAGACTTTGTGAAGGTGCTAGAGCTCCAGCTGTGTATTTTGTCAGTCATGCATATCTGCCCTTGGAAGAAGCTTAGGTTGTTAGTTTTGGCTTTCGCTTTCAGGTTGCCTAGGTTTTAAATGTTGAATGACTGGAAAGGAGTACACAGGGACCAAAGGGAAAGCATTCCACCAAGAAGGGAAGGTGGCTATGATGTGCAGTCTGGGAGCGAGCAGCTTTAGCCTGCAGAACATCCGCCTGGATCTCTCAACACCGACAGCGTTGTCTTTTCGTTTCTGCCATAGTCCTCCAAAAGTCGAAAAGTAATCTCTCTTTTAGAGCCAGTTGCCCCTTAGCAACTTGTGCGTATGATGTATTCATGCTAAGCTCGATACTGTGACGTAGGGAGAGGGTGGAAGCTTAAAATATTATAAATAGATGCCTGAACATTAAAGAATCAAGCTGCATGGATTGTGTTAGTGCAGTGGGCGGATAGTTAACATGAGTCTTTTATTTCCGTCGAACACTTCATAAAGAAATGCATAACTTTTTCATTATTCGATAGATGTCACCATGAAAAAAACAATGTGAACAGTTAATATGCTTCCTTTTAATATGGTGTTTATGCTGTGCGAATATTTTTGCTCTTGACTTCAGAGCTATGAGTTAAAGGGGGAAAATGCTCCCTTTTTAGAAAGGCATCTCCTTTCTAAAAGCTATCCACTTCTCTTTCAGTCCATACAAGAAATGTGTACTTAGTAATAAGAGGAACAATGGAAATTTACTTTGGTGTCATGTTAAAATTTAAGTATAGTGCCAATTAGCAAGGGATGGGTTCCTCACCACAAGAGAGAGATGTGGCTGTATTCAGGGTCTATGTTATGATCCATCAAGGTAATAATGGTTTGTTGCTTCCTCCCTCATTTCTGGGTTTTCTTTAAACAACGCCCTAATAGCTGAATTGGGCAAACAGTAATTAGTGTTCATCTTCAAAAGGCAATTTGAAACCATGGTTTGAAATAGCAGTGTAAACCAAGGCTTGGACTTGGGAGCTGACCATAGCTGCCTTATCAATCACCACTTGAAACTGTGGTTAGAACAAATGGAAGAAGAAATTGGCATGTGGGAGAGGAAGAAGGATTCTGGTTCAGTCAGACGGAGTCTATGTAAACTCCTTTCTCTTGAGGCAGTTCAATTAACAACCAAGAAGAACTGTTGTATGGCATAAGTTTTTGTGGATTAGAGTCCACAAACTTATCAGAATCTTAGAAATGATCCACTTTTGCGAATGTATAATGAGCTTCAGTTGTAGCTCGAAGGGGAGGAAAGCTTTGGGGTTTCACCCCTAGACTCCAAGCTTAGAGGGGGTTCAGGCCTCTTCCTTTTGTTTTCAGGAAAAAAGTGTCTTGTTCTTATGTTTCTGGAAGAACAAATGACCGGACACTCAAGGCAGTTGCCCACCCCATTGTTCCTGGCTGTTTCTGATCCATGTGAAAAGACGGGGATAATTAGCAATGGTTTTGAAGTGGTTTTGAATTAAAATGTTTTATTACCTTTAAATAAAAGACATTACCCTTGCTGTTTTGCACTGAAGTAAGATGACCCAGTCAACTCAATTTCTAGCTACAAGCCTGAATATTTATTTTGTGTCCTGCTTTTGATGGTTGCCACTGTTTTCACACCTCTCTCTCTCTCTCTCTCTCTCTCTCTCTCTCTCAGCAAGGTACTTGCCTTTTCAAATATACCAACACATTCCTTTTTTTGTTCTCGAAAAAGCTATGCAAGGAATGGCAATTCACTCATAATGGATTGAGTAGGAGGGTGCTTGAGATTTGTTGAGGCAGACAGAGGGAAATCTGAAGAAAAAGAAGTTGTAGTAGATCAGTTTGCAGATGGCTTTTTTACATGATCTGTTATTCCAAAATTTGTTGTTGGCTTCTCTGTGTGTTAGTAGCTCCTTAGCCTCTTCTCCTCCTCCCAAATATATTCCACAAGGCAGCGGAGGCTTAGGATCAGAGTTTTCCTTCTCCTAGATGGACTCCCTTCCCAGGTTGATGAGCCCCATCTGCCCCTCACTTCCCTCTATAACGTGCAGAAACCACCTTCTTGACCATTGAACCCACTTGGTCTATTCATTCTCCAGAGCCTGTCTTTGCATGCAGGGAAAGTCCCTGACTCACCAAGGGTTTGAGACCCATCGGCTACCCTCACCTAGTTTAGCTGGCCAGTGGACGCCGTTCCCGGTATGTGACTACTGTCGCATGCTGACAGCTTTTAAGAGCCACAGGTGAGAGCTGAGTGCAGAGTGATGACCAAAGGTGGACAAACTACCCCAGAAGGAGCATCCCATGCACCCTATTCCAAAATAACTGTGCTTTAACTAGCATCTGACCTTGTTTACAAGGGTTGAAAAAAAAGTGGGGGGAAGCTTTCAGAATAAATAGTGGTGGCTTGGCCACCATCTTGGATGTGCAGAGGTAGGCCAAGCAGGTACTAGGTTTAGAATGATCTCTAGTACCAACTCCAGCATCTTGTCTTTCTCCACCCTACCTGGAGATGACAGAAACCAAATCTATTGCATGCACAATATGTTCTCCGTTATGGGGTCTTTCCCCATACCTTATGATTAAAGGTATAAATAAATATGAAGAAAGGGCTTGTGCCTTTCTGCCTATGCATATGTAGCCATATTCTGCAAACACCGAGGAATGAATGTAATTGCTAGAATGTGCTATTGGCACAGCAATTGGGGCCTGCTGGTTCTCTGCATTTTGCTTAACCTGGGCATTTTAACGCAACAGACTTTGTGTTTGTTTCTTGCTGACTGCCACCCACATAATAGAAAATTATGTAAGTCAGTAAAATAAAATAAAAATAAAATCACAACCTGACTGCCTCTGGCATCATAAGAGCAATATGTTGCCACTTAGCCCCCTCATCCCTTACTTAACATTTGTGATCTCTGAATAATTTTTGTGTCCCTTGAGGGGTGGTCTATATCACCCTATATCACACAATGCAGGGGGTTGAACAGACTAATTTAGAACCTGCTCCTGTTTTAACAAAAAAAAAAAACCAAAGCCCCGAAGCCAGAGAGGCGGTCTGACTCAAGGCAGGCTTCCTGTGTTCCCTTTACTTAAATAGTTTATTGAATTATATACAGTCTATGGTGTCTGAAAGTTGTTTATCTTACCTAGGAATAGTTTGCTTCACTGTAAATTAAAATAGAACATTTCCTGACTTCCTTCTGTTCCTAGTATAATTTTATTTAGTCCAATTACAGCGCTAATGTGAGCAATTACCTTTACGCATAAAGGAGGCTTTCAGTAATCCTTGTGAAAATGATCTGTCACTCAAGCAGCTTATTTGCAGAATTCTGAGGTCTAGCAACAATAAAACCACAAAGTTAAGAGAGATAAACAAACCCAGCACAATAAAACAAGCTCAGTATAATACTGTGTACAGCACAGAACTGAAAACACCTGCAGGGACAGACTTTGGTAATATGGCGTCCTGAGCAGACAAAATTTGGCTTGTCCTGCCTCCCCTACCAATATTTCTTATTTTCACAACAATTCCTTTTGGTCCAGTTGCTTTTAAAAATGATCGTATCAATAGGTACCCCAGAATAAATATAGGTGTTGTTGTTGTTGTTTTATTGTATTGTATTATATTTCAGCAAGGCATTTGACAAGGTGCCCCATGATATTCTTGTAAAGAAGCTGGTAAAATGCGGTCTTGACTATGCTACCACTCAGTGGATTTGTAACTGGCTGACTGACCGAACCCAAAGGGTGCTCATCAATGGTTCCTCTTCATCACGGAGAAGAGTGACTAGTGGTTCTGTCTTGGGCCCGGTCTTATTCAACATCTTTATCAACGACTTGGATGATGGACTCAAGGGCATCCTGATCAAATTTGCAGATGACACCAAACTGGGAGGGGTGGCTAACACCCCAGAGGACAGGATCACACTTCAAAACGACCTTGACAGATTAGAGAACTGGGCCAAAACAAACAAGATGAATTTTAACAGGGAGAAATGTAAAGTATTGCACTTGGGCAAAAAAAATGAGAGGCACAAATATAAGATGCGTGACACCTGGCTTGAGAGCAGTACTTTTGAAAAGGATCTAGGAGTCTTGGTTGACCACAAACTTGACATGAGCCAACAGTGTGACGCGGCAGCTAAAAAAGCCAATGCAATTCTGGGCTGCATCAATAGGTGTATAGCATCTAGATCAAGGGAAGTAATAGTGCCACTGTATTCTGCTCTGGTCAGACCTCACCTGGAGTACTGTGTCCAGTTCTGGGCACCACAGTTCAAGAAGGACACTGACAAACTGGAACGTGTCCAGAGGAGGGCAACCAAAATGGTCAAAGGCCTGGAAACGATGCCTTATGAGGAACAGCTAAGGGAGCTGGGCATGTTTAGCCTGGAGAAGAGGAGGTTAAGGGGTGATATGATAGCCATGTTCAAATATATAAAAGGATGTCACATAGAGGAGGGAGAAAGGTTGTTTTCTGCTGCTCCAGAGAAGCGGACACGGAGCAATGGATCCAAACTACAAGAAAGAAGATTCCACCTAAACATTAGGAAGAACTTCCTGACAGTAAGAGCTGTTCGACAGTGGAATTTGCTGCCAAGGAGTGTGGTGGAGTCTCCTTCTTTGGAGGTCTTTAAGCAGAGGCTTGACAGCCATATGTCAGGAGTGCTCTGATGGTGCCTTGTGTGTGCAAACCACTTTCACTATCCTAAATCTGGCGAAGAACACCCATGAAATGTGTACATCAAAACTGCCAGCTGTATCATGGGAACTTCAGAATCCAGTTCTTAAAAGACCCTGGAGAACAGAAGAATCTTAGCTTAATGCTAAGAAGGCAACAGTTGGGGAACTTTGCTATGGGATGCATTCAATCGTTGAGGGGCTGCCACTGAAAAGGCCTTAAAACTGGAAAATGTCATCTGTTTGGGTAGAAGGCACAATCTATAGTTTTCTTATAATATGAATATTCCTGTTTTAACAAATGCGTTCTTTTTGTGAACAAATATGTTAACGTTAAAGCCTGGTTTCAATATTGGCAGATGTTTTTATTCAGACTGTCCCTATGGATCAAGATAAAACCTGTTCCCTCTGCAGAAATGATCAATTACTTGTCCTGTCGTATAAAATTAAGTCGGTCTTGTTCAGTGCATGAGCAGCTGATAGATCTGGGGGAGTATTAAGACCGCTTTGCAAGTTAATGCATAACATTGATTCCCCTTTGTAAGCTGCCTTGTTAGCAGTGTTTGATCTGTATCTCCACTATGTAACCACTTAGTCCACTTAGAAACAAAATTATTTTGGGAGTTACACTTCAGTTCTCAGCAGGTATTAAAAGAATGCCTTGCTTTGGTTTCTTAAGGGTGATGTAGTTGGGACTCTCTTAACAAGAAATCTTGAATAGGCTGCAGAATCACATGCTCACTACCTGTGCAGATCAAATTTCCATCCTGAGATTCTTAAACAAGGATTTTGAGCTATACTGGTTACGCAGCAAGCTTGTGGCCAAAACAAGCAGTCTGGCAACCATGGAATTTGCTTGCTCATGTGAGTTTTTCCCCTGCCTCACTTGCATTCTGAATAGTGCTCAAGGCTTGGGAGTTAACCACTTGTAAACTGGTCATCCGCATTAGCGATCCATGACACATGATAAAAGAGCAGAGGAGGTATATTCCCTGAACTATAGAGTCTTGTGAGTAGAGTTGTCTTTAAAGAACCAGGTTTTCAGATTAGAAGTTTAATAATATTTCAGATTATCAAAACCTGTTATATATTCACGGAATGGCTCATCCCCTAGTTTGTTGGCCCAACCTGCTATATTCCATGAGATAATGTTAAGGCTGCACATTCCATAACTGGCTTGGCTTCATTGTGGTGGGCAAATGCTAGAACATTAGCAGTGGCAAAGTTTTTATCAGTGGTTGCAAGAACAAATGAGCCCTATATTCTAAACAAAATGCTTGTTTAACCTGGATGTAGGCTGTATGAACTGTTTATTGATTTGTAGGGTCTCTGGACCGTAATAAAGATTGATTGATTGATATTTCAGATTAGTGTTGCACATGGTGTGTGTGTGTGTGTGTGTGTGTGTGTGTGTGTTGAAAGGTTTAAATATTTGCTTATGTCTAGCATTTGTAACATTCAGTTTTGCTTTCCTGTTTCAATAATAACATAAAATGTAAATGTAGTCTAGACTTTATTGCAGACCGAGGAGATGTTTGCTGAAATATACAGGACAGAGGGGAAGGCTAAAGATGGGGTTTTGCTCTCCAGCATCAGCCATGTGGCAAATTGGTACATCTGCATTTGCCCTTGGGCAGCCTTAACCATAGTTAGAGCAGATGCGCTTCCACCTTCTGCTTTAATCACAGTTAAGGAAGTGGATGCAACTCTCTGGTCTGCTCCGGTTTCTTAAATTTGATTGACACCCAGCATTAAATTGGTACAGAGCTACAAGAGACAAGACTGAAGCAGTGAATTGAACGGTTTTGGCAGGTTCAGGTTACATTGAACTCTTCTTCAGACAGGAGTTAGTCTCAGGTTAGACTAGCAACCTCTCAAGCTCTCAACACAGATGGTTTCCCCCTCCTTCCAGACCCTGGACAAATCTGGATTTATCCATTGCAGAATGGTTAGCTTAGGTAAGTAAATACGTGCAGGGAAGTCTCTATCTTAAATTTGATCTTGGAAAATGGGGGGTTAGGTGGGAAGCCCAACACTGCGTGAAATCTTGATGTCTTGGTTGTGTTCATAAGCCACTGCAAAGCCAGTTGTACTAATTCTGTATCTGTGTACTAAATTGGGCATTTTTAGATGGATAAAAGTATATTTGAGCTCTCAGATTTGCTCCTGTCTGCATTTCCCTCCATTTTAATAATTTTATATTAAATTTAAAAAATTAAAACCTTAATTTTTGCTTCCCTAAATCCCTCATTGCTGGCTTTTATTTCTGCTTGCTAACCTAGGCTAAGAAGGCAGGATTCCATTTCTAAGGTGCCGGTAAACAATGCCAGTGTGAAATTCACGTGCTGTAAAAGGATGCCTGTGGTCACATTTTGTTTCCACCTGACTAATTCAATACACTTGCTGTGTAGTCTCCTGCCTTCTTTGCTCCCCCTTTCTGTACAGTCTCGTGCACACACAGTGTACATTCGCCTTGCAAGTTGCCGTTGTGAATAATTTACTTTAAGGAACAAGAGATCGAAGTCAATACAGTTCTAAAAGACTCAGGTTACACCTTACAGATAATGGCTACTTGCACATTGCAAACCTGTGTACGTTTACGCAAGGGAGCCATGTCCTACAAAGGGCTGTTCTGAACTGTGCTCAGCTGAGGCATACAGATGCCAGTGTGGCCTTCCTTTAGCCTGCTTTTACACATACTTGTATGCAGTGATTTGTGGGTCTGTCACAGCGCATACCTTTGTGTACTATAATTTTAGTATCGTTGGGATTAATGCACTGACTTTAGTTGGGGAAGGGGCAAGAATCAAAGGCAGTTGCAATTTAGTCATCAGCCTCGTAAATTAGCCAATGAAAGGTCTTTTGCATGATAATGAAATAAATAATGGATCACTGGTGATATAAATTCAAACGTTGTTTTTGGTAGCTATGCTCTTTCAAAGGCCTTCTGCATAATAAGAATGTGTTTTGAAGGGTTTTTCTACTTGAGAAACTATTAGTAATAGAAATCCCCCCCCCTAAATCTAACAAAGCCTCTCTTCCCTTGACCCCACCTTCAATGAATTGGAGCAGGAATATAAAGAACTGGCTTCACTGTTTTAAAAACAAAATGGCATGTCTGGCTCAAAATAGTTATCCTTGTGCCCTAGCACACGTGCTGGGTTCCCCCCAAATTCTGGGGGGGCTTGTTGCACATGTGTGATGTCATGTGTTGGAAGGGGGACCAACAGGGTCTGTTGTGGCCACAGGAAGGCCCGATGGGGACCGCTGCGGGAGGGCCCAACAGAGACTACCGCAGCTATGCGGGACCTGCCCCCCGCTTGAATTTTTTGGGGTGCCTCGGCCTCCCTGGTCCCCCCGATGGCAGCCCAGAACCGGTAGAATTTTTGCGTGTATTTGAGCAGGAGTCTCAAGTGATTCAGGAAAGTCATGCAGGCAATGCCCAGAGTGTCTTCCTGTTTGTAGGGCTTCCTCTGCCTGTTGGGTATGTCTTTCAAACTTTTTATACTCTTTGTGAGAAACGTTGTCAAGCCTAGATTAACTGACATTTTTGTAGATAGATCTTGAATTTCTTCCAGTCTTCTTCCAACGTCTCTTCTCCCAGGTCTCGGATTCTGCCCGTCATTTCAGCCAGTTCCATATAGTCTGTCAGTTGCATCTGCCATTCTTCCAGCGTGGGTAGATCTTGGGTTTTCCAATACTTAGCGATAAGTATCCTTGCTGCTGTTGTTGCGTACATAAAAAATGTTCGGTCCTTCTTTAACACCTTCTGGCCGACAATACCCAAAAGGAAGGCCTCTGGTTTCTTAGGGAAGGTATACTTAAATACCTTTTTCAGCTCATTATATATCATTTCCCAGAAAGCCTTCACTCTAGGGCAGGTCCGCCAGAGGTGAAAGAATGTTCCTTCATTTTCCTTACACTTCCAACATTTGTTATCAGACAAGTGGTATATTTTTGCAAGTTTGACTGGGATCTATCTACAAAAATATTGTAAATTATATGAATGTTAAGGAGGATGCTAGAATGTAAACAATTGGGCACCATTGAGATAGAGGAAGTGATATATGAAGATAAGTTAAATTTAAGAAAAGACAAATTTTTGGAAATTTTTAAAGTTATATTAAATTTTTTTAGAATTGAATAAAGGATATTAAAAATTAGAGATATAATATTGGAAAATTAGATAATAAGAATCGAAACAAGGGGATAAATTTGCTGGAAAAACCTTCTTGGCTAGGAACGCAGGAGCGGGAGATGTGAGGGAGTCCAAAGAAGTTAAGAAGATTATGTTAAAAGATATGTTATATGGTATGGTTTATTGGAATTGTAATTAAATTAAAAAATTGCTAATAAATATATTATAAAAAAAATAGATTAACTGACATTTTTGGCCTCAATATAAGGCCCTCTCTGGGACCTTTTAACATACGTACAATGAACATGCAGGATGAAGAAGCTTCACCCCTAAGACTGTACATTCAGACTTCCCTGTGTAATTGGGAACTTGGTGAAAGTCAAAGCTCCCAATTGTGTATAGAGGTCCCTACTTGCATTTCCTTGTGGGCTCACAGGTTCTCTTCAGTTTTTTAAATGTACATGCTTAGGTGTGAGGTGGAGTCTTGGCGCCACATTCCTCTTCTCCAACCCATGCACTTTTGTTCACACCACACTGAACATCTGAAGAGGGTTCATGTATTGACTTGGCACATATTAAAGTTGGGGTATGTAATTCAAATATGGGCGTTATGCCTAGGCTGTGAGGGATAAAGTATTCTTCCTTTGAGAACCATGTTCACGAATTCTTAGTTTTTTGGCATGTATCCCCATCAACGAAAAACATATACAGTACACTACACTAACAAAGTTCATTTGAGAAGAGAAGCCAAATTCTGCAGCCAATGTAAAACACACACATGGATTTGCTTGAATTTTCTGATTTTGCATCATCTATTCCCTAGGTTTTGCTGCTTGACACCATTTATTCTTTTAGTTATATGTAGGGGCAATGATTTATGAGAGACAGTAAAACCTCACCCTCCCTGTAGAGCAGTGTGTTCAACAACTTACATTCAATTTATTTATTTATTAAATCAGTCAATGTATCTCTCAAGCAAAGTTACACAGACTTCCCTGGCTTCAAACGTCTCCAGGCATTACAGAAACTCTCTCAGATATAACTTTACAAAGAAAGAGGCTACTGGTTTTTGTGTGTGTGCTATTGTGAAAATGTAGCATTACCTACATGGACAATGTTCTTAAACTTTTGTCCTTAGCCCTTTTAAATGGGAGTCTATTCTGATCAGGACTAATAATGACATACCAGTGTACAGCTGGGTTCATAATATTTTGCATGTGTCCCAGTTCTCCAAATGATGAGAACTCAAGGGGCACAGTGTACGCAGATCCTATTCCCTTGAAACGAGGTCACTGGAGGAGACTTGCTAGTGTCTGTGGCGTTTGTGTTGGTGATTTATATACACATATATACAGGTTGAGCATAGGGGAATATATATACCACTTAACACAAGCAAATGCCCTAAATTCACTGCTTCCTCTTCAAATTCCAAGTGAAACCACAAGCTCCTGTAGGATCATTGCATAAAGCAGTCCACCTTTTTCTCTCATCTTAATTTAACTAAACTGCTTCTTTCAAACAGACACTAAGTTTGCACATTCTACAGCCAATTTCCAAATTGTTCTCCCTGCCAGAAGGGTCTCCAACAAGTCTCTTGTACTTGCCCACTTTTTAAAAAAAATAACAAAGAAAGACCTGTTTGGCAGGTGTGACCAATTACATAGTCCTTCACAGCCTCACTTTTTAGAATTTACATTTTTAATATACTGAAATAAGAGGTTTGGGGACCCTCAGTTGGCAATCACAATTTAACAGAACTCCTTTTATGCAACCTTACGTAAACATATTATATATCTAAGAATTTCCCTTTCTGTTTCCATTTTTGAAAAGTTACTTTCTTGTATGGAGCTAGGGTGGTCATATTTTCTGATCACTGCGCAATTGAAGAGGATGATTGTGTTTTCCAGTGCCGGAATGCTTATCCACCATAATGGCCTTTTGTCCCTCCATCAGGTTCCATAGGGTTGGAACATAATTTCACAAGATATTGATGTCCTTGAACCTCAGGTATTTATCTGAGATATATTAAAACGGCTGACAGTCTCTGCCCCAAGCTTTGTAATTTTAGGGCAGGACCACATGTGATCTCTGAGTGGGTAGCACATGGGCAGCATTGCCTGTGCTTCATATCTTTTTGGGAAAGCCATTGTGGGGTTTGGTAAGCTCTGAATAGGACTCTTCGCTGTATAAGCCCCAACCTGATACCCAGAGAGATCAGTCTCATGGATGCCAGCATTGCTTTCCAGGTACCTGATATTCCAGTTGACCAATCCTCTCTTTCTCCATTGAGGTCAAGCTGTCTTCTCCATTAAGGTTCAATGTAAATATACTATTGACTTAGGACGTTGTCAAAGGTTATTGAAGACTGGGGTTTCAGAGGCACTCGGCGCTTCCAGCTCAAATAATGGGCGTTTCAGTTGTATATGTAGCTAGCCTGTTGACTGTGGGAGATTCCACTAGATTAGGAAAGGAGAGAAATCATTGGAAGCAATCAGTTGTTCCTAACTTTACAACTATAGTATCTCTGGAGTTGGAAGAACTACTCTATACGGTTATAGCCGGGGTTTTTTCCCCAGCCAGAACTTGCTGAAACTCAGTTCCGGCCCCTCTCAGGTGGGTGCCATTGCCATTATAAAAGAACAAGGGATTTCCAGCACCTCTTTTTCTAGAAAAATAGCACTTTTATAAATCATAGGCCACAATGACTAAGTTGTATTTTTATTGCAGCACCAAAGTCATGCTGTGGTATAAAAATGGCTTTATCACTTCTCTTTGCGTTGTTTCCATAGAGGGGATTGTGATATTTGCAGTGACCTTGTCTGTAAGAACTTCTGAGTTAGAGATGACATTCTCTGAAATCCCAAAACATGCTGGTTTCTATTTTAGAAGAGTTTGAATTCCCTTCCTGCCTTTTGGGAGCGGATGCTTTGTTTGAATTGACTCCTTTTCTTGGGAGAAATATCTTTTCTATATTGATGTAGGCTGCTGGGGAAAAATCAGCAGGTCTCGAGGGCTGCCTTCCTCCGATAGCCTTAAAAGTAGAACAGGGTACTGAAATGTGTGTATGTTTATTTGTTTTGTTTCCCTAAACTTCCAGTTGCCGTGTTGTGGCCACTGGGTTTTAACTTACAAGTGTTCCAAAAGTCCTCCGTGGACAGCTTTTGTTTGTTCAGATCTATGGTACTTTGCTTTATAGTGTGTTTTTCTCCACCTGAAAATATTCCAATGAAAGTTAGCCAAAAACCCCACCAAGCTCAACATGGCACAAACACTTGGAAATAGACTTTAAATTCACACCATTGGCTTTCTAATATATATTTGGGATCTCTCTGTTCCATTCAAACGCCTCACAGTCTATTTTTGGTGCGAGACAAGACACGTCAATATCTTCCTTGAAAATTGGGGTTCCAAACTGGACAAATGTATTCCTGATATAAAGGGACATGTTAAGTGATATGAATATGCTAATAGGGATCAGTTAACAGTTAGCAGCTCTTTGGTCTGAGTGCCTTAGTTTTTGTTTATTAGGCCCACCCAACTTGCAGAAAATGTTCACTAGAAGTTCATGGGGAACAAAAGTTGAATGGCTTTCTTTTCTTTTGCAGAACCTCGAGGATTTTTTGACCACTCTTTAAACTGCATAACGGAGCGGAGACTACAAGGCACTTGCCCACCAATTGGCCGTGGAAGTTTTGGGAAGCCAATCTTTGGTACAAACTGTTTCAGTTCCCCATTTATTAATTCCCGGACTGGTTTCCACACAATTCATTCCGAGAACAGCCCAGTAAAACCGAGGATTGTCACTGTCGTAAAACCTTGTGGGCACACAGTGAGGAAGATAACACTGCTCCTAAATCGCCGATCTGTCCAGACATTTGAACAACTGATCGCTGACATCTCAGAAGCCCTTGGGTTTCCACGATGGAAGAATGACCGCGTGAGAAAACTGTATAATTTGAAGGGAAGGGAAATCCGAAGTGTTTCTGACTTCTTTAGAGAAGGCGATGCCTTTATAGCTATGGGAAAGGAACAGCTAACCCCGAAGAACCTGGAGGCGGCAATCCAAGAGCTTTTCCCTGACAACCCCTATGCACCCCGCACTGGAACCACACAAAACTGGGAACAAACTCAGAAACCCAAAAACAGGCTGTATGAAAAGTCTTCCAAACTGGAAAAGAGCCTTGAGCCCATAGCTGCCAAGAACTGTCTGGATGCCATATCTCCTAAACTAATTAATAGGCATGAAGTGAAAGTTCAGACCAAGGTCAGGCAAGAGGAGAAGGTGAGGACCAAAAAGAGGTGGGTCAGAGACAACTGGAATGAAGAGCAAGATGCAAAGCCATCTAGAAAAGCGAGAGAATGCGAGAGATATTTTAATCAAGAGAAATGCCTTGAAAGTGAAGCAGAAAAGAGTTCGGACATGATAGTGAGGTGTGAGAAGTGCCAAAGAGAAAGGGAACTCAGGCAAAAATTGCAGAAGGAAAGACAGACTGATCTTCCATTTGAGAGCAGGGACTTGAGTATGAGAACCTGCCAGAGATACCATGTAGAAAGGCCAGTGAAATTGAGAAATTGCAGGAAATTGTCAGAAAGCTCAGCGGAAGAGGGCAAAATTACATGGAACGATGCTGCTTCTCAAAGTACCTGGGCAGCCCCTCTCAGCCATGCCAAAAAAGACTCGGAGAAGCAAAAAAGGAGCGTTGACAGAGAGCAAACTCTGGAAAGCCATAAGAATCATGATGAAGAACTGGGAAAGATGAAGCCCATCGAAAGTCAGCGTACCATAGTAGGAGATGCCTATGAACTGAAGAAGGAGCACCGAAAATGTTCTAGAGTGAACCAAAGCTGTTGGTTGATCAAGGGTTCTCGGACAGATACTGAAAAACCATTGAAGATTCAGGGGAATAGGGAAGAGGTACGGAAACCGAAGGAGGAAGCTAATGGAGGAGAAGAGAAAGTAGGTCATAGTGAGGGTGAACTGATTAGGCATGAAAAGGAGGAAGAACATAAAGTCATCAAAGAGATTAACAAGACGCGTAGGGCCAGTGACGCAAAGCTGAGACACGATGTCTCAAGCAGAGCAGATGTGGAGAAGAGCTATGAGATTGGCAGAACCATTGGAGACGGGAACTTTGCTGTTGTGATGGAGTGTCATCACCGCAGCACTAATCAGAACTATGCTATGAAAATCATCGATAAGTCCAAGCTGAAAGGAAAGGAAGACATGCTTGAAAATGAAATACTGATCATAAAGAGCCTTTCCCATCCAAACATTGTCAGTTTGATTGAAGTATTTGAAACCGATGCAGAAATATACCTAATCTTGGAGTACGTTCCCGGTGGGGACCTGTTTGATGCCATAATCGAGAGTGTGAAATTCACGGAACGTGATGCTGCTCTCATGATAACTGATCTGTGCGAGGCTCTCGTCTATATTCACGGCAAGAACATTGTCCACAGAGATCTTAAGCCAGAAAATCTTCTGGTAAGTATTGGGAAATGTGCTGGGAGGGGGGCGGGGTGGCGTTTATTGGGTTGTTGTTTTTATTTTGATTATATATTTTGTGGTATTATATTCTGATTTAGTTCTGTGAACCGCCCTGAGACCTCTGGGTCTAGGGTGGTATATAAATTCAATCAAGCAATCAATAATAATAATAATAATAATAATAATAATAATAATAATAATATAGTACAACTGAGGGGTTGTACCGTATTTTTCGCCCTATAGGATGCACTTTTCCCCCTCCAAAAATGAAGGGGAAATGTGTGTGCGTCCTATGGGGAGAATCCAGGCTTTCAGTGAAGCCTGGAGAGCGAGAGGGGTCGGTGCGCACCAACCCCTCTCGCTCTCCAGGCTTCGCGGACCTCTCCACAAGCAGCGGGAGCGCTCCCGCTGCTTGCGGAGAGTTGCCTGCATGCTGAAGCCTGCGCGCGCTGAGCTCAGCGCGTCCAGGCTTCGCAGACCTCTCAGCAAGCAGCCGGAGCCAGCACTGGGCTCCCACGGCTTGCAGAGAGCTGCCTGTTTGGGGGCTGGGGTCGGGGGAAGCTCGGGCGGACCTCCCCCGCCCCAGCCCCGCGCCTGGGAAAAAAATAATTTCCCCCCCAAAAAACTAGGTGTGCCTTATGGGACGGTGCGTCCTATAGGGCGAAAAATACGGTACTTGTTGTGTATGCTCTTTTTGGACAGAAATACTAATTTTCAGGAAATGGATATACACTGTAGGGTGTGAACGTTAGGATGCTATTTCTGGAACGAGAGACGCGGAATAACTTCTAATATCCTTGCTTGGGACACAACTGACACCTTTTTGCACTCAGAGTTATACGCCGATGGTACAAAAAATGCAACGTGCAGTGCTTATAAACCACCCTTGCAAATAAGTCCACAAAAACTACTATCCCACAAAACCATTACTGGCCTGCCTATCCATGCATCTGTTGCTAATTGTTGTTGTTGTTTAGTCGTTTAGTCGTGTCCGACTCTTCGTGACCCCATGGACCAGAGAACGCCAGGCACCTCTGTCCTCCACTGCCTCCCGCAGTTTGGTCAAACTCATGCTGGTAACCTCGAAAACACTATCCAACCATCTCGTCCTCTGTCGCCCCCTTCTCCTTGTGCCCTCCATCTTTCCCAACATCAGGGTCTTTTCCAGGGAGTCTTCTCTTCTCATGAGGTGGCCAAAGTATTGGAGCCTCAGCTTCAGGATCTGTCCTTCCAGTGAGCACTCAGGGCTGATTTCCTTCAGAATGGAGAGGTTTGATCTTCTTGCAGTCCATGGGACTCTCAATAGTCTCCTCCAGCACCATAATTCAAAAGCATCAATTCTTCGGCGATCAGCCTTCTTTATGGTCCAGCTCTCACTTCCATACATCCTGTTGCTAATTAGTGTCAGCTATAGTGACACCTTGAAAATTAACAATAATCAACCCTCTTTCAGTATACAAAACGTCCTCTGTGACTTCTCATCTGTAGGTAACTTGTACCTTTCTCTGTTATTCAGGCAAGTGGCTTTTTACAAGCTTGCTATAAATACCTGTTTGATATGGGTATATGCTGCATGGACCTTCTGACCAGCCTTGGTTCTCTCTAGTTTGTCCACATATGGGGAAATTCTTAAGTCTTCAGGCCCTATAATGTGAAGCCTCCATCAGAGCACATTATTCTAGGTCTTGCTTAGCAATACTAGATGCTGGGGGTACAGTTTTTGTTTGTTACCATATTACATATTTTTGTGTTCTTATATTGTAAATCACCCTGCCATCCTCTGATGAAGGGCAGCATAGAAGTTTAAAAAACAACAACATTAACAACATCAATTTTATTGTTTGTACCCTGCCCATCTGACTGGGCTACCCCAGTCACTCTGGGCGGCTTCCAACATACAGTAGAACCTCGACTTATGACCGCCTCTACTTGGGCCCGATCCAAGTTGTGACCGCGGCAACCCGGAAGTAAGTACCAGGTTTGCCGCGATACAGGCGCATGCGCACAACGGCGCTTCTACCAGCGACCCGTTTCGCCTAAAGGACGGGCCGCCGGAACGGATTATGGTGGTAAGTAGAGGTTCCACTGTATATAGAAACATCAAACATTATACATTAAAAAGCTTCCCTATACAGGGCTGCCATCAGATGTCTTCTAAAAGTTATGCAGTTATTCATCTCCTTGACATCTGATGGGTGGGCGTTCCACAAGGTGGGCGCCACCACCGAGAAGGCCCTCCCTGTAGTGACACTTCTTGCAGTGAGGGAACCACTAGAATGCCCTTGGTGGTGTTTGAATGTTTAACTTAAAGGTAAAGAGGCACATTAAACAGCTTTTGTGTGGCTCCCTGGCTTTGCTTTTGTTCTTTAACGGAAAATCCACAGGTTTCATAAGAGAATAACTCGCACTTGCAAGGAAAAATATACTGACTAGAACAGATACCTTATGTACTGGCACCTCATTTGTTTTTGCCTCTTTCTTTTTAGTCTGTGATACTGAAGTTCAGTGATTACATCTCTTTTCCTCCCACATATCTCCTCTCAAACTCGCAGCCGTACTTCTTCTTCCACCCCCTTTCTCTGAGATTGATTCTCTGTACCCAGGCTTGAAAATTCAAGGAAGCTAAAACAATAAATAGCAGATTTATAGCCTCCCTCGGACAGAAAACCTTCCTAGCGAACCAGAAACCTGAACGTCCCCCATCCAAAACACATACTTGATGCATCTGAGTAAGAAGTGTTGATTTAACTGTTTGTTGTGACAGGAGGCTGAGCAGGCAGATTCTGGTAGTCTCCAGCTCTCGTCTAGGCTGGCTTCTCCCTCCCCTCTGCTAGATTTTGCAGCTGGAAACAGCCACATAGGTAAATTGAGGTGGTGGGGCCTTTCTAGTGATTAGCTGTGAAGATGGATGTGCGGTTGGGGACCAGGAAAAGGAAGACAGGAGGCAACGACCACCACCAGCAGCCTGTCTCATCCCAGTAAAAGAACCCTTGGTGTGGAACTGGGAAGGCCAAGGTATTTGAGGTCCATCCATGAGTGGGCATGGATATGTGGGTAGAGGTGGACAAGTAGAACCAGTTGTTTCTGATGAGGCATATGCCTGTATTCTGCTCTCCATTATATGAATATATTTGCTAGTTAAAGTCCCTCCTTCCGTCTAGTTTGCCTGATTCTTCCTTTGAATTTGAATCACCCGACACCACCTGTTTAATAATCGTTCTGATAATGCTTTTGCACAGCATCTCAGCCCCTTTCCCATGCAAAATTGTGCAAAGGAGAATGCAAAGGATGAAACACATCGCCAGTTATAGAATCATAGAAATGTTGAGTTGGAAGGGAACCGTGAGGGTCATCTAGACCGACCCCCTGCAATGCAGGAATCTCAACTAAAACATCCAGGACAGATGGCCACCTCTGCTTAAAATCCTCCAAGGAAGGAGAATGCATCACCTTCCACCCTTGAGATTAATTTGCATTACATAAGCACACTTCAGTTTCTTTGACAATAGCAAGCTTGGAAATGGAGATTACAGTGGTGCCCCACAAGACGAATGCCTCGCAAGACGGAAAACTCGCTAGACGAAAGGGTTTTCCGTTTTATGAGCTGCTTCGCAAGACGAAAACGTCTTGCAAGTTTGTTTCCTTTTTCTTAACACCGTTAATACAGTTGCGACTTGACTTCAAGGAGCAACTCATAGAACGCAGTGTACATAGTAGCCTTTTTTGAGGTTTTAAAAGACTTTGGTGATTTTTGAAGCTTTTCCAAAACTTTTTTTGCAGCCATTTGGTAAGTTAAGCTTTTAAAACTTTTTTTGGGGGGGTTGGATTTTGGGTTGGGGTGTTTGGAATTCAAGGACTTGGTGTTGGGGAGGGGTTTGCAAGAATCTGGAAGCTTGTTTTTTCCCCTGCATTTCTATGATTTTCTGTGACCATTGGGCCACTCTGCTGTTTTTTTTTTTAAAAAAATCTGGATTTGAATTTCTGTGTGCTGGGTGGCTGGGGGAACAGTTGGGGAGGGGTTTGCAAGAATCTGGAAGCTTGTTTTTCCCCCCTGCATTTTTATGATTTTCTGTGACCACTGGGCCACTCTGCTGTTTTCTTAAAAAAATTCTGGGTTTGAATTTTGAAATGCTCTTTACAGTATGTGTGACTTTAAAGAGCACTTAATAAACTCTTGTTGTACCAAATTTGTCTTTGTTTGGACTTTTTTTGACCATAGGAACGCATTAATTGATTTTCAATGCATTCCTATGGGATTTCGTGCTTTGCAAGACGAAAAATTCGCTAGACGAAAAAATTCATGGAACGAATTAATTTCATCTTGTGAGGCACCACTGTACGCCTAGGTTCTAATAGAAGCTTAAGCGGTTATAGAGAAAAGAATACAGTGGTTACCTCGGGTTAAGAACTTAATTCGTTCTGGAGGTCCGTTCTTAACCTGAAACTATTCTTAACCTGAAGCACCACTTTAGCTAATGGGGCCTCCTGCTGCTACCGTGCTGCTGCTGCATGATTTCTGTTCTCATCCTGAAGCAAAGTTCTTAACCCAAGGTACTATTTCTGGGTTAGCGGAGTCTGTAACCTGAAGCGTATGTAACCTGAAGCGTATGTAACCCCAGGTACCACAGTATTAACAAGGCTTTGTGCTGTTCCATTGGTTTTATGCAGGCCTGGGAATATAGAGGGAGTCTAGTTCCTGCAAATGTTTTGAAATAATAATGTAGTGTTGCCATCTTGTGTTGTAAAGAGATACAGCATAGAGAAATGCAAAGATTTGAAGCGGGCAGCCATGGGCACTTGTTCTTTCCCTGAAATCACTAATGACCTGCTAACCAGGTTACTGTAAGGACTCACACATAAATTCATACTGTAATTTGGAATATAATTCTGTCATTTGAGATATAGTTATGATATAAGTAAAAAAAAATGCTCCTTTTCCCTTATGGGGTACCCAAGAGCCCATATAGAGTCCTTTTGTAGGTTCTCTGTCGGTAGGAGAAAATAACAGAGGCCAACCAGAGAATATTGAGAAGCGAAGCAGCTAGTAAGCTTGATCTTTATTAACTGTTGCAAAGGGTGCTCCCCCACGCGCAGGAGAGAGGAGGAGGAACCCAAAGCCATGCACGCAATCCCTTATATAGACATTTTTAATTGCCCACCCTGGAGTCCAACACCACCCCAAGAAACATCATACATACATCACAGAAGGGGTGTAGCCCAAGACCCCCCAATACATCATACCTACATCACAGAAAAGGCGGTCTACAACAGAAATCCGAGTGCATTGTTTATCTATTGTCTGGCAGGTTAACTGATTGCATTATCTGGGTTTTGGCCACTCTTTTGTTACTCAGTTCCTGAATCCAGGTCACAGGCTCATACCCTATTCATATCTTAAATGTGCCCTTAAGACAGGATTTGTGAAAGAGACAATGGTGAGATTTCCCATTTCCTTTGACCTTGCAGAGAAATATTTGAGGTCATTTTGGGAGAGAGAAAATGGTTTCAGGACTTTTCTGTGGGTTTCAGACATGTGGTTTACATATTTGTATGTGTTTGCTTGGTACATTTATGAACACCTATTTTATATATAAGACGTTAAAATTCTTATAACAGTTACAAGGACCTGTCTTCTACAAAGGATCCATCTAGCAGCTCATTATAGCCTACTCTGACTGAAATTAATCTCCGCAGAATCCTAGGGAGATGTTTTCCCCAATATGCTTTTTATCTGGAGTCCAGAGACTAAATCTGGGACCTTTTCATATACAAAGCTTTACCACTTAGGGCTAAGCTGTGATCATTGCTCCAGAACACTGTCCAAGGTATTAAAACCCCCGCTTGGAAAGGCCTGAAAGTTGCTTGCTTAAACTACAGGGTCAGTGTTTACAATAATAATAATAATAATAATAATAATAATAATAATAATAATAATAATAAATGGGCAGGGGGGAATTGTATCTGTGGACTTTTCCTGAACCAGCAAAGATATTTATAACCACTTCATGACATCGCAGTGTGTGGCAAGGGAAAGCTCACAAGTGACAGCCAGCTATATATGATGCACTTTTTCCCACCTGCATGTGCTATAGAAATAAATGCTGCTCTTCATTTGGAAAGCCCATGTTAGGTTTGTGTTAAGGCGAAAGTTACTCGTTTTCTTATATTCTTAAGGTGCAGCTTGTTCTGATTTTTTTTGTTTCTGCACAGGTCCAGCGTAATCCAGACAAAACTACCACATTGAAACTAGCAGATTTTGGCCTTGCAAAACAGGTGACCAAACCCATATTCACCGTGTGTGGAACTCCAACTTACGTTGCTCCTGAAATACTGGCTGAGACTGGTGAATATAAAGTTTAACTCTTTTAATACGCTCCAAGTAACCTAGTACATTCTCCAATTATCCAAATATTTGTTAGATGCAGTATTGAACAAGAAATATAATTGGGCTTCTCATTATTATTTTTTCCAACAGTTTGCTGTCTTCTGGATGAGAGCTTGTTCAGGGCAGATAAACATACTCTAGGATATTGGGATCACCACTAGCTTATTTTTACGTATCCCACTTCTCCATATTCAGTTCCTTAATAGTGTTAGAATTGATGGACAGGCCGTACTGGGTTTCTTTTGAAAATCTGCTTGAAAACCACTGCTCTGTAAGCTGTGGGGCAATTTTCACTCTTGACTTTGTAGCATGAAAGCTTAGGTTGTGATGTTCTAAGAAAGGGTAGAAACCTGAAGCAAGTCGTACCTTCCTTGCTTTCTAGGAAAGTCCAGGGTGGATTGCATCTTGGAAGAATGCAGTCACTGGATTCCCCCCCCCCCCCCGAAGTGACAGCACCCTCACTGCTCCATCATCCTAATGTGATTTGGAAAAAAGAGAGCTTTAAAAACTGCTGCTTATTCTTACTATGATTCCCTGCACATCCTATTTCTCTGCTAAAGGTGGTGTTGGTGTTAGTGAATTTTTCAATATAGCACCAGCAGATTCTTTGCACACAACTTTTGTGCATTTTTACTTATAGAATAGGTTATTGGTGCTATACTCTGGTTTCTCTTCAGATCGTATAAATCTTTCGCCTTTTACTAAAGAATAGGTTATTGGTACTGTCCTGGGAATGGGAGATGATAGAAAAGCTAGAGAAAGTTTAATGGGGAATCCCAAGTTTAAAATGATTAAGAAGCACACAGACTGCACTAGTATTGTCAGGATGTGTCAGCGGCTCCCGGCTGGTTTCCCAGGAAAGTATAAAGACAAGGAAAAGTTTCTTACTGTCCCTTTTTATTCAGTATTTACAGAGAGAGGCTGTAGAACCCAGCCTCTTGGATAATGGCGTTGTCCCAAGTGAATCTCCACCCCCCTTCTCTTCCATTTCCTCATTCGTCATCTTCATCACCTCCTCTATGGGTGTTGCTACGTGCCCTCTGTCTTTAAGCTCTTTGCTCTCCTACTTTCAAGGCTCGCTGGGTTCTGGGAGATGGAGGGTCTGGAATGATTTCTAATGACAATGTGTCAGCCAGGTGTTGCTATGGCTCTCCCACAATTTCCTAACTTTCCCCCTCATCTGCCTCTGAGCTGCCACCTCCCTCAACCCCCTGTTGTAAATCTATACTGTCTCCCTCTTCCTCCTCCCTGGAAGGGTCAAGAATGGGAAGCAGACTCCACCATTCATCCTCTGCCCAGTCACTGACAATAATGCACCCTTACATTTGAGTAAGTCCCATTGAAGACCAACATAACTTACGTCTAACTAGGCATGTATGTGCACTGCATGAGTATAATCTCTGTGCCGTTTGAAAGGGGATTTTTCATTTTATTCCAATATTTCATTTACATTTTTAATGAAAGCGGCTGTTCCTTATAAACTAGTTGCATATGTTAAAGATTCTGGATTTATCTTTCTGCTCCCCTAGGCTATGGACTAGAAGTGGACATGTGGGCTACTGGCATTATACTCTATATTTTGCTTTGTGGATTCCCCCCCTTCCGGAGTCATGAAAGAGATCAAGAGGAGCTGTTTCGAATCATACAACTTGGGCATTATGAATTTCTCTCACCATACTGGGACAACATTTCAGCTGGTAAGTTTCCTAAAAACAGACTGGGGTGTTGATGGCCAGGACTGTGTGTGTTGGACACTTCAGTGATTTATGTTGTTGGCATCCGTCTTTCTCGAGAACTGCAGAATTTAGTTTCACTGGTCTTTTTGGCACATACCATTAAATTTTAGCATTATGAGTTTGGTTAGATCTGATAAGAAAATGCTGTTATTAAAATTGCCTTGAGAACTACTCTTAACATTGCCACGGGCAGCAAAAACCTCTCCCATGATCTGCCTACAAGTCTCACTCGGTGTGGTAGAGTTTGCAGCCGCTGTATCTGTTGAATCTTCTGTTGAATTAGACCAGGCATCCCCAAACTCGGCCCTCCAGCTGTTTTGGGACTACAACTCCCATCATCCCTGACCACTGGTCCTGTTAGCTAGGGATAATGGGAGTTGTCGTCCCAAAGCATCTGGAGGGCTGAGTTTGGGGATCCCTGAATTAGACCTACTAGTCTCCACCCCCATCATTCTGCCTGGACACTGAGGTCCAGCGCCAAGGGCCTTCAGGCTGTTCCCTCACTGCGAGAAGCAAAGCTACAGGGAACCAGGCAGAGGGCCTTCTTGGTAGTGGCGCCCGCCTTGTGGAATGCCCTCCCATCAGATGTCAAAGAAATAAACAACTACCTGGCATTTAGAAGACATCTGAAGGCAGCCCTGTTTAGGGAAGTTTTTAATGTGTGACATTTTTATGTATTTTTAATCTTTGTTGGAAGCTGCCCAGAGTGGCTGGGGAGACCCAGCCAGACGGGCGGGATACAAATAATAAATTATTATTATTATTATATACTGACTGTTAACTTGTCACCCCATTTCTCCAGTTTGTTCCAAACAACCTCACACTCACTGCTTTGTTCTTGCCCCCGACAGCTGCAAAGGACCTGATCAGCAGACTCCTTGTGATTGACCCCCAGAAGCGCTACACCGCCCAGCAAGTTCTTCAGCACCTGTGGATCCACACAGCGGGGAAAAACAGCAGCAGGAACCTCCAGAGGGAGGTGACCATCAATCTTGAGCGCCACTTTCTGAGCCAGCGCAAGGCTGAAGCTAGCAACAAAGACTCGTAAAAGGTGCAACCAGGTGTACTTCATGAGCCCACTGTAAAAGCACACTTATCATATACACTTAAGGACTGAGCTCAGGGGAAATCCATTATTCCAGTATGAAGCCTGCTGTGCCCCCAAACTGATTGGCTAGTTTCCTGTGATGTTATGTGCCCCATTTCCTTCTTTCTACAGTTGTTTTTTTTAAAAAGATATTTGGGGCAGGGGTGGTGGTGAACAGCCTGTTTGAGCAACCTTGGGAACCCAACCTTGAAATATTTTGGCGTAGGGTGGAATTGGCCTTCGGTTTTCTGGTTAGCACATTTGTCACTGGCTCTCCAGATGCAGAAGGAAGTTGGGCTGGTCATAGCTTCATGGCAGAACATGTACTTTGGACGCAAGAGGTACCAGATTCATCTCCTGGTAGGACTTGAAGCCCCAGAGAGATGTTGCCAGTCATTGTGTTCAGTACTGAGCTAGCTGCACTGTGGGTCTGACTCCAGATGAGGCAGCTTCTTCAGTTTCTGGCCCATGAAATATGCGATTTTTGTTCTTGTTTTCTTTTTGGTACGTCTGCGTTGCACCAAAAGGCTGCCTTAATGTTCATCTAGTTCTCTGAATGCTTCCAACTTTTACACCTGCACCTTTTCTTTGGAGTGAAGACGCCACGTCCTGGTGGAGGAGGCATATTTTAAATAGAACTCACTTGGAGAATGCTACCTGCAAAGTCCTTGTTGAACTGTTAACTTAAATGGATATGATTGATTCTGTTTGTAATCCGTCCACATGTTTTAATAAGTTTACATACTGGTCAGGATCCTAAGAACTACTTTTAAGTGTGCATGAGGACTTGTGAATGTGTGTGACCAATGGCATTTTTTTTTACTTAAGAGTAAATGTTCGTACAGTTGTACCTTGGCTGATGAATGCCTTGCGAATTGAATGTTTTGGCTCCCGAACACCGCAAACCCGGAAGTGACTGTTCTGGTTTGCAAACATTCTTTGGAACCTGAACGGCTGATGCGGCTTCCGATTGGCTGCAGGAGTTTCCTGCAGCCAATCATAAGCCCTGCCTTGCTTTCTGAACATTTTAGAAGTTGAATGGACTTCCGTAATGGATTCCGTTCAACTTCCAAGGTACCACTGTATTTCCTTTTGGAAAGTGTCCTCAATTTACAAAGGCAGCTGGCCAAGGGGCAGTGATAGGGAACTTCCGGCTTTCTGGTCTAGTTAGATCTGCCAGGCTTCAGAGCTTAACCTACCAGTTTTTTTTGGCCACCTTCCCCTGGTCTGATGTTACATATGATGTCAGGCAAGGGTGAGTTCAAGCAGCAACTAGAATAATACAATTGTAGGATTTGGAGTTTTAAGGGAGTCCAATCCTCTGTAATGCAGGAAACTCAGCTAAAGCAGAAGCTATGGCAAAAAGGATGACAAATAAGGGGAGTGTGCTCTCAATTCTTCCTTTGCAGGGACATTGTTCCTTTGTATCTCTGGCCTGAATTCAAACCAGGTTATAAATGAAGCATTGGGAGCTCACGTAGACAGCACTCTTGGTTCCTATCTTTGAAATTTCCTACCCACCTGTCAGTGACTTGGTTATTAAGGACCCTGCCCCCAGGTGGATATAGTTTCCCAGGCCTGCCACGGGGCACAAGTGGCTGTTTGAGAAACATAAGCAAAAAGCTTCCTTGAAATCTAGAATGAGCTGCATGTTCTTTGGATCCTGGCTATTGAATTCAGCCTTGGTGTTATAATTTTCTTTGTAGATTTAAAGCATTTGTATCCTTTATTGTTGAAGAACTGGGACGGTTCTCCCTGTACATGTTGTGTATGGGGGAACCTTGTTTCAGGTGTATTTAGATATAAATATATAGATATATATAGATATACACAAATACACACACATAAAAATATAATATTCTGGACACGTAATAGAAAATATGAGAAAAGTTAATAGGATATTGTGCTAATAGGATGTGAATTATCTTCATAGCCTAAGAAATTTTATCCCCTTATAAATAGTGAAGAGTTGGAACATATAAGAACCAGATTCCTTTTCTTTTAGGTATGGTATCAAACACAGTCAGTCTACAAATCTATGCTGCAGCAGATATTTCTACTTCCAATATTATGCAATTCAAATCTTTAATTTCTCATACTTTCTTTGGAACATCATATTTAAGTTGTTGCTCTGTAAAGCCCATGAGAGAAAAAACAATACGCATATTTCCTGCTTCAACATAAACTTTAGCAGTGAGTCTGGCACTTCAACCAGGAAACTTTAAATTCTGAGGTTGCATACATTCCAGCCCCGGGGGTTTGCAACATCAGCATCTAAAGCCACTGGGGTTGCCGGATTCGGTAAAAACACTTTGCCATCTGCCCTGCCCTGTTCACTCACTTCTGTCTCCTTCACGTCAGGCTCCAGCTTCTACCTTTAACTGAATTATGACCAAGGCCAGCCCACCTATGAGGCAAGGGGAAGCGACTGCCTCAGGTGGCAGTATCTGCAGGGCAGCAGATCCAGCCTCCAAGGAATGCATTGCTTGCAGCGATGGCTGCAGCATGGTCTTTGTTGGCTGGATCTGGTGAATAGAAGTGGCCTCAGCAAATAGGAGGTCTCTTCCCACCGCTATGGAGGAAATACCAGGGGCTGCCTTCTGGGGTCTGTGCCTGCCTGGTGTGATTCAGAGCGGACCCTTTTCTCCCCAATTATGCCCTTTGATTCCCACTTTGAGTAAGGTTGGCTTGATTCCCTCGCTTTTCCCCAATACAGATCTTCCCTCCCCCTTTTGTTCCTGATGTAGATATTTATTCCCCGCTTGTCCCTTGTAGATCTTTGCTCACCTTTACCTCCCAGGTGGGCAGGATGACGCCATTTTGTTTTTCGCCTCAGGTGCCAAAATGTCTTGAGCCGTCCCTGGTTTTGACTGTCTGTATCCCTGATAATGTTGTGAGAAGCTAGTGATATGCAGGGAGAAATAAGAAGACTGATCAATCAATCAATCAATCAATCAATCAATCAATCAAATTGATGTTCACTCTAGAGCAGTGTTTCCCAACCTTGGGCTTCCAGCTGTTTTTGAACTACAATTCCCATCATCCCTGACCACTGGTCTTGCTAGCTAGGGATGATGGGAGTTGTAGTCCAAAAACAGCTGGAGGCCCAAGGTTGGGAAACACTGCTCTAGAGAAACCAATTTTTCATGTTTCCAGAAGAAAGTTCCAATTTCCCCAGCAACTCTGGTTACTACTTACAAAGGAAACAGGTCCACATGTGTAGATTCAGCTAGAGCATGGAAATGGATGGAAATTCATGTGGAGCATGGAAGTGGCTGATTGCGACACAACTCATCCAGAGCTTCACCTTTGTTCCTTCTCCATCTTCAGTTTCACGGGGTGGGAGGAATCAAAACCTGTTGCCAGGTCTCTGCTGCAAATCTGCCAGCACTCTTTTTGTCTCTTTTAACTTTTCATCCCTTGTTTTTACTGTTCTAGATCGTAACACTGAAAAATTAAACAAAAACTCAGGAATATCTTCCTTGGTGGTGTCTGTCTGTTAAACAGTCCTCTCTCTCTCTCTTTACAGAATAGCCTCTGGTGCGGTGGGGAAGCTCATTTTGGGAAATTTGAGGAAGGAAGCTGTGTACAGTAGACTTGTAAATGCTATGGACCTTAATCAAGCCAACATGGATTTACCGTATTTTTCGGACCATAGGGCGCACCAAGTTTTTAGGGGGGGGATAAAAAAAATTAAATTTATTAAAAACACGAATGATAATTAACAGTATAAATACATTCCACTAGATTTTGATGTTTGAACTTTGAGAATGGGACAGTTCACACGTCTCACAAACAAGCTAGATCAGTAGTTCCCAGGCATTTCTCTCCATGGACCACTTGAAAAATGCTTAGAGTCTTGGCAGACCACTTAATATTTCTTTCCTCTCTGTTGTAGCATGCTCTGTTAGATGCTGTATGATTTTTAGAGACACACCGTGGACCACCTGAATCGAGTTTATGGACTACTGATCTGCAGACCACAGTTTGGGAAGTCCTGACCTGGAGAGCTAGGCTCGTTCTTCATGTGCCTGACGTAGTCATGTCCAAAATAGAGTACATGGGGAGTTTACTTTAGTGCATTGAAAGAGTGTGTGGGTGAATATTTACCCCTCTCCGATTTTAGTTACCTGCTCCATCTTTCCAGGAACTTGCCAGCCCAGCTCAATACTTGTACCAGCTCAACGTAGAAGAAATATGAAGTGATAACTTAAAGCAGAGGAGAGGTAGCTCCATACATTGAGTGTTCCTTTTGGTGTCAAAATTAAACTCTACCCCTCATCTTAGTTAAGAATGAAAAACACCTGTTTTCCATGATGAAACAGCCATATTTGCTTATCTTGAAAATATACAGACAATGGTCTATTCGGCCCGCAAGCGGCATTCCATGTCAGTTTATCTATTGTAATGCTGCTTCTAAGCTTTTGTTTCAGAAAGCTATTAATGGGGCTTCACCTACTTGACTGTTTGGAATTTCTGCATAAAAAAGGTTCTGCTTGATTAGTAGGCATTGCCAAAGTGACTTTTTTCCATCGAAAAGTGTAAGTTTTGTCCTTCATGCAAAAAATTTAAGTCTGGCTGCTGAGGTTCTGCACAAAGTATCAGCATTTTGCACATCTATAATGAGCACTCATGTTGGGTTGAAATAACGACAGACAAGTGGTGAGCGTCATATGGGAGGCATCTCTCGAGCACGTCTCGGGGAGTCCCTTTTATTGAATATTACAGCATTGCCACATACATGATTGTTGCTGATTGGTTAACACAAGTAAAAGCAAAGGGTTGCATATAGGCATTAATCACCGATAGATTAAAGGCTGGGAAAGGGAGCACAAAACTAGACAGGCATGAAAACCTTCTAATTAAGTTGTAACTTGTGATTAATATAGTAGGACTTAAAACAATTACTAATGATTGATATAGGAGACTTAAAAGAGCATAACAAGCATGTTCCCTAGATGTGATCAACTATGCATTTAAGAACAGGTCAAAGTACAATGTTTTTCCTGAACTCAATGTGAACTGAACATTCTAAGGTGATGAGTGAATGTCTTAGTATTAGAACGGTTTGTACAGCATCATGTACAGAAGCGAAGCTTAGAAGCAAGACTTCCCATCAGGCCACAGTCATGTGCAAGACTTCCCATCAGGCCACAGTCATGTGTAGGATCATAGCATCCCATCACACTCACACTTTACATTGTGGGTACCCTTTGCGGGATCGCACGTGATGCTACAGTTTCCAGGGAACTTAATGGCAAACAGGGACTGGCCTGCCTCTCGGTGGTATTATTTGGAGGTTTGCACCTAACCTCAGTAGTCAAGTTTCATTGCTGGGAGGTGGGGCCAGTCCCAATTATATATAGGGGGTTGAGCTGACAGTAGCCAGGCAGTCGGCTCAGGAGATTCACCCACCCTGTTGTTGTTTAGTCGCCTGACTCTTCGTGACCCCATGGACCAGAGCACGCCAGGCACTCCTGTCTTCCACTGCCTCCCGCAGCTTGGTCAAACTCATGCTGTTAGCTTCAAGAACACTGTCCAACCATCTTGTCCTCTGTTGTCCCCTTCTCCTTGTGCCCTCAATCTTTCCCAACATCAGGGTCTTTTCCAGGGAGTCTTCTCTTCTCATGATGTGGCCAAAGTATTGGAGCCTCAGCTTCAGGATCATTAGTTTTGTTAATTAAGTAGTTAGTTAGATGATGCAGCAGCTCAGTGATGGAATAGGTCAATGTATTGGAGCCAAAGTATTGGAGCCTCAGCTTCAGGATCTGTCCTTCCAGTGAGCACTCAGTGATTTCCTTAAGAATGGATGGGTTTGATCTTCTTGCAGTCCATGAGACTCCCAAGAGTCTCCTCCTCCTTCAAAAGCATCAATTCTTCAGCGATCAGCCTTCTTTATGGTCCAGCTTTCACTTCCATACATCACTACTGGGAGAACCATAGCTTTAACTATACAGACCATTGTTGGCAAGGTGATGTCTCTGCTTTTTAAGATGCTTTTTAAGATGCTGTCACCCACCCTCCCCTCCCTTTAATGTTTTCTTGTTTGCAGGTTAACTTTTTCTTCCTTTTTGTGGGCGCTGCTGCGGTCTTTGACTGGTTGCTGTTGAAGGACCGGGAATAAATTTTCCTGCGTGGGCAGGTTTTGTCTTCCCTGTAGCAATTCGTCACAACTTTGGTGGTTTATAGCCTCGGGTGGAATCCTTTAGTCTTTTCTTCCCTATAATGAGTGTGTGTGTGTGTTTGTGTGTGTGTGTGTGTGTGTGTGTGTGTGAGAAGTGGTGACTTACCCCCCTGCGGCGTTGATTCAGAAGTTTAATAAAGTTGTGGCCTAATTATAATTCCATAACAGGTGCCAGAGTCTTTATTCCTTTCTTATGATCCCTGGGGACTGGGGCTGTCGCTGCCTGGTCACGCAAAGAGATAGGACTGGGAGGAGAAAGAATTATTCACCCCGGGTTATGAAAGTGGAACGACTAAACAAGATAATTTACAGCTGACAATGGCCCCATCTTTGTATAGCAAGAATATAAAGAACGAGATTTTTGTGATGGTGTATTTTCCATGCCTGCTCTGTGGGGGAATAAAGCTTTGAAAGCTAGGATGGACCTGAAATGGAAATTCTGCTTCCAGTATTAAGAGAGGATTCCTAGCTGCCTTGCCTTAATTAAGTGTGGATTAGATGTCCGCTGCAGAGTTCAGCTGCTTATGAAAGTTCTCAGACCTGTGAATGATCCAAGGATGTGGGCGGCTTTGTGCCATGGTAATTTTGAAAGGGCATAGTTGTGCAAGACGAAGGCATGTTCTCAAGTTCAGGGCCGCTGCCAGTCTGGAGCTCAGGCTGCATTCTGTTGTCCTTCAAGAAGCACCCTATTGAGACTTTTCATAGCGCCGAGGAGGAAAAGACTTTTCGTATAATCAATTATTGACTAATGTGCTTTGTATCACCGGCAGCCCAGAAAGGACTCGGCCATTCTCTTGGGCTGCTTAACTCCTGGCAGAAATAGGCAGACAAAAGACTTAAGGAACCAGAGCTAAACCTGACACTTGCACAACCCATTGTTCTCCTTGCCTATGTGCTCATTCTGTGTCTGATTTGGATGTGATCCTGCCCTCTTTAACAGGTTTGAGACTCTCAATTTAAGGCAGGCAACAGGGAGGTGTTTCTGGTAGCTACCTTCATTATCAGCTGTAACAAGTGGGCATGGTATAGCTGGCAGGGGGAATGCCATACATGTGAATAGATCTGCTATTCACGTACTTTGAAAAACAATAAGACTTTTTGATCCAAATTGAACACTGCTAAATTGGAATGATACCACCTGCTGAAGGGCCAGGGCAACTGAATATTATTGTAATATATTTAGTTATAACCTGCCTTTTACCTTGGCAGTTCTCAAGGTGCCTTACAGATAAAAATAAGGCCCACTTAAAAGGTATAATTTTAATTTTTAAAAAATGAATTAACTATACATACGTAAAATCTGTTAAAGCAGATGAACCCTTAGCTCTGGGAAGTGAGTGAGGTGATAACGGGGCTTTCATGTTTTACTATATATTGCATCATACTAGCATGGAAAAAAGTCATGTGACTTGATCCTGATAAATATATATTATGCCGCACACTGTTTTCTCTTTCTGTGGGATCATATATCCAACCATTTAGGACTTTGGAGTATATTAGTGGGTTCTGTTACAGCAGGCTTCTGCTCTGCAAAAATTACGACTACGCCACTGCTTGCAGTTCCATGTTGTCTGCGCCTCTCATTTTTGCTGGCACCTGCTCTTGTGATTCGCTGGTCCCTGCAGCCGGGGAGAGCTGAACTGGTTTTCCCCACATTGTGATGTGTGTGTGAACGCTAAACAAAAATCATGGGGAGAAAACTGAAGCCAGCCAGTCAATGCTTCTCTTGATTCCTGCAGCCCCTGTTAACTCTGCCTAGCTAGTGAGCTCATTGTCTGAGTGTAGCAAAAAGGCCATTTATGCACAACAGAGTAGTGGCAGTCTTGGGAGAACTCTGAGATTTTGTAGAAGTACAAAAACCTTGGGGGGGAAAACCCTAATTTGTGGGGAGGGGTTTCCAGACTGTCGCAATGAGGCCACAGAATGTGGACTGTTAGATGGGGAAGGTGCTGGTGGAACGGACTATCTTGGAAAATAGTGTCGCTTTCTGGAACCCTGAGCAGGGCGATTTCACAATGCAATGTGTTGTTTTTGCTCCCACTTCTAAAACGCACAGAACAGTGTAGGAATGAAAATCACGGGAGACGAGTAGTAGGTGTCACGAGAGGCGTCTGCCCGGGGAAGCCCCGGGGACTATGCAACAATTTGGATGTTAAGACTGGGTCCAAATATGTATGAGGTGGTGGCGACCACCTTTTCATAAATGAAACGAGGATTCAGCTAAACAGGAGGGTAGCAAACTTGCTTTGGTGAAGACAGAAACTTTAGATGCTTCTGAACCATTGAAGCAATTTATAAAACTTAGTCTTTTGCTGTGAAAAATAATTTCTACAGGGTCAGTTGCGACACCTCTCAAAGAACGGTTTCAGATCAGATGGGATAATTTCTCAGTAGCACTGTCGTTGTCATAGTAAGTATAGTCACTCTTATCAACGGAGACTGCCAGTCAATAACGGTTCTTAAAATACACTCTTTTTTTAGGGTGCAATTCTCTGCACATTTACTTGAGTGTAAGCAGGTGGTGCTGTGGGTTAAACTTGGCCTAGGACTTGCTGATCAGAAGGTTGGTGGTTTGAATCCCCACGACGGGGTGAGCTCCCGTTGCTCGGTCCCTGCTCCTGCCAACCTAGCAGTTCGAAAGCACGTCAAAGTGCAAGTAGCTAAATAGGTACTGCTCCAGCGGGAAGGTAAATGGCATTTCCGTGCACTGCTCTGGTTTGCCAGAAGCGGCTTAGTCATGCTGGCCACATGACCTGGAAGCTGTACGCCGGCTCCCTTGGCCAATAAAGCGAGATGAGCACCGCAACCCCAGAGTCGGTCACAACTGGACCTAATGGTCAGGGGTCCCTTTACCTTTAAGCTCCAGTGAACACAATATTTTGCATAAACACATATAGCAGGGCTGTAGTCTTGGATCTGGTAGGTCGGCCAGGGTGTTATCTCCACCACCCTTCCACTAGCCAGGTTCACAAAGGTTCACTAGATTGTCCTTTGCAAAGGGGTTACAGCCTTTGTGAGCCCTTTCCAAAGTGGTATCTTACGGCACCACTGCTTGGTGACCTCTGCAAACCTGCTTTTGGCTGATCCCCACATCTTGTGCCACATATTACCAGTTGCTTAGGGGTGCTGAGCCCCTTTTTTCTTTTTTAGGAACACCCCAACATTGTTGAGCTTTTTCTAAGGAAACCACCAAAATTGTAGAGATTTTTTTTTTAAAAAAACCCAACCTGTGATTTTTAACAGAACCTGTGATTTTTCATTTGACTTGCCTAAGATCCTGGACAAAGCACTACCTTTCGGACACCCCCTCCCCCGAGATATCAATTCCACCTTTGAAATCCCAGTAATGTCTGGGAAGATCCAGACGTATGGCAGCCCTACAGTTACTGGAAATAACAGGAGTGGGGAGTGCTCTTGTGTTCAGAGCCAGTGTGGTGTAGTGGTTAAGAGCGGTAGACTCGTAACCTGGTGAACCAGGTTCGCTTCCCTGCTCCTCCACATGTAGCTGCTGGGTGACCTTGGGCTAGTCACACTTCTCTGAAGTCTCTCAGCCTCACTCACCTCACAGAGTGTTTGTTGTGGGGGGAGGAATGGAAAGGAGAATGTTAGCTGATTTGAGGCTCCTTAAAGTGAGGTAAAGTGACCCCTGACCGTTGGGTCCAGTCGTGGCCGACTCTGGGGTTGCAGGCGCTCATCTTGCTTTATTGGCCGAGGGAGCCAGCGTACAGCTTCTGGGTCATGTGGCCAGCATGATTAAGCCGCTTCTGGCAAACCAGAGCAGCAAGGACTGAGACTCCTTAGGGTAGGGATAAAGCGGGATATCAAATCCAAACTCTTCTTCTTCTCTTGTGGGCTTCCCACTGGCACCTGGTTGGCCACTGTGGAAACAGGATGGTGGCCTAGATGGGCCATTGGCCTGATCCAGGAGGCTGTTCATATGACATCAGGTGTAAAACATGTGGATGTGATCTGGATGAAATGGTTTGGTGGGCCAAATGGAGAGGTCTTGTGGGTCTAATTCTGTGCTTTTTTGTTTTTGTGAACCTCCCTGAGATCTAACAGATGAAGTGTGGCATACAAATGTAACAAACAAACAAACAAACAAACAAACAAACAAACAAACAAACAAACAAACAAACAGGACAGGAATCCCACAGTTCTTTGCCCTGATTTATAGGACTGCACTAACAATCTTGACTATGTACTCAAGAGTGGGGTTTTGAACCTTGATATAAAGCTGCCCCACCAGTCTCTTTGCTCCCTGCAAAGAGAAAGTAGTATAATCATTAATGCTGATGGTTACAGAAGCTCCACTTTTGATTAAAAGAAACTGGAGGGAATCAAACAAGCCCTTGGTTAATGAAACTCAGCAGGCATGCTTCTTGGACAGTTTTGACACTGTTTTCAGACTGTGTCTATTTTGCATATGCTCCTTTATAAATCTATTCTGTCCTGTATCTGCATCTTTTGTGCTAAACTTGTTTTCTAACGACAAAACATGAATTCTAAAAGTATATAGTCTCATAATGCATTTCTAAAAATAAGCATTTTGATGTGCATTTTTGGTATTCTATTTTTAGCTGACAACCACACCTCAATCTTTGGAGAGGTGCAAAATCTCAAGGATTAACCATGCAGTAGTCTGTAAATTAGGTGGCGTGGGTTACCATCTACCCGTTCTGCTCCTGTGCCTTTAACAACATCCTGCTACACATAAGATAACCAGGTCAAGCTTTTCTTGCTTAATTTCTGTGCGCTAAAAAGGTAAAGGACCCCTGGCAGTTAAGTCCAGTCGCAGACGACTCTGTGGTTGCGGCGCTCATCTCGCTTTACAGGCCAAGGGAGCTGACGTTTTGTCCGCAGACAGTTTTTCCGGGTCATGTGGCCAGTAGGACTAAGCCACTTCTGGCAAAACCAGATCAGCCCACGGAAATGCCGTTTACCTTCCCGCTGGAGTGGTACCTATTTATCTACTTGCACTTTGATGTGCTTTCGAAAAGCTAGGATGGCAGGAGCTGGGACCGAATAACGGGAGCTCACCCCGTCACGGGGTTTCAAACCGCTGACCTTTTGATCGGCAAGCCCAAGAGGCTCAGTGGTTTAGACTGTGCACTAGGTTTCTGTAAAAGGCAGAAGAGGAAGCCACAGACACAGTGATGGTGATCGCAGTTAATCCTGCATTTCCCCCCAATCTTTCTCAGTTTGTCTGCATGTGTGAATGTTGGGCAGCCAAAGCTTCTTCCCACCCAACATGCTGCTCCCTGACATTCCTGGAGTTGCTCTACGACACCTGATACAACAGGGTTGATCCAGGGATGTTTCCACCAACCTGGCTGAAGCCCAGATTCCCCCAAATTGGCCTGGTTCTGGATTCAGCATTCGGCCAAATCTGATGCGCGCACATCCCTAGTTAAACCCTCCACGTTCTCATGTTTTAATGTGCCACACTGTACTCAAAAATGGTACCTACAGACTGAAATAACCGGGGCAATTCTACCACATTTGGATCTGAATGGTGGAGGGGAGAGTGGTAGGTTCATTCCTTCACCAGCATGCAAAGATGCCCCCCCGCTCTAGCAAATACATGAACCATGGCAGACATTCACAAGTAAGCACTTTGGTATGATGTATTATTACTGCACGTTAAAATATAAATTTGAAGAGGCATCTGAAGACAATTGACAACACCAAGCAGAAGAGATCAAAGTCTAAATAATTAGGCAAGTGGCCTTTTCTTTTCCCCATGACGCCATTAATTTCTTGTGTTAATCGATGCTGTAAACAACTGAAACAAGTCTTTAGCGGGTGAGATAAAAGAATGTTTTCTTTTGCATGGTTAAGATTCCAGTTGCCATTTGCCAGTTCTTGCTGTGCGGGCTTTGGGGAAAAGGGTGGTTCTGCGTAAACACTCTTAATAACCCTAGCATTACTCCTTGGATATCATTGCTTCCTAAATGTGAGGTAGGGAGAGGGGAAGACAACCCCGCTTTATCAAAAATAAAACTGCCACTGCCCTATCACATAAATAAATGAATAAAGATTCAGCTGAGCAATAATTCCATTGACATTTATTTCTAAGTGCCTGCAAGATTGTCACTTTTAATTCTCAAAGGGCTGGTATGCCAGACAAAAGGAGCAGCATGTGATATAGAAGTTCTTCTGGCTCTGAAACTGGGGGCGGGGAACGTATAATTTGCTGGATGCTGTATTTGGATGTTTGGTGATGGATAGAAAAGGAACACTTGGGAGAATGGACCAAAGCTAGAAAGAAAACTGCTAGAAAATGAGAGAGGCTTCAGTGTTGCTTTGATTAAAAAGGTAAAGGGACCCCTGACCATTAGGTCCAGTCGTAACCAACTCTGGGTTTGCGGCACTCATCTCGCTTTACTGGCTGAGGGAGCTGACGTACAGCTTCCGGATCATGTGGCCAGCATGACTAAGCCACTTCTGGCGAACCAGAGCAGCGAACGGAAACGCCGTCTACCTTCCCGCCAGAGCAGTACCTATTTATCTACTTGCACTTTGACATGCTTTCGAACTGCTAGGTTGGCAGGAGCAGGGATCGAGCAACGGGAGCTCACTCTGTCGCGGGGATTCGAACCGCCGACCTTTTGATCGGCAAGTCTTAGGCTCTGTGGTTTAACACACAGCGCCACCCACGTCCCTGTTGCTTTGATTGGTAAAGGCAATCGGACCCCTGACCATTAGGTCCAGTTGTGGCCGACTCTGGGTTTGCGGCGCTCATCTCGCTTTACTGGCCGAGGGAGCCGGCGTACAGCTTCCAGGTCATGTGGCCAGCATGACTAAGCCGCTTCTGGCGAACCAGAGCAGCGCACAGAAACACCGTTTACCTTCCCGCCGGAGCGGTACCTATTTATCTACTTGCACTTTGCCGTGCTTTCGAACTGCTAGGTTGGTAGGAGCAGGGACCGAGCAACGGGAGCTCACCCCGTTGCGGGGATTCGAACCGCCAACCTTCTGATTGGCAAATCCAGGCTCTGTGGTTTAACCCACAGCGCCACCCCCGTCCCCGTTGCTTTGATTACTGTCCTGTTAATGAAGGATAGCTCTGAAGGTAGAGGATGTGTCTCTTAATCACAGGGTCGTGGGCAAAATATTCCTGCATTGCAGGGGGTTGAAACTAGATGATCCTGGTTGTCCCTTCCAGCTACAATTCTATGATTCTAGATAAATGCTTCTGAATACCAAGGTCTAGAACAAAGGGGGCCAGATCCAGGAAGCCAGATCCTGAACCTTGTAAACAAAAATCTTCCCTTTTCCCTTATGGGGTATCCAAGAGCCATATAGAGTCCTTACATAAGTTCTCTATTGGTAGCAGAGAATAACAGAGGCCAACTAGAGAATATTGAGAAGCAAAGCAGCTAGTAAGCTTGATCTTTATTGATCTGTTGCAACAGGGTGCTCCCCTCACCTGCAGGAGAGGAGGAGGAACCCAGAAAAATGGCATGCAAGGCCTTATAAAGACTTTTGAAATTACCACCCTGTAGATCAAGACCACCCCCAGAAACATCATACATACATCACAGAAGGGGTGTAACCTAAGACCACCCCTCAGATACATCATACCTACGTCACAGAAAAGGCAGTCTTAAAACAGAAATTTGAATCTTGTTTTTCTCCTGTCGTTTATCTCCTGTCTGGCAGGTTACTTGATTGGATTGCCTGGGTAGCCTGGCTAGTCTTCTGTAATTATAAATGTCACAGGCTCACACCCTATTCATATCTTAAATGTGCCCTTAAGACAGGATTTGTGAGGAAAGAGACAATGGGGAGGTTTCCCACTTTGACCTTGCAGAGAAAACATTGGCTCAGTTTAGGAATCAAAATGGTTCCAGGTTGGTCTTCCTGTGCTGATCTTTGTCCGTGCTTGGTTGGTACGCTTATGAACATTACCATATATCTAAGACCTCAAAATTCCCATCACAACGTCCCCTCTGCCCACTTCATGCACACTTGCCATTTTCTCCCATTTATTCTGTATCAGTTGTCAAGGACTGGCTGGATGCAGGAATGGTGTCAGGCACTAGCTGGGGAACCCCAAGGGAAGAAGGCTCAGAGTCCGGGGATTGGTGGTGGGTCAAGGATAAGCGGTCAGAGTAGGAGTTGTAGCACAGCGATTGCCCTTGCTATTGGTGAAGGCTTTCACTCTCCCTCGATTTATCTGATAGTTTCCTGCTGGTGCAGCTCACGCTCAGTTCTCTGTTATGTCCGGCAGATGGAGCCCTTGGCAAAGGAAAAGAAAACTTGCTTTTCTAGCTGGGTATTTCTGAGAACGAAATTGCTTTTCTATCGTAGGCTTAGTATTTATGAATGCAGCTCCCATTTTGATTTCTGGGGAGAAATCTCTTCTTTCTCTCTAGCATTCAGTATGTCATTGAAACTCTCCGAATGATTATGATGTTCACTTTCCCCCAAAGCCTATTCTCTGCCGTTTTCCTCCCAGTCTGCTACTGCTTTGGCTACGATTACTCACCAACCTCTCGCCCTTATATTTACTGAATCCACATTGGGGGGATATGCCCAAGATTCATTCTGAATACCCCTGCACTGCATGATCCATATCTAGGGACATTGTGGACTACAAATCACATCGTCCATGACTCTTGGCTGCTTCATATGTAGTGAACAGCCTGATGCTCCTCCTAGTCCAGCAAGCAATATGGAGAAAAACTGATTGACCCCCCCCCCGAAGGGAGAAAGACAGACGTTTTCCTCCCCGCTGCAGCGTGAGGCCGGCAGGAAAGGGCCCTAAGACAAGGCCTGTGTGTTTTGCGAGGTTCTTCATGCTTGGTTCCACGTAGCTCAGTATTGTCCACACTGACTGTATCGGGAAGTTTTTAATGTTTGCAGTTTTCCTGTATTTTTATATGTGCTGTAAGCTGCCCAGAGTGGCTGGGGAAACCCAGCCAGATGGGTGGTGTATAAATATTATTATTATTATTATTATTGACTGGCAGCAGGCTCTCCATGGTTCCAAACAAGGGGCATTCCCAGCCCTGCTTGGAGATGCCAGGAACCATTTCCATATTTTACCCTGGCAGGCTAAGCTGGAGCAGTGGTGAACTCCAAGCTCTCGAATTTCAGCGGTGGTGCCCTGTGCGACACTAAAATTCAGCGCACCTCTCGTGCTCCATTCTGAAGCATTGTTGTGACTCCCGCTGTGGTGGCCCAAACCAGTCGCACTACCCTAAAAGTGCCTCTAGCTTGAGGGTAAAGCAACCAACAGTCTTCCAAAAAGTGTTCCCTTTCCTCTTGAGGCAGGTCATGAGAACAGAAATCGTACGGCAGCAGCGGGAGGCCCCATTAGCTAAAGTAGTACCTCAGGTTAAGACATAGCTGTCAACTTTCAGATTTGAAAATAAGGGATCAGCAGCCTCAAAAATAAGAGATCAGCAGCCTCACCTGTCCCGGGGACAGTCTACGGGATATCTAACAATCTGGGATAGCAGCGGGAAGCAGTGGGAAATGGCGCTGGAATAAGGGAATTTCCTGCAAAAAAAGGGAAGGTGGACAGCTATGGGTTTAGAACAGTTTCAGGTTAGGAACGGAGCTCCAGAACGAATTAAGTTCTTAACCCGAGGTACCACTGTACAATGTAAGTTGCATTTTCTCCAAAAAATGCTGTCCTTTACTGAACCTTTTGGCTGCTGTTAGAGAAAACATTCCGTGGGTTTTCAAATAGGTACAATGTTTCTATGTCGGTTTTGTAGCAATGTACAGTGGTACCTCGGGTTACATACACTTCAGGTTACATACACTTCCGCTAACCCAGAAATAGTGCCTCAGGTTAAGAACTTTGCTTCAGGATGAGAACAGAAATTGTGCTCTGGCGGCATGGCAGCAGCAGGAGGCCTCATTAGCTAAAGTGGTGCTTCAGGTTAAGAACGGTTTCAGGTTAAGTACGGACCTCCGGAACGAATTAAGTTCTTAACCCGAGGTACCACTGTAATCAGCTGGTTGTCTCTGCAAAACGGTGGCTGTAGCCCATAAGCCTCCACCGAATACGATTCAGGAGAAAGCAAAGTGGACCTGGTAGACGCAGGCAAGCGAATGGGTTCGCCTACCTTTTGGCCAGGCGAGAATGTTATTTTAGGATCATGCTGCAAAGTGCCGACAGCGCCTGCGTGGAAGCGGCAAATGCTCTGAGATGTCAGCTGGCGAACCGGTGCAAAAGCTTAGCAATGCTGACCCAAAGCCTGTTTTTAGCACGCTTTCCCCAACAGTCGTTCCGCCTTCGGTTCTAACCCCTTGACGTCCCCTGCTGTCGGTTTGTTTCTGAGAATGCGTTAGGCCAGCAGCCATACCTTGAATGGACATCCATGCCAATGCCTGTGAAATGAATGAGGCTGGAATAAGGAGACAGCCAGCACTGTGAGAACACCGCGTTGCCTATATGGCTTTTGTCTGAAGCAGGCTCTGTTGTCCTCCAAATAAATACTCAGCTGCCAGCGTCTGACAGGCCTGGACAATAGCACTTTGCTGTAATGGATTCAAGGCCTTCACCTTCTAACAATGTACATGTGTTGCAAGTACTTATCTTTTCGTGGCAGTAGCATCGTATTGTTGTCCTGCATGGGTTTTAGACAGCCCTCAGGCATGAATTCATATAGAAGTGTGTGTGTGTGTGTGTGTGTGTGTGTGTGTGTGTGAGAGAGAGAGAGAGAGAGAGAGAGAGAGAGTCCAAAATGTCTTTCCTGATTTCTGTCACATATTGTCTAGGTTGCTCATTTATCTATGTTACTTGCCTCCTAATGTTAGGGTTCTTTCAAAATAATAATATTTTATTCTTTTTTCCATATAGAAAGTTACATGTGTTACTCAACGGTTATATTCCAGTTCAACAAAACTCATGACTTCACGCTCACCCGACATCCATGTTTATAACCCAAATTACATACAATTGAGCTTTAAGGTTCCGTCTTATCTAATTTCTTTTCTTTTTAAAATTTTTTTATTTTCAAAGCAAAATTACAACAAAAAATACAAACATTGAGCCCAAAATAAAACAGTACAAACAAGAAAAAAAGAACACAAAAACCAAACAAAAAACAAAAACACACATCTACAAATAAAACCATATCATCATTCTAATTGTCTTATCCAATTTCATCCTCTTGAACACATTTCTTAATATATTCTTACACTTGTGTTTTCTTACACTTACACACAGTGTAAGTGCACTTACACACAGTGTTTTCTTACACCTCCAACTCCACTGTGGTCTTCGCATAAGGGACATAACTCTTTATATAGACAAGAAAGGGTTTCCAGTCTTCTTTAAAAGGTTCTGCATTTGTATCTTTCATCAGTGCTGTCAGTTTTGCCATCTCTGCTTATGCCAAGATTTTTATCAACCATTCTTCTTCCTTCGAGGGGGTACTCGCCTCCTTCCATTTCTGTGCCTCCTTTTCTATTCACATACAGAAATACCGTTGAGGATTCTTTTGGGATTTTGCTGTCCACTATCCCTAGCAGGAACATAGCTGTCAACTTACAGATTTGAAAATAAGGGACCAGCAGCCAAAATAAAGGACCTGCAGCCTCACCTGTTCCAGGTACTCCAGTCTTCCTGTCCTCCTGCAGTCTGGTCAAACTCATGCTGGTAGCTTCGAGAACACTGTCCAACCAACTTTGTAACCAGAGGTTCAACTGAATAGAATCTGAATCACATGCACCACAAGGCCTATGCAGCCTCACCTTAAGATGGCTCCCTGGCCTGGCTTTACACTGCAAGGTTTGCAGCAGCATGTGCAACAAAATGGCGTCCAGCATTCAAAAACCCCCTCAGCTTGCATTAACTAGCCACACACAAGGCATGCAAGCTCCACCCCCCAGTCGTTCTTAGACTTCTTATTGGGTGAGCAACACAGCCAAGCAACACAGTTGGAGCCTCCCTCCTCCCTGGCCGGCAGGGAGGGAGGGAGAGGAGCTGCTTCCTTTGAAATTTAAGGGACATCGTTTAAGGGACATTTAAGGGACATCTATCAATAAGGGACAGCAGTGGGACATGGTGCTGGAATAAGGGACTGTCCCTTCAAATAAGGGACACTTGACAGCTATGAGCAGGAAAGATTCTGGGCTCTTGGGAAAAGTCACTTTTAATTCTCCCCCCCTTAATTTCATTATAGATCATGTCCCCAAAGGCCTTTGCCATCCTGCAGGTCCACCACATATAATAAAATGACCCCTTACAGTCCTCACATTTCCAACACTTGTTTGATACATTTTTGTACATTTGTGCCAGCTTCTTCGGGGTGTCATTATCTCTCAACCTCACAGGGCTGTTGTCATGACAAAATGGAGTAATGAATGTATGCCATGTCTAAATTCTTTATTTCATTTATGAACTTACAACACTGTTCCCATTAAAAATATATATAGCAAGGTGGAGTATAGCATGTAAGGATAAAATCGAGAAAAGATCCAGAAACACACCTCTAAAAATGTCAATAAAACACCAATATCAATAAATAGTGATACATTTAAAGAGAAGTTACAGATAGGTAGCCGTGTTGGTCTGCCATAGTCAAAACAAAAAAAATTCCTTCCAGTAGCACCTTAAAGACCAACTAAGTCAGTTCTTGGTATGAGCTTTCGTGTGCATGCACACTTCTTCAGATACACTGAAACAGAAGTTTCCAGACCCTTCTATATTGTGAGAAGGTGGGGAGGGGTATTACTCAGAAGGCTGGTGGGAATGGGTGATTGGCAGATAGCTGTGATGAGCCTGTTGACGACTCTTAACGACTGCAATAGGTCTTACAGGAAGAAGCAAGGGGTGAAAAGGTGAAAAATGGCTTTGTCATGTATAATGAGATAAGAATCCAAGGTCTTTGTTCAGGCCAGGTTTCTCCATGGTTTTAAGTTTGGTGATAAGTTGTAATTCAGCAGCTTCTCTTTCCAGTCTATTTCTGAAATTCCTTTGTAGTAAAACAGCTACTTTGAGATCCTGTATAGAATGTCCTGGGAGATTGAAGTGTTCTCCTACTGGTTTCTCTGTCTTGTGATTCCTGATGTCCGATTTATGTCCGTTTATTCTTTGGCGTAAGGTCTGGCCTGTTTGTCCAATATAGAGAGCTGAAGGACACTGTTGGCATTTGATGGCATACACAATGTTAGACGATGAGCAATTAAATAGTCCCGAGATGGTATGTGTGATGTTGTTGGGGCCAGTAATGGTGTTGTCCGGGTGTATGTGGCAGCAAAGTTGGCATCTGGGTTTATTGCAGGCTCTGGTGCCAGTGTCCGTGTTAGTCGTCAACAGGCTCATCACAGCTATCTGCCAATCACCCATTCCCACCAGCCTTCTGAGTAATACCCCTCCCCACCTTCTCACTATATAGAAGGGTCTGGAAACTTCTGTTTCAGTGTATCTGAAGAAGTGTGCATGCACATGAAAGCTCATACCAAGAACTGACTTAGTTGGTCTTTAAGGTGCTACTGGAAGGAATTTTTTTTATTTAAAGAGAAGAAACCATATTGTAAAGGAAGGCCTGTCTGAACACATAAAGTTTTCAAAAGACATCTGAAGGGAGGGAGGGGTGATTGCTGCCGAACTTCTAGTGGCAGGGAGTTTCACAGGGCAGGGCCTGCCACAGTAAAGTCTCGGTCCCTAGTGGTGGATGACTGAACCTTAGGGGGATGCGGGAAAGGTGAGGAGATAAAAATATAACCAATAAATTAATATCAAAAATTGCCAATTCCTATTCATTTAATTTTATCTGGCTGTAACGGGAAAACAAATATAACCATGAAGGTGGATTCTTTTGGCTGCATAATGTGTATCCATGCGCTTCTTTTTAATTAAAACAGTCTCTTTATTTTGGGGGGTGGGGGGCTGGTGCCTGAGAGGCTTGAATGCAATGTGGATGAGTTGGAAGATCACAAAATAGCTGTTAAAACAAAGAAATGTCTTGGTCGATGAGGCTGCATCCCTGATAATTTTTCCTGATCTTAGAAGAGAGGCCTTTGTGAATACATGCATACAATAGGGATGAAAACTACATGTAAAATTGAATTTACTTTACAAGCCTCGGGAATTAAAAGGCTGGAACATGTTGAAATCCAGATGGAGACTCTCAGAGGCAGGTCACTGCCACCTGACAGGAATATTGTTATAATAATTATTTAATTTTTAAAAAGAAGGACCATAACTAACCTGCAAGGCATCCCATGGCAGCTTTTGGATAGCAGATCTTGCTGCCGCCATATGGTCGTTGATGAGGCTGAGCCATATGGGATTCACAAACAGGGAAGTGGCTGTAAGTATTACTAGTTTTGCATTTCGGAGTTCAAAATGTGAGGCTGTGGTAAACAGCTCTCCAAACATAATATTCATTGACTCTTCAGAACGCTTAAAAAAAATAAAGTAAAAGTAAAATGAAATCCTCTCTAGGCAAACAGGGCTAACTTTTTACCAGAGTGGGATACCTTTGGTCAGTGGCCAGGGTTTATGGGATTTATAATCCAGGAAGATCTGTAGGTACATAGATGCCCCACCCCTTTCTAAGACAAAGAAGTCCCGTTAACTTAGTGTTGGCTTCCAGCATGGTGTAGTGGTTAAGAGCGGTGGACTCGTAATCCGGTGAACCGGGTTTGCATCTCCGCTCCTCCATATGCAGCTGCTGGGTGACCTTGGGCTAGTCACACTTCTCTGAAGTCTCTCAGCCACACTTACCTCACAGAGTGTTTGTTGTGGGGGATTGTTAGCCACTTTGAGACTCCTTTGTTGTTGTTTAGTCGTTTAGTCGTGTCCAACTCTTCGTGTCCCCATGGACCAGAGCACGCCAGGCACTCCTGTCTTCCACTGCCTCCCGCAGTTTGGTCAAACTCATGTTGGTAGCTTTGAGAACACTGTCCAACCATCTCGTCCTCTGTTGTCCCCTTCTCCTTGTGCCTTCAGTCTTTCCGAGCATCAGGGTCTTTTCCAGGGAGTCTTCTCTTCTCATGAGGTGGCCAAAGTATTGGAGTCTCAGCTTCAGGATCTGTCCTTCCAGTGAGCACTCAGGGCTGATTTCCTTCAGAATGGATAGGTTTGATCTTCTTGCAGTCCATGGGACTCTCAAGAGTCTCCTCCAGCACCATAATTCAAAAGCATCAATTCTTTGGCGATCAGCCTTCTTTATGGTTCTTCTTCTTCTTCTTCTTCTTCTTCTTCTTCTTCTTCTTCTTCTTCTTCTTCTTCTTCTTCTTCTTCTTCTTCTTCCATGCAGTCTGGACTCTATTTTTCCCTTTACCTCTTCAGGAAGATTTTTCTGTATTCCTGTTTTTCTGCTCCCCATGGCTTAACGTTGCTGGAGCCTTCAGCCAGCCTGGGGGTGAGGGGTTTGCGATCTAAGTGGCCTCGATGGTGCAGTGAGCTTTCCATCAGCTTAGGCTGGAGCTCCTTATCTGCACAGGGATAACACTGGTATCCTTGCTGCAATACGGTTTACTGGGGCTGCCTTTGTTTTGTTTTATGCTGTGTGCGTGTGTTTAACAGTGTTGTAAGACACTTGAAGACTTTTGGGCAACAAGCAACTAATCTAAGGAACAGCAACAACAAGCCTCATGTTCTTTTCCCAACTCCCCTGGGATCCTTACGAATAAATTGAAGAAATTCTGCTCAAATCCATTGTGGATTTGACTTGGATTATTTCCGTTGACAAAAAATGTTTGCAATGAATGTGATGTTTGAGAATGAGCCTGAAGTTCAGAATCTGGATTGCTTACTAAAAAGGCTTAAAAATGCTGCAGATGTTATATAACACCTCGTTTGTCGAGTAGCATGATGGGATACTCACTTGGACTCTGATGTATCTGCCCTAGTAGACGTTGCTCAGTTTCACGGACCTGATGGATGGTCTGATGCAACCACCCTACATTATTGCTTAGTAAGATGACGTGGTGTGTTTGCTTTATGAGCTGGGGCAACAAACTTGTAGAAATGGCCTAGATCTGAAACATCCTTTCACAATAACTTACTTTTCAAAAGATACTTCTGACTATGGAATGGATTACAGTGGTACCTCGGGTTAAGTACCTCGGGTTAAGTACTTAATTCGTTCCGGAGGTCCGTACTTAAACCTGAAACTGTTCTTAACCTGAAGCACCACTTTAGCTAATGGCACCTCCTGCTGCCGCCGCGCCGCCGGAGCCCGATTTCTGTTCTTAGTGGCTTAGTGGAGTGTGTAACCTGAAGCGTATTTAACCTGAAGCGTATGCAACCCGAGGTACCACTGTAGTTAATTTTTTTGAAATTGCTGGGTGGAAGAAGAAGAAGAAGAAGAAGAAGAAGAAGAAGAAGAAGAAGGGAGCATACACAAGGGAGTCCACCAAATTGGCCTTTGTAACATCAGCTGAGTGGCTGTTGAGGTGCTGAAGTGTGTGCAGAATTTGGTGTGTGCCTTTTTAGCTCTCAAGAGCCTTCTCCGAATGATCTACGCACAGAAGCCTGTAAAGAGTTCATTTTATCTCAGAAGGGTAAAAGGCTGAGTCAGTTCCACTGGGAGATGACCTTGTGTAGCCCTAGCTACTTAGTCGGAATCTCCCATCTGTTCTGCTAATTAATTGCTTCTCTCTATGGAATGTGTTGCTAAAGCTGTTGCTCTCGCAGAACAGGGACTGGTCTTTCTGGTGCCAGAGGTCATGAGTTTGATTCCTCCTGAGGGGTGGGGTGAGGGGCCTACAGATACTGGTGTCTGTACATTAGGTCACCCTAAATCTGGAGGCTCGGGAAGAGGGAAATGCTATAAAAACAAATAACAAAGCTAGTGAGAATTCTTCTTTTGTTTCAAGTGCTTGCGGCCTTTCATTTTGGGATACATGGACCCAGGTTCAAGTCTCGACTGGGATAGACTCTGGTGGCCAATTAGTGGGCAGTGTTGTTTGACACCGATTCTGTCCTAATTGAAGTTGTACGGTTTTCTCGCAATGCTGCAATTACACAGGTTTTAGTTAATCATGGAGATAGACTTTGCCACCAGAGAGCAAAGGGCCTGACGGGATTCACTTACCGTATTTTCCGCTCTATAAGACGCACCGGACCACAAGGCGCACCTAGTTTTTGGAGGAGGAAAACAAGAAAAAAAATATTCTGAATCTCAGAAGCCAGAACAGCAAGAGGGATCGTTTCACAGTGAAAGCAGCAATCCCTCTTGCTGTTCTGGCTTCTGGGATAGCTGCCCAGCCTGCATTCACCCCATAAGACGCACACACACTTCCCCTTACTTTTTAGGAGGGAAAAAGTGAGTCTTATAGAGCAAAAAATACGGTAATTTCTCTGCATGTGAAGTTTTTTAAATTAAGTTTTCCAAAATTTCACACAGGCATTTCGATACATAACAAAAACTTTTCCCCGACTTCCCACCCCCTTTTCCATGGTGTTTTTTGTTTCTTTCCCAGTGCTGCACCCCATCTTCTATCTCTGAAACCTTAACAAAACTATTAGAATCTTTAATCCATTCTGTTGCTCATAGCTCAAATCCTGATCACATGTTAGTCCTATAATATTTCTTTAAATAATCCAAAAAGGGTTTCATTCTTCCACAAAACTTTCATTATTAGTTCTCTCTTATTTTAGCAATTAACTCTGCCAATTCTGCATAATCCATCACCTTACTTATCCATTCTTCTTTAGGAATTTCTGCTTCTTTCCATTTTTGTGCATAGAGTCCTAGCTGCAGTTGTAACATACATAAACAACTTAGGGTATATCTACACACAGGAAAACCCCCCACTATAAATAAGTCAGAAATTAAATCGTTATAACTAAAGGAAAAAACGCTATGGGAAATTGCTTACTTTTCTGTGTGCTCTCCGGCGCCATCTGGTGTTACATGTTTATAGCTCATTCAAAACATTGTTTTTTGACTAATACAGCTGAGTCCTTAATCATCTTGTTTGGAACTTCTGTCCCTTTAATCCCTGAAAGAAAAGCTTCAGGTTTCTGATGGGATTCACTTCATCCGTGGTCATCTGATCAAGTGGGGAGAGGGAATCCTTGTCATATACAGCTCCTGTTTTATCAAGAGCACAGAAACAATCACAATGAGTTATATCAATGCTCTGTCAAGGCCAGCATCTCCTTTGCAGCAGCAGCTTCTGCCAGATGGTCGTGAGGGCATTTGCCAAGAAACAGGCTTCTGTATTGCTTAGTTCAAGCATCTGGATTGTTTCCCAAATCTTATATAAATCACCTGCTGTGGAGTGTTCTTTACTGGGTACCTGGTAAATATGAACAGTTTATTGGCACTCCTGAAGACACTCATTCCAGAAACGTGTTATTTATTTTATTTATTTCATTTATGAACCGCCTCCTATGCAGCATCTCAAAACAGTTTCACGACAAAGAGTAAAGACAATAAAAACATCCACATGCAAAACCCATTGAAGCAATTTCATAGATAAAATGATGTCAAATTCAACACAAATACTAACTGTGATGAAAAACCTTAACTTAGAAAAGTCTTCAGTAGGCGCCACAAAAACAACACAGATGATGCCTGTCTGATAATCTAGTGGGAGGGAGTTCCAAAGGGTAGATGCCGTCACACTAAAGGCCGCTTTTCATTTATATACTGCATTTCCTCAGAAGATAGGGTGGTATCTGCAGGAGGCCCTCCCCTTACAGAACACAGTGATCGGTTGGCTATATAAAAGGTGACATATCATTTCAGATATGCTGGCACTTGTCGTGAACTAGAAGGGCAACGGGGAGGAGGAAGAGGATCCCGGTGAGGGGTGTAGCCGGGACTGGGCCACCCTGGGGCAAGCTGGGGATAGGGAAGGAGAGGTTGGTGTAGGAACTACTCATGGGGTGATGGAGGATGATGAGGCGGTGGGGGTCAGTGCACAGGAACAAGAGCAGCAGGACCCATCACCAGAGCCAGAGGGACCCCTGCCTCCACAAACGTGGTGGGCTCTGGGGCGTAGGGAGCAGTGGGCAGGGTATTCCAGGAGGCTGAGACAGGCAAGGACCCACAGGCCATCTCCCTAGCCTGCCAGGTGTGGCTCGCTAGCTCTGGGTGGTGATTCCTCAGCTGCAGTAGGCTCACCACAGGTGAGGGTCACCTGCCTCATCAAGCCCAGAAGCTGCAACCAGCAGGACAAGGACAAAACAGAAGCAGAGCTGAGGTGCTGTGTTGGCTCAACTGCCCATGTTGATGGACCTCACCTTGGATACTTCTAGACCTCCACAGGATTGCTTTGGGTTTGACTCTGGACTGTATCCTGACTGCTGGACCTTGGACTTGGCTACTAAGATTGACCCTGAACATCCCTTCCTGACCTTCAGACTTTTTTACTTTTCTTGTGTGGATCGACCAGCAGACTTTGAACTTGGCTGCTTGACCTTAGCCTAGTTCATGACTACCTATGATTTCTAAGTGTCTAATCCCTGGAATAAGAGCCAAGAATTTGAACTTCGTCGCCATATACAGTGAGTTTTCTACCCTTTTAACCCCTTGCTTGGATTATATATTTGGAATTACACTTCTTCCCTCTTTCACTACCCTGATCAATATGAAGTACAACATTAATTAAACAAGGAACTGAGAATTAACCCCCAATACCTTGTATAAGTGATAATGGAATAACGTTAGTGGCATTTAGAGAAGCTCTGTAACAGCATAAGAAATATTGTAAAAAGGCAAAATAGAAGTGAGGGGTAGGTATAAAGGCAATACCAAAATTTGGAAATGTGTATTTAAAGAAATTAGAATTTGGATGATTGGCAGAGAAGCCGAAGGAAGTCAAAAACTGAAAATTTAATAGAAATTGTAATGTGGCATGAATGTATGGAAAATTAATAAAATATGATTTATTAAAAAAAAGAGAGAATTAACCCCCAATACCTAATGGTCATTACGTTCAATAATAATAATAATAATAATAATAATAATAATAATAATTTATACCCCGCCCATCTGGCTGGGCTTCCCCAGCCACTCTGGGTGGCTTCCAACCAAATATTAAAATACAGTACTACATCAAACATTAAAAGCTTCCCTAAACATTCCCTAAACATTATCATTCTATATAGTGGTTTTAATTTTATGCACATATAATTTTGAATTGGAAGGCACGGACTGAACAAGTGGGCTGTGTTCTGCTTGGCACATCATCCAGGTGTAAAAGGAGGCCAGATCCTGCTGCTCTCAGGTACCTGTGTCATTAAATGAGGTCACAACACTGGATTTTACAGCCAGAGGAATTTGCCTGGGCAGGTGAGGGAAGGATTAGGCATCTCCTTTCACCTGTAAATTGTTCCCTCAAAATGCTTTCTGGTATTTGCTTTAAGAGAGAAAAATGAAATTGGAGCCAAGGTGTTTTCCTTTAATGTCTCATTTCCCTCTTTCCTGCAAGTTGAGGTGATTTCCAGGGGACATGGTCTATTTCAGGGGTAGGCAACCTAAGGCCTGGGGGCTGGATGCAGCCCAATTGCCTTCTCAATCCGGCCCGGGAATCAGCGTGTTTTTACATGAGTAGAATATGTCCTTTTATTTAAAATGCATCTCTGGGCTATTTGTAGGGCCTGCCTGGTGTTTTTACTTGAGTAGAATGTGTGCTTTTATTTAAAATGCATCTCTGGGTTATTTGTGGGGCATAGGAATTCGTTCATATTGGGTTTTTTTCAAAATATAGTGCAGCCCACCACATGGTCTGAAGGGACAGCCCATGGCTGAAGAATGGTTGCTGACCCCTGGTCTATTTTGAGTAGTGATGATGTGTGCTTTAAACACACACACACACACACACACACACACACACACACACACACATACCCTCTCTCAGAGAGTGAGAGCCTGTTTAAAGGCACAGTGGCCCTTGTTACAATTAGAAATCTAGTTTGTTGTGATTATTTCTGTGATGATACGGAAGGCATTCTACTTCAGGCAGAGTATGCAGATGGTCTGTGATTAAGCGATCTAGTGAGCTAAAAGCTTTCAAAACAGGGAGATTCCCTGAAGGACTAGGAATGGAGGCAGTTTAATTGAATTCAAATTACCATGACCAATAGATTTTGTGTGTTAACCAAGCTAAGCAGGTGTCCACATTACGCTGTGGTCGTAGCAACAGATTCTGATCTATCTCTTTATCTACAGAGAGAGCGAGAGAGCCCAATGGAGATTGCTTATGGCACTTTCCTCACAAGTCTCTCTGTGGCCCAAATTACTGATTTGAGCTTCTCCACCTCAGGAAGATGCAGGGAGGTATATAAAAACAACAACAAAAAGCATAATTTTGTCTGTCCTGGGAAATACTCGGCAGTTCTTTTTGTTATAAATATTTACTGCAAATTCCTTAATTTTGCCACAAGAGAGAGAACACAGCATGGGGTGGCATTCAATGAAGTTTTACTCAGAGTAGACCCATTGAAATTAATGGACATGACTAAGTTAGGCCCATTAATTTCAATAGATCTATTCTGAGTAAAACTTTCTTAGATGCCACCCACTATGTGTTAGTTTATCAGAATTTATTATTCCAAAACATTGTGAACTAAGGCTTATGTTGAATAAAAGGGTCACCAGACATGTAACCCTCATGAAGCCTTGAATAAGAAGTTGATTTCACTGATATGCCAGTCTTTCACATCACATAAAATAATTAATGCGTGTCGAGGTCCCCAGGGCCACCCCAAATAACTCACACATCACACCAAAATTTTAGTTTAAGGTTTTGGCATAATTTTGGCCACAACTTTATTAAAATACAAATTTGTGAGTGGTTGCTTAGGCATTGGTTGCGACTAGCTGCCCCCACCATGGGGGACAGTCTGACATTCCGCACACATGCAAAAGTCAGAATGGGGGACTACACTTGGGGGTTACGCGGAGCAGGGAACCTGCCCTCACCCCAAATGCAACCAGGAGCTCATTGCTATGGCCCGAGCCCCCTTGACAGAGTGGACAAGCAATAGTTAGCCCCCAATTCCTTTAACGGAATCCCTTGCAGCAGCAGCATTAGAGGGGCAGGCACAGCCAATCCATGCCCCTCAACCAACCAAACCATAAACCAATGCCTAACCGCAACCTTACAACCTTACTGCTACGCAGTAGGCAAAAAACCAACTGGCCCAGTCAATCTGCCAGATGGACAAAATTCCTACCAGGCCCCTGCTTCAAGAGCAGATGACCCCATGACAGGCATAGCAAGGTCAAGCGAACAACCCTAATTCTAGGGGGGGGGGGCAATCCGATGCACGGGCGAAAAGAGGAAGCCCTAGCCTCGTGCAAAGAGTTTTAGCATTTCTGGCTGTCAATCAACAAATGGCAACATTAACTTCTTCCCAACGACAAGGGAAGCCCAATTGCATCAGTGGCCAACGATCAATTAGCCCGCCCCACAATTTTGGAGTGTCCTGTTGGCAGTGGTGTAGCGTGGGGGGTGCAGGGGGGGCCGGCCGCACCAGGCGCAACTTCTGGGGGTTAGGGTAAGGGGGCGCAAATCCATGGGTTAGGGGGCGCAAATTACTTGCCTTGCCCCAGGTGCTGACAACCCACGCTACGCCACTGCCTGTTGGCCCCCATCGCAACATGTGCTCTCCATGAAGGAGAACACGCTTTCTGAAGGTGGAGCAGTCTCCTTCCTGCATTAGTGATTTTTGCTGCTGCAAGACAGTTCATTACCATGCTAACAAGTGCAGCTTCCATCTAACATAATATATTTTGGAAGGCAGGTTATATTGCAGTGAGTGCAGCTGTGTTATTGTAACCAAAATCTAATCCCTAGATTGGCAGCGTCTCACGAGTAGACCATGGACACACTAAATAACAGTTGGCTGTTCTGAGCACATGGAAAAACAAGACCCTGCCGCCTGCCAAAGGAAGGGTTTCAAAAGTAGCTTTGTCAAGAGAAAGTGCTCCAGATGCAGGTGGGAGTAGGTCTGGAAATTCCAAGACACTCAGGTTTGGGGGACTAGAACCTGCTGCCTGTGGGCTTGTTTCTGCACATCAGTTAAGCATGCTCAAAATTTCGGGGTGTTTGCACAGTTGTGATTCGAGGACCCGCCACCCATTTGAGGATAAGAAAGACACACAGACATGGTATATTAGGTTAATGGGCTAAAAAAGGCCACAACTTTATTGATTACAGCATGTGAGAGGTATTGGCTTAGGCATTGGATAAAACAACAGAGCGTGACTCCCCCCCTTCAGGGAGGGGTGAGTCTATCAAGGGTTAACCACCAGTGGGAGAAGCTTGTTGATGCAAATACAACTGGAAGCTTCCCCTGATGTCACCGGGGGTCGTGCCAAGGCCCTAGCCACCAGCAAGGGCGTCAGACAGGATCCACGACTGTTGGATTCCTTTACCGGAATACCCATAAAGTGGAGGGGTAGGCGATGGCCACACCCTGCCCTCCAACACACAACCATTGCCTAACCGCCAATACCCAAAAGTTGTGAAGATTTGCTACGAGGTAGGCGAAAAACCAAGTGGCCGGTGCCAATTTGCCAGTTGGATAAAAATTCCTATACCGCCCTTCACACATGAAGCAACAGCGAAATAATCTTTTTGATTACGAGATATCTCTGTTCTAGGTGCTTCGTGCTAAAACATGCATTGCCTCAAACTCCTCAGACTGACCCTATGCATTGGACATAAATAACAAAACAATCTTCAACATGTTAACATTTCTTTCATGAACCTCCTTGAGTTAGCTTACCTTAAGATCCAAGCCAATGTTCACCAATGTGGAGTATTGGTCATCTCGTGGGCATCTTTATAAGAAGTTCAGGGTAGGAATTATACAGAAGTTCACATGAGTGTCACCTGTAAATGGTGTTTTTGATTGCTTTCCTATAAGACCAGAACCTTTTCTTTCTACTGACAGATTCTGAAGAGGTTTTCCCCCCACACCCACAAGCAGTATATAATGCTCTTAACTGTGTTTTCTCATAAGGCTTTTCTCTGCAATGGCTAAGACACACATTGTTCACCACTCTTGTTGTTGTATTTTAAGGCATTAGCTGGGGATTTGTGAAGACAAATAGTGTTGTGCACAAGAAGCTACTTTAAAGATAAGGTCTGGAAAGCCTTCCTTTCTCGAACAGGTGGGATCAAGTCAAGTCAAAGAAGCTTGCTGTGACGTCTCAACAAAAAAAGTTGTAATGAGTTTCACAGACCTTTGCATGGAAGTATCTACACAGCAAAGGTTAAGAGGTATATTAGAAACTGAGATTGTTCATAATCCAAAAGAGCAGTTCTCCTCATCTTGAATTACAGTTTTGGCAGAGGATGGTCAGTTTTCTCCAGCACCACCAATCCTAGAATTCTAGCCAATGAAAGCAACTAGAAGTTTTGAAGCTCCTTACATTTATTATGACCTAAACTTTGCTGGACTAGAGTCTGCCTTGTGGGTTTCTTATGCTCCACAAGACCCTCCTGCTAATTCACCGCAACCATCTGAGTTATGTATAAATATACCATACTCTATTATTCTACAGTCTATATGAATAAATCCTGGGAATTTGTCTCCATTGCTTCTCTTGCACACAGTTCACATGGGAAGGGACATTGCTCGCTAGAAGGGCAGATTATTTTGTATCTTCCAGGTTCAATCCCTATGTCATGAAACACTTAGAGGACACACTAACCAAGAAGCTAGATGAGAACTTTATTGTCTCTCTCCAAAAAGAGCAGAACAAGCACAGGAAACTCCTGACTCCACCCAGACACTCCTCAGTCCAGTGCCACCTAGTGACCAAACTATATAATGACACTATCCACCCACCCACCCTCACATGTCTGAGTAAAACATAGCTGTTAGTGGTTTTTGCACTCGCACTAAGTTCTCTGGGGAATCAATAGTTTGTTTGCTAACCACTCAGTGAACTTGTTTTATTTTTAGTTTGGCTTGGGTTGGAGGATGAGGAAAACTCTACACTCAATAGCTGCTTTATCGTTCAGCCTGCCTCCTTAAGTAGAAGAAGGTGATATGGCTTCTTAGTCAAACAGATGTCTTGTCAAAAATGGACAGATTTAGCCCCCTGGCCTGGAAAGCACTTCAGCTTCAGTGGCTCTGAAGTGCTTACGCAAGGAACTCCTTTCCTGCTCACAGAGGCAGAATCCCTTTGAGGGGAAACAGCTTTTGTTTTCTTCTGAGCCATCTCTTCCATGGCAAACTGGACTGGACACAAGAATCTTGATGAATAAAGATTGTACTTGTGGCACAGAGGAAGCAGGCGGGATTTGGAAATTGTATCAAAATGGATCCAGACCATGGTCTCTCTTCGTTGGCATCATCATTCCCTGTGTGGGAACTAGGTGGGATTAGCTAATTGCTTGGCAGGGAAGGGATGTTCTTCAGGGTGGCAGATGGACTGGGGAGAAGAAAGAGAGCTAGACAGAATAAGGCAGCAGAAAGAGAGTGAGGCAGAGAGAGAAGAGATATCTCCACCAACCACTGACTTCGGCTCCACTCAGTTTGGCTCTGGCACTATTCTGATACTTGCCTCACCTTTCCCCAATATTTGGCCTATGACCGACTACCCCCTATTTAAAGATTAAAAGGGAATCAATTGTTCAAACTATAGGTGATGCTGGGGTGCCATTTAATAATAAAAATATAAATAATTTTTTATTTATACCCTGCCCTCCCTGGCCAAGACCGGGCTCAGGGCGGCTAACGCTGGATATAAATACAGTAAAAACATTCAAAACAAAAAAAACCCCAAAAAACAAAAAAAACCAAAACACGCACCAGTGTTAGAATACAGCTTAAAATGCAGCCTCGTTTTAGTGGTAGCCTATAGATCAAAGCCATAAGGGGAGAAAATGTAAAATATTCACTGGGGCCAACTATCCATGCTGGTCCAAATGGGCCAGTAAAAAGAGCTGATGGAAAATTTATATGAATTCTTCCCTGAATAATAATAATATTATTAATAATAAGAATAAGAATAGTGTCCCTATTTTCCAGGGACAGTCCAGGATTTACAGAAGCCATCCTGGTTTCTGATGTGATCCTGGAATGCCCCGCTTTTCCTTAGGACATCCCTATTTTCATTGGATAAATGTCAGAGGGTATGTTCCCTACCCTTGATTCTCAGTTTTGTCAGAAGGAGATGGAAAGCAATAGAGCAGGGTCTCTCTTCCACAGACTCCCAGCAAGTCTGATTGCAAAGGCGTCATTGCTAATAAACACATGTCTCTTGCCTCTGGGTTTGGAAATTGGGAGGACAAATCTTCAAGTGGTTGTGGGACCTCCAGTTGCTTATCTCTGTGATAATTTCTGCCCTGCCACTCTAGGGTAAACTCACTGTAAAATAAAGGGATTTGAGTGTTCAGACATCATTACCAATAGGTATACTCTGGAGCCAAACACTCACTGGGCTGTTCAGCCTCAGTAATAGGACAAAGACTAGTGAAAGGCTGACAAACTTTGCATCGAGTAGATCTAGGCTTGTTGTTGTTTAGTCGTGTCCGACTCTTCGTGACCCCATGGATCAGAGCACGCCAGGTGCTTCTGTCTTCCACTGTCTCCTGCAGTTTGGTCAAACTCAAGCTAGTAGCTTCGAGAACACTGTCCAAACATTTCGTCCTCTGTCGTCCCCTTCTCCTTGTGCCCTCCATCTTTCCCAACATCAGGGCCTTTTCCAGGGAGTCTTCTCTTCTCATGAGGTGGCCAAAGTATTGGAGCCTCAGCTTCACGATCTGTCCTTCCAGTGAGCACTCAGGGCTGATTTTCTTAAGAATGGATAGGTTTGATCTTCTTGCAGTCCATGGGATTCTCAGGAGTCTCCTCCAACACCAGAATTCAAAAGCATCAATTCTTCGGCGATCAGCCTTCTTTATGGTCCAGCTCTCACTTCCATACATCACTACAGGGAAAAACATAGCTTTAACTATACAGACCTTTGTCGGCAAGGTGATGTCTCTGCTTTTTAAGATGCTGTCAAGGTTTGTCATTGCTTTTCTCCCAAGAAGCAGGTGTCTTTTAATTTTGTGGCTGCTGTCACCATCTGCAGTGATCATGGAGCCCAAGAAAGTAAAATCTCTCACTGCCTCTATTTCTTCCCCTTCAATTTGCCAGGAAGTGATGGGCCCAGTGGTCATGATCTTCATTTTTTTGATGTTGAGCTTCAGACCATATTTTGCATTCTCCTCTTTCACCCTCAATAAAAGGTTCTTTAATTCCTCCTCACTTTCTGCCATCAAGGTTGTGTCATCTACATATCTGAGGTTGTTGATATTTCTTCCGGCAATCTTAATTCCGGCTTGGGATTCATCCAGCCCAGCCTTTCGCATGATGAATTCTGCATATAAGTTAAATAAGCAGGGAGACAAAATACAGCCTTGTCGTACTCCTTTCCCAATTTTGAACCAATCAGTTGTTCCATATCCAGTTCTAACTGTAGCTTCTTGTCCCACATAGAGATTTCTCAGGAGACAGATGAGGTGATCAGGCACTCCCATTTCTTTAAGAACTTGCCATAGTTTGCTGTGGTCGACACAGTCAAAGGCAGAAATGAGAAGTTTGTTAGAATGGTAGAAAGCTTTATGAGCTCATTAGCTTTCAACAAGGAGAGCTGAGGAAGTGATATGTTTATGACAGGCTCAGCTCGGAGTCCCTGTGAACTGCCGCTCTAACTTGCTTTAGCTTTTTGAGCATTAGCCGTTGTCAGTTTTCGCACAACTTTGCAAAGTAGATGATTTCTGAAGGGTTTTCAAAAGGAAAAGAGCTGGAGGAAATAATGGCTTCTCTCCCTCCCACCCCCTTTTGTGTGTGATGTTCTTGCATCTCCCTGTTGAATCTAATCATTTCAGTGGCATCAGGCCTGGTGCTAAGATGGGGCAGATGCGGCAGAGACCAAGGGACTACTGGCTGTCCCCCATCCAGGACCACAGCAGGATGTATTGGGCAGGTGGGCACTACTGGCATGCCAGACCTTGCTACCTGTTAAGTTGTGGGTGAACATATCAGACGACACAGCGATTCTTCAAACAGCTCTTGTTATTTCATAGGTCAGAACTGAACTGAACTGAAGGGTTCAGCCAGCCTGCTTATATAGAGCTCCAGTACAACATAACTGTAACAATTTTCTAAAACTATCCAATCACTGAATGTCACTTTCGATCCCTTATTTGCATAACTATCGACAGTATCCCCCTGCTGGCCCAGGGTGAGAACTTCAGTACATAACACTACCCATGTTGGATAGCTCAGTAAGTAGAATATAAGGCTCTTAATCTAAGGGTTGTGGGCTTGAGTCACACATTGAGCAAAAGAGTCCTATATTTCAGGGGACTGGACTAAATGGCTCTCATGAGCCCTTCCAACACTACAATCTTATGATTCTATGTGGTGAGTGTCAGGAGGTCAGCCTACACTTGAGTAGGACCCTGGTAGAGACACATGCCTGACTGGCAGGTTCTCTCCCTCCTGGTCTTTCATTTGGGAGCTTCAAAAGCTTTCTTCAGCCCAAACAGCACAGCAACAGATGCCAACCAACACCGGGACACTCGGGGATCCACAGAGTTTGCACATCATGTATGACAGAACTCAGCATTTTGGCTAATCTACTTTATTTACATATAAACACAAACGGAGCCCTGCAACATGGCTCCATCTCTCTCTCTCTCTAGCATCAGACAGCAAAGAGAAAAAGAGCAAAGGACAATAGTCTCACTTCACAGAACATGGTAACACATACATCCTGTCTCCGTCACTTCCCACTCTGTGGAGTCAAAACGTATACCGTCATGTGAAAGGCAACAATCCTATGACTGCAATCATGGAGCAGCAATTCTAACAGTGAGTGCATCTGTCCAAGCAGGTCCTAGGTGCCCAGTGATTCAAAGGCAGTGTAAAAACGAAAGCCATGCCTGACTCTAATTCCCCACCACCACCATTCACTCACCCAGCTGCATTCTTCCCTATAAGGCACTTAAAGTAGTAACTGCACTTTTCGATGGGAGCTTCGCTGCTCCTATATGTGGGGTTGGCCACCATCAAATTACCCAACATGCAATGCCAGGTCGGAGTTTTGCTTGCTTGATGGCCACAACACGCATTTTAAAAACACCAACTTGCTCACCTGTGAATTGTCCTTGCTGCTGCTGTTGCAGGCACACTGAATTTTGGACTGGGACCGGGCCTGAGTTGAGGTACCTCTGAGTACTGTGAGAACAGATGGCTAGAGCTGCGATGAATTTTCAAAGGCGAAAACCTCCCTCTGTGAAAAGGGGCTTGGGGCGGTGAGATATTTCCTAGAGGGCCCCCTCCCGCAGCAACTGACACATCTCCTGCTTCAGCAACCTTTAAAACATAAACATGCAAAAAGGGTCTTCTTCACACAATGATATCCAGCGTGGTGTTGTGGTTAAGAGCAGTAGTCTCGTAATCTGGTGAACCGGGTTCGCGTCTCCGCTCCTCCACATGCAGCTGCTGGGTGACCTTGGGCCAGTCACACTTCTCTGAAGTCTCTCAGTCCCACTCACCTCACAGAGTGTTTGTTGTGGGGGAGGAAGGGAAAGGAGAATGTTACCCGCTTTGAGACTCCTTAGGGTAGTGATAAAGCGGGATATCTAATCCAAACTCTTCTACTCATCTCATCAGTACATGTGTATCCACTTGGATTTGACTATACAAAATCATTTACACAAGGGAGAATAATATCTGTCAGGGGTTCAGGAGCAGAGGCACAGGGGAGAGAGGAGATGGAGAGCGAGGGGGAGGAATCCGAGGGGAGCGTAGGAGATGACAGTGGTCCGAGGGATTCCATGAGCCTCTCCAGCGAATCGGAAGATTCACAGAAGGGGGCGCCGGTGGCCAGGGGTAGGGGGTTCCCAAGGGGAACGCCCCAGGAGCAAGGCAGCAGCAGGGACTCCCAGAGCAGTAGTTGGAAATCAGGACCAGCTTCCCCACCAGAGCGGAGTGGGGGGGGGGGAAGAGTCCCAAGCATCGGGGCCAGTGCATTCCCCACCAGGAAGAGAAGACGAGACAGGGCTGACCACGCCTCCATCGGAGAGTCAGACAACGGGGGGGAGGTCAGATCCGGCCAGCGTCCCGGAAGGGGGAAGCAGTGACACGAGTAGTGTGACGGTTAGGAGAAAGGTCACTGGGTTGGCGCGAGAGGCAAGTTCAAATGTACAGGAGCGCGGGACAGCAGAGAATGAGGATTGGGAACCGGGTCCTAAAGCCCGCCGGAGGCAGGGGGAGGAGCTAAGCGACTCAGCGTCGGAAGAGTCCAGAAAGGGCAATGCCCCAGCGGGCAGAAGGACCCAGAGGAGGAGAGAGCAGCGGAAAAGGTGGAGCAGGGCTAGGATCTTAAACTGGTGTCAGAGGGGAGGAGACTCAGACGGGACTTCGCCGATCTAGAGTTCAAGACGTAGTGCTGCACGCTGTGGCTTTGAAATGGAAATTGGACTTTAATAAAGACTTTTGTACATTACCACAGCCTAGCGTTGGTCCTCTGTGAGCTGGGATCTAGAGGCAGCTCTGACAATATCCATTTGAGAAATGGCTCCAAAATAGATGCTTTGCAAAATAGATGCAAAGGATTTAGCAGCAGTTCCTCCTCAATATGAGGTAAAAAGGAGCATCTCCACAGGTTTTCCACAACAATTAGGCAACTTTTGGTGCTGTGGGGCAGCTGCTCCTGGATGTCACAAAAGGGCAGCAAATGGTTTATTTTTTGTTACTGAATTTTTACTGACGGGAAATGGGATTTTCTGTCTCCAGTGCCAGAATAGCTTTAGTGGCTTTGGGTACTAGGCACCTAATGGGGGTGGAACTGTTGGGATATTGCCAGGGAGGTATGGCCCATCATGGCCCCCACGTCGTCTCCGAACGTCCATCGATCTCCCGTTGATACAGTATCAGCAATTAGCGACACCAGCTCCAGAAAATAGCTTGCCACATTCCAGAACTGATGCACGCTCTATCAACAGAATTCGCACAGTGAAAGTTGCACGCAGGAGAGTATCATTTAGAAGTTTATTTAGCGTTGGACAGAACAAAGAAAAAACATGACTGCCTGCTTCGGTATGCTCAGGCACACACACACACACACACACACACACACACACACACACACACAGAAACGAAAGCAAAGACACAACACAAACATCCTGTGAACAGGAAATACGCAGGCTGTGACACAAACATCCTGCTCCCTTTTAAGGTGGAACGGAAATATCCTAACAGGAACGGCATTTGTTCCTCTGCCTCAGGCAGCAAAATGTCTTGGGCCACGCTTCATGTGAATACCTTCTTCTTTTTCATTACTTTCCCCCTCCTTTAATGTCTCTCTGTTTGTTGTGAGAGATATATGTATGTAACTTCCCACCAGGCTCAGTGCTAATTTTATTAAGTGTTTATTCAGGGCCATTTACAAATTTTGTGGGTGTTGAAACAGCTAACTGGTGAAGTGGAGGAGGGAAAGAAATAACTGTTTGAAACCAAAGGGCTTTTGAAATGTGCGAATGTAGTGTTGAAAAATAAGTAGTGATATAGTGGCTATGGCCATGCCTAAAAATATAGGGGGAAAAATCTATATTCAGACCTGTGATGAGCTCAAGCTGTCATATTAGACAGTGCTATAGTGTTTTATATTTAGTCCTTTTTCTGCTTTATATTTTGGGGAACATTGAATGCCTTGTGGAAAAATCTAAATGCAGTACATTTGCCATCACTATTTCCTGTAATGCAACCCTCCATTATGTACCACACTCTGAACAACAACAATAACAACAACAACAACAACAACAACAACAACAACAATAATAATGAATTGCTGAATATTTAAATTTGGCAAAGGCAGATTTCAGCCATGAGGAGGTGCAATATATATATATATAGATATCTTATTTGCACTTCAAATGTTGCATTTCATTTACAAGATGTCATGAACAGTACTTGGAATGAACTAGTTAATTTGAAGCAAGCTCCCTGAAAGAGCTAAAAAAATTCTGAAAGTAGTTACTGTAATTGCTGGATGAATTAAGTTTATTTTGGGGTAGATCTTTTGATTTCTAGTTCATCTTAATGTTCTCCCCCCTCCCCACCAGCAAGAGGTCCAGACTTTATTTTTAAAAAGTAAGTTAGAAAGCAAAATGTCGAGGCAACGTTCCAAAGCTTTTTATGCAAATAACGAGGCACTGCTATTGCTAAGGTTGCTTATCACTTAATCACAGTTGCTAAGCAATTGGAAGCAAGGAATGTGAGGCATTTCACTGGCCTAGAGTGTGACCTATGCAGCACCTTGTACCTTGATGTGGCTTTGTCACTATATGTCTTGATACCCTTCGGGCAGCGGTTCTCAACCTGTGGGTCCCCAGGTGTTGTTGGACTACAACTCCCATCATCTCTGAGCTCTAGCCTTGCTAGCTAGGGGTGATGGGAGTTGGAGTCCAACAACATCTGGGGACCCACAGGTTGAGATAGGCTGCCTTAGGGGAACAGATGCGGCTCATTGGTTGATAGGGATGGGCTAATCCATCAATTCTGATATCTCATTTTCCCAGTCTTAAGTCCAGTTTTCCAGATTGTTACAACAGTGCGATTTAAAAAAAATAATTTTAAAAAGTCTCATAAAAATTCATTAGCCTTTTAGTGTGAATTTCTCCCAATATATGCATGTTGGTATGCAAAACTTGCCCAACTGCTTACACTCAACCTCAGTGTTTGTATTATTGTACATTTTACTTGCTGGAGAACTACATTGCAAAATCCTGAAACGTGCAAATTAGGAAGGATAGTCATGCTTCAGTTCTTGTATGGTTTCAGAAAATGCAAATTAGGTAGATGCGAACTCTAGGAAAGGGGTAAGAACATTGCTCTGCAGACATGATATCTCTTTTGACCAGCAGCTCTGGGGATGGAGGTAGTCAGACCAGTGGCGTAGCGTGGGGGGGTGCAGGGGTGGCCGGCCACACCGGGTGCAACATCTGGGGGTTAGGGTTAGGGGGCGCAAATCCACGGGTTAGGGGGCACAAATTACTTGCCTTGCCCCGGGTGCTGACAACCCACGCTACGCCACTGAGTCAGACCTAAGCTACTCGCTTCCATATTTGAGTTCGGTGGCAACTGTCTATGCTGCAATACCTGTTGCACCCATGCTACAAGCTGGCTACGTGCTCTGCATGTAAGGTAAAGGTAAAGGGACCCCTGACCATTAGGTCCAGTCGTGACCGACTCTGGGGTTGTGTGCTCATCTCACCCTATAGGCCAAGGGAGCCGGAGTTTATCCGCAGACAGCTTCTGGGTCATGTGGCCAGCATGACTAAGCCGCTTCTGGTGAACCAGAGCAGCACATGGAAATGCCGTTTACCTTCCCGCTGGAGCGGTACCTATTTATCTACTTGCACTTTGACGTGCTTTTAAACTGCTAGGTTGGCAGGAGCAGGGACCGAGCAATGGGAGCTCAACCCGTGGTGGGGATTCGAACCGCCGACCTTCTGATCGGCAAGTCCTAGGCTCTGTGGTTTAACCCACAGCGCCACCTGCACCTCTGCTCTGCATGTACTATTCTACTAAAACTTTTTAAAATTCCACAGCCTCCTTTACTGAGCAGACTCTCCCTGTGAAGGGTAATTTATGTCCTAAAGGTAGAAGATAGTCCTCGTTGACAGCAGTGATTTACGAATATCATCTGCTATGCACGGTACGTGGATATTATGGCTACTGCACCAATTTCTGTTTGTGGGTAAAGCACTTACAAGGCCCTAGACAAGGGACAACAGTATTGCACATGAACTCCATCGCCAACTTTTGCAGATGAAACAGAATGTATAAAGACTGGCTATGAATGTCAGCAAAAGTTCAATGTTTGTTTATTACCCTTTGGGAAACTGCTTCGGCAAATTTATGCAGGTAGCTTTTCTGGCTGGATAAACATAGCAATACCACTTGGAGAAGCCCATCACATTTCTCACATCAATGGACAGCTTTCATCAGCTTTGCCCGAAACAGCCTCTGAAATGTCTGGGCAGTTAAAGTGAGCGACAGCTTTTACGGCGATGTCCATCTCCTCAACGCACGCTGCCCATTCCTTGCTTAAAGCCTCTGTAGCAGAAGAGCACTTAGCCAACAATGGCAATCCAGACATGATCAGGAAATAGCAATGATTCATGACAGATATTATGTATTATGGGCAGAGAAGCATTACTTAGCTACTGACGTAAAATGAAGGAGTAATGGCAAACCATCTCTTCCTCGGATACACAGGTAAAGGGCCAAAATCTTGCCTAGAGCATAATAAAGACCGACGGCTCAAAGTTTGATTCTCTTTCTCCCTTTTATTTATTCCGGAAAACTTGATTTATAAATGAGAACACTTGTTTCATTATAGAAAGAAATCTATCTGCTGTTTGCCCCCAACAAAATGATTTGCTTCTAAGCTGTTCTGCCTGCTGATATGCATTTGTCTGCCACATTTGTACACCAGATTGTCAGTTCCATAAATCATTACAGATAAGCAAATCCTTCTCTTAACCTTTTGGAGTGATAGCGTGACTAATGTTTTCTGAAAAGTATTACTCCCAGTCTTGCTTGAAGGGACAGATGTGGATGACTCCGGACTCTGCATGACAGAACCGACGCTAAGAAATGGGCCTCGCTCATTTCACAGGTCTTGCAAACCCCATTCCTTGAATACCGTGTTATGCCAAATTGTTAGCATTCATTCTATGATGCTCCAGGAAATATTTAGATTATGAACTGATCTTATTTAGGTCACCAGCTACTAGGATTTTTCTTTTTCTTTTGCTTTTGCAGTCCAGCTCTAATCCTGAAGTGATTTATTTCATGATGCATCACAACCCTCAAAAATAGATACTCACCTGCTTGCCTCTCAAGCAATTTATCAGACTACAACACAATCAATTATTTTGTTTGCAACAATATTTTATTTATTTAACATGATTTATATTCCACTTAATAATCAAAAAGCAGTTTAAGCAGTTCAAACTTCCCACCTTGAGAAATTAGAAATCATTTTCTCATTGATGTAGGATATATACAGTGGTACCTCGGGTTAAGTACTTAATTCGTTCTGGAGGTCTGTTCTTAACTTGAAACTGTTCTTAACCTGAAGCACCACTTTAGCTAATGGGGCCTCCTGCTGCTGCCGCGCCGCTGCCGTGCGATTTCTGTTCTCATCCTGAAGCAAAGTTCTTAACCTGAGGTACTATTTCTGGGTTAGCGGAGTCTGTAACCTGAAGCGTATGTAACCCGAGGTACCACTGTAGTTGCATAGATGAGTTCCTAAATGGCAGTGGGCTTGGTTGTAGCTGGGTGGAGTCAAGAGTTTTTTGTTTGCTCTGTTCTTGTTTGAGAAAGACAATAAAGTTCTTGTCTAGCTTTCCAACTTGTGTGCCTTCTGAACTTTCCAAGACATCTACTAAAGAACCCTTCCTTGTTGGCCATAGAACCCCCTTTATTGCACAGAGGTCTGGGGGTCCTAACCTAGTGTATAGAGCTAGTGTGGGGTGCATGACTTTGGGAGCACCCCCATAACTGCCTGGCTCTAGACAGGCTTTTACAGAATGTTGTTTTTACTCTGAAATGTAAATCTTCTTCTTTTTAAAAAGCAACAGTGGGCTAAAAAAAAAAAGAGAAAGACATATTTTCCATTTTATATATTTATTTTTTAATTAAATTGTGAGCTGCCTTATGTGATGGGAAATAAATAAATAGCTACCGTAATTGCAGAGAGACACTATTGTGTTGAAAGAGGAGGAATAGAAAGGTGCTAACTAGATGACGGTATTTGTTGAACAAAACTAAGTTCATGCTTGAAGTAGCTAAGAATGAAATCAGATGTAAAGTTTTAAGTGTGGCAGACATGAGTTGAAGGTGCACTCGCTGTCCTGAAAACCAGTCGGTGAATGTGTATTAAAACCACTTCCACTGTACTTAAGATGTTATGACTGTCTTTGCCCTAATGGTGCCTGAGCAACTTACTCAGGAGTAACAGTTTAGGGTACGCTTACTTCAGACAGGGCCTTGGCTAGGTCTGTTGTGCAAAATGATAACAATGGTTAGGGAGGCTGACATGTAGGGCTTTCCTCATGCTTCGCCAGATAAGAAGCGTGGTAAGTGTGTGATGTGATACCAGAAAAGTCCTTCTGCACAAGACCAATGATTCATCTAGCCTAGCATCCACTTTCTCACATTGACCAATAAGATGCCATTATTATTATTATTATTATTATTATTATTATTATTATTATTATTTATTATTTATTTATTAATACAACATTAAAAAGTAAAGGTAAAGAACCCCTGACAGTTAAGTCCTGTCGCGAACGACTCTGGGGTTGCGGTGCTCATCTTGCTTTACAGGCCAAGGAAGCCGGCGTTTGTCCGCAGACAGTTTTTCCAGGTCATGTGGCCCACATGACTGAGCCGCTTCTGGTGCAAAGGAACACTGAAACCGGAGCAGTGCATGGAAATGCCGTTTACCTTCCTGCTGGAGTGGTACCTATTTATCTACTTGTACTTTGCCGTGCTTTTGAACTGCTAGGTTAGCAGGAGCAGGGACCAAGTGATTGGAGCTCACCCCGTCACGGGGATTTGAACTGCCGATCTTCCGATTGGCAAGCCCTAGGCTCAGTGGTTTAGACCACGGCGCCACCCGTGTCTTACAATCACAAAAATCCAAATAAAAAGCACTGGGGAGGAGCAAAGCAGCATGAACTGCTCTCTGGAGGTCTATATATTTGTGTAGTCCCAGTGAGTCATAATTTGGCTTATTGTGTTATGTGAACCAGGCTAGTAAAGCCATTAGCAGGTCTCGGTTAACAGTTCTCACATCAGAATGTGAGGAATACCAAGACAGGACAGCCCTCCTTAGGTAGAGTTGAAAAAATTTCCCCTCTGTGGAAGCCCCACATTGTCACTGTTGTTGAAACCCGCCAAAGACTTGGCCCGGTAACATGGAAAGCAGAGTATCATTCTTGCATAGAATCTGCCACAGAAGGCAAAGGCAGCATTGATGTGGATGGCATTTGCTAGTTTACAAAGAGGACAAGCGACAAAGTTTGTTCAGTCATGAGCATATAATCCATCACCACAATGTTGCTTTGGACAATGGACTGACAGTTACTAAATTTAGAAGCTGCAGTGTTCTTTGGAAGAGAGAGAGAGAGAGAGTGTGTGTGTGTGTGTTTTAGCACTCAATTTAATTTGTTGTCTCACATAAAACATTCCCCCTTTCTGTCTCTTAAGACTTCTCTAAAATTAATGTTAATTAATTAATTTTCTGTTCTTTAAACTGGGTGCAAAATTAATATAACGGGGTGCGGTTGGTCAAAGAGTACCAGTGTTGAAATAACTCTGAACCGTGTTTGATACTTCTGTAAACCTACCAGAGGAGTAAAGGTAAAATTACATAGGAATAAAATTAATTGACTCTTCAAAATTCATTTCAAAATTTTCTGAGTGATTAACTTTGTCGTTGATTGGATAATCTGTGGATATTAAAATATTGCTCAGTATTCACAGAATAAAGATAAAAGCTAAAGGTAAAGGACCCCTGGACAGTTAAGTCCAGTCAAAGGTGACTATGAGGTGCTCATCTCGCTTTTCAGGCTGAGGGAGCCAGCGTTTTTCCACAGACAGCTTTCCAGGTCATGTGGCCAGCATGACTAAACTGCTTCTGGTGCAACAGAACACAGTGACGGAAACCTGAGCGCACGGAAACACCATTTTCCTTCCTGCTACAGTGCTACCCATTTCTCTATTTGCTCTGGTGTGCTTTTGAACTGCTAGGTTAGCAGAAGCTGGGACAGAGCAACAGGAGCTCACCCCATTGCACTGATTCGAACCGCTGACCTTCCAATCAGCAAACCAGTATATGACATCTAGTAATATTTAATGGCATTTAGTATTTTAAATTAATTGATAACTGACATGCAATGTTATTTCAGATTTTATACCAGCTAAATGAAAACAATAAAGATGGGTCAAATTTTTAGGTAAACTTTCACATTCAAAATGAGAACTTCAAATCTGAGATTTTACATTCAGAATTTGAATGGTGATATCAGAAACTCTGGCAGGTGTTGTTTTCAGCTCTAGCACAGGGCTATTAGACGGTGGCTTGGTGGTTTCTGGCAGTGAGATAGAGATTCTGAGTGGCTCAGGTGATAGTGAAGAGCTCTAATTTCTTGAGTGTTCCCTTTATTTGTGTCCTGCTATTATCAAAGGACTTTTTGCTTTGATTGAAGAGATAATATTTTTTATTAGTGAACAAGAAATGTAGAATTATGGATAAGGGAGAACCAATCTTTGTTTATAAAGACTGTTGGGATTTTAAATGTTAACTATGGCAAGGATAGATGGTATTTTTATTTTCAGTTGCAACTGTTCCCCAGATGCTAATTTGGAAGCCAGAACAATATGTCCTTGCTCAGTGGATGCTCAGGTTGTAAAATAAGGCCATCATATGAATAGAGAAAAAGTTGTTGAATGTCTCCTTTTTTGGCGGGGGGACGGGGGACAGGAAGCTGAGAAACGAATGTATTTCCATTATTAATTGCCTAATATGTATTAATTACTCAATTGCCAACATATTTCCATATCACAGTATGGGTCTCTTCTCCATGTTGACCTTGGCAATAATCCTATGAGATTGTTGAATATGATGGGAATTGCGGATATGTGAGGGGTAAACTAGCATTTCCGGGATTCTTTATGGGAAGATATGATTTAAATGTCTGGCATGTACACAGCCTGCCTGTGCCAGAAGTATCCCCTCAGGAGTCAGATGGGTAAAGTGTTGTTGTCTTTCCAGAATGCACATGAAACAGTAAAGTGAAAACATGTACATACAAAGCAGATGATAAGTTAAAACCAGGGGCAGGGGTCCACATGCAAGCCTTACACCCCCAAATTTCCAGACTCCTCTTAGCATAGTAAATATGAAAGTCTGAAAGTCTTCTTCAGACCTTCATAGCTATCACACAGACACTGTGCTTAGGCAGATACCTGAATGCAGCTACAGATTCGTTTCTTCGTTCTTTACCCGAGAGAGAAGATAGGAAGCCTTTCACCGAATCGAACTGATGATCCGTTTACTAAACTATGATCCTTCCTTTAAGTCAGGGGTCTGCAAACTTTTTCAGCAGGTGGCCAGTCCACTGTCCCTCAGACGTTGTGGGGGGCCAGACTATATTTTGGAGGGGGAAAAAAATGAATGAATTCCTATGTCCCACAAATAACCCAGAGATGCATTTTAAATAAAAGCACACATTCTATTCATGTAAAAACACTAGGCAGGCTCCACAAATAACTCAGAGATGCATTTTAAATAAAAGCATATCTACTCATGTAAAAACACGCTGATTCCTGGACCGTCTGGAGGCCTGATTTAGAAGGCGATTGGTCCAGATCCGGCCCCCAGGCCTTAGTTTGCCTACCTGTGCTTTGAGTGGAAATGAGTGGCCTTTCCCCCTGCTCCTATATCTTGATTAAAATTGGGTGAGTACCAGATAAAGTTGCTTTGGTGGCCATAGTTGGCCATCTCTGTTTGATGCCCATTTTAATGAAGGCTGATGTCCCTAGGGCTATGTACTTCAATAAGGGGTGTCTTGATTTACAAAACAAATTTTTTTTCCTTCCAGTAGCACCTTAAAGACCAACTAAGTTAGTTCTTGGTATGAGCTTTCGTGTGCATGCACACTTCTTCAGATACACTGAAACAGAAGTTTCCAGACCCTTCTATATAGTGAGAAGGTGGGGAGGGGTATTACTCAGAAGGGTGGTGGGAATGGGTGATTGGCAGATAGCTGTGATGAGCCTGTTGACGACTCTTAACGACTGCAATAGGTCTTACAGGAAAAAGCAAGGGGTGAGAAGGTGAAAAATGGCTTTGTCATGTATAATGAGATAAGAATCCAAGGTCTTTGTTCAGACCAGGTGTCTCCATGGTTTTAAGTTTGGTGATAAGTTGCAATTCAGCAGCTTCTCTTTCCAGTCTATTTCTGAAATTCCTTTGTAGTAAAACAGCTACTTTGAGATCCTGTATAGAATGTCCTGGGAGATTGAAGTGTTCTCCTACTGGTTTCTCTGTCTTGTGATTCCTGATGTCTGATTTATGTCCGTTTATTCTTTGGCGTAAGGTCTGGCCTGTTTGTCCAATATAGAGAGCTGAAGGACACTGTTGGCATTTGATGGCATACACAATGTTAGACGATGAGCAATTAAATAGTCCCGAGATGGTATGTGTGATGTTGTTGGGGCCAGTAATGGTGTTGTCCGGGTGTATGTGGCAGCAAAGTTGGCATCTGGGTTTATTGCAGGCTCTGGTGCCAGTGTCCGTGTTAGGTCTGGTTGTAGTATTATTACGGGTTAGGAGTTGTTTAAGATTGGGTGGCTGTCTGTAGGCAATGAAAGGTCTTCCTCCCAGAGCTTGAGAAAGAGAACTGTCATTGTCCAGGAGAGGTTGTAGATCTCTGATGATGCGTTGTACTGTTTTAACTTGGGAGCTGTATGTGATGACTAGAGGTGTTCTGTTATTTTCTTTTTTGGGTCTGTCTTGCAGCAAGTTCTCTCTGGGTATCAGTCTGGCTCTGTTGATCTGTTGTCTAACTTCATCTGCTGGGTATTTTAGTTCTAAAAAGGTTTGCTGTAGATCTCTTAGGTGAGAGTCTCTGTCTGTAGAATTGGAACAGATGCGGCTGTAACGTAGTGCCTGGCTATATACAATGGACTGTTTGGTATGTTTGGGATGGTAGCTAAAGGCATGTAGATATGTTTGTCGGTCAGTTGGTTTACGGTATAAGGTGGTGTCTATGCGCCCATCCTGTATTTTTATAGTAGTGTCCAAAAAATGTATTTCTTGCATAGATTGATTCATTGTTAGGTTGATTGTGGGGTGAAAATCATTGAATTTCTGGTGGAAGGTGTCCAGGGTCTGACCATGTGTCCAGATGATAAAAATATCATCAATGTATTGCAGGTACAAGAGAGGTTTGAGTGGGTAGGAGTTTAGGAAACGTTGTTCTAAATCTGCCATGAAGATGTTGGCATACTGTGGGGCCATGCGGGTGCCCATTGCTGTGCCGCTGATCTGAAGGAACAGGTCATCACCGAATTTGAAGTTGTTGTGGGTAAGGACAAATTGGCAGAGTTTTGTGGCAAAGTCTGCTGTGGTTTTATCTGAAATGGTGTTCCTTATAGCTTGTAAACCATCGTTGTGTGGGATGTTGGTATACAGAGATTCCACATCCATAGTAGCTAGTATAGTATTGTTGGGAAGATTATTTAAAGATTGTATTTTCCTCAGAAAATCTGTGGTGTCACGTACATAGCTGGGAGCACTGATGGCATATGGTTTCAGAACAGAGTCCATATAACCGGAGACACCCACTGTAATAGTGCCAATACCTGAAATGATGGGGCGTCCTGGATTTCCTGGTTTGTGTATTTTAGGTAGAAGATAGAAAGTTCCTGGTCAAGGTTCTGTTGGTGTGTTAGTGAGGATCTGTTATTGGATGTGTCTGGAAACTTCTGTTTCAGTGTATCTGAAGAAGTGTGCATGCACACGAAAGCTCATACCAAGAACTAACTTAGTTGGTCTTTAAGGTGCTACTGGAAGGAATTTTTTTTTTGTTTTGACTATGGCAGACCAACACGGCTACCTATCTGTAACTTGATTTACAAAGACATTGGGAGAGTACAGCTCTTGATGGCTTCAGGGACTTTGCCAGCATTCCTGGAAAAGTTTAAAAAACTGCTGACACCCCTATGATGTGTCACTGTGTGTGTGTTTATGGAAAACACGTAAGAAAAATCTGCATTTTCTTTGGCTCGCCTTTCCAATGGAGCCACCTGTTGAGCTGTCCTGTTGTCCCCCTGTCTCATTCATCATTTTGGTTCCCTTTCCCTGCTGAGCAGGCTCACAGCTGTGCAGTGCATCTGATGAAATTGCCACCGGGTCATGAGCCTGGCAGATATGGGGCCTTCCAGGTTGTGAGCTGTGGCTTCCAGGGAGACAGAGGGGCTGGTTCTGTCAATGGCTCCTCCAGCAGATCACTGAAGGCTTGTGTGCAGATGGGTTTACCCCTTTGGTTGCTCGCTGTGTCAAGAAATATGTTCTGTGTTTACGCCTTGAAGCAGCTGCAGATCTTCTAAGCAGTGACTAGAAGGAAGACTCTGTCAAAGGGTTTTTGTTATATACTTTTAGGAAAACATTAGCTAACAGGCAAAGCTACTCCAGTTTTAAAAACCTAATTTATTCCTCCAAAAATGCACTGTGTGCAGATGCACACCTTTCTATAAATGACTGTTTTTTCCTAGGTGTTTTTAAAAATAAGCCTTAAATGTTTTTAAGAAGCTAGGTTCTCTTAGTATGCTGGATCTTCCAATAGTAAGATTTTGACTTATTACTTACACTGAGGGGTGGGGCAGTGGGTGCCAAGTCATTTCCCTGCATACAATATATTTTCCAATCTCACATTATTTGCCTAAAATTTCCATACCTCTTATGATTTCATTTCTCACCAGGGAAAGGAGATAATCTTAACTCAATTATAATAAGTATTACATTTCTTTTACCCCCCTCTGTAATTGGAAAACGGATCGGTAAAATAAGGAGATGTGAGTTGAAAGGCATTTGCATTCCAGAAAAGACGAGAAGCTTGTGTGATCAGGGTCTGCTTCTGTTAAATAAATTGGTTCGGGATTCATCAGGGAATATTGTAAAGGTTTTCACCTGGGTTACAGGTAGCATCTTTGAACCGGCCGTTTTGAAATTGCTTCCCGTCAAAATCTGCTCCCTGGGTCACTATTTTCTTGTTTTCTTTGGTTAATTGAGCAAAGCAAGATAGCAAAACAAAGTAGTGACGTTTGGGGTTCTGGAGTGGCTTTTACCAGCCCACCTGCAGTGGTATGTGTTATGTACTGAAGTTCTCACCCTGGGCCAGCAGGGGGATTCTGTAGATCAGTGTTCCCCAACCTTGGGCCTCCAGCTGTTTTTGGACTACAACTCCCATCATCCTCGACCACTGGTCTTGCTAGCGAGGGATGATGGGAGTTGTAGTCCAAAAACAGCTGGAGGCCCAAGGTTGGGGAACACTGCTGTAGATAGTTCAGGTCCACATATGCAAATAAGGGATCGAAAGTGACGTTCAGTGATTGGATAGTTACAGAAAATGGTTACTGTTGCATTCTAGTGGAACTCTATATAAGGGTTCAGGCAGGCTGAACCCTTCAGTTCTGTTCTGTTCTGGCCTGTGAATAAACAAGAGCTGTTTGAAGAATCGCTGTGTCGTCTGATATGTTCACCCACAACTTAACAGTATGGATGAGCTTCTGACTTTGGCTTGCTTTCTGATGAGCAGAAGAGTTCCCCTTAAGATGTGTTTTCATTAATCTTGCCTGCATTATGGAATTCCAACCAGGGCCAGCCCAGTATGTTTTAGTGCTGAGGTGAAATGGAAAGTGCCATCTCTGATGATGATGTTGGCATGTTGTGGGTATCAAGGAGTTAATGCTCTGTGTTAAGTGAAAATGCTGACTCATTAGGTATGAGTCCCCACAGAGACACATTATAACAATCCTATCTGAAAGTTAGTCATACCCATAAGTTTAAATGGGTCTACTCTGAGGATGACTAACATTGGATAAAAGCTCTCATACTTTTGATGAAGTTTTAGTGACATCTTTAGTTTTCTAAATGAATGCATAAGTTATTTGGGTTCTGCTCAGTCCACCTGCACTTGCACTACAGAGTTTAAGTGTTTTTGAGAAGTTTAGAGATATTTGTTGGAGAGCCATCACATGGCTATAATAACTCTGCTGAACCCTAAAGACGGCTTTTCTTGTTCTCTTGACAATTACTTTCCCCTTATTGCCTGCATGAGGATCTCTTATTGCGGGGTTGCTTGGGTGGCCTGGAGTTGTAATCAGATATTATTCTTTGAGAGAAAAATCACTGAAGCATTTGATGGGGAAACTAAAACCTACTATGTTTTACCTTGGATTTGCATACTGATGAGAAAGGGAGGCGGGGGGGGGGGGGAGGGATGTCATTAAACTGGGCCTACTTGTTTTGTCAGCATTATTTTAAGATTAGCAGAAATCACTCTGTGCAGAGGGGCTCAACATAGAAAGGATTTAGATAGCAAAAAGTTAGATTTAGATTAAATGTTGGGGAAATCCTTTGAGCTGAACAAAAAGATTGATGCTGGTAGCATGAAGTACTAAAGAGATTACAGAGTTACTAACACTTGATTGTTTCAGAGGTTATGAGAAGAAATATATGTCAAGAATAGTAGGCTATGCATGAAGTAGAGGGGGCAGGAGGCCTAACCCTCCCTCCCTTAGCTTTCCAGTGTTCTGGAAATCTATGGGGCCCATAATTTGGTGGGGTTCAGGGAACTGAATCACATCTTCTGAAATATTTTTTCTTAGGTCCTTTGCCAGGGAGTACTGCATGACAGGCAACTTAGCAAATCCTGCCATAAAAACCTGGACTGTTCCCCAAGCAGTGCTATAGGATCACTGCAGGTATATCATTTAAGGCTATGGGCTCATCTACACTCGTTGGTTATAATGTTAGAAATGCGTTATAAAAATGTGGCACTAGAGGGCGCTGTAGAGCAAGAGCACCTTTGACAATGGAACTCTGCCTTGAGAGTTATATAATGTTATACTGCAAAGCGTCTTTACAGATCAATGTAGATCCAGTCTGTGTTGGCTCCTGGTCATGCGTCTACTTTCTATCTTGATCTCTATATATGTATATATAGCAGCACTATATATAGCAGCACCAAAGTGACCTGTCTGGGGTGCAAGCCTGGGTGGTATGTATGGAGGCCTAGGCTGCCCAGATGAAAGCACCACCCCCAGCCTCACTGATGTGGTCCAAAGGGACTGTAGCCATTCAGTCATTGGCTGTTAGTTTTAATGTATTTGAATGGCTCTGTAGTTAAAGGTATAGTTCTATAGAGGTTCTATAGTTAAAGCTACTCTAAATACTTTGTAAAAAGGTAAAGGACAATTAAGTCCAGTCGCAAACGACTCTGGGGTTGCGGTGCTCATCTCACTTTAAAGGCTGAGGGAGCCAGCATTTGTCCTCTTCTGCAGACAGTTTTTCCGGGTCATGTGGCCAGCATGACTAAGCCGCTTCTGGCGAACCAGAGCAGCACACGGAAATGCCGTTTACCTTCCTGCCAGAGCGGTACCTATTTATCTACTTGTACTTTGACGTGCTTTCGAACTGCTAGGTTGGCAGGAGCTGGAACTGAGCAATGGGAGCTCACCTCGTCGCGGGGATTTGAACTGCTGACCTTTTGATCGGCAAGCCCAAGAGGCACAGTGGTTTAACCCATAGCGCCACCTGCATCCCAAATACTTTGTAAATTTCCTTAAAGTGTTGGTTCGGGTGGCCAAACACAAAAGAGGATTGAGTTCCTGTACCTTTCTTAAATAAACTAAGACATTCCCTGTATTTTTAGAAAGCAATAAATTTGTCATGAGAAGGAATTTTGATGATAGATCTGATGGTGGGATATGTCTCAAATATTCAAGACTAAGTCACATGCTTGGATCTGAACTTTCCTTGCTGTGATCTACACATGTCTGTTCTATTGCTTTGGGTCACAGTTTTTCCAATCAAGTTACGAGAGAGAGAGGTCTTTTTTTGAGACTCTTGCTGCAGTGCTATTCATGTCCATTTAGAAGTAAGATGCACTGAATCCAATGGTACTTGTTCCTGAGAGTAAGCCCAGTTAAATCCAGTGGGACTCGCATTTCAGTAGACGTGTATAGTAGGGTTCAGCTGCAAAAGAAGAGTTTATTAATATTTAAAGGTTTGCAAAATTGTGAAAGTTAAAAGGCACATAATTCCAACTGCAAGTTTTCTGAAGAGCTAAAAACATTAATTAGAGGGCTGTATCGAGGTGAGTGCAGGTTAATGGAATTCATCAAATGCCAACTACTGGCCACAAAGCTATTCAAAAAGCTGCCCTCTTGTCCAGGAAGCTAGCTCAGAGATCTCATTGTGTTTAATGAAACCACCCAACAAGGTTTTTATGAATTTGTGATCTGGTTTTTTATTTTCCTAGAGTGAATAGGATGGAAATGAAGCCTTGCTTCTTTTTCTAAAGAAGCCTTTGCTTCAGAGCTTGAACTGAATCAAACAATTGGATTGGGCTACTTTTCGTGTTGAATTAGTGTGTGAACCAAATCTTGCACTCAGTGCACATGCCTAATAGATACCCCCCCCAAAAGCTTGTACATTGGGGTAGCCTCATCCCTGATCACTGGCCATTTTGGCTAGGGCTGATTCTGGCTAGGGTCACCACTTTGGCTACCACTGTCATACATAAAAATTTGGTCTAGGACTGGTATTTATTGTTGTTGTTGTTTAGTCATTTAGTCGTGTCCAACTCTTCGTTACCCCCTGAACCAGAGCACGCCATGCACTCCTGTCTTCCACTGCCTCCCGCAGTTTGGTCAAACTCATGGTGGCAGCTTCGAGAACACTGTCCAACCACCTCATCCTCTGTCGTCCCCTTCTCCTTGTGCCCTCCATCTTTCCCAACATCAGGGTCTTTTCCAGGGAGTCTTCTCTTCTCATGAGGTGGCCAAAGTATTGGAGCCTCAGCTTCACGATCTGTCCTTCCAATGAGCACTCAGGGCTAATTTCCTTAAGAATGGATGCGTTTGATCTTCTTGCAGTCCATGGGACTCTCAAGAGTCTCCTCCAGCACCATAATTCAAAAGCATCAATTCTTTGGCGATCAGCCTTCTTTAAGGTCCAGCTCTCACTTCCATACATCACTACTGGGAAAACCATGGCTTTAACTATACGGACCTTTGTTGGCATTTATTTATTATGTATAAATCTTGCACCCCAAATGCTAAGCACACCTAGAAGTAAACTCAGCTGATTTTGATAAGAGTGGAATGGCAGGTTTGTTTATTTATTTCAGTATTTATACCCCACCTTTCTAGGCCAAAGACGTACTTAAAAGTATAAAATTACAACAGCAAGAAATCCATGACAGGAATGAACCAGTGCAAGGAAGCACACTAATAATACCAGATAAAAACACCTGAACTAGGGTCTCAAATTGAAAAAAATGCACACCAAAAGAGTCTTAAGAGCAAAGAACAGTCAGATGAACCTCCCTTGCTGGAGACTGTTTCATACTTGAGGTACCACAGTCAGAAAATTATTCCTTTTCTTCCCTCCACCCTTGGCACCTTGGCTGGCAGGAGACCAACAAAAGGGGACTCAGGAGCAGAGCCCAACATCCAAGCAATAATTGTCTGGCATTTTAAAGCAGTCCAGTGAACCAGACATGGCTTTCAGGTTGAGTGATTAGCTTCGAACCTTGTGCATTGCTCGTCATACAGAACTCTTTTTGCGTTGCCCAATTTCATTTTCTCTCCAGTCTGCTTTTCTAGAGCCTTGAAATAAAACGTAATTGAGGAAGCCTGTCTCATATTTTTCCCCGAAGGACTAGAGTGCTGACAAAATAATAAAGGCATTTTTACTAATTGATGGTTTCTCTGGGGACACGGCGAAAATTAAAAAAGAGAACAAGAGGCCTCTTCCTTTGTAGCCTGACACACCTGAGTCGCTATGAGAGGCTCTTGTTCTGCCTTTGTGGTTGTCATGTCTTGTGTGAACAGTAATATTGGAGGGTTCATGTTGCAAGCAAACTTATCCCTTATTGTACATTGTGCACTGCTGACAGATGAAAATCCACTCTTTACATAGAGAAGCAGCTTGCACTTTATGTGACCTTACCCATTTCCAGGGCAGGAAGTCTTTGTAAAGCAAGTAGAGGCTGCCCTTTCTCTGTCATGTACAGTGTTGTGGTTGTTTGCTACTTCCAAATGACTATTCTATGCAGCTACGAGTTGCTTTATAGACGTAAGCTGCAAACCATTGACACCAACTAATACTTGAAACGTAGGGCACATTTGTTTGCTGAGCACTCTTAGGAGGGGAAAAAGTATCTAAGTTAAATTTCCCCCCATGAGGTGCACACCCAGAAACTGTAGGATTATGTTGTGAGATGGCCATCAGGTGTGTGTGTGTGTGTGTGTGTGTGCACATGCACGGTGTTGGGATAGTATATCTATTGCCTGAAATTTGAGCCATCTACATGTGCCACTAGTCAGACAGCGGGAAGAGTTCTTGTTCTAGGAGATAATTGCAAGTTTTATGTAGTGGACAGGATGACATGGGTTTCAGATTCAAGCATAAAACACATTGGCTGGCCTTTGGTTGAACCTAAGCTACTTCTGAATGTGGTGATCTTCTTGTATCTCTGATCTCTCACTGTGTATAGTAAATGTAATGATAATCTCGACAGTGGAATCTTTGAAAAGGAGTAAGGCAGTTCTTGCCTTATGGAGTCTAGAGAATTTAGACCCATTTTTGGACATTCCATGTGGCATATGTATGGCAGTTGCAACAGGGAGAGCACATAATGAGCTACTTTATGCTGAGTTTGACCACTTGTTCCTCCTCTATACTAGGAGTTAGGACTCTCACAAATAGTTTAGATGTTGCTTCCAGCATTCCGCACTCCAGATTCCTCACCTCTGTTCTAGCCTAAAGGTGTTTACACTGCCTGTAAGCTGCTCTCTGAGGTTGTCTTCAGGGTTGCTGCATAGAATAATAGAATTGTAGAGTTGGAAGGATCATCTAGTTCAACTTCCTGCGATGCAGGAATATGCCAATCAAAGTTGCAACCTTGGTATTATCAGCACCACGCTCTAACCAGTTGAGCTATCATGTAATCCTTTAATAAATTACCAAGGATTTATGTCCAAAACATATGACCTATTCCATCACTGAGCTGCTGAATCATCTAACTAACTACTTAATTAATTAACAAAACTAATGATCCTAAAGCTGAGGCTCCAATACTTTGGCCACCGCATGAGAAGAGAAGACTCCCTGGAAAAGACCCTGATGTTGGGAAAGATTGAGGGCACAAGGAGAAGGGGACGACAGAGGACGAGATGGTTGGATAGTGTTCTCGAAGCCACCAGCATGAGTTTGACCAACCTGCGGGAGGCAGTGGAAGACAGGAGTGCCTGGCGTGCTCTGGGCCATGGGGTCACGAAGAGTCGGACACGACTAAACGACTAAATGGCTAAACAACAACAAAATTTTCTTTTGCATGAGAATTTCACCTAGAGCATAGGTCTTCAACTGGTGGGTTCTCAAATGCATGTTTGGGTTAAAAGTGGGTTCTGTGTCAGAAAAGTTTGAAGGTATAGACATATACTATGGATTCAGTAATGTAGTCCTTTATGTATCATGGGCTTTTAAAAATAAAAAACCCAGCCTAAATGTAAACTAATATATATGTATGCAGGTTTTGGTCTTGATGCAGGTTTTGATCTTACCTCTACGGGGAGGAAACCTTCCAGCTGACAAAAACCTGCATTCCTGTACCCGTGAAAATCTACGAAAGCTAATATATATGTATGTATATACACCTTTTCTCTTTTCCTGGATTTATTCTTCCAGGTGAACAATAGCTTTTAAGAATAAAATTGACTTTGTTTAGACAAGTGAAATATCTTGTGGTTCAAACCTTCTGCCAGCATTTGTCTTGTTAAAAGCGTCAATAGAAAGCATTTCAATTTTTCTCTCCCAGATAATAAAATGGCTTGTTCTTGGCTTTTCATTGAGATATATTGAGAAACTCAATAGAGGGGTATTTCTTTTAATGGGAGATTCCTTGAGAATCAGCAGCGCTCATTCATCCTTTTTCTTTTTTTAGAAATAATGTCTTTTAGGAGGGATGTGATGTTGCTATCTAGAGAGGGGGAGGGGAAATCTCTGTTCTGGCTGTTCTTGAATCTTTTGAAGCAGGGACATGATATGAAAGATGTGAGTAATAGATGCTCGGAAAATATGCACCAGTATGATGAATTGACTTTGCCCTGGACTTGAAAGTCTTCACATATTATTCATGTGTGGCTCAATAACTTCTTTTTGACCTCATAAAGCTAAGCTTCATGGTTGATAACAACATGCAGTTGCTATTTTAAATCTATGTTACATCACAGTATAGAGGTGGTTTGTTCATTCTCCAGTGATGTTTGGACAACAAATACTGCTAACTCCAGAGTCTTGTGACATCTTAAAGGTTCTTGTATAAGCTTTCAGAATGCCCACTTTGTTGCATGGCAGTCAAGGAAGTGGTTAAATATAGAATACAGAGATGAGTTGTTTTTTAAAGAAAGTAAAATAATGCATTGTCAAATAATGCAAGAGGTGTCAGAAGCTGCTGAATAGCAATTTATGAAAACATTCAGTTTTATCCACTGGAGTCTGAATAGAGACAATGGTTTGCTTTCCCACTGAAGGTGTTAAATTTACTCAGCAATGATAAGATGTTTGCATCATCACCAGTTACTGTTGCTGTGAAGGTCATTTTGCATACAGGTGAGCACTTATTGAATTGCCACAGTCTGTACTTTCTGCATGCCATTTAACCTCAAACTTTACACGCACATACCTTTTTTGCACCCATGCATATGATAAGTCTTAAAAACCCACAAGACTCACTGCTTCGGCTGCAGCAGATGACAACACTACCTTCTCGAAACACTACTATGTGGTGCATAAATGAATACAGATTTTTTTTTTTAAAAAAATCCCAGTTACATTGGGGTTGAAAGAAACTTCAAAGGGTTACTTTTAAAATCTGTTGCAGCAACAGGCTGTCTGCCTCAAACACTAACAGAACAATCAGGAGCTAGCAGGATTGTAATTAGCTTAATGTCCCTGGAATGACAATGTCTGATCCCTAATCACAGTAGCCCTGCTTGTTATTGGCCTTTCAGAGTTTGGACTAAGCCAAGTCATGCAGAAATGTCATTACTTAATTTCCTAGTAGAAATGTGACACAGTCCTTGCTTATAACTTCCCCAGTTCTTTAAGATTGATGCTATGCACATCCTGGGTCTGTGTGCTCCAGATAACAGAAGCAGGATAATTTTTCACTAACTTCCTTGTGCCAAATATTGAACTTTGATTAGAGGATGAGATTTATTCCAAATGACCCTGTTATTTCACAGCCATCAGGTGGTAAGGAAAAGTGTAGCTGAATATTCCATGCTCATGGTCCAGGATTTGGTTCTTAGGCTGCTCAATCATTTTCCAATCTATAATGCAGATATTGGCTGGGTTTGGAGCTGGAACCCAGTTGCCTAAGACTTAACAATCTCAGCCAAATATGTACTAAAAGGCAGAACTTATCACTGAACAAAACTCACTTGAGTGGATGCTTTTTATGGCAATGAATGGGAATTAATCTGCCTGTTGTAGCTCTTGATGCATGCATCTGCCACCCCCATAGTTACAAAATTGGTCTCATAAGTAGTTTAATTTGTGAATTTAATTTGTGCAATAAAGTGTTTCTGGCATTTGTGTGTGGGAAGAGCTGCATTTGAATATCAAGGGTTAAGTCAATACTTCTTGAATGGAATGATTTCACCTAAGGAACATGGATTTGCTATGAACACTGGAGTATCTGGGTGGAATTGCTGAGTAACGGAAAGTACCTCAAAGCTCATTAAATCTTGTTGCTCTTTTGAGGGTGAGGATGGTAATGGAGAAAGGGTTAAAGTCAGGCTAGTAGTGTTAGGCCTCTGTCCAGAGTACTGAAATGTCTTGAACTAACCCTGGACAGATAGTCCTATAAGCTTGATGCAGATGGGCAACAAATAGCCTCTGCATACAACTAAGATTTAGAGACCGGGACTCTGCATCCATCTACAGTGCATTTGTATCCACCTTGCAAGTCAGACAAGGTACCACACGTCACTTCCATCTTTTCTTTTGCATTTGAATATGAATCATAATGTAAATGTGCCATCATATACAAATAGGGCAATTGATTTCTAAAATCAACAAGCGCATGTGAATTTCTGTCTTGCTTTTTCAAGGGCTGGGGCAAATGCTGTACTCCCTGGTGATGGCTGACGTGGTTCTTCGTGGCTGCTCACAGATGGTTGTGGTTAGAGTGATAGTTTAGGGCTAGGAAGACCCAGGTTCAAATCCCCATTAAGCCATGAAGGGTGCTGAGGGAGCTTGGTCAGTCATGACATCTCAGCCTAACCTACCTCACAAGATTGTTGTTGAGTATAAACAAAGGGCAGAGTGTTTTGTTGCCTTTGGCTCTTTGGAGGATGGGTGGGTATACATTTAATAAATAGATAACATTCATGGGGTAACTTTAATAATTTAGTAATAATATTGCAACATGCTCTACGTTGGGCTATCTTTGAAGGTGACCCGGAAACTGCAATTAATCCAGAATGCTGCAGCTAGACTGGTGACTGGGAGTGGCCGCCGGGACCACATAACACCGGTTCTGAGAGATCTGCATTGGCTCCCAGTACGTTTCTGAGCACAATTCAAAGTGTTGGTGCTGACCTTTAAAGCCCTAAACGGCCTCGGCCCAGTATACCTGAAGAAGCGTCTCCACCCCCATCGTTCAGCCCGGACACTGAGATCCAGCGCCGAGGGCCTTCTGGCAGTTCCCTCATTGCGAGAAGTGAGGCTACAGGGAACCAGACAGAGGGTCTTCTCAGTAATGGCGTCCGCCCTGTGGAACGCCCTCCCATCAGATGTCAAAGAGATAAACAACTACCTGACATTCAGAAGACATCTTAAGGCAGCCCTGTTCAGGGAAGTTTTTAATATTTAATGCTGTACTGTTTTTAACAGTTGATTGGGAGCTGCCCAGAGTGGCTGGGGAAACTCAGCCAGATGGGCGGGGTATAAATAATATATTATTATTATTATTATTATTATTATTATTATTATTATTATTATTATTATTATTATTATTATCATCATCATCCCCATCCCATCTGGCTGGGTTTCCCCAGCCACTTTGGAGAATAAGCACTCCCTTGCTGATTGTTTTAAGACACCAAAAAGCCCAGGTTGACAAGCAGAAGTACTATTCATTTTTCTTTCACCCCATCTTATTTCACCTTTCCTCATTTTATTTGGCAAAGAAATGTCTTGCATCAATTTTCTTCTTATCAGCCAAGATCTGCTACCTATCACTTGTTCTTTGGTTTTCAAAAACCAGCCTGACGTTGTCTTATTCGTTTTAGTTAATTGCCATGGTTTGATGATCCCTTTTAAAATCCTTGGCAACTCTAATCCGCTTCCTTGATAGGTGATTAATGACTTTTCATTCCCTTGACCACCGTGACAGACAGGAAAGTAATAAGTTGCCCCAACAAAGATCTTTCATCTAGCCTTCCATATACCTCAATCATTCCAGGAAGAAAGGAAAGAGTAATGAATGTTTCTGAGTTCTTCAAGAAAACTCAGATGTGTTGGTAGCAAATGTTAATTAAATGGGTTGCTTCAAATTAAATGAATAACTGAAAAGACTTTATTCTTCGTTCAGAATGGGGCTACAGGGCAAAACTAGATTTCATTAAAAACAAGCCTACTTTTCTTTGCTAGAAATTCCAGCATAGTTCAGGTTTACTGCTTCTCTATAAATATTACAACAGAATCCTTACCTATATAGTACCTTTTCTCAAAAGGAGCGCTCAAGCTAGCGTATGTGATTTTCCTCTGTTTAACTGCACAACAGCTTTGTGAGGTGGGTTGAACACAGTGACTGGCTCAAGATCACCCAGGGAGCTTCCTGGCCAAGTAGAAATTCAAACCATGGTCCTATTCCAACCACTAAGCCACATCACATACTGGCTCAAATCCTGAGAGGCAAAGTACCAGCAAAGTTTCTTGTGCTTGCGCTTGGCAGGATAAGTTTAAAGATGTGATGGCAAAAAGCCATAGAACAGCAAAGAAGGAGCGAATTGGTTGAACTTGGACCAGTTGCTCCTTCTCAGCCTTAGCCTACCTCCTAGGGTTGTTTTGAGGATAGTGAGGAATGCGGATGGAAGAAACCAATGTACCATTCCTTCAGCTCTTTGCAGGAAAGGTGAAGGTAAAGGGACCCCTGACCATTAGGTCCAATCGTGACCGACTCTGGGGTTGCGGCGCTCTTCTCGCTTTATTGGCCGAGGGAGCCAGCATACAGCTTCCGGGTCATGTGGCCAGCATGACTAATCCGCTTCTGGCGAACCAGAGCAGCACATGGAAACGCCGTTTACCTTCCCGCCGGAGCGGTACCTAATTATCTACTTGCACTTTGACATGCTTTTGAACTGCTAGGTTGGCAGGAGCAGGGACCGAGCAATGGGAGCTCACCCAGTCGTGGGGATTCGAACCACGACCTTCTGATCAGCAAGTCCTAGGCTCTGTGGTTTAACCCACAGTGCCACCCGTGTCCCTTTGCAGGAAAAGCTGGAGTGTAAATCTAATTTTAAAAATCTGTGTATATGGTCTCAAAGCCACCTTGCTCATGAAGTCCCGGTAGCCCTGAACAGAGTTACAGCATTCCCTGAGCATCGCCTGAGCCCTGTCGTATATTACTGGCTGCCTGTCATGGTGGTGCATGAGCTCTGATGCGGATGTTAGACCCTGTTTCCCTGGTGCCTCATGCTCGCTCTCAGTCCGCTGCATTAGTGGTTCTAATCGATTTAGTACTGATGAGTTTTATTGCCCCTGGCCGATTGTCGGCAGCGCTCTCTGCCAGCTGCAAAGAGCAGCCAAAAGGACCATAGTAATTATGATCTTCCTCTTTACAAATGGAATTTGACTGATTTACATGCCCTTTCTCTATCTCCTCTTCCCTGTCCCCCCCTTGAGGCAAAAATCAGGATTCTCCACTCTCCGGTACCATCTAAGCTGAGTAATGGTCTGTCAGACTTTATTGCTCACACTTGACTACAAATTGACACATCACTTTGCCTTTTATGTGTCCCAGGTTGCCTTGTACATTTTCCACCACAATTGGAGCCCCAGCCATTCATCACAGATGCTCATATCTGTTTGATCAGGGAAATGCCAAACTTCCTTCCTTGTTACATCTTCCAAGCTTAGAGGTCTATTAATTAAATTTGCACCCTGCCAGTGGTGCAGGGAGGCAGCTGGCTCCACTGCTCTGTGTGAAGTTCAAATATCCCCCAGGTAGTTGGAGAATAGATGCCAGCAGTTTACAGACTTTTAAATCCCGGAGATAAGTTCTTGAAGTTTCTGTCAGTACATGAGCTCAGCTCTCTCCCCCCCCCACCCTCCCCCTGTCCACCATGCAACTCAAACAACACAAAACAACCCTCTTATTGGTTTGCTTAAGGCCCATGGGTAGGCAAACTAAGGCCCGGGGGCTGGATCCAGTCAATTGCCTTCTAAATCTGGCCCGCGGACGGTCCAGGAATCAGCATGTTTTTACATGAATAGAAAGTGTCCTTTTATTTAAAATGCGTCTCTGAGTTATTTGTGGGGCCTGTCTGGTGTTTTTACACGAGTAGAATGTATGCTTTTATTTAAAATGCATCTCTGGGTTATTTGTGGGGCATAGGAATTTGTTCATTTCCCGCCCCCCCCCAAATATAGTCCAGCCCCCCACAAGGTCTGAGGGACAGTGGATTGGCCCCCTGCTGAAAATGTTTGCTGACCCCTGTCTTAAGCCCCCCTAGGCATATAGAGCCATTAATTGCCCTTCTGCTTGCCAATCAATTTTGGATGTGTTGTTCTTCTGGAGAACCCAGCATTTCTCTCCAGAGGTCTAGGGCAGTCTTTGCTACCTTCAAGCCCCATGAGCCTTTCTCAGCCTCAATGCCTGCAGGGTTCTGAAGAGCTCGGCTTTTTTAATATCAAGGCAGAACAATGTAGGATTGAAACAAACAAACCTTAAGCGAAGCTTTTAACCTATAGCACAGCAAAATAGGGCTTTTCTAAACAGAGAAAGCAGCCCAGAGCTCTTTGCTGTCACGTTATTAATATTTTGAGCAGTCTCACTCCCTGCAAAGGCTATGGACCTAGAGTAGCACAAAGATATAGGAAAACATAGAGCTATAAGGTCAGAAGCAAAGGACAGGAGGGCAACACGCCCCCTGTTTCAAATATAGAGCCATAGGAGCCAACTCCTAGGGCCTGTGGGGCTTCACCCCCCCATAAAATATTTCAGGGGGTCGGGCTCTTCCAAAGATGATGGGCACTGCCATTCATATGATGTGTGTGCACAGCATCATGTGATCACTTATGCAGGGTGGTGCTTACCTAGCCCCCCCCCCACAATATTTTATTCAACTTGGCACCCCTGTATAGAGCTATACCCAATGCTGCATGAAAATGCTGCTCGTGCAACTGGGCCTCCTCCTCCTCTCCTTTCCCCACGTACCCTCAAAATCTGCTCCAGGGCTGCAGAGAGCCAGCGTGGTGTAGTGGTTAAGAGCAATGGACTCATAATCTGGTGAACCGGGTTCGCTTCCCTGCTCCTCCACATGCAGCTGCTGGGTGACCTTGGGCCAGTCACACTTCTCTGAAGTCTCTCAGCCTCACTCACCTCACAGAGTGTTTGTTGTGGGGGAGGAAGGGAAAGGAGATTGTTAGCCGCTTTGAGACTTCTTTGGGTAGTGATAAAGCGGGATATCAAATCCAAATCCAAATGGAAATCTGCTGTGTGAATGGAACCCACTGACTTCACTGTCCCAAGCATCTGTGAGATGCTGTTGGAGAGGAGAAGAAACTCCCGAAAGCCAGGGATGGGAAATGGACTGTCCTGAAAAAAGCAACGACTGGCTGGCCAGAATCCTGGAAGGAAGCATCCCTAATGGATAGATTTAGTTGCAGGTCCTATTTTGTCCTTATTACAAGCTATCTAGGTTTTACTCTATACTGCAGGAAGCCCATTTTCATCTGCCTTTTGTTTTCCTGCAGATGTTTTATGTCTACTCAAGCTGCTTTGAAAGAATACCTAGAATCAGAGAACTGTTAAGAGTTGGAAGGGACCACAAGGGTGATCTAGTCCAGATCCTGAAATGCAGGAAACTTTTTGCCCAATGTGAAGCTCCAACCCACAGCCCTGAGATTAAAAGTCTCATGCTGTACACCATCTGAGCAATCAAGGCTTGTATCCGAAGGAACATTCAGGGGATGTCCCTGTTTAGCAGGGACATTGCGTGACCAGGCGGCCCCAGCCCCCAGGGATCATAAGGAAGGAATAAAGACTCTGACAATGTTATATGGAATTAAAATTAGGCCACAACTAATTAAACTTCCAAATGTAGGAAGACCTTGGTTTAGGCCTTGGGTGTGTATCCCTCCCAGCCCTCCAGCTGGGGGTTACTGGGCTCATCAGGGTAAATGGGATATGGGGGTGCTCTGCGAGACGTAAGTGGAGCAGGCAGCCAAGCCCATATTTCTGCACGCAGGGTAGTTCACTGATGACCTTTCAGTGTATGGCCAGTGACATCCAGGAAAAAAGAGGGGGATAATCCCTTTAAGAGGGGGACCCTGGAATCGCTGCTGCAGCGGGGGTGAGTCACCACTTCATGCCCCCCCCCCAATATAGGGAAGAAAAGACTAAAGGATTCCACCCAAGGCCATAAACCACCAAAGTTGTGATGAATTGCTATGGGGAAGACAAAAACCTGCCAATGCAGGAAAATTTCTTCCTGGTCCTTCAGCAGCAACCAGTCAAAGACCACAGCAGTGCCCTCTAAAAAGGAAGAAAAAGTTAACCTGCAAAAAAGAAACATTAAACAAAGGGAGGGTAGGGAGGGTGAATCTCCAGAGCCGACTGCCTGGCTATTGTCGGCCCCACTCCCTATTTATAAATGGGGCTGGCCCCACCTCCCAGCAAGAAACTTGATTTCTGAGGCTGGGCGCCAAAAATTAACACTGAGAGGGAAGCCAGCCCGTTTGCCAGTAAGCTCCCTGGGAACTGTAGCACCACATGTGATCCCGCAAAGGACACCCACAATGTAAAGTGTGAGTGCTCATTCCAATCACATGCAAATCCCTAATCATGGGGGGGGGGGGGTGGAATTCACTAAGTTATTCTTTGTATGGTGACCCAGATAGACACTCACCATAAGGATAGTCTTTTGCAGCTAGTGGGTGGGAAATGGGGATTCTTTGATTTGGGCATGCAATTGAATACACAGAATTAGACGTTTTTGTTTTAGTTGTGTGTATCCTTTTTTCTTAAGTGTATCCTTTTCCATCCCTGCTCTTCTGGCTTTCTTTCTGGCTTTTAGCCCTAATTGACCCAATCACATCCCACATTTAGAGGACTGTTGAACAACATTGGCTCAACTGCAGACTTTAGGAGCTGCTATTTATCAGTGTTTATAAATGGATTTAAAATAACAAAGGGCTGGTGTCTTGCTGGATGATTTATTTTTGTAGTTAACCATGGAGGATGTGCTGACAGTACATTCCACTTAGGAAAATGATTATTCCTCCAGCATTTTATACTTTGCTGAAATACGGCAAATGGAGTAGGTGTTAAAATGTGCTAACGGGTTTGTGCCAACAACCTAACATTTTAGTACTGAGACACCATGAAGATGTAAAGGGGATCTTCATTTAAATTAACATACCACAGTTGAAACAGAAAAGTTTGGTTTTGGGAAGGTTTCGTAGCCTTTTTGTTAGATGTACAAAATATTTTAATTTAGCCTGTGAGATTTCTAAACATCAGTGGAAGCAGCTGGGGGCTCCTTGGAAGAGCAACCACATTTTCTGGAATCACAGTTAGAGGGAGAGCCTTTGAAGAAAACTACCACCTCTCCTCTCACTGATTTCCCCCTTAAAAATCACTCTGTCTGTTCACAACTTTGCTGCTGTATGTGTCATGGTCTGGCTGGATGCAAAGGAGTGGTGGGAGGCCTGAGCTGCAGGGGAAGAAGGCTCAGAGCCAGGAGAGTGCTCAGAGGGAGAAGAGGGAAGCAGACAGGGAGGAGGAAGGGTCAGAAGCTGAAGAGGTAACAGGGTTTAGTGAGCGGGAAGAGGCTGTGGCAGAGAGCAGTCCAGAATAAGAGGCAGAAGCGGAGGCTGGTGGCTCCAAAAAGGGGGGCCTTTTGGCCCTTCCTAGAGTGAGATGATGGAGGGCCTCACCGCTGCTGCTATCATATAACAGACCCTCCAAATGTTCCTATTTTCCAGGGACAGTCCTTGATTTACAGAAGCCATCCTGGTTTCTGATTTGATACCGGAATGTTGTATTATGTTTTTATATATGCTGGAAGCTGGGGCAACCCAGTTAGATGAGTGGGGTAATAATTGTTGGAATTCTCGCCCGTTCAGAGGTATGTGCCTATCTGTTCAGGCACCGGCTGAATTCCTTTGACCTCCCTCCGGCGACTCCCGGCAGGAAAAACATACGAGGTCCGTTCCGGCGATTTTCCTCAGGCTGTGAGGAAAACACACCAACTGCTTCTCCTCCTCCCTGCTCCCTGCATATCCCCAGGGAGGGGAATCAGACACAGACAGAAATGTAACTACATGCTTTTATTCCTGTCTTTAGCAGTCATACAGTAAAAGATGTCTGCTCTCTTCAACAAACAGAGAGAAACTCAAAACTCCACCCATGTACATCCTGTACAGGTCATATGACACACACTGAGCTCACATCCTGTGCTCAATAAGGAGAATGGACTGCCCCTTCGTTTTCATGGCAACAGTCACATACTTCCTGTTTGGCTTTCCAGCCACAAGCAGCAGACTGAGCTGCTAGAGCCTTTGCTTGCTGCAGCATTGCTGCTTTAGAATAACAATAATAACAATAATAAAAATAAAAGGGAATAGGACGTCCCTATTTTCATTGGACACAGGTGGCGCTGTGGTCTAAACCACTGAGCTGCTTGGGCTTGCCAATCAGAAGGTCGGCGGTTCAAATCCTCGCGATGGGGTGAGATCCTGTTGCTCAGTCCCAGCTCCTACCAACCTAGCAATTCGAAAGCATGTCAAAGGGCAAGTAGATAAATAGGTACCACTCTGGAAGGAAGGTAAACGGCGTTTCCATGTGCTGCTCTGGTTTCGCCAGAAGTGGCTTAGTCATGCTGGCCACATGACCTGGAAAACCTGTCTGCAGACAAACGTCGGCTCCCTCCGCCAGTAAAGCGAGATGAGCACCACAACCCCAGAGTCGTTAGTGACTGGACTTAACTGTCAGGGGTCCTTTACCTTTATTTTCATTGGAGAGTATGATATAAGTGAGAAGAAATGTCATGGAGTGAGTCTAGGGAAAGTAAGCTGTGAGGGGGAGACGGGGAGATCAGCCACCATCATCATGAAGAGGACAGATGTGATTCAGGTGGCTCATTCTCTGACACGGGCCCTGGTTAGATTGTGGAGATTATCAAGTGATAGGGTATGCCAAACACTATGCCTAAGAAAAAGCTAATGTATTTTGTTTATCATCAAACCCTGTAAATTGAAAACGAGCAGAACCTAAAAGAGAGATGTATACATGTTTGATCACACGAGCATCCATTATATCATTGCTATGCTAATTGATGATGTAGACAGTATGTTACAAAGTGGACCTTAGCTTATGTCACTAGATAAGGACAAAGAATTCAGCCTTTTGGGGTGACATAGTGACAGCAGCAACACATGTCCCCATCTTAATTGTGCATTGCAAAGTTCATTGTAAAAGGAGGTCCTTTGTGGCTGCTTAAGCAAAATGTGCTGATATAAATTGAGCAGCTCAGTCGAAACATGTTCGGTTGCATGTACCAAAGACCCACACTATGACAAAACCCAGTGAGAGAGAAAACAGGTTCAGCGGCATTTAGAGCTGGACGATTTATTCTGTGTTCTTCAGGGAAGGAGGCGGCAGTGTGCACTGTAAGAGAACTCTCCTATCTAATGAAGAGGACAAAGTGCATGTTCTCTTTCCAGTGACTGTGGGTTCTTTATTAAACAGCATATTAAATTAGATGCCAACATCTAGCCTCTGAAATTAATTTTTCTTGTGATCCAGTGTCACACGAAAGCTCGTCTATCCAAAACTAATCAGTTTGTTAGTGCTATATCTGTTGTAACCGCACACATGCAGGGCAAAGGGAAGAGAATAAAACCCTCTGTGAGGCACTAATTTACAATGTTACCAAGGACCAATGTGTACATCCTGGTGCTCTATATGCATTTGCCTTGGGGACACACGAGGGCTGGGCACACACCAGTATGTTAATGTGCATGTGCGTCACACAGATCCATTTTTCCTGTGTACGTTGATGTGCACCTTCATCCACACATGAGCATTCAGGCGAACTCTGTTTTTCTCTTTCAGATCAGTGGGTGGTGCTTGGCGGGAATGTATTAGCACGTAACATGCACATTGGATTTTTTCTCCTTACTGCGTTATCTGCAATTGTAGGCCCAGCCCACCCATGAGGCAAGGCGAGGTGACTGCCTCAGGCACCTGCTTAACATTAAATAGCTGAGCACTAATACAAGCCTCTTTGATGAACCAAAGGAACATGAGAACGGGTGGCGCTGTGGGTTAAACCACTGAGCCTAGGGCTTGCTGATCAGAAGGTCAGCGGTTCGAATCCCTGCAACGGGGTGAGCTCCCGTTGCTCGGTCCCTGCTCCTGCCAACCTAGCAGTTTGAAAGCACGTCAAAGTGCAAGTAGATAAATAGGCACCGCTCCGGCAGGAAGGTAAATGGCGTTTCCGTGCGCTGCCCTGGTTCACCAGAAGTGGCTTAGTCATGCTGGCCACATGACCCGGAAGCTGTACTCCGGCTCCCTCAGCCTATAGAGCGAGATGAGCGCCGCAACCCCAGAGTTGGTTACGACTGGACCTAATGGTCAGGGGTCCCTTTACCTAATACAAGCCTCTTTGATGAACCAAAGGAACATGAGAACAGTGATATGCATCAGTTTATAACAGTATGGTTAATTCAGGAACTTTTTTCTTAAAAAAAAATCTTTATTTTATTGCTTAGTATCAAAAGAAATGAGACGTTGATTAAAGGCCATTGTGAACTGAAATTAATATTCATCTTTATCCTATGAAGCAGGATTGAAGGAGGAACTTGAAATTAACAGAAGCCACTGAAACAGGACAGAATCACAGTATGTTGCATTCAAGTAAACAGTAGCATGTATGGATGAATGTATAATTTGACCTAGTCTTTGCAGATCAGAAGACACTAACTATAGCACTGAGTTTGATTTTTCGGCAGGCATTGCAGGACCCCACTTTGCTCAGATCAGTAAATGTCAAATAAAGCCATGACATAAAAGAGGCTGTGTCGATAATGCGTCTGCTGTTCTTCCCCTTTATTATAAGGGACTTTTGTTTCCTAACACTAAGGCTGCAATCCCATAGCCACTTACCTGGGAGTAAACCTCATTGAACTCAGTGAGACTTAACTTCTGAGCAGACATGCATAGGATTCATTTTAATTTGCCTGGTTTTCCTATGCAAAAAAAAAAAAAAAGGAATTGCAAATATATATATATATAGTATATATATTAAAAGATATGAAGCTGAATCACCCTTCTCTTTTTGGGGATGGCTTTACTATTTACATGTTCAAGAGCTGGAAAATGGATGGAATGGTTGTCATCAGTGTCCAATTCTACTCCATACAGTGACAGGCAAACTTCTTCAAGCTACTCAAATATATACACGGACCTATAAGCCCACATATGGCTCCTGTTGTACGGATGAGCCATGCACACATTCAGCATTTCCATGTCGGCAAATGTAACTGCAGGATCGGGATGCAGAGTTGAGTATATGCTAGACACAGGAGCCCTTTGCTAAGTACAAAAAAGTGGCCATGAACTTCCCAGTTGCACCATCTCTGGTAGCAAATACGCACTGGGTTTCAGCCACAGATTGGAGTGCAAGGCAAGAGGTGAAGGTTGAACAGATGTACTTAGAGGTACTGGAATACAGCTACGTGCTTCTTGCCTAAGAGCTGCCAGCTAAGCAGTTTTCAAAAGTGTACAACTGTGGAGTTGTTGTTTTTCTTCAGCAGGGGTGGCTAACCTGTGGCTAACTGCCAGAAGTTCTTGGACTCCAACTCCCATCAGCCCCAGCCAGCAGAGTTGGTGGTCTGAGATCATGGGAGTCGCAGTCCAGCAATATCTCCTGGGCCTCAGGTTAGCCAGCCCTGTTCTTCAGCCAAAGAGCTGAAGTGTTTTAAGGGCGGCACATGATTTTCTGTGGAGCTGTCACACGCGATACCAAGGTCAGTTGGCTAAGGGGAAACCGCCATTGTCTGCAAACCTTCCATCCTTTACAAGTGTAACTCTCACCACCTTCTCTTCCTTCCCTTATGTTTATATTGCCTTTGAGATTGTGTGCAAGTTTTAAACATGCTGGTAAAACTTGTTCAAAGGGGAATTTCTAGATAGTTGATTTATAAAAAGAAGAACGAGAGGGGCTTGGAACTCTTAAAACAGTAAATGTTGGGCAACAATAGATTCCTTGTTACTTAAGTCTCTGAATTCTTGTCTACCTTGTAAATTCTGCACAGGCCCATACATTCTGCACAGCCTCAAGGATGATTCCTTGATGCAGACAGAATGTCTGACTAGATTGCTCGTGGAACCACAATCTGAAACAGTGGGTGAAATTCTGGTTTTATAGCTGCAGTTTCCATCTGTGGCCAGATTCCAAAACTAGGCGTGCTTAAGTCTTGTAAGTCAATAAGCTGAAATATGCCTAACTTTATGTTGGCTTGTTTCTGGCATGTGCTTCAAGGTGAATTGCTAACACCTTTGGTCTTTTGAATTTCATTGTTTTTGTTCACAAATGTATTAGCTCAGTACGTTTTTATTCCACTCATTGTTTTTTGTCAGCTAGAATCTGTTTCCCCCTGTTGTGAAATGAAATTGGTTAACCATATAAACAGGAACATGCTATATACACATATATATTAAAAAATATGCTCAAACAATATCAGAAAAATAGAAAAATTCTGCAACCCAGTTTCTTGTTTCTGAGAGCTGACTCTTTCCTACAGAAGGAAAAGGAAAGACTATTTTGGAGTAGGCCTGCTTTGGGGAAACAGTGTTTGTTCATCAGCTGCTTAAACATTTACATCCAACATGTGCTAAAATCTTTGCTTGTATACAAGAAACCCAAAGGACGTACAAGATCGCCACAGCAACATATATCAAAAATCACAGAGAAGTCCAGACCACAAACTGTTTCCTAAACCAACAGCTCCACAATTCATCCAAACTGCCTTGTTACTGAAACTGAAAAAAGTCAGAACCAAACAGTATGCCGATTCGCTAAAACCATGGACAACATTTTAGGACCAGACTCACACTATATACTTCAAGCTGTAGTAATACAAGGAAAAGGTCTGAACCCTTACTCATTCAATCACACTTCAAATGAGAAAGAAGTCCTAAACAGTTTTCTTAAGACACGTGAACAGGGTGCAAATCTAAGTTTAGTTGTCTGTTCCCATCAGTATAATAGCAGCCTTGCTCAAAAAAATTATCCAGTTTAACTTTTCACTTATTTTAAAAAGTAAACAAGCTATTCCTTTCCCAAGCCTTGTACTACTCTTGTCTGGCTCCATTCCTGATTGTTGTTGACCAACCATCTCTCGTTGCTTAAATGTCTGATATCAACTGATCATTGTGGTTGTCCTATGATTTCCTTGGTCATCTGCAAGACAGCTTCGTTGGGGGTTACACAGTGCAAGATGAGGCAGGCAGGTCTTGCCAGCAAAGCATCACAACTGCAGTGGTTGAACAGGGAAAACTCAGATGTTTTCTAGGGCATCTACGGGGACAAAGCCCTTTTTCTTTCCACTGCATACTTTGATAAAGCCGTCGTGTTCCTTTTCTGAAGTAATACAGATCTGTAGACAAAGAATGGAGAGAAAAGTTTAAACACCCCACACTCAATAACCACTTCTATTCAGGAACCCAAATAGGTATAGGCGATGCTTTGTGGCTGTAAGGTCTGAGCTGAAACAGACCACCAAATTTCAAAGCCCATGACAATGGGATGGCAACCACACAAGAAACAGTGGGGCCTGCATAATACCACTTTAGTTATCAGCTGTCCATCAGGCGAAATTTGTAATGTGTGCTTTCCAATTCAGCCTCATGATGCAAGATTTTCTCCTTCCTCCCACCCATTCTAACACTGCTGTGTGCCTTAAGTAGAGATTAGAGAAAAGCAAGTTTCATGAGGCTCCTTGCATTGTGTGTGTGTGTGTGTGTGTGGACACCTGAATCCAAAACAGGCCTAAATGAGTTGGTCTGAAATCTCTTGCAATCTTCAAAGCCCTCCTTGTCTGAATTTCCTGGGTATGTTGAAACCTCTGGCTTTTCCTTGACTGGAATGTTGCCTGCTGTGCAGTGGTAATCCACACCAGTTGCTCTGCTCAGTTTTGTCTCTGGCCTCATCTACCACTGGCCTGTGGCCCTTGGAAATGTGGGCCTCAGTCTAAAAGAGTCCAAATCTTCCCTAGCCAATCAAGATTTCTCTGCACCACCTCCCTGGATCTCCCCATGCTTTGGGCTCAGCACTTCCTTTCTTCCCACATCTGCCATGCATTTAACTCCCAGCACAACATCAGGGGGATCTAGTGCAGAACTGGTCCCTATTTGTGGCTGCAGCGTTTGGGCAGCTCAGAGCATCGCTCACTCGTTTTGAAGGAGTTCTCTGTGCCATTTCTCCCCTAGGCCCTCCTAAAGTCGACGGGCAAGCCATGCTCTTTCCCACCCCTCTCAGGCTCCAGCTTTGTTCCAAGGGTTTATATTATCTACTTGAAAGCAGAAGGGTACAAAGCTATATAAACACAAAGTGCTTTGCTGTCTGGGCAAAGCGACCCAGCATGCATTAGGAGGGCACTAAAAATATCTCTGCCTGTCTGAATGATGTTTTGTATTGCTGCTGTTGATATAACATTGTGCATAAAAACTTCCTCATTTCCTGCAATGGGCATTTTATGGTTTGTATGTGCACGTCTTGCCATACATATATAACCCTCATTAATGTGCTGGCGAGTTTGTGTAAGAAGGAGCAAGGATACATTCCTGTTTGTGACGTTCAGGGCCATTTTAAAATATGAAGGAACTCCACCTCAGGCTTAGCAAATGAGTGTTCCTAGCAGTCAGTTTGGTTCAGTGATTTTGTTGTCTAATATCTGTTTCAAAGAAAGAGAAAGCAGCTCCGTACTGTAAATTCATATGTGCGCAACGTGGTCAGATGGGTTTGTCACATGTATATATGAGCCAGCTGAGATCCACCACGTGGAGGATACTTGAAACTGCAGCTGACACAGGCAATGATCCGCCCGTGCACAGGGTCTTACTGTGCAAGCTGGTCAGCACTATGCAGTATGTTTGGTGCATGAAATGAATGCGCCAAATTCTGATAGGGTTGCCATCATAGCTGTCAACTTACAGATTTGAAAATAAGGGACCAGCAGCCTCGAAAAATAAAGGATCAGCAGCCAAAATAAGGGATTTTCCAAGTACAGGTATGTTCAACCTCTGAGCCCCTTCAAGCCAAAGGCAGAAAGCCCAGCCAGCAGCCAAACAAAGCCTCGAGCGGTGGTTCCCATAGCGCAGCAACCCAGCAAAGGGGATGCAGCAAGGAAAATCACCGTCACCTCTCCGCTGGGAAGCACTGAGCAAAGGCGAGTCCCCAGGCAACGCGGCCGATTTGATCGGCACAAGGCATGCAAGCTCCACCCCCCAGTCATTCTTAAACTCCTTATTGGGTGAGCAATGCAGCCTAGCAACACAGTTGGAGTGTTGGCCGGCAGGGAGGGAGGGAGAGGAGCTGCTTCCTTTGAAACCCGGGAAATTTAAGGGACATCATCAATAAGGGATACGGTGCTGGGATAAGGGACTTTCCTGCCAAGTAAGGGACGGTTGACAGCTATGGTTGCCATACGTCCAGAATCTCCCAGGTATAGCTGGGATTTGGCAGTTGGAAACAGTGCCTGGGAGGAAATCGCCGAAATGTCTAGGATAATCCGGACGTATGGCAATCCATGCCGGAGGTGTAGATTTTGGTGAATTTCCTTTAAAACAGCTCAAAAACTTCATTATTATTATTTTTGGCCAAAAAAAGAGAAAAACAACAACTTTGTCAAAAGAAGCTCAACAATTTTTGTGTCTGGATTTTCACTTTTTGAAACATGGCAACCCTAAATTCTGAGCACAAATCACACAAGTTCCTCTTTAAGGCCTCCTTTGTACACAGAACATCCCAGGTCCAGTGTCCAGGTGTGGCTGGAAAAGTCTTCTGTTTGAAAGCCTGGAGGGTTACGACCAGTCAGTGCAGATGCTGAGCTAAATGGACCAAAGGCTTGATTTGGTGCGCAGCAGTATTCTGCATTGTGTTTTTTTCATCAGCAATCCCTGCACTTTGGTATCCTCCCAAAAGGGCTAGAAGATTCACCAATGGTCTGACCTGATGTCCTGTGTACTCCTCCTTCCCACGGTAGTGGAAGAGTACTTGTCATTTCACTCAGTGCCTCCCCAAAATCCATTAATAGCATCAACCAATAGCATTATTTTGACTTAACTGACTTTTTTTTGCATGAATATTAAAAAAAGGAAGAAAAATTACTTTCACTTGCTGTGACTGAGAGGCAGTGGAGGTGCTAGCAAGATGGACTGGCTTTTTAATCATTGCTTTTAATTAACGGAGACCGTGAACGACTCTTGTCCTATTATAGACTAGTTTTCTATTAATCTGCTTAACTGCCTGGCATAGGCTGGACTGCCATGGGCTAGTAGGAAGCAACAGTAATTAAAAAAACCCAGGTCCATATAATTTGCCATGGTAGTCACTTCCAGCTCAATTACGACTCAATGTAAGCCCACTTCCTTGGAACGAACAGCTGATTTGCACATGCCACAGATCAGAAAACTGTCTCTAGTGGAAAGTATTGTGTCCAGTAACAGTGCTCCCCTTGTGGTGCTTAATCTGCAACATCCATTTTGCAATTTATCATGGGTGCTGTAAACATCAAGGGGAGAACATGACTGTGTGAGCTTGCCTATTTATTTCATAGATATGTATCACGATCTCGAATCTCCAATCATAATACATTCTCTTGGAAGTACGTACCATGGGATTTGATGGAGCATGAGAAAAGTAGAGGTGTGATTGCAATGTTTTAATGCACAGGAGAAGAGGAGGTTAAGGGGTGATATGATAGCCATGTTCAAATATATAAAAGGATGTCACATAGAGGAGGGAGAAAGGTTGTTTTCTGCTGCTCCAGAGAAGCGGACACGGAGCAATGGATCCAAACTACAAGAAAGAAGATTCCACCTAAACATTAGGAAGAACTTCCTGACAGTAAGAGCTGTTCGACAGTGGAATTTGCTGCCAAGGAGTGTGGTGGAGTCTCCTTCTTTGGAGGTCTTTAAGCAGAGGCTTGACAACCATATGTCAGGAGTGCTCTGATGGTGTTTCCTGCTTGGCAGGGGGTTGGACTCAATGGCCCTTGTGGTCTCTTCCAACTCTATGATTCTAGGAAGGAATTCCAGGTTTACTCACTTGGTTCTCTTTCAGGGTTATCTGGCCCTGCTCCTTGCATCCAATAAACGTTCTGATACACCTGAAGACATGTTCATCTTGTTGTACTCTTTGAACGAAATTTGCTGGAAAAAAGCCAACTCGGTCTTCTATTTTCCCCTGTGAAGAAGGTGAAATGACAGAAGAAGAGTTATTGGCCGCTGTAATGCTCATGAAGATGGTTTGGAAGCTGCTGCTACTGGTACAGAAGGCAGAGGCCTGATCTTAAAATACTTACACCGGTTGTGGGGCTTCTGAGCCAAATTCAAGTTATTTATGCTGTTGCAGAAAGCACTAAATGACATGCAGCCCAAATATCTGAAGGAGTTACTACTCCTATATAGATATGGAGAGAGCCTTCTTGGCAGTTCTGCCATCCTATGAAGTTCGTGGGGTGATAGGGTCTTTCTGTAGTGGCCCCCAGATGGCGAAATGACTTCTGTTCTGAGGTTTGGGCACACTGTATACCTTACGACATCTGGTCCATTTGCATGGGCCTTTGGGGGTGTCCCTTCCATTTAATATTTACAAAGTACATTGCATTGAGTGGTACATAACTGCCCTGGGACTGCATGGCTGCAGCACTGCATTTTGTTTTGTATATATTGTACATTTTTAGCCTCCAAGGTATAAACCACTGAGCCTCTTGGGCTTGCCGATCAGAAGGTCGGTGGTTCAAATCCCTGCAACGAGGTGAGCTCCCATTGCTCAGTCCCAGCTCCTGCCAACCTAGCAGCTTGAAAGCACGCCAAAAAGTGCAAGTAGAGAAATAGGTACCGCTCTGGCGGGAAGGTAAATGGCATTTCTATGCACTGCTATGGTTTCCATGCTCTGTTGCGCCAGAAGCAGCTTAGTCATGCTGGCCACATGACCCGAAAAAACTGTCTGCGGACAAACGCTGGCTCAGTTGGCCAGTAAAGCAAGATGAACGACGCAACCCCAGAGATGTCTGCAACTGGACTTAACTTTCAGGGGTCATTTAAGGTGTTCAAAGCTGTGTACGTAGTTCTCCTTCCTCCCATTTTATCCTCAAAACCACCCTGTGAGGCAGCTACATCTGAGAGACAGTGACCAGTCACCTATGTGGCTTAGTGGGGAGATGAACCTCAATTTCTCCAGGGACTCTAACTGGTGCACCACACTGTCTCTCACGTTATGATAATGCCCCCACCAAATAGGCGGAGGGGTTGATTGCATCCTTCTGTTTCAGCTACTGCTCTGAATCAGCACCCCAGATTAAGAAAGAAGGGAAGAGTCCTTAAATTGTTGCAGTAATTTGCCAAAAAGGCAGTGCTGATGTTTGGGAGGTGGGGGCATGTGGTTGCAGTTCAAGTTGCCTCTGGGGTTACTGCTGGCAAGCTTGATTTCCTTCTATCCTCCCATCAACCAATGTCCCTTCCTTGCTGCTGCTGTGCTCTGCAAGGGCTTCCTTAGAATGCCAATAACAGGGCCAGATTTTGGTAATATTGGACCCTGAGCAAGGACCAAATCCCACCCCAATATTTCTAATTTTCACAATAATTCCTTTGGGTACAGTTGCTTTTTGTGGATCTTCTCAGTAGATACCCATATAAATATAGGTGGTATTACTATTTATTCATTATGTGCCCTCTCGACTCGGTGCTCTGTGCAGGGGAACTGTCCACACTGCCAGTAAAGTACTACTTTACATCAGCTACTGAGCAGCTACCAAGGAACAAAAGTGTTCCCTTAGACCAGAGTTAAGCACACAGAATGTTGCACTGAAGCAAAGGAACGTGCTGTCGGTGCATCAGCACTAATGGCCAACACACACATGCAATGTTCATTTTCTTTCTTTCCACATTACTTGGGTAACTGCGATCGTACCTTCCACCAGTCTTCATTTGAGTCCTCCAGAAGTGTGATCCTATCTCCTGGCCTACAGTCAGAAGACAGAAGCATTGGGAGCATGTTGTTTAGATAAATGAATATGTATTACGTTGGGCATTTTGTTTGAGTTCAGTTCAGCAAAATTTTATTTATTCATTCATTTAATTTGTACACTGCTTTTCATCCAAACATCCCAGGGCGCTTCACAACAGGGAAAATACAAAATGAGAACATAAAATGCATAATAAAACAAAAACAAAAACACACCAATAACCCAAACGACAACAACAACAAAATAAATTAAATGCTGCCCTTCTGACTGGGTTCCTCCAGCCACTCTGGGCAGCTTCCAACAAAATACAAAGGGGGGGAAATCCTGCATCAAACATTAAAAGCTTTCTTTTCATCTTAAAAGGCACAGTTTGTCAATATTTTCTGTGTTAATTTACATTACTATTAGCTGGCTTTATTGAGTTTTAAATGGCGATAAATTGTCAGATGCTTTGTAAAGCTTATGCAAGCAGCCCAAGGATAATTTGAAGAAAAATAGAAAGTTATGCTTGTTCATGTATAATGTCACCCATGAATTCCACAATTTCTTCAGTCCCCCAAAGTGACTTTAATGATGATTTGTCCGTTTTATCCAAATTCTGGGATTCAAACTTATTGGTCTAATTGAACCAGCTGAAGTTCCCACTGTGAAGCCAATGGAATAAGCTGGTCATGATTAACTTAGGCCCTATAGCAGGGATGGGGAACCTCAGGCCTGGGACCAAATGTGACCCACCACGTCTCTCCCCCTGGGGCTCAGAACTCTCCCCAGACTACATCTTCTCTTCCTACTTTTGGTCCTGCCCACCACTGGCCTGTGGGAGGTGACCCAGAACCCCTCAGGCTGAGAAAGGTCCTCCAGCTCTTGCCTACAGCTTTTGATGGGACGTAGTTAAGAAGCTAACTCTAGCAGGACGGGAATCATTGAGTCCTTTGATGTCCTCTCTAGATCCAGTGAACACTTATCTCCATTTTTCCTGTCCTTTTCACATCTACGTGCATCCCTATTGCAAGGTTCCTAAGCACCTCGTGAGGAAGCTTTAGTAAAATCCAAGTCCCTCCAATATGCCTGTTGGTTTAGCCAAACTTAGAGCAGCAGTGACAAATAAAAGATGACCCTGTGTCAATTCCAAAACGCCATTCTTCATACATGTCTAGTTTTTGGGTTAGCACCTTGTTCTTGACATGGTCATCACCATCAAATCTCAGTTAAAGAAATGTTGGGGAAACTCTTATCACGTACGCCCCATGTAATCTGTTTATAGTCAGGGAGGAGCACAGCTGGGCACTTGGAAATTAAAAAATATACATGTTGAAATGTCATGGTGGGGACTGTTCATGCGAGGATCACAACAACATCTATCTGGGCCAGTGCTCCTCACTGGAAAGAAAGGTGAATTCTTTCTCCTAGATGGTTGCCAAAATGGATACTACTGGTTGCTGGGGGGGAGGGGGAGGGGAGGAATTCTTCATCAAGGGGAACTGCCTCGATATCAAGATTTTTGAAACGCTAAACATCTGCTTCACCTTCTTGATTCAGGAAAACACTCTAGGATATTTCCTCCTACCTGCTGCTCATTTCTAGCTAAGAGTAAAAGTCTGAGGTCTGAGTTGGGGCCTGTTTGATGGGAGAGCATTTAAGAAGGGAGGTGGAAGCATGGAGGGGGTGACTAGGCAACCACAAGACTTGTTCCTCAGCCCCAATTTTCCTTCTACAGCTGGTCAGGAGGTGGCAGCTGCAATGGCTAGGGTGATAAAGCGGCAGGACAAGGTGGGTGGTGGCAAATGTGACTGGAGTCTAATGCTGAGTAGTTGCCAGAGTGATTCACCTGATGACTCTAGCTCTGAAGACAAAGATTTTATCTAACTTGGGGCTGGGATTTACATTACATCCAAGCATCTCTGATGGCAGATAAATGGCTCTTTGGGCACAGGAAATGGGGATTGTGAGAGTGACAGGATGCGTGAGCCGGAGGCCAAACACAAAACCCCCAAATGAAAAGTTGTTGGGAGAAGCTAGAGAAAGAGGGAAGCAATCCGCTTTTCTGTTCCTAAGTGTCTCCTCCTGAAAGTCTTTGGCAGTTTTAAAGGGGGCTGTTTATCTACTTCTGCATTTCGTTAGGTCATTTGTATATGAAACCATCGTCACAAAATGTGGCTCTCTTGGATTCATTTGTCTTGTCATTTTTGGTGAAGAAGGATGCCCTGAGTGACAGCCTGTAACTTCACAAAATAGACTTCTTTTTTTTTTAAAAAAAAACCTTTTATTTTTATCTAACCAATCCCTTTTTGCCACACAGTCATGTATTGTCCTGGAGGTTCTGTTTTTACATGCTGTGAATAAATTGTCCGGGGATGTTGTGGTGGGTGGAGCCTGAATAGCTGCAGAGGTAGAGAGGGATGCCATCTAGCCTCTCAATTCAGCCTTCACTAACCTCCTTGAAGGCCACAACTCACACCAGCGCTCCTTAAGTGCTTTTCCTGGCAGGGATGGGTCCTTGAACTTTGTTTCCTTGTCTGGAAGATGGAGAGAGACATGTCTGTAGAAAGCGTGGCTGGAATACAGCCTACTGCATGAATTTACTCTCGCTCTGTCCACTTTGGCTTCTGTCCCTACCTACTTTTTCCTTTGGCGTTCTGCTCATTATTGGCGTTCCCCTCGAGGAATTGTGGCCTTTGGGCTGGCTTGGCCCTGCTGTTACACAAACACATCTACACAGCAGGTCAGATCTGCATTCTTCCCAATTCCCATTAATAAAATACACAAGTCTACCTCATTTCCAAGTCTTCATTCTCTTGTGGTACAAATTTGTACAAGGCAACATAGGCATTTGTCTGTACTGCATCTTTACTGAGAGATCCCTTCGGCGTGGAAAAAGAAAGAAAGAAGAGGAGATATTGGAATCTGTTCTTTAACAGTAGCGTTATGTATAGAACAAAGCTGTAGACAAATTCAACCACATGCACTCTGAAAATGAGGTACTGATTTGATGTAGGGTGGTTTTGTTGATACAGCAATTGGGAGTAATAGTCAAGTTTGAGCCAAATATACTGCCGTGTTTATCGTAACTCGGCTTCTGGATGGAGAACCCAAATGAGGAAAATCTATTATTTCGCGGTCTCTAGACTAATTTTGAAACAGGATTAACGGAGCTGCCAGATTTCTGGATTTTGGCAGTGGGCTCCATGCTTTAGAATCTGTTAATCACTTTGTCATGGGCATAACTAAGGCCTCATTCATAGATGCTCATAGGAGTCACATTGCTACTATGTGATCCCAAACTGCCCTATATGTAAAAACCACCTTCTTCATAGGAATGTGAAATTTAATTTCAGATTTGTTACAGCACAGTCTATATCAATGCCTACTTAAATGTAGGTCCCATTGAATCCCATGGGGCTTACTCCCAGGAAAGTAGGTACAAAATTGCAGCTTTATTGTCACATTAAAACAAATCACCTGTAGCATGGAGTTTATTTTCTTCGGTTCATCTCCAAAGTCCGCGGTACCATTTACTGAGTAGGTGAACACTGTAATTAAGGGGACAACAAATATTAGGACCAAAATCCTAGCTGCCAAACAAGTCAGCCATTTGTTTCACATGTTTCTTTTATTCCAATGCTATTATCTTTCTGCTTTCATTTTGTCATTTTGAAACTTCGCTCATAATACGCAGCACCTTCTGCAAATGAAATAGCAAAGCAGTTGACTCTGATGTGCTCCTACTGATATTTCTGTAAGCCTTTAATGGGTATGTGGGATTGCCCACATCCACATGTGATCGTCAGTTATCATCACGTTGCTCTTAGCCATCTCTACTCTACATCTCCACCACTGGTGAATCCTTGGTAGTGCTAAACCCTGCTTGGGGTTTTATATGCAAAGTACTGCAGCAGCTATTAATAGCGTCTATGAATAGCACCCACACTATTAATAGCATCAACCTGTCATCTCAAAGAACAGTTCCATAATCAAAGGCAGTTGCATACTGGGTCTCTGGTGTGAAATGTTTCCATTAGCTCTTTGTAATGCTGGATGACTTCTTGCCACATGTGGCGGCAAATACAGCTTTTCTGCGGCCATGAACACCTGCCTGACCAGCCTCATTATTGAATACCCCCCAGTAGCTGGCTCATGTAACAACTCTTGCTGGGAGATTATAAAAAACAAACAAAATGGAAATGATGCTCACATGCAAGAGGATCTTGAAAATTACACAAACTAAATTTATTTTAGTATCTGATCCACTATAGTATGGCTTTGAGCTAAGGAAGATTGTATTTTCTCACGTAGCCAAAAAGACCAGAAATCAGCATTTGTAGGCTACCTTCCCCTGCACTGAATATTGAACTCCATCGGGCCACATGATGTGTCTTGCAAAAGCGTTAGACATAAGAAACAAGAGAAGGACTGTGGCTCAAGTGTTGGAGCATTTGCCTTGATGGTCCCTAGTTCCATTCCTGTTGTCTCCAGGAACAGTTGAGAAAAGTCAGTGTAGAATACGCTCAACTAGATGGACCAATTTTCCTAAGAGACCTGCCATGGAATGCCCATTCTGTCCCTAGCCCTATTTATCACTTGTGGAGTGGATTTCATGTTTGCATAGGTGTCTACATGTGTCTGCACTCATGCACAAACTGTGCAGTCTATAGAAATATGAAATGAAGTGGGTGAAGATGGGTGCACCAGACAGCAGGGGTGACTGCTTCACACAAACCAAATCCCAAGATCACCTAAGATATATGACATAGGATATGCCCTTGTACTGGGCTTATCTGCACTTTTGCCCTGCTTTCAAGCCACAGCTCTGCACTTTAAAGCTCCATGTCTAAGCACTTTTTTTTTTTTTGCTTCAGAGGTTTCCCTGCAAAGACCTGCCTTTTAAAGCTGAATGGCAACGAACGGCAATTCGGGTTTTCAGCAGATTGTTGTTTGCTCCAATTGAACTTTAAAGAGCGGGTTTTCTCAGGGAAAGCTGCACAGAGAGAGAGCCCTTTGACACAGAGCTTTAAAGCGCCTGGAAAATGTGGAGGAAAAGTAAGTATGGTTAATAATCCCACTGAACTAGAACATTGGCCCTGAAGTATATTCCTTTTCATATGCCCGCATGCCAGAAGCCTTGGGGACATGGGAACTTCAGGAACATGACAAAAGGTCTGTGCAGAGAGCATGGGCAATTCAGTAAATATTCTAAGAGGGACATGTTGGAGTACCTGGTGTATAATTTATGTGCTGAGCTTCTGACTGTAAAGAAATCCAATGCTGTTCAAAGGAATGGTTAATGTCCCGCTGGTGTGTGTTGGGGCACACACAGTCAGATCTGTCAACAACTCACTCACACAAGGCCAAGTCAGGTAGATCCCACAGGCAACAGTGTCTTTTAAAGGTAGAACAGGTGAATGATAAACAGGAATCTGAAAACATTTAATGGGGATTATACCGTAATTTTCGCTCCATTGGATGTAGTTTTTCCCCTCCAAAAATTGAGGGGAAATGTGTGTGCGTCCTATGGAGCGCATGCAGGCTTGTCCCGGCTATGGCTTCTTTAGCCCTGCGAAGCCTCTCCTGGCAGGGAGAGATTGCGCGGGGCTAAAGAGGAAGCCAAGGCAGCCAGCGGGATCCATTTTTAAAATTGATTTCCCCGTCTAAAAACTAGGTGCGCCCTATGGTCCGGTGCGCCCTATGGTGCGAAAAATATGGTAATTATTTTTCCTTGGTTTGAAGATTGTTTGGGGGCCACAGAACACCTGAGCTGTGCACGTACCACTATTGCTGCGTTTCCTGTTTACGTCCAATACGCTTCCAGGACCATCACTTTCCTCGGGAACTTCTGCCAAATCTGATGTCTGTAAGAAAGGAGGAGAAGGGGTTTGAAAGCATGAAAATGATGAAGGAGCATTCTTTCACCTCTGGTGGACCTGCCCTAGAGTGAAGGCTTTCTGGGAAATGATATATAATGAGCTGAAAAAGGTATTTAAGTATACCTTCCCTAAGAAACCAGAGGCCTTCCTTTTGGGTATTGTCGGCCAGAAGGTGTTAAAGAAGGACCGAACATTTTTTATGTACGCAACAACAGCAGCAAGGATACTCGTCGCTAAGCATTGGAAAACCCAAGATCTACCCACGCTGGAAGAATGGCAAATGCAACTGACAGACTATATGGAACTGGCTGAAATGACGGGCAGAATCCGAGACCTGGGAGAAGAGACGTTGGAAGAAGACTGGAAGAAATTTAAGATCTATCTACAAAAATATTGTAAATTATATGAATGTTAAGGAGGATGCTAGAATGTAAACAATTGGGCACCATTGAGATAGAGGAAGTGATATATGAAGATAAGTTAAATTTAAGAAAAGACAAATTTTTGGAAAATTTTTAAGTTATATTTAATTCCTTAAGATTTGAATAAAGGATACTAAAAATTAGAGATATAATATTGGAAAATTAGATAATAAGAATCGAAATAAGGGGATAAATTTGCTGGAATAATTTTCTTGGCTAGGAACGCAGGAGCGGGAGATGTGAGGGAGTCCAAAGAAGTTAAGAAGATTATGTTAAAAGATATGTTATATGGTATTGTTTATTGGAATTGTAACTAAATTAAAAAATTGCTAATAAATATATTATATATAAAAAAAATGAAAGCGTGAAAATGAGCAAAAATGAGAAATAGACACGCAAGAGATTGAAGCACATAGCAACAGCTTGGTGGTGGGTGTGGAAGGAATCAGGAAGTGTCAACACTGATGACAAAATGTTATTGAGAGGTGGAGTTCAAATATTTGATGGGAGAATAGCAGGACATTTAGATGAGCTGTAGACCTAGATGCTGAATCTAATTCAAACAGGGCTCTTTGTTTACACAGGAGAGGAAAATGGAGTTAAGGGAAAAGGACATGTGGTTTTTGGAGTTTACATATGCAGTAGATTATAATTCCATCATCTCAGCAACAACTAGCAAGGAGCACAACATAAATTATCATGCAACAGAATGTATTTATGACCGGAAGCACACATGAAGGGAGATGCTGCAAGACCTCTGGAGAGTATAGTGTCTGGTATAGCCATCTGGTGCCTGGAGAAGCGGACAGGTTTTGCACTACTGCAACCATGTGCCTTATTTCTATCCTTTCCCTAAAAGGGTATGCTCTGGGATCTAAAAGGTGTTCTCTGGAGTCTATATTGCACTGATTGCATCTGTTGAGAATCAAGTCCACCTGCTCACCTGCACAGCACTTCATTTGCATAGCTCTACCCCTTTGCCTGCACAGTCTCGTTCTTTTTTGTGGTCACATCAGAACTTGACAAATTATCGGGAACTGGCTTTTGGACAGAGGTAGAGGTTGATAGATGCATACACAGTAGATGTTGAACAGTTCTATCCCATGTCTGTTTACTTGTAAGCTGCCTCTCCATTGTGACTGATTGAACTGACAGGTCTTAGGAACAGTCCCAGGGACTGTTAATATTACCAAAAACTGTTAATATTACCAAAATGAAATCATTGCTTGGATTGCTATATTTGAAATGGGTTGGTCGCCAGAGCTGTTTATTGCAATGATGATACATTGTCTTGATTTTGCATCACTGCTGTGTTGTAGGCAGCTCTGGACACATCAAAGCGGAAAGGTAGCATAGAAATTAAAATCGTCACCATCAATGTGTGTCTTATCACAGTGATTTAAAATAACAAGTGGTGGCTTAAAAGGTCCCTCTATACCAGGCATGGCCAAACTTGGCCCTCCAGATGTTTTAGGACTACAATTCCCATCATCCCTGACCACTGGTCCTGTTAGCTAGGGATGATGGGAGTTGTAGTCCCAAAACATCTGGAGGGCCAAGTTTGGCCATGCCTGTTCTATACCTTCATGGATCCTGAAATCCCACGCTCTAGTCATCTGAAGTTCATGTGTTTTCTTCCAAATAAGACTGTGGTTTTAAGTACTACACACTTATGCGTAATCCACTACTTGACAGCCTGACTTGCCAAGGAGTAAATCCCACGACGTATTGCATTCTGTACTTACACCCACTCCCCATCTGATCAAAATTTCAAGGCAAGCTGGCAATATGTTCATGTTTTGCATGCTTGAGTAATCATTTATTACTTAACAGAAAGCTTTACTGATTTGACAAGAAACAATTACATTTGTGGAAATTCTGGTCTGTGGACAAGCTAAAGAAACAAAGAGGAAAGATCACAACGTTTGAACAAAGCTAGCATTTGCTTTGGGGAAATACAACATTCATAAGTTGTGAGGGTTTATAATAGGGCCATTTCTCTAGGAATACGCAAAGGTCTCCAGGTAGATGAGTTTAGTGGAATAGCAGCAACGTTAGCAGCTGTGGAATTCCTGAAGAACAGAAGCTCTTCCCAATGGAAGACACAAGTACATGCTTATTCCTGAGGAATTGTAAACTGGGTGGCTGGTGAGAATGGAGTCTGCCCAGAGACACCATTTGAGCCTCTATTTCAACATTCACTGGTCACTAGAGAGGTTCATTCTCAATGCCTTAACAGCAGTGAACTCCGGCGGAGGCCGGGCCAAGGAATGAACCTAAGTGTACAACCGGTTTGCATTTGGAGGAACTTGAAAGTTAGGAATTCCTGTCTGTTTTCCACAGTTGTATACGTGTTATTCTTCTGCTTATCTCTACTATTTTGAAGTATTAAAGCTTGCGGTGAAAGTAGATAGAAACGGATTAGTTCTTAGGAATATAGAGTTTAAAATATTTGCCCTGTGCAGTGTATACGTGAAATCTACCCATCTTATGGAAAGTTGTAGGGAATTTCAAAGTAGCCAAGTTCATGGAGCACAACACACTTTTTTTTGACACAGAGGCAATTTCAGAGGATTTAGGGCTTCCAGTTTAACAGAGACCCTGCTTAAAAGAGACCCTGCTCTAGAGCGTATTTAGTTTGAAGGTGAATCCAGCCTTGCCACTGCTGCCATGTTGAAATGCTAAAGAATGCACAGGCCAGCTATTCACTTCTAAAAACACTACTTTTTTTTACTGGAGAATAAGAAGTGTGTTTGTGTGTGAGGAGTGGTGGGTCCCATTTTGCTGCTTAAGATGAAATGAGGTGCCACCCTACCTGCCGCTGCCACCTGTGCCACCTGCACCGTTGCCTCTGCTCCCAGCACTGGTGCCGATTTTGGGTCAGATCTTGCAGATTTTGGGTCAGCTCTTGTGTGCTCTGCAATATCTGGCCCAAAATAGGTGCCAGTGCTGGAGCCACTTCTCCACTGGTGGTAGAGGGAGTGGGGTACCCACGGAAGGGCTGGCTCAGGGTTTTGGTTCCTCAGGGGCTTTCAGGGGCTAATGCTGTACCAGCCCTGCGGAGTCTATGCATGTTTTATAATACCAAATTTCAAGAGCAGAAGAGAAGTTCAACACAGGCAGGAGAGTGGGATGACAACTGAGAGACCCTCTCAGTCCTCTGCCAGGTGATTATTAGACAAGCCACTTTTATTTCATTTATTTAACAAAATGTTCAATAAAATATTTATTAAAAAACACAATGAAATTAGCAAGGTCTAAAAATAAGTATACACATAAAAATTACTAAAATGACATAAAATCAACAGAATTAAAAAATAAGTGTACATAACAAAATTACATGTAAAGGTAGGTTTGCTGAAATAATATTTTTAAAGCAGTCATGTGCTTTGCATGACCCCAGCACTGTGTACAGCATCGTGATCCGACAGTAGGTTCAAGCTTTTGTTTTTTGGGTTTTTTAAATAGAAATGCTGGTGATCATCCACAATCCTACCTGGGCAGGGCACAGTGAATCCCTTTTGCAGAAGTAAGCATTTCAAGTGTTTTGAGACTGTTGGCTTCCCCATAACTATCAAAAATAGTTCTGGCCTTGTTTTCCTATCAGTGTTCTAAATCAAACCCATAAAATGGGATTTCCCATCTGTTCTTTTTCTGTCTCTCTCTCTCTTTTACAGAGTCATTTAAAGACTGTTCTTTTGTTTCATTCTGCTGGTTATGCCAGCCAGATTCTATTGAGGGTGGAATTTTATTCTGTGGAATTTGCGTCAAAGCCCACCAGTGTGGGGTTTCTGATGAGAGTGCTGTTCCATCAACTCTACCATCCTCACCCACTTGAAGATCTCACATCTTAAATTATTCTGTCCTTTCTCAATTGCTGCCCCTTATGCATGGAGCAACTATATGGTGATGCCTCTCATTCTCTTTGCGTGGACAGGCGGAGTCCCCAGATCCCGCACGGTCCCCCCGTCATGTGGAATAACGACTCTAGACAATGTGCTATGGGATTAAATTGGCCACAACTTTATTAAATTTCAAATGTGGGTAGACCTTGGCTCAGGCATTGGGCGTTCTCCCTCCCCAGTCCCCAGCCAGGGACCTAGGGAGCATCAGGGTTATCCAGTGTGTGTGTGGGGGGATGGGCCGGCTCTGGAGAACATATGTTCAAGCAGAGATAGCCGCCCCCATAACGCCACCGCCGCAGGGGAGAGCAATGACGACCTTTTGGCGTACGGTCAAAGCCTCCCTTCAGAAACCCCTTTAACGGGGAACCCTGGTATCGCCGCCGCAAAGAGGAAGATGGACAAAAGGATTCCGCCCAAGGCCTGATACCGCCAAAGTTGTGACATTTTGCTACGGGAAAGGCGAAACCTGCCAATGCAGGGAAATTCCTTTCCGGCCCTTTAACAGCGACCTTATCGTAGCAGCGCCCGCATACCTGCGGAGAAAGGTTAACCTGCAAAACCTATGAAGAAAAGTTAACCTGCAAAAGAAGACATTAACTGAGGGTGGGTAGGGTGGGAGAAGCTCTGGAGCCAAGTGAGGATTATCAGGTAAGATCCTCCCTCTATTGTGTGGGCAGGTAATCCCTCCCCTTACCTGGCCTGGTTTCCCTGGCAACGCTTCCCCCAGGTGGGATTGGGCAAATGACTCAGGTAGGCGGAGACCTCCAGGTATCCCACCTGAGGGAAGGCAAAGCCAAGCCTATGCTGATGGGGCCGCTCCAGATCCAGGGCTGCACGCATCCACGCAAAGGGCGCCCCCCGTTTTAAGTGGGGAGCGGTCATTATCATTTGCCTCCTCATTTCCACAAACCTTTTAGTCCAAAACCCTCAGTGCAAATAGCTGCATTTGTTCACATCAACGCCTCCTCACCATTGCCTCTCCCATTCTTGCTGGCTTCCTGTTATTTACTGTCATTGCCTGCACCTTTCTTCTGCTGTCCATCTTTTCCAATATTTTAAAATTGGGGCAAGGGTTTGTCTCCTTTTTTTGCCTACTATGAACCCCTTATAAATTGGTGGCACTGTTTGAAAAACCACCATCAGCACTGTGTCAGGCAGAGTGATTATGAATGGGAATGCTCAGATCGTTATTTTTTTTTATTAGAGAATGTTAAATTACCAACCAAGGTACAGGCAGTGCAGCAGTATATATCATTCCCAAATAAATCAGGCGCCTGCAGAAGAGGTTTAGTAACTAATAGTAAGAAGTGGCATGTAACCAGGCACCAAAGTCCTTTCTGGGGAAAGTAGGTGGATGGAAAAAATTGGCAACAACACAAAACAGCACACTTACTGAGTTCCTTTTTGGTGAATCTGAGCTGCTCCCAGAACTGCCTTTCTTCATTTTCTGGGCTAAGGAAGTTCCAAAGCGAAGTGTTTCATAGACGGGGTCAACCTTGTTGCCACAAGCTGCAAAAGAATTGAAACACAGATAAGCAGGGAGAAAAGATAGGACGTTACAGTGTTCTTCTTCCTCCTTGAAAAACATCGCTTATCCTTTCAAGATGGAAACTAAGTAATCCACCTGGGCCATGGACCAAAACAGATGTTCAGCAGAGGGTCCAAGTCCAGGAAACAGATCTCTGCCGAACAACTGAAAAGAGAGCCAATGTGATCATTATCAGCACCACCTGTTTATTTGTATGCCAGTTTTCTGCAAAACTGTGCTCAAAGTAGCTCAAATAAACAACAACAACAACAATTTATTTATACCCCGCCCTCCCCAGCTAAGGCTGGGCTTAGGGAGGTTAACAAGCAATAATAAAAACAAGTTGAATGAATACAACTTAAAAACAAAATTAAAAATATTGAAACATTAAAATATTAACATGTAGCCTCATCGCAGGAGGAGAAAGGAAAAGAAAAAAGAAAGAGGGGGAGGGGGAGGGAATAAGAAACATAACAACAAACCCATAATGTGTTGTATGCGTTCAGAATGTCAGTATAGGATCAGGGATGCTAATGTCCAAAGGGGCACTTACTGGATGACTTGGGGGTCCCAGGCTTGTGCAGTGACTACTTTTAATTTTGCCAAGATATGGGCAACCCATATCTTGCTACTCATCTTTGACTTTCAGTTCATTGAAGGATGACTCAAGACATTCTGGTGCCTGCGATGGAGAAATCTAAATGCCAACTGCTCCCACTGATCAATATGGCCCAAATCCACTGGGACGCTCACAGTGCTAGTGCACTTGGTAAACTCTTATTCGTTTCAATGTGGCTTGCAGAAAACAGAAATGCTACTAATTTTGTGTGTGCTCCAGGGTCAGTTCTGTTTCTTACTCGGAATGGCACCCCAGATTTGTCACCTGAGACCTCACCTTGGTTTGTGACCTCTGCATTCATTTGAAATCCACGCCTTAGAGCTTCTTACTCATAAACTTTGATTAAGTTTATTTGCCCGCCTTGCAACCTCTGCATCAGGGATGGGGAAGGTCAGACCCTGGAGCCAAATATACCGTATTTTTCGCTCCATAGGGCGCACCATCGGTTGCACCTAATTTTCAGAGGGGGAAATATTTTTTCCTTTTCAGAAGGAAAAAAATATGACCCCCCCCCCCAGTTCTGGGAGCAGTGGACAGGAATTCCCCCATCTCCCGCAAAAGCCCATAGGAGCCGCACACCCTTTAAGGAGCGCACGGCTCCTGCGGGCTTTTCTATGAGGAAGGAGAAGGGACTGATGCGGCCAGTCAGTCCCTTCTCCCTCCTCGGGGAAAAGGCTCAAAGACCTGGTTAGGGAGCAGCGCAAAGGGGGCACGCCGCCTTTCCACTGCCCCCGGAGCTTGTGGGGCTGGCGGTGGGGGGAAGCACTGCTTTTCCCCACTGCCAGCCTCAAAGACCAGGTCGGGGAGCAGCGCGAAGGCCTCAAAGACCAGACTCTCCAGGCTTCAGTGAAAGCAACGCGAAGCCTCCGGAGCGCGGAGGGAGCGCTCCCTCTGCGCTTTGGAGGCTTCGCGTTGCTATTTCTGAAGCCAAGGAGCCTGCATTCGTTCCATAGGACGCACACACATTTCCCCTTAATTTTTGGAGGGGAAAAAGTGCGTCCTATAGAGCAAAAAATACGGTAGCTCTGCAGCACGCTATATTAGAACTCTCCCAGGCCATGCTTCCTCTCCCTACATGCCTCTCACTGGATCTGCTTTGGACTCTGTGTCTTTTTGCCTGGTTGGAATGTACCTGGGAACTCTGGTAATGCCTCTGGGTGGAGGTTAGAGAGGAGTGTCTGTAGAAACTAGCCTACTGCACAAAGGTGAAACTGACATTTGTTGCTCTGCCTATTTTGGCCCTTGGCTCCAGCCACCATTGGCCTGTGGCCTCCAATGAAGGTTGTCTTGGAGAGACTGAAAATGATTATTCCCCACTCTTGCTCTGTGGAATGAAATGATGTTTGCTAACCTTGTGAAGTTTTTCTTCTCCCAGAGGGAATTACCTGGGCAGGGATTCAGTCAAAGTCTTGCTGTGATTAAGCATCACTCACAAAAGGGCACAGAAGCCTTTGCGATATCAATGAACTTGCAGAATTGTGGGGCGGGGACCATTAACGAATAAAGACTCTATCTGAACTTACCAATAGGCATTACTTCTTTGATGCAGCCAAATTGCTCGTGAATGAGTAGCGGAGAGCTGTAGTAGCGGCGAAAGCCTTTGGGCTAGAGAGTGAGCAAACGAGAGAGCGAGAGAGAGAATGAATATAAGCCAATCACGACCCATTCAGTTCAATGGGGTTGCTAGGTTCAGCGGGGGTACAATGAAGCTACAGTAATATGGTATACAGTGGTACCTTGGGTTAAGAACTTAATTCGTTCTGGAGGTCCGTTCTTAACCTGAAACTGTTCTTAACCTGAGGTACCACTTTAGCTAATGGGGCCTCCTGCTGCCACTGCACGATTTCTGTTCTCATCCTGAAGCAAAGTTCTTAACCCGAGGTACTATTTTTGGGTTAGCTGAGCCTGTAACCTGAAGCAGATAGGTAGCCGTGTTGGTCTGCCATAGTCAAAACAAAAAAAATTCCTTCCAGTAGCACCTTAAAGACCAACTAAGTCAGTTCTTGGTATGAGCTTTCGTGTGCATGCGAAAGCTCATACACTTCTTCATGGTATCTGAAGAAGTGTGCATGCACACGAAAGCTCATACCAAGAACTGACTTAGTTGGTCTTTAAGGTGCTACTGGAAGGAATTTTTTTTGTTGTAACCTGAAGCGTCTGTAATGTGAGGTACCACTGTATCCGCTAATTCTTCAGTGCAGAAGTCAGGAGCCTGTGGCCCTCCCAAGGTTGTTGGACTCAAATTCCCATCAGCCCCAACCAACAGAGTCAATCGTGATGATGGGAGTTGGAGTTCAACAGCAGTGACATGTTCCCTATTCTTGCTTTACTGGGGCAACCTTATTTTTTACTGCAAAGCTGAAACTGAACAGCATAAATTCCTTCCTGTTGCTGGATCTGCATAAGATCCAGATCATAAGAACATATAAATTATTTTTTGGACTTTAGCATTCATACTTAGGGGAAGCATGTTTCATTTTTAATTGGAAATATTTTGAAGGCTTCCCCTTCCTGGTAGATGTCCTCTTTTGTGGGGGTGGGATGGCAAGCTTCTATGCTCAATCGTGCCAATGAAACATCATTTATAACCCAGAAATACAAAGCAGCTAATAAAAAAAAGACCAGCCAGAATTAGAAGATTTAAAAGCCTAGTGTATAAAAATGCTTCACTTGGTGTCTAAGGCTATAAAGCAAATAAATTAGATCTGACTAACTAGGTGCTAATTATGCAAAGCAGATCCCCTGTATAAGCAGTAAGTGTTTCTTTTCTGCCAGCAAAAACCACTCTCTGGTGTGGTGAATCCTGGATGGATCAGCTGCACCCAAATGCACAAAATGGGGAGACAAAATGGGATTTCAGAAGGCGCCATCAATTTAGCTCATGGGGGAGATAAATGCCATTTTCCCCATCCACAGGACTAGCCAAGCAGGAAGGAGTTTTGAAGGGAGGCATTTTTTACTCTGGAGGACCCCTCCCCATCTCGTCAAACCCCCTTCCTCTCTAGGAATCTAGTCTGGTTCATTTTAAGCCACAGAGAGAGCCAAGCTGCAGAATCAAATCTCTCTGCATCTCTGTCAACCAAGAAGCCAAAGAGGATGCTCGCTACACACAGAGGTGGGTGGTGGCTCAGTGACGCTTCAGGTTCCCAAATGAAACTGGCAGTGGAAGGCAAGGGAACAATGCAAGAAAATAGGGACAGGGATCTAAGAGGTTTGGACACAGAGCAGACCATGCTGCGCAGCTTTGCAAGACTGTGCAAACGAGAACCCAAAGTAGGTTGCTGCTTTGCTCTTTCCCTGGCCAAGAGATGGAAGGAGCAACGAATGAAAAGGTGGAGAAAGATTTGAGGGTTTTTTTTGGCTGTTGGCGGTAGGAAGGGCTTGCATTTCTGGGACTCTGCATGACAAAGTGAGAAGCTATGATGGCTTAAGGGTTTTCAGCATGGGTCCCGGCATTTGGGGGGCAATTGGAGACTATGGGATAAGCAGTGAGCCCACTGTAGAAATATGGGCCTTGGCAAATGTCCAACAATGCCCAGTCCTGAAGCCATCTCTGCTGTAGCCCTGTCTGAAAAGCAGCAACTGAGCCTGTAAGAGTCTATAATTCTCAGAGTTGGCATGTTCAGAGTATGATTTTTGAATCTGTGCCTAGAATAAGTTTCTTGATAGATTATCTTTTTCTAAGCACTGTGTGCTTCTTCAATTCAGCCAAGACATTAGGTGGGACCTGCTGGGCCATATCTCTTGCCCAGTCTTGTTTGTGGCTGTGTTTGATCCAATTACTGCCTTCTATATATCCATATAATTATCCAATTACTGCCTTACCAGTTTGCCCATGCAGCGTTGCTGTCCAATGCTCTCTGCACATCTGTGGTGAATGCTCAGCTTGCATGCCTTGCAGCGCAGTCCATGTTTAGCGTTTGTCCCTGTCAGAGGAACAGAAATAATTTAATTACAGAATATCAATAGTTTCCATGCATCCAAGTGACCTCCTACAAAGCTCAAATAGGTCTCAGCCTTACAGTACTTCACAAACCTCCAGTCTTAATACAACTGTGCAGAATCCACAGGCCTACGCCTGGTCCCCACCCCACAAAGGGATGGTTTACTTTCTCTTTATTTTCTAAAAGAATACACTACAGCTCAGCTGAGAAAAAGAGCTCCTTGTCTGCAAATCATATTGCCTCTCAAAACACAACTCTGTGTCTTATGGGAAAAGTTATGCATTGCTGTAACCATGATTTGATTTGCAATTGGCTTCATAGTTGTACATAGTTGTAATAAATGAATACAATATTAGATTTTACAATAAAAAATATAGCCCAAGTGATCCAGTTTTTAACTTCGTCCCTCTTTCTTCAATCCTAGAACATCTAGTCGCTGCAGATGTGATGTTAAGAACAGCATACTTGGGCAGCATACCTTAGTTTATCATATCTGCATTCAGAGTATCTTAAAGGGCAGGAATGGATAGCAACTTTAAAAAATAAACGTTAATAAGCTCCCTGCTCTGCAGGCCTTTTTCTACCTGGCCTGGGTGGGTGGGGCCCAGACTGACTCCAACTACAAAAGCGCAGGCTGCTGAAAAGGTCAGAGAGCAGCTTGGCTGTCTCTTAGTGCAGACCCAGGTCATTGAGCCTGAGCTTCTACAGCTGTTGCCTGCCATGAACCACCACTGGCAGGATTGGCAGCAGATATATTATATGCCTATGATAATATTTTATTCTCTTGCTAATTATGCTGTTTTAAATGTGCATTTTCTATTTAACTTCTTTTGGTCATGATTTCTTTTGAAATCTTTAAGATAATTTTCTGTTGTTGATTTTGCTGCATTAAACGTGCCTACTTTGGTTGCCCTCCTTTGTAATGTTTTATTTTGAAATCCTTAAGGTAATATTTTAGTTTCCCGTTAATTATGTTGTTTTGAATGTATACCTTATATTTGACTTTGTTCAGTAATGTTTGTTCTGGGTTGATTTATTTGATGTTTTAATGATAAACCACTCTGAGGCTTTTTCTTAAGATATAAAAGGTAAAGGTACCCCTGCCCGTATGGGCCAGTCGTGTCCGTCTCTAGGGTTGTGCGCTCATCTCACTTAAGAGGCCGGGAGCCAGCGTTGTCCGCAGACACTTCCAGGTCACGTGGCCAGCGTGACGAAGCTGCTCTGGCGAGCCAGCACCAGCACAGCACATGGAAACGTCGTTTACCTTCCCGCTATAAAGTGGTACCTATTTATCTACTTGCACTTAGGGGTGCTTTCGAACTGCTAGGTGGGCAGGAGCTGGGACTGAAAGACGGGAGCTCACCCCGCTGCGGGGATTCGAACCGCCGACCATACGATCGGCAAGTCCTAGGCACTGAGGTTTTACCCACAGCGCCACCCGCGTTCTTAAGATATAAAGCAGTATAAAAATGAAATGAATAATAATGATGATAATAAATAAAATAAAATAAAAATATTCAGAGGTAAGCCCACCTGAGTTCAATGGGGCTTACCTCCAGATAAGTGTGTGTGGAACTGCGGTCTAAAATATCATGGTCCTGATCCAGAAATAGAAGAAAAAAGAGGGAAGGCTTCTTAACAGTAGAGTCTACTGACACAAAAGAGACAAGAAGCATCTGGTCATGATCAGGTATTGATTCTGTAAATCCCATGCACTGTGCTTCTTGAGTTACATCTTTCAGTTGGAACAGGGTGTACCTATGGCTAATCCTCATCACTCCTGCACAGTACAGAAGAAAGACTCTCATCCATCAAAGGCACATCTGTATACTATCTCTGGGGCCATGGCAAAGGATTGTTCTTTGCACATTTTTTTGTCCTGTGTGACTGTCTCTGGATCAGGAAGGACGGGGAGGGTGTGAGGGGCAGGGAGGGAGCCACTGGGCGCTGTAAGTTATTGATCCTATAATCCAGTGCACTTTTAGATTTGAGCTATCGTCTTCCTCAGGGCCAATGTCAATACACTAATTCAGCCAGGCAAACTTTTGCTTTTGTGTGGCTTCGTGCAATTGTTGCCCCTGAAGAAGAATGGTTGCTTTGCTACAGGATTTGGGGTGTACATCTATCAGTCTGGATGCCATCTTGGGGTGTCCCCCTCCCAAGCCTGTGGTTTCACATCTCTAAGCTGGGGTTCTGTAGAGAAAGAAATTCCTAAAGTTAATGCCATTAACTTAATGCTTCCAGCCAGGAACGCCTCAAGCCAGGTTTGTTAAGTATCTCTTAGCAGCACGACCAAAGAGTGCGGATAACTCACAATGTACACACGTTTAACATGTGCAGTTTCAACTTTTCTGCAGCTGAGGACTGGCTAGTTGAAATCGCACACATTAAATGCATGGGAGGTGGAGAGATTAAAAGCTCTTTTTGTGCAGGGTTTTCCCAGCGTGGAAAGAGCTTTTAAGCTCTCTGCCTTGCTTACTGGACTCCAGAGGAGCCTTCTAAGAGCCTCCCAGATCTCTGTAAACATGCTGGACAGCTTAAAAACCCTCTGTCTTGCTTAGGGGGTGAGGCCTGGCACACTGGTTCCAGATTATTTCTCCATGTAACCCAGAACTGTATGCTTTGATTGCCAGTGGTTCTCCAGCAGGGCCAGCCCAACACATTTTGCTGGCTGAGGCAAAAGATATAAAGGTGGCATCTCCTCATTCCACATACAGAAGATGACTGCACTGTACACTTTTGAAAGTATAGCATCCTTTTGCTGCACCTGAGACAGCAGGCCAGCCTGGGGCAGGGCCATGTGGCAATAAGGAAATACCTGGGGGGGGGGGCTTAGAAGCAACAGCTGAGGGCTGCTTCTGTCTCCCCCTCCCTGGTGTTTGCTGCCTGGGATGATAATCTCACTTTGCCTAATGGTAGGGCCGGCTGTGTTTGCCAGGGTCTCAGGCAGAGGTACTTCCCAGCAGCAGCTGCTAGATCCTTCAAACTGCAGATGCCAGGGATTAAGCTGAGGATCATCTACAGGCAAATCACATGCCCTACCATTGAACTGCTGTTCTCCCCAACATTTAATTTATGGAATAAAGAAGCTTTGGCAACTAGCAGCTTCCCTCTCCCATTTTTCCTTTTCCAAAGACAGCCATGCCCCTTGATTAGTAATCCACTGGGATCCACATAAGAAGCTGCTGCCATATGAGAATATGCATCTGATGGATGGAAGTGGGACCTTTCATCTGCACTAATGGGGAGAGTGCATTATAGTCAGTTATTAGAGAGCCAGGGCAGGCAAAAGATGCTTTTTAAGAGGGGGTCAGACAATTTCATGTGGGCAAAAAGCCACCAATGGCTACGAATCATTATGGCTATATGCACCCACCAGATTTCTGAGACAGTATGCCTTTGTCGGTGCCAGGTGCCGGGGATTAACAGCACGACAGGACTATTGCCTTTCACGCCCTGTTTGTGGGCTTCTGACGGGCGTCTGTGTTACCGGTAGTTTTTGTTTGCCACTGAGCAGTGCTTTGGAGTCACAAGACTCTGTTTACATTCCACACATTCCATACTGTTGGAAGTCTCACTGGAGACAGGAGACGGATGTGACGTTAGTGGTTTCCTGTTCCTTTGTTCCTTTGTTGTTCAGTTGCTCTCTGCTCTCACAGAGAGAGGATGTGTTTTTCGTCTGCATAGTTAGGAAAATAAAACTCTTTGCAATGTAGCCATAAATCTCATCACTTCCGCGTGCTGCTTTGATTCTCTGCTGGGTGGGAACGTGCCTGAGGCCTCATCAAAGGCTCAGGTCGTTAATCACGTTGGAGGCGATTCCAAAAGACTCGGCCGGAGGAAAACGAGCTTTATCAGCTTGGCCGAGCGGAGATCCCGACAGTCTGGTTGGCTGTAGTGGGCTACAGGATGCTTGGCAATGTGGGCAATTGGTCTGCTCCAGCAGAGCCCTTCTTATGTATTCAAAGGTGTACCCCAGAACTTTCCAAACTGTGTGTTGGCTGCAGTGTGTAGTTAGTTGTGTCATGCAAACACTCTCCACGCTCCTCCAGGGGCTGCAAAGGGGTTCATTTAACCTCTGGTTTACTAGTAATAATAATAATAATAATAATAATAATAATAATAATAATAAGTTATTATTTATACCCCGCCCATCTGGCTGGGCCTCCCCAGCCACTCTGGGCGGCTTCCATAGAAACCAAAAATACAGTAAAATATCACATGCTAAAAACTTCCCTGAACAGGGCTGCCTTAAGATGTCTTCTGAATGTCAGGTAGTTGTTTATCGCTTTGACATCTGATGGGAAGGCGTTCCACAGGGCGGGCGCCACTATCGAGAAGTCCCTCTGCCTGTTTCCCTGTAGCTTTGCTTCTCGCAATGAGGGAACCGCCAGAAGGCCCTCGGCACTGGACCTCAGCGTCCGGGCAGAATGATGGGGGTGGAGACGCTCCTTCAGGTATACTGGACCGAGGCCGTTTAGGGCTTTAAAGGTCAGCACCAACACTTTGAATTGTGCTCGGAAACATACTGGGAGCCAATGTAGGTCTTTCAAGACCGGTGTTATATGGTCTCGGCAGCCGCTCCCAGTCTAGCTGCCATATTCTGGATTAGTTGTAGTTTCCGGGTCACCTTCAAAGGTAGCCCCACGTAGAGTGCATTGCAGTAGTCCAAGCGGGAGATAACCGGAGCATGCACCACTCTGGCATGCACCACTCTGGCGAGACAGTCTGCAGGCAGGTAGGGTCTCAGCCTACGTACCAGATGGAGCTGGTAAACAGCTGCCCTGCGCACCTGGTCCTTCAGGGGCACAGTTACCCCATTCAGGACCAGGGAATCCTCCACACCTGCCCGCCTCCTGTCCCCCTCCTGTTCAGTAACACTGAATTAGTGTGTCGCGAAATGATGCAGGTCTAAAAAGTGTGTCACCAACATGAAAAGTTGGTGGGAAGCTCTGGTCTACCCTGTTCCCACTGATCTGCCTAAATAAGCGTTTGCATGCCAAGTCAGAAATCCATTGGGTGGTGCTCCCTCAACTTTATCATGATGCTTCATCTGTTGAACTGCCCTCAGGCACAGCTGCCCTGGCAACATGCGGCGTGGCATCCTTTTATGTATATAAATCTTCCTGTAATAAAGCAGAATTCTGCAATGAAAATATATTTTCTGAAGCCCCTTTCCACGAAGGAGCAAGCAGTATTTTGGCTCTTCTGGCACTTGCCTCCAGATCTGTGTTGTGCTCTTAACACCACACAAAATACCCTCCTCCTTCCCACACATGTCTGAGCAGTCGAAGAGTTCATTATAGCTCAGAGCAGCCAGCTGTTGATATCATGTGACAGAGATCATGTGACAAGGAGAGGTTACTTAGGGAAGAATAGGTGATTAGTTACTTTAGTCTATGCTTCTTTTCTTTACTTTCTTTTCCTCTAAATTACACATCTGGATTATGTGTTTTTGTTTTGCTTTTTTATGCTGGTCACTGACTGTAACAATAAAGGTTTGATTTGAAATGCACTATACCCTTGCAATACAGGGACGCGGGTGGCGCTGTGAGTTAAACCACAGAGCCTAGGACTTGCTGATCAGAAGATCAGCGGTTCAAATCCCCGCGATGGGGTGAGCTCCCATTACTCGGTCCCTGCTGCTGCCAACCTAGCAGTTAGAAAGCACATCAAAGTGCAAGTAGATAAATAGGTATCGCTCCAGCGGGAAGGTAAACGGCGTTTCCGTGCACTGCTCTGGTTCACCAGAAGCAGCTTAGTCATGCTGGCCACATGACCCGGAAGCACTATGCTGGCGCCCTCGGCCAATAAAGCGAGATGAGCGCCGCAACCCCAGAGTCGGTCACGACTGGACCTCATGGTCAGGGGTCCCTTTACCTTTATACCCTTGCAATATATTCCAGGAACAGGTTTAGCACCCTAACCACTCTATACGTGTAATGAAATCAAAAGACTGGACATAAGAATACAAACCCCTTTGCTTTTTGATGGGCGTCCTATTACTGAGGTTGTTTGGATGTGGTTTTACTCTTAGCTACTTTAGGCAATCTATCAGCCTCGCTTACTTGCAGAAATGCAAGGAGCCCGCTTGAATGAACAGAGCAAGATTGGAGGAAGGGATTTGTACGAGATTATTAAAGCTCCCTCTGAAATTCAACCATGCTGGTGTATTTTTTTTTAATTTGACCAGCTGTAAAACCAGCTGTTAACCTGTACTGGATGTCAGAGAGCTAGATAAGAGACCTAATTAAGGGTTTCAGGGAGGGAGGTTATCAAGCAGAAAATAACTAAAGAAATGGTAGCCTCACTAATAGGATGGTTTTCAGGGATGAGGTTGCCTTTCAAGTAGATGGAATGGGCTCATGCTAGAGACAATTAGACAATGCCTTTCAAGCAGATGGAATGGGCTCATGCTAGAGACAATTAGAGTAGTTGTTATTAAACTGTGTTTTTAAAATAGTGTATCTTTTTTACTTGAAAGCCACCTCTTGATAATTGCTTTGAATGAATAGAACTAAAGTCAAAAATGAAATCTAAACCAATCCTGTTCATCAAATGTTTCCATAGGAAGTTTGTCTTAGAATCAAGGTACAGTGGTGCCTCGCAAGACGAAATTAATTCGTTCCGCGAGTTGCTTCGTCTTGCGATTTTTTCGTTTTGCGGAGCACGGATTCCCTGGGTATTAACGGCTTTAAGAAAAAGGAAGCAAACCCGCAAGACATTTTCGTCTTGCGAAGCAAGCCCATAGGGCAAATCGTCTTGCGAAGCAACTCCAGAAACCCTTTCGTCTTGCGCGTTTTTCGTCTAGCAAGCCATTCGTCTTGCGAAGTACCACTGTATACTTCATGCAGCAAGCATGCTTTGTGGTCATGTGCTGATTCTGATGTACTGATGTGCATTGTGCTCAAACACCAGGGAGTGGGGCCTGCACAGTTGGGGCTGACTAATGCAGCGCAGTCGAGGCTCTGACAAATCTCTTACCTCCTTGGAGATGGGGGGAAAGGAGGAATGGCAATCCATGCCTGACAGATTGAATTCAGACTGGTGGCTCACCAGCTGGACAGGCTTGCTGTCCAGTAGGAAGGAGAGAGGTATCCTCCAAACTGATAAGAGGCACAGCAAGCTGGTGTGAGCGAACTGTGGGCAGTCATGATTCCCTTGTGCCCCCTGCCTGTCCCCTAACAGTTGGAAACCCAAATCTCCCCTCCATGCTTTGTGGAATTCAGTGCCACTAACTCTGATGTGTGTACATGAGAAGTGCTTCTGGTATGTTCGCTGCGTGCTGGTCACCAGAGCTGTGAGTACGTGAGCGTAAAGCAGGGGTCAGCAAACTTTTTCAGCGGGGGGCCGGTCCACTACCGTCAGACCTTGTGGGGGGCCAGACTATATTTTGAAGGGGAAAAAATGAACGAATTCCTATGCCCCACAAATAACCCAGAGATGCTGTCAGGGGTTCAGAAGGAGAGACACAGGAGGGGGAGCAAATGGAGAGTGAGGAGGAGGAGTACGAGGGGGGCGCAGGCAGTGACAGTGGCCAGAGTTATTCCACAAGCCTCTCTAGCGAATCGGAGGACTCACAGAAGGGAGCGCCGGTGGCCAGAGCGAGGGGCGTTCCAGGGGGGAAGCCCCAGGAGGAAGGGGCCAGCGGGGAGTCCCTGAGCAGCAGTTGGAGATCAGGACCAGCGTCTCCACCAGAGCGCAGTGGGGAGGGGGAGTCTCAGGAGTCGGGACCAGTGTCCTCACCACCAGAGGGAGGAGAGGAGTCAGGTTTGGCAACGCCCACATCAGGAAGCGGGGAAACGGTCAGAAGGAAAGTCACCGGCTGGGCGCGCGCGCCAAGTTCAAATGTACAGGAGCGCGGCACAGCGGGGAGCCCGGGAAGGGAGCCGGGTCCTAAAGCCCGCCGGAGGGAGGGACAAGACTCAGGGGGCTCAGCGTCAGAGGAGTCCAGGAAGGAGGAAACCCCAGAGGGCAGAAGGACCCAGCGAAGGAAAGAACAGCGTAAGAGGTGGAGCCGGGCTAGAATCTTAAACTGGTGTGGGTGGAGCAGTGAGTCAGAGGGGACTTAGCCAGTCTAGCGTCAAGACGTGGGTCTGCGCGCCCAGAGCTTTGAAATGGAAACTAAACTTCAATAAAGACTTTTGTACATTATATCCACCGGGCGTTGGTCCTCTGTGAGCTGGGATCTAGAGGCAGACCTGACAGATGCGTTTTAAATAAAAGCACACATTCTACTCATGTAAAAACACCAGGCAGGCCCCACAAATAACCCAGAGATGCACTTTAAATAAAAGGACACATTCTACTCATGTAAAAACATGCTGATTCCTGGACCGTCCGCAGGCCGGATTTAGAAGGCGATTGGGCTGGATCTGGGCTCCAGGCCTTAGTTTGCTACCCATATTGTAAAGCAGCCTTTCTCAACCTGTAGGTCCCCAGATGTTGAACTACAACTCCCATCACCCTTAGCTAGCAAGGCCAGAGCTCAGGGATGATGGGAGTTGTAGTCCAACAACATCTGGGGACCCACAGGTTGAGAACAACTGTCGTAAAGGAAGGGATAGGTAACGAAAGGAACTCTGGATGACGGCTGAGGCATAGTTTCAAGAGCTTTCTCCACCCCCATTTAGACCTTCACTGAAGCACAGAAGAGGTGAAAACAGGATGGCAAATGCTGTCTTCACTTCTGACCTCTGCGGATTCATTTGCAGGCCTGCTAGGAGACCAGGCTTTCCCCTGCATGATCAAATCTCTGTTTTTTCTGAATGGAGAGAGCACTCTACGTGTACAGTTACACATTCAAAGGAATGCATGCGTGTCGAAGCTGGGCCTGCTGCAACCCTTATCCTCCCACAACCATTGAGTGGACGAAGGTCAGAAAAAAGTTTTCTGAGGGTTCATTGATTGCTGTATGTGCTCCCCAACCCCGGAGTTTCAACTTGTAATGAGCACAGTAGGTAATCAAATGCTGAATCAGCCCCATGTCTTCCCCTTGTGAGTCATGCAGCCTATCCACCATTTATTTTAGTATTGTTTTTAAATGGCACATCTATGTTTGTAAGTGTGTTTATGACTCATGCCCTGGAGGGCGGGGGCGGGAATAGCCAACTCTTTTGGAGATTGGGGGTGAGATGACAGGTTCATGATATCACAGGAAGAAGCCAATCCTTTTTTATTCTCCTAACTGAAACACGTATAACCACAAATGCAGCAGCAATTTATCACGGAACAAAAGAATGCTGTGTGTTTATTGCTTTCAAGGAGGAACACCCATCTGCACTCTCTGTGTCTGCAGCACTACAGACTGTGCACTCATCTTTCTTCTGAAACCAGAACCATCCTTTTCCTTTTGGGAAAAGAGATCCGTTTAAGAAGTAAGCTGCAAGGACCTCAGCAGGCTGAATTCTAAATGCACAGACCTTTTTATATTTCTGTTACTTATTGCCGTTTGTTACCTGAGGATATGTTCGAAACAGCTTCAGAGAGAGGCTTGTCATCACACATGCACCGTGGGGCGCAAAGGCAGGCTTTGTACATTAAAATGGAGTTTCCTTTAACCATTGAGGTTTTGTCCTATCCAACTGTGCAGGCTGAAGCACGAGCCACGTAGCCTGAGATCAGCCTTTGCCATGTGTCTGCCTGGCTCCCCCAAACGGGGGGGGGGGGGGATAATCCCCTTGAATACTATAGTTTCAAATACTACATTTCACTGTCATTTCTTCATGTCTAAAAATTCTGTCTCATGTATTGTAGTACAGATTACAGTTTATGTTCTGTTTTCTGATCTTTGCCATTCCACCTACAGCTTGTTCTACAATCAGAGGCCAGTATAGACCTGAAGACAGGCATTCTGATCTACACTAAGGAATCCAGAGAAGCAACCTATTTTTTCAAGGTACTTAGCAATGGCACTTTTGTTTTGGTTAGATGTAAGTAAACGCCATTTCCGTGTGCTGCTCTGGTTCTCCAGAAGTGGCTTAGTCATGCTGGCCACATGACCCGGAAGCCGTACGCCGGCTCCCTTGGCCAGTAAAGCGAGATGAGCGCCACAACCCCAGAGTTGTCCGCGACTGAACCTAACGGTCAGGGGTCCCTTTACCTTTACCTTTAAGCAATTATTTTGTATTTTACATAAGTACAAATGTGACCTGACTTAATTTATGGAATGTCTTTTGTCAAATTGAAGCACCACAAGAATGTAAGTGGTGCATGTTTTGAAGACTATGAGACTTCTAAAGATCTACATCTAGGAACTTTCTAATGCACAGTTGCTCAAGTGTCAACCCCAGTGAACACAGTGGGTTGTATTCAATGTTAATGATACTCACAGCAGATTGATTGACATTAATGGACATCATTAGCTTAGGTCTACTAATTATAATGGGTCCACTCCGAGACCTTACTCAGATACTACTCAGTGAGGCTTCTTTCGGAATAAATGTGAATAGAAGGATCACAAGTAGAGTCAGGGAGAAATTCAACTCAGTTCACATTTAAAGGCGAATTTGCAGCTTTCAAAATAATTTGCACCTTTCAAAATAATACACTGAACCAAATCAAAGCCATCCTTCAAAATTCACACTCTTCTGAATTTTGCAGTGTAGTTCGCCAGCCAAATAATGGTTCAATGCACATAGTTAGACAGGGATGGGTATTTTGTGTGTGTGTGAGTTTGCTGTGAAACCCCCCCCCCCCAATACTGTAATGGAAGGCTTAAAAATTCAGCATGAGGCTGGATGTTTTGGAGGTGTTCCTAAAATTCTGTGAGAGGCCACAGCAAACAGTGACTCATTAATAAATGTGACAACTTGTTTTGGTCCTGGAGATGATTCTCTTCACACTGACATCCAGCTCTTGGCAAGATCGTCTCTTATGATGTCAAAGGAGAGCAGGCAAAGCATGGATCTCAATGTGCCCCAAGCCTTAACTCTCAGATCCTTTCTAATCCAATTTGGAGACTTTCTGAAATGCTCTTTGCAAAAAAAAATTAGCATAACATTTAGGTTAATTGAAATTTGGATAATGAAGTTTTACTGGCTATATCATGGAGTACTTTTTATTTATTTGATTTAATAAATAAACTTCTTCCAGCCTGCATATCATACGTCCGATCCAATTTCAAATTAAAATGTTTTTAGGTTAAAAATTAGTGGTCTGCACTTGCTTCTGTATGTCTGTGTGGTCATGCAGCTGTGCTTGTGTGCTTGTTAACAGGCATTTAGGACCAATTATATATCTCAACCCTGAGAGTAAAAACTTAAAAGAGACTCATCAAGAAGCTGATATTTGTGTCTGCTTTGTAATTGTCCCTGAATTTCCACAAGGGGTGAAATTTTAGAAAGTCAAAATGTATGTAACAAGAAGGCCAAGACACAGCACACAAATTCAGCTATAATATTCATGAAGTTATGCCTAGCAAACAGTTCTGACACACCTTTTATTTGTAATGACTTAGGGCAGTTCCCCCCCAAACTGAGACCTTCCAGGTGTTTTGAACTACAGCTCCCACCAGCTGGTAGCCCTCTGTCAGCTACCTTCTTCTCTAGCCTCTAGAGATAGAGTCAGATGGTTTGCAGCCTGCAATCCCTGCCAGTGGAATTCCCTCTAAGGCAAACATAAAGCACAGCTGGAAGGGCCAGTCCAGCGACTCAAGCATGCAATGCCCTTACAACCCAAAGCAGAAGTCATATCAGTTCAGCCATCTGCAAACACAAGACAGTGTCCTTAGACCTAAAGGCTAAGCTATACAGTATGGAATTCCAGCATTTGAATTGCTGCTCTGGCTTCCTCTTTTGAGTGCTAGAGAAAACTAAACCAAACTTTTATGTTTGGTCCACCTATACCCAAGTATTACCTCTGTGTGATCATGATCATTTAGTATTAATGTATTTTAAATACTATACACGATGCACACATAAGTAGAGAAGGGCCTTGCTAATAAGAGGGTCAAACTGGCTTTCATTGTTCAAAACACGCCCACAATTTAGTGCCATTTCCCCTGAGGGAAAGCAGAGCACCAACGCTAGCCGCTATATATATAGTTTCACTCCTTGCCAGCCTTCGGATTCAAGACAGATTGCAGCATTCAGCGAGTGCCTTCTCATATATTTCCATAAGTTGCTGCTAGCAGAGTATAAGACAGGAGGGCTGAGTTGCCCCAAAATGGTGCTGCTGGTGGCATCGCTTCTTGGCTGCTGGCAGAGACAGTGTGGCAGGCAGGGCGCCTGCAGGCATGCCGTTTGGGTGGCTCCTCCCACCTGAGGCAGTGGCCTCACCCTGCCTAAAAAGCTGAGCCAACTTTGCGCGGGACATGAAGGCAGCAGTCTTCTCCCACGGCTGTTCCTCAATGCCTGCATGAAGTAAGCAGCCATTATGACTAGCAGTCCTCTCTCTCTCTCTCTCTCTCTCTCTCTCTCTAAGCTTGCGGCCATCGCTGCCTCTTACGGCAATGAATTCCACAAACTGAGTATGTGCTATAATAATAATAATAATAATAATAATAATAATAATAATAATAATAATAAATTTATTTATTTATACCCCCACCCATCTGGCTGAGTCTCCCCAGCCACTCTGGGCGGCTTCCAACGGAATATTAAAATACAATAACCTATTTAAACATTAAAAGCTTCTCTAAACAGGGCTGCCTTCAGATGTCTTCTAAAACTCTGGTAGTTTTCGTTCTCTTTGACATCTGATGGGAGGGCATTCCACAGGGCGGGGGCCACTACCGAGAAGGCCCTCTGCCTGGTTCCCAGTAACTTGGCTTCTCGCAGCGAGGGAACTGCCAGAAGGCCCTCGGTGCTGGACCTCAGTGTCCGGGCAGAATGATGGGGGTGGAGACGCTCCTTCAGGTATACTGGACTGAGGTCATTTAGGGCTTTAAAGGTCAGCAACAACACTTTGAATTGTGCTCAGAAACGTACTGGGAGCCAGTGTAGGTCTTTCAAGACTGGTGTTCTATGGTCTCGGTGGCTGCTCCCAGTTACCAATCTAGCTGTGTGTATAGCTTATGAAGCATCACTAATGATTATTTTCCTTTGCTTCTGATTCCTTGAATCAAACTAACAATAGGAGAAAGGTTTTTGTGTGTGACAGCAATCACTCATTCAGACCACTTCACCTCTTCTTTTTTGCTGTCTATGGCAACCACTGTGTTGACAACCTATGAATCTTTTACCAACAGAGGAATACTGTCACCTCATTTTTTTACCCCACAAAGCACTGGGGGTAATAATAATAATCAGTTAATAATTGGTCAGTTAATTAATTGCTGTTGTATGAGACTACATATGGCCTGTTTCTGCCATCCTTGAGCTTCATCTATTTGTGGCTACTTCGCTTAAAAGACATAAAAGGCAGAAAATCTGCTTGCTCTGTGAGACTAGCAGTAGAAATTTTCAGTGCCAGAATTTCAAGTGGAGTTCCATAGCCATTAAATTGGACGCAACAGTTGAAGGTGAATCTTTTGGGATTTTTAGAGAGTAGGGAAGAGCAGTATGATTCAGACAGCAGGCTTCAGATAAGTTAGCTGGTGATGTTGCAGGAAGCACAAATTCCATGCTGCAGTTTTGTTAATCCAGCAGGGAAGGAAGAGAGGAAGACTCCTGAGGCATCTATAGCAGGAGATTTTAAAGCAAGCTGTAAAAATTTACAAGGAACGGAAAGTCTATTGTGCCACTAAGGCAGCGAAGAACGAAATCGCCCAAGGAATGGAGAAAATTGTATGGAGAAAAATCAGGAAAGCTCGTGCTCTTTCAATAATATCATTTGAGCTAGTTCTAAATGTGCAGCCACATTCTTTTAACAATAAGAAAGTATACAAGTGCCTCAGAAGTCTGACATGTCACAGGAGAAGTTGCGGGCTAGGCTGCTGTAGCAAAAACAGCAAGAGCAATTTAGCAAACTAAAAGACTAACAGATTCATTGCAGCATAAGCTTTTACAGCAAGCCTAAGAGAAATTTATTGTAGGGAGGGAGTAGGTAAATGTTTGTATTCACACACAGAATTGGATTTGGAGTCCTCTCAACAATTTAAACAATTGCAACAAGTATAAAGAATTATAGGCAGGTCTACAGTGACACAACACATTTCACTGAATTGCAAAATGTAATGATAGGTCTGGTGTCCCCACTTGACTTTTCCAGGTGGATTCTTGGGTTCATGGCTAATGGTGATGTCAGTTGGGGTCTACTGAAAATGGCGGTGCCTGCCAGAGCCTACAGTCAATAACACCATGGGTTTTTAAAAAAACCCACCCAGGATGATCGCCATGTCTTTTTAAACTCATAGTCCCCCTGAATGGTGGAATTTCTGGGACATGGCATTTTGGGAGAGCTAAGGAGTTGACCCCATAAATTAAATTTCTCAAAACTAACATATTTGTGTGTTTTTTCTCCCATTCTGTGATCATTAGTTATCATCCAGAATGTGTCTTCTAGGTCCTGATGGATTAAAAAAAATAAAATCCCCAGTCGAAACAACTCAATGTGTTCTTGCATGTAGGCATGCTAAAAACAAGCTTAAAATTAGAACTTATTTCCCAGGGACATAACTTTCTTTGGAAACAGCATTAAAAAAGGAAGCATTAGGAGTGAGCTATCTTCTCTGGAGACTTAAAAAAAAAAAGAAAAAAGCAGCAGCAACAACAAACGCTAATAGTTTCTCACAATTAACCTATGCTGTTCTCCATCAGTTTCAGCGTAGCTTAGCTCACTTGTTTCAGCTGTAGAAGACTTTTTAGCCGGCCCACAAGAGTTGCCCCACTTCTGAAACTGTAGGTGTACTGTTATCTTGCATGTAACTAAAGATGGCAAGAAGATGGCTCCTGTGAGCGTCTGCCCACACACACGTACACAAACACAATATGAGAGTGCAGAAAAAGTGCCAAAGGTGGCATGAACTGTATCAATGTATGTGGAACTAAAAGGGTTAGGACAGCAAACAGGGAGAGAGACTCAGAGTAGCATTTGCACATTTTTAGCGTTGCAGGGGGGTTACACTAGATCATGGGTAGGCAACCTAAGGCCCGGGGGCCAGATCCGGCCCAATCACCTTCTAAATCCGGCCAGTGGATGGTCCGGGAATCAGTGTGTTTTTACATGAGTAAAATGTACAATGAATAGAATGAGTACAACTAATCCAGAATGCGGCAGCCGGACTGGTGACTGGGAGCGGCCGCCGAGACCACATAACACCGGTCTTGAAAGATCTACATTGGCTTCCAGTACGTTTCCGATCACAATTCAAAGTGTTGGTGCTGACCTTTAAATCCCTAAACGGCCTCGGTCCAGTATACCTGAAGGAGTGTCTCCACCCCCATCGTTTTGCCCAGACACTGAGCTCCAGCGCCAAGGGCCTTCTGGCAGTTCCCTCACTGCAAGAAACCAAGTTACAGGGAACCAGGCAGAGGGCCTTCTCAGTAGCGGGCCCCATCCTGTGGAATGCCCTCCTATCAGATGTCAAAGAGAATAACAACTACCAGACTTTTAGAAGACATCTGAAGGCAGCCCTGTTTAGGGAAGCTTTTAACGTTTAACAGACCACTGTATTTTAATACTTGGTAGGAAGCCACCCAGAGTGCCTGGTGAAACCCAGCCAGATGGGCGGGGAATAAATAATAAATTATTATTATTTTATAATTTAAAATGCATCTCTGGGTTATTTGTGGGGCATAGGAATTTGTTCACCCCCCCAATATAGTCCGGCCCCCCACAAGGTCTGAGGGACAGTTGACCGGCCCCCTGCTGAAAATGTTTGCTGACCCCTGCACTAGATGACCCCTGCGGTCCCTTCCAACTCTACAACTCTATGACAAAAGTAGAATACCTGCATTGAGGTAGAGTTAGCACCTATTCTGTTCAAAGTTCGGGATTAACACGCTCCGTTACTTCCAGGTTGCTGCGGTTCGCAACCCGAAAATACTTATCCCAAATCTACTTCAACCCGAGGTATGACTGTGCTAAGTTAAGTTAACTGATTAAAGTCCTTTTCACTGATTACAAAGGTGGGCTGGAGATTTATTCCTGAGGCATCTGATCAACGCCTGTATTTTAAAATGAGCTTAAAGATATATTTGCAAATGTTTTTATGCCAGGCAGAAAACCAGCTGGCTAAGGACTTTGGCAGATGTTTATCCTCCTGGACAAGGGTCCCCCTGATTTATAGCAGGAGCCAAAATTCTCAAAGTTGTAAAAGGGAATTATAGGATGGGAGCAAAGGTTACAGTGACCCCACATATTACAGAATACAATCAAGCTGCAAAAGCACTAATCAAATGTTGGTAAATAGTAGGATTTATTGTTTAACAAAATATAATACCATGTGCCTCCCATTAGAGGCTTTAGCCACATTTTCCTAAGGTTAAAGGGCAAGAGCTAATGGGAAAAGCAGCTGGCCAGGAAAGGGGGGTGTAAATTGAAGAAGTTTTACTTTGAAAAGGATCTATGTTAATGTATAAGATTTGTTGGCTTAAATATAATTATGCAAAGGATTTAGAAAGTAAGAAATGTTAGATTCTTATGTTAGATTCTTATTTCATTGATGGTGTGTGAGAATGTGAACCCAAGATCTCTGTTTTAAGACAAAATGTAAGACAGAATGAGCATCTGTTTTAGCCATCTATTTTGGAATGGAGGGGCAACAAGGGCAAAAGGTGATCTGGTAATTAAGGTGCCTTGTTGAGGCAAATGTAAGATATATGGCTACTTGTTTGCCATTTATAGATAGAAGGAAATATAGCTCTTTGTCTCCCATAAAAGGTAATAGGAAATGGGTGTATCTTTTATGATTGGTTCTAGCAAACAGCCAATAGGAATTTCAACCAGGCTGATTGGACAGAGGCAGCCAAAGGAGGAGCAAGGGGGCTGGGCTGAGGAAATATAAGTGCTGGCCATCAGGGCTGGAGTGGGCAGAGCTTTGGTAACCATATACCACTGTGCCTATCATTTATTTGTCTGACAAATAAATTATTATTTTAATTTCTCTATTACTGCGTTGAATATTTCATTCCAGCTAAGCGTTAACCACAAGCAGGGTGCTACATTCCCACACACAGCAAGTCTGGGCTCTCAAACTTCAGTGGCGCCCTGTGATTGTGTGCAAGGATGCCTATGTGGTCACCCATGAAACAGTTAATGCAGGGGAAGAAGGATTAGGAATAGAGTTCAAGTTCAAAACACAGATAAATATTCATACTTAAGGGCTCCTGCAGTCTTCATGAGAAAAATGGTTTATGCATCTCTGATAGTTTTCAATGATGGTTGTATTTTGAGGGGAGGGAGATCTAATTTATATTGCATAAAAGTGAAATGAAATTGCAATTGATTACATTGCAAAACGTAAAGTGAATGATTGCTCTTCCAGCTAAGGGGCGTCAAGAGAACATTCACCGAAGCAACAAGATATATTATGCAATCTCGCTTTTGAGTTCCTTCTGCTCTCTAACCAGTTTTGAGTAGACGGATGTGCACCAAAACCTAACAATAAATTGGAGGGAATGTTTTTAGGGATTTGACACAAATGATGAGGCGCAGTATGCAAAGAATGTGTGGAAAGTGAAGATTTTTTCCATTCGAGTCACTACAGGAAATGGACTTCAGGAATAGCATGGGTTTTTTTTGTGTTTTTAAAAAAAGGATATATTTTTTTCAGCACTTGTTTTCTTCAGCGGAAAACTGTCTGTACATGAAAACACTGCAGAAAAAGAAGGAAAGAAAAGGGGCTGAAGCACATCAAAGTAACAGCCTGATGTTCTGATGTGCTGGCATTGCAGTTTCAGCCCAGACTGGCTCTTAAATTGTATCTTCCTGCAGAATATCGACTCCTGCCTACCTCACCACCCCGAAAATACATTAACATGTTATCTCAAGGGTGAATGGAAAAATATGACTAAACTAAACCAAACCAGACTGGATCTAATGTTGGACAGGGCAGGCTGGGTGGTTGGGAATGATCATTAGCATTGCTCTTTTACATTCCTTGCAAGTTCTATATTATTAGCCGACAAATGAATCACATAATAAATCAGAACTAGTTTCAGCGAAAAAAAGAGAAAAAGACTCAAGTGGTCATAAAAATTCAGGGCTTTGGAACCTGCCTTGCATCGGCAAATACTCTGATTCTCAATTTTTTCCTTTGCAAAAACTGAATACAGTGGTACCTCAGGTTACATACGCTTCAGGTTACAGACTCCGCTAACCCAGAAATAGTGCTTCAGGTTAAGAACTTTGCTTCAGGATGAGAACAGAAATCGTGCTCCAGCGGCGCGGCGGCAGCAGGAGGCCCCATTAGCTAAAGTGGTGCTTCAGGTTAAGAACAGTTTCAGGTTAAGAACGGACCTCCGGAACGAATTAAGTATTTAACCTGAGGTACCACTGTACTTATTCAAAATATATGTGTATCTGAAGAAGTGTGCATGCACACAAAAGTTTATACCAAGAACAAACTTAGTTGATCTCTAAGGTGCTACTGGACCAACACAGCTGACTACCAGAATCTGAATACTTATTGTTAACCGAGCTATTCTAACCGCCTGAGGAATTAGAATATTTCTCGGCTTCATGGAATGTTACCATCATGCATAATCTGTAGGCCTCAGTGGTATCCTGAATCCGTACATAACAAGGGTCTCACCATCTTGTACAGGAAATATTAAATACAGCATTCTCATTGTATCTGCCTCTTATTAGGGTAGGTTAGACAGCAAGGACATATCTGGTGAAAAACCAAGAAAACCCTTAGTTTTTTTCTGAAACAAAGGGTAGGTTTACACTACTGCATTTTTCACACAATTATATTTGTCAGTACATGACGTATGGAGGGCCCTCCAGATGTTCAAGGGGAATTCTCATCATCTCTGGCCGTTAGCCATGCTGGGTGGGGATTGTAAAAGTTGGAATCCAAAAACATCTGCAGGGTCAGGTGATATGTTGATACCCTATTTTGCATGGAGAATTTAATAGCACGAAGACCCAGAATTTATTCCTAAATAAACACAGCTTGTGCAGAATCCAGAACAAAAAGCTTTCACTCTTTTTGAAAGATAAGCACTTGTGGAATTGATTCAGGGATCTAGAATGTTTTGTTGGCATGCACAAACACAATTACACAAACATCGCTTTCTGTAGCCTCCAGATCCAGCCCTATATCTTCGTATTGAAGTTAACTTGCAGCCTTTTAAGTGCTTTATTGTTAAATATCCAGCATTCGCCTCCACTGGTGCAACTTTACTGTTTGTCTGCTTGCTTGGGGTGGTTCTGCAAAAACATTATTGTTCCACCACATCTTCCCCAGTTTCCATAATATTTGTGCATGCGTTTTATTTTGAAAGGGCTGAATATGCCTCCAGACACATGTATGTAAAGGTCCGGGGGGTTGAAGGTTTTTAGAGTGCACTAATCAAAGCACTGCATTTTGTTGCGCCCTCTCCTCTGTCCCCAGGCCTCATGGTTGCCATTCAGTTTATCCAACAACTGTTGTAATGATCCAACGGCAGTCAGAAAGACACCAACTAAATTTATACATTGGTAAGAGTAAGAAGGATATTTTGGATATTCACTGAATCTTGGTTGAAAAGAATACTAAGAAAAATATCCTTGTCTTGCAAAGCTCTTGCAAGTTTTTAAACTGCACACTTCAATTCAGAATATGTTTTATACATGTTTTATTCAAACTTGGATAGGGAAAAAGTATGCCCTCTTATCTGTGTAAATTTCAAACTCTCCTCTCAAATGCGCTTCCACTGTTGCTGAAATTAACTTAAATATACAGAAAATATGTTAAAAGTACAAATTTCCCAATATATATTTGGGGGTGGGGGGTTGTGGGGGGACATGTAGCTCTTGTCTCTTGAAAGTCTACAAAATGCTCTCCAAGATCGGAATTCCCTTGATATTAATTTGCTCAACTTGAAAAGCACCTGACGAACAGCTTGGTGAAATAAGTGCTGCATAAGATGGTTGGCACTTTGGGATTTCCACATTACTGCTGGCAGACCAATCATAAGTGGGCAAAGTTTTGCCTCCCTAGTTAGGGTAAAAGACCATTCAGTGAGACCATATCGCAGAACAATCTTTGCCTAACCGGTACCGAAAACAGACTTATTTGTTTACATGAATCCTATCAGTGTGAGAACTTCCAAAATACGCTGAAGGAAGTATCTGCTTATGAAACCTTGTATCAGTTATCTTCAAGAGTATATTTATCGTTCCTCTTCCAGCTTCCTGCCAGATACCACTTCGTGGATTCCATCTCTCTTTCAACATCATTACAACTCTATGAATCTTTCCCATATGATATACTATTCTTTTCCTATAGAAGCATGGCTTCTAACAATCTTTAGGTTCTAGGACCGTAGAAATAAAAAGGTAAAGGTAAAGGTACCCCTGCCCGTATGGGCCAGTCTTGCCAGACTCTGGGGTTGTGCGCCCATCTCACTCAAGAGGCCAGGGGCCAGCGCTGTCTGGAGACACTTCCGGGTCACGTGGCCAGCGTGACATCGCTGCTCTGGCGAGCCAGAGCCGCACACGGAAACGCCGTTTACCTTCCCGCTGGTAAGCGGTCCCTATTTATCTACTTGCACCCGGAGGTGCTTTCGAACTGCTAGGTTGGCAGGCGCTGGGACCGAGCAGCGGGAGCGCACCCCGCCGCGGGGATTCGAACCGCTGACCTTTCGATCGGCAAGTCCTAGGTGCTGAGGCTTTAACCCACAGTGCCACCTGCGTCCCTAGGACCATAGAAATACATTTTCAGAATTTGTAGATCATTAGGTTTATCAGGAGAAATGTTTGGTTAGCTCTGGCTAACATGCAGAAACACCATAGTGCACAGATGACATAATGATTCCTATATAATTCCCCTTCTCTATACAATTATGACCTCCACGCAACGTCTCATGCAGCTCCTCATTCACCTTGCAAGACCACAGTGGTTCTACTTTGTCACAGTTGGCCAATGAGTGATGAGTTGGCCAATGAGGTTTTGAGTGATCAGATGCATTAACTAGTCCAATGGACTCCCATGTCAGTGAGGGGGAGATTAATACAATATATTTTATGGCATCTTGTCGCAAAATCTTAACCACTAGGGTATGAAACTATTAGAATCGTCCAGTGGCGAACAGCTGATCTGTACAGCAAAGATATCATAACCACCATGCCTATGGCTCAAGAACTTGTTTATGAGATGTCTAGCAAGTAAAATACATAATAAATAAATAATACACCTCTTATTAGACTAGAATGCTCTGATGTCACAGAAGGGTGGGCTAGCCAGGCATCTGAGAAATTTCATTTCTAAATTTCATGAATGTTTCTGAAAATTAAACTGCATAAATATTGTCTACAGGCCTAAGCTTTCAAGTGACATCTTAATTGGTGCAAACTGCTTGATTGGGTCCAAAGGCTTGCAATAATTTCAGACCGATAGCATTTGCTGCTTAAGCCTCAGATGTGATATTATAATGAAAAGCTTACATAGTTATTAGATTCCTATTTATATTATTCTGCACACTTATAAGACTCAGAGCTCTAGAATTCTCAAGGGACAGCAAACCCTTCTATCATGATAAATACATAAAAGGAAATGGATCCTTTGGACAAAATTTAGCCTAGAGGTCTTGCATGCACATTTTAAAAGATTCAAATAATCAGCCCAAGTTTTCTTTATCACATGCTGGAAAATACCATTGTACATTAGGTGCTTGGGAAGAAGCAAAACCATTCTTACCTACAATCATGTGGTTGCAGATGTCACAGAACGTAGGTTTTTTGAATATGTGCTCCTGGAAAACATGAGTCTTGTTGCTTTCCTGTTGGTGTTGGACTATGGTGGGAGTAGATGTCTGACTTTCAGAGGTTGAGAGCTGGCCAGTTCTGGGGCTGATTTCTGATAGCAAATCTACTTGCAACTTCATGTCACTGTTTGTCCGCTGGAAAAAGTTGTCTGCACTTTTACTCCGTAAACTTTTGGTCTTGAAAGACAGCGATCGTTTCAGTTTCTGGAGCTGCAATGCGACAAAACATTGTTCAAATAGAAGCTCATAGTATGATCAGATTCCTAATGACATGCAATTCTTGCGACCTTAGTTGCATACAAAGAACGTAATTCCAGTTACTGGAATTTGAATACAATCCAGACTGATGAGCAGCTTTGCATTGCCCCAACAATGCATTGCATATGTGCCAATTTAGAAATGGTTACTGTGACACACTCCAATGGAAAGTTCCCTGTGCAAGTTTTAGTGAAATCCATGGGAGTCGTCACCTCTTGTGCAGTTCCCATTCTTTTCAATGGGATGATTTTCCTGTTGAATTTTGCTCTTTATATTATTTGGGTTTTTTGTCTATTGTGGGAGAGGCCACACATAGCCAGAAATAGAACCTGCACCATTTTGTCATGCTTCTCCATGACAAGATGACATCAAGCGGGTAATGATGGCCACCTCTGAAGTCACAGGGGAAAGGCCATAGTTCAGTAGTAGAGCACTGATGTGCATTCAGAAGGTCCCAGGTTTGATTCCTAGGAGAGACTCTTGACTGAAACCTTGGAGATCTGCTGCCAGGCAGTGTGGACAATCCTGAGTAAGAGAAGGACCAATGGTCTTACTGAGTTAATACAACTTCCTGTGTCACATGTGTTCACAAGTACGGGAAGAGACACATTCCTAGGGAATTTTGGTCACATGCAAAATTGCTGTTTACTGCATCACCCCCCCATTAACTCCCTTCCTAAACACACAAGCACCACTGAGTTCTTAATTTAAGGATTTTTGAGATGAAAATAAATAACAGGACAAGGCAATAAACAGTGTCCTCCATCTTGTGTTTCCAGTCCCTTGGCTCGTCTTCTCAGAGAGTTTTGCAGCCAGCTTTCTTCATTCCTCCAGTGGGAGCGCTGAGCTTCATAACTAATCACCTGCCTACCACTGAAAGTGCTCCTGCAGAAATCAAGACTCATTATCATTCCCCCTCGTTTGAAAACCAGAATTGCAGTTGCACAAGGTGACTGTAATGACATTCATTATTGATTTGCCATCCATTCCCACCATGCCACATGAGGTTAATTAAATGGTAAACATTCTTCTTCTTCTACCAGGGAGCGAAACTAAGCAGTACAACTAAGTGCTTGTTTTTCTAAATAACAACCCTCTTGCTGGCTCAGCAATAGGCCCCGAGAAACTAATTTAATGCTATAAGCTCAGTTTCAGACATAACATGATTTGCTAATTAATTCCACAGAAGCCATTTGCCCGAATGTACAAAAAGGCTAGGTTGTGTCTGGGCACAAAAGGAGGACCAGGGCAAATGGACTATGGATTAATATTGGCAATAGCTTCTATCAGAGCAATCCTTCCCATTACTTTAGGCCAGCCTTTGCCAACCGGTGCTCTTCAGCTATTTTGGACTACAATTCTCATCAGCTCCATCTGTCATGGCTTATAGTCCAAAACATCTGATGGACATCAGGTCAGTTGAGGCTGCTTTAGGCAACCATGTCAGTTATTGCTTCAGTTGCAAGCAGGTTGTAGACTTGGACCGGATGGGAAGAATAAGGACCCAGTCTTCCTGTTACTCCCCCCATCAGAAACTAATCTGAAGGACGCAAAAGCCGCCAATACAGGGACAGTTTGCACATCTCCTGGGTGGAGAGATGTGAAAGCAAGATAGAAATGTGGAGAAACAGTAGACAGAGGCCCTTGCACTTCTTCTTCCTTCTGTAACATTACGATGCCCCAGGTTGACCTCACTGGTGGGGGAACCCATTTACCACTAGGTTTTCCTTAGAGAACTTCTTCAGAGAAGTTTGTTCCTGAGAACAAGGACCCTGTCGCCACTCAATGCCCTTTTATGTAGCAATGACCCTTGGCCAAGAAAGCCCGTCTGCAGGACACACCAAACCACTGCACTTCAAAAACTGACCCATTGCTAATTAGTGTTGGGTTTCCCCCTCTTTCTCTTTTTCTTCAAGAAGTGATGTGCTTAGAGCACTCTTCCAGCAGGAAGCACATGCCTAGCGTAGAAGTCCTCCTTTGCCTCCGCCTGCTCTGGCAATCGCCTGATCAGCGAAAGCTGTCTCTTGACTCAAGAGTACATCAATCTACCCATGGTGCAACTGAAAACCTTGGGGTACATGCATTTCCGTATGCCAGCCTTGGGTTTGTCTGAAAGGGAGAAATGTGCAAATATTTCCACTGTGCAGAGATAACCGAACAGCTGGATCCAAGGCGAACACCTAGTCAGGGAGGGACCTAGGAAGCTCCCTTACAGTGGGTCAGGCTGATTGTCCTCCTAGTCCAATATTATCTACTCTAGCTGGCATGGGCTCTCTGGGGAGTCTGGCAGAAAGTGACCGCCAGGGGCAGCGCAAAACATTTTGCTGCTTAAGGCAGTTCCCATATCAAGGTAGAGAAGCAAGTCTTGAATGAAAGAAGAAGAAAGGCTAAGACAGTAAAACCCCGGTTTCGGATCCTGAAACCAGGGAGAAGAGTCGGTGGAAGAAGATTGGAAGAAATTTAAAGACTACTTACAGAAACATTGTAAAATTAATGAATGTTAGAAAGATGTTGGAATAAACTTATGTGGTTTTAGCAGAAATGTTATAAAGGATTCGGAAAAAATAGACTGTTAATTGGTGAAACGAGGGAAAGTAAAGTTATATTATATTAAGATAAATTACAGGACAAAAATTGGAAAAGATGGAAAGGATTTGCTGAAATAGTTAACCGAACTAGAATACAAAAAAGGGAGGTGTGAGGAGGTCAAGGAAACAAGCTAACAAAAGAAAAGTTATGGGAAAATTCGATGTGTTATTTTTTTTAATGGATTTTATTTTTCTGTTTTCGTATTTTCTTTTTCCTTTCCTTTTTTTATTATGATGTGTTGTTTTTGATGTTGTTTGATATGATGTTTTTACTTTTTTTTGTAACCTTTGAAACCTTAATAAATATCTTTTTTTATATAAAAAAAAGACCGTAAAACCCCACAACTGCCTCTCCATGGGAGTGAAATTACAACAGTAAAGTAAATATTGTGCTGCCTCTTCCTAAATCGGCTGCCACAGTCTGCCTAATGGTAGAGTCTTTCCCTGGGTCTTCCACACATCTCTAGCAGCCCAGGATCCCTTTAATCTGCATATGCCAGGGACTGTTAACCTGGGATGTTGAGCATGCAAACCATGGGCTCTGCCTCAAAGCTCTCTATCTGGAAAGTTGCTGTCAGTCGATATTGAGCTAGATGAACCATTGGTTTGACTGGATATAAGACAGCTTCCACTAACTACTTTGGGTCTCTCCCCAAGTGAGTAGTTTCTGACACTTAAGTAAATGGTTACTGAAAAGGAATTCAACTGAAGGGTGCGGTGGTTTAATGAATTAACTCCTTTTCTTACACGCAGAAAAGGTAGTTTCTTCAAAGTATTAGGACATCAGCTGGATGTTACTTTTGATACAGTTTCGTTTGCCTGAAACCTACGATGAATAGTATCCAAAGAAGTACCACTATACAGTGGTGCCCCGCAAGACGAACGCCTTGCAAGACAGAAAACCCGCTAGACGAAAGGGTTTTCCATTTTGGAGGCGCTTCGCTAAACGAATTTCCCTATGGGCTTGCTTCGCAAGACGAAAAAGTCTTGCGAGTTCCCGCGGGTTTCCCCCGCTTTTTTCGCCCTTTTCCTAAGCGCTAAGCCGCTTATCAGCTGATCCGCTGATAAGCCGCTTCTCAGCTGATCGCTAAAAGCCGCTAGACCCTAATAGCGCTAATCTGCTAAGCTGTCAATGGGCTTGCTTCGCAAGACGAAAAAACCGCTAGACGAAGAGAATCGCGGAACGGATTCTTGTATTCTTGCAAGGCACCACTGTATTGGTTTATTGGAGTACAGCAGATCCTCTAGTGGCTTTAAAAAAATTCCTTGCAATAATAATCATAATAATCATAATTATAATAATACTTTATTATTTCCACTTTGCCATCCTGGGTACCATCTGGTACGCAGGCTGAGACCCTATCTGCCTGCGGACTGCCTCGCCAGAGTGGTGCATGCTCTGGTTATCTCCCGCTTGGACTACTGCAATGCACTCTACGTGGGGCTACCTTTGAAAGTGACCCGGAAACTACAACTAATCCAGAACGCGGCAGCCGGACTGGTGATTGGGAGCGGCGGCCGAGACCATATAACACCGGTCTTGAAAGACCTACATTGGCTCCCAGTACGTTTCCGAGCACAATTCAAAGTGTTGGTGCTGACCTTTAAAGCCCTAAACGGCCTCAGTCCAGTATACGTGAAGGAGCGTCTCCACCCCCATTGTTCTACTCGGACACTGAGGTCCAGCGCCGAGGGCCTTCTGGCGGTTCCCTCACTGCGAGAAGCCAAGTTACAGGGAACCAGGCAGAGGGCCTTCTCGGTAGTGGCGCCCTCCCTGTGGAACGCCCTCCCACCAGATGTCAAAGAGAACAACAACTACCAGACTTTTAGAAGACATCTGAAGGCAGCCCTGTTTAGGGAAGCTTTTAATGTTTGAAATGTATTACAGTATTTTAATATTTTTTTGGAAACTGCCCAGAGTGGCTGGGGAAGCCCAGCCAGATGGGTGGGGTATAAATAATAAGTTGTTGTTGTTGTTGTTGTTGTTGTTGTTGTTGTTGTTGTTATTATTATTATTGTTGTTGTTGTTGTTGTTGTTGTTGTTGTTGTTGTTGTTGTTATTGGTGGCTCCCAACAAAATATTAAAAATAGAATAAAACATTGAACATTAAAAACTATCCTAAACAGGGCTGCCTTCGAGTGTCTTCTAAAAGTCAGATCCTTGTTTCTTTCCTTGAAATCTGATGAAATGTCAAGCTTGATTTGAGGCAAGCAAAGCTTCTGGGATCAGGTGTAAGCAATGATTTTGTTTGTAGTGACAGAGCAGGGTTATACACATTTGGGGGCATTCCCGTTCATGGGTTTGATTTGAAAGGAATAATCGGGGGGGGGGATTGAACACAGAGAAATCCTACTTGAAAGCATTAGATGATCCTAGCAAACTGGCTGCAGTGATCCACCCTGGCCCTCGATCCCCTGGCAGAATGCTAAGAGCATCCGCCAATTTTTTAAAATGGCGAACTGTTAATCCTAACATAGTACACGGTGAAGTTTCAAAGACTGCACTGTCAGAGTAACTTCAAGCATATCTGGATGAGGTACTTTCATCTCCACTAATTGCTGTTAAGGTCTTCTTCCACCTGCCCTGCCCCACCCTCCAGTCTCTGCTTCTCAATTTGTATTATCACATTTCTGTATTGTATTAGATAAGGTGTACATTCTTTGTTTCTTCAGCTTGTAAACCGCCTTGAGTATTGTAAGATAGAAAGGCGGTATGCAAATTAAAGGGACGCGGGTGGCGCTGTGGGTTAAACCACAGAGTCTAGGACTTACCGATCAGAAGGTCGGCGGTTCGAATCCCCGCTACGGGGTGAGCTCCCGTTGCTCGGTCCCTACTCCTGCCAACCTAGCAGTTCAAAAGCACGTCAAAGTGCAAGTAGATAAATAGGTACCACTCCGGCGGGAATGTAAACATCGTTTCTGTGCGCTGCTGTGGTTCGCCAGAAGCGGCTTAGTCATGCTGGCCACATGACCCGGAAGCTGTACGCCGGCTCCCTCGGCCAATAAAGTGAGATGAGCGCCGCAACCCCAGAGTCGGCCACGACTGGACCTAATGGCCAGGGGTCTCTTTACCTTTACACAAATTAAAAGTGATGATGATGATGATGATTAAGGTGGGGCAGATCAGTGGAGCCATTCTCTCGACACCTGCATTACTGCAGCTTACTGGAGTGGGGAAGGATTGCAATGAGGTCCTTGGTATAACCTTTAAGCCTCCACAGCCTAGTACAGTGGTACCTCAGGTTAAGTACTTAATTCATTTCGGTGGTCCGTACTTAACCTGAAACTGTTCTTAACCTGAAGCACCACTTTAGCTAATCGGGTCTCCTGCTGCTGCTGTGTCGCCGGAGCACAATTTCTGTTCTCATCCTGAAGCAAAGTTCTTAACCTGAAGCACTATTTCTGGGTTAGCCGAGTCTGTAACCGGAAGCGTATGTATACTGAAGCGTATGTAACCCGAGGTACCACTGTACCTGATTCACTTCAGGGCAGCCTCTTCTCATACATTCTCCCACACCAATTAAGATTCCGCATTGGGTGTCTTGGCTCTCTGTTCCATCACTTTGAGAGCTGTATGAACTGAGCTCCAGCAAGGAGCAGGCCTTTATTGATAGAGGCTCTGGGGCTGCAGAATGGCTTTGTAGGGGAGATTTTTGCAAAACACATTTCTGATCATGCATTCAGCAGGGGATGCGTGATCTTTGGTCACACAGAAGCTAAGATCGGAGAAGATGGGAATTACATTTGCTTCTGGTTCCCGTTCTCCTTTTCTAACTTGCTCTCCATAATAGGGAATGTTTTGATTTCAGTTTTGGTTGTTAAGCTGTCTGCAGCATGGAATGAGATGGGCTGGGTAGGCTTTAAATAAATAAATAAGTGTTATTACCAAGGTTGCTATTAAAAATAGATAAATAAATCCCGTGACTCGCCATCCTAGAAAAATCATCAAGTTTTGAAAGCTCATAATATTTCCTGTCCATTTTTCTTCTGGTTTGCTTTCCTCTGCGACGCACATCAGTCACACTTTGAACTTACGTGCCGCAGGCGGAAATTTCCCTTTTAAAATTATTAACAAAATAAAATGTGGGGTTCTAGTGAGTCGCTTACCAATCTTGGAATGATAAAGCTGCGATCAAGCAGAATTATTGTCAGGCAATGAATAAAGATGTCGCTTTGGTTCCTCCTGCTGTGCTGTTTCAACAATGTGCAAGTAAGCAAGGCAACCTATGCTTCAGAAAACAAGGGAGGACTCTATTTCCAACTTTGCAGAGGACTGAATTCAGACAGCAGAACACCATGCTTACACCAAGCCATCACACTAGCCTGCCATCAACTTCCCCTACCTTGGTAAAGAAGGTAAAGGCAAAGGACCCCTGGACAGTTAAGTCCGGTCAAACCTGAGTATGGGGTGTGGTGATCATCTCGCTTCAGACAGAGGGAGCCAACATTTGCTGCAGTACATTTTTCTGGGTCTGAGGGACAGAATGGCTAAACTGCTTCTGGTGCATGGAAACACCATTTACCTTCCCGCTGTAGTGGTACCTATTTATCTACTCATGTTGGTATGCTTTCAAACTGTCAGGTTGGCAGGAGCTGGACAGAGCAACGGGAGCTCACCCCATCACGCGGATTCAATCTGCCGACCTTCTGATCGGCAAGCCCAAGGGGCTCAGTGGTTTCGGCCACAGTGCCACCCGCTCCCTACCTTAGTTTTGACTCACATTTGTGACAAAGTACAGATCCCACAGAGGAAGGAATTTTCATACTGCGAAAGAACTCTAAAAGAAAACACTAGTGGAGATATCCAAGTCATTATAGATAACTCTCTCTCTCTCTCTCTCTCTCTCTCTCTCTCTGTGTGTGTGTGTGTGTGTGTGTGATATAGTCAGTGTGGTCTAGTGGGTAGAGTGTCAGTAATAATAATCATAAGAGGAAAGCACTTATTTGGGGGAAAGCGCAGTGGCCACAGTGTTCATGTTTAAGCAGCCACTAACGTTGTAAGCCGTCATCTGGAATCAAATAACCAGAACAGATTTTTCCATAAATCTTCACAGGAACCACCGCTTGTTATGATTTTAAAATGTCCAAATATCAAACCATTAGGAAACAAACTCAGTCTAAATTTCTCACCCACTGCATCCTCAAAACAAATACATTTAAAGTCAAACCCCCTCATTTTATTCATTTTGTTTGTTCCGATGAAATTGATATAACATTTCACGCATTATAAATAATGAAAGGTATTAAGAAAATTGGATTCAATCACCCACTCATTTCTTTTCCTTCTTTCCCCCCACACAGAAGCCAGCTTTGTTTACTGGATTTTTAGAGTAAAAACGCAGCATTGAAAAATTTCTATAGCCATTGCCAGCTAAATGTCCACCCTCCTCTGAGTGATAGGACATTATTTTCTTTAAGCTTTTCTGAGATGCATGCAAAATAATCTGAATCTTGCATTGCAATAATAATAATAATAAAAATCCACACCAACATTTATCTGCAAGCTTGAAATGTGTCAGGTAAACAGTTTATTACTATGGAAACTAAAGCATTTCCAATTTAAAGTAATTGTTAATACACCAGTGCTACTCTAACTCACCTATCCCTTTTAGAGACACAGAGGTCCTGTTTGGCCACCACTCTAAATCAGGATTCCTCATCCTGGCACACTCCATATGTTTTGGGCTCAACTCCATCATTCTTGACCATGCTGACCAGGACAGATGGGGGCTGTATCTGGAAGTTTAGTGTGATGTGAATGACTAGGAAAAGAGCTGCAGCAAGGTATGGGGTCGTGTTTCTGCTTCTCCTTAATCATTGCTGGTTGTGACTTTTGAACCAAGAAACTGTGGTTAATGCTAACTATGGTCTGGTTAACCAAGCCAGATGCATAAACCATGGTTTGAAGTTGTCTGTTTCAACCAAACTGTAGTTAACAATAGTTTGCTGGTTCAGACAAAAGTAACAAAAGTGGAAGTGTGAGATTCCAAATGCCTCTTCTTGGCTACGCTAGAGAAAGTGAGGGGAGTGGACAGCATGCAAACCCAAGGTTCAGTGCTGCTCATTCTGGCTCATTCAAAATTAGCCAGTGGTTCTGTGGTACATTCCAAGCTCTCCTGCCCCAGGCCTTTTCTTTGTGCAGTTCTACATGCACAAAGTCATGCATACACAGAACTGCTCACTCCAGCAAAGTGAATGGCAAAACCTATTTGTACCCAAGTTCTGCGTGAATTCCAATGCACACATGGGACTCTGAAGCACTTCAATTTGAGGTCAAGGCTTATTCAAACAGAATCTTAGGCTGCAGTCCTAAGCACACTTTACAAGCTGTAAGTCACACTGCACTCAGTTGGGCAAAATGTGTCTAGCACAGCACTGCATGAAAATATGGATGGAAAGTATGATACATGTAAGCCAATCTGGTGCCCCCCCCCCCCAGAAGTTTTGAACTATAACTCCCATCACTTCTGTTGTCCATTACATTCGGCTTCACGGTCCAAGTTTCTGGCCCCATATTTATCGAGAACTGCTGACGGACCTCAGGAAGCCCAAATAATATACTTATTAAACGACGAAGATACAAGTAGATCCCTTGCAGTCGCTAGATACCTGATTAATGTTTTATTTCAAAAGAGGAGAAATGGATCACTGTATGACTCTGACAGCTTAGCTAAACTTAAGAACCATCAATAAGTGCCAGAACTAAGACGCATACCCCCCAATAATCTGATGGATTTGAATTGTGGTTTACATAGAGGGAGCTTATTGTGTATAGTGTTTACTTAACTGAAGTAAAATTGGTTTTATATGGGTGTTTTAACTTGGAACTGTTTAAATTGTATTGTTTATGGATAAATTTTGACGTATTGTTTTCGATATGGGCCAACGGCCGCAATAAATAAATCTAATCTAAATCTAATCTAACTCCCATCAGCTCCAGCCAGCCTGTGAGTTACTTTAAGGTTGCTTTCCCCAGTCTATAATAATAATAATATAAAATAAAAATAATTTATTATTTATACCCCGCCCATTTGTGTGGGTTTCCTGAGTGCTGCCTACCTGAGAGTAACGCACAGGAGACAGCAGAATTAGCTTCGTGTAAAACTAAAAGTAAATGTAAGATATTTTTTTAAAGAAGAAAAAACGGGTAAGATTTAAAGGTAACCATAGAATGGGCCTGAATAGCATTCTAGATCAGTTCACTGTGAGGCCTCTGCTTTAGACCTGCTAACTGATATTAGCTCATTTGACGCAGTTGATACTGTGCAGACCAAGTTCAGGCAAAAGCTGAACCAACTTATCAGACAATGAGTACACTTAGGAAAACAGGTACAAAGATGCAAGCCACGCTACAGGAGGAAGCCAGATGCTATAAGGAAGATTCAAACATTCCCTGCCCCCAGACTCACACACCAGAGCAAAAAGCAGATCACAGCAGTGGTTTTTCCAAAACAACCAAGGAGCAGAAGTTGATCAAATAAAGCACACAGCTGTTTTGTAACAGGAGCTATTGGCCTTGCAGGCTGGGCTGATTCAAGTTGGAAGTTCAACAACATTTGGGGAGGGCAAATGTTCTCCACCTCTACTTTAATAGGAAAGCAGCAAACTCATTCCATTCTCACCTATGGTTCACCTGTTAATCAAAGAGGTAGCTTCCACCAATCTGCCAGCAAAACTATAAGGAAAACACTGTAGTGTCCCAGTGCTAAGTCAAACCATGGTTTAGTGGGAATGAGAAAACATGTGGTTCCTGGAGAGAAGACTGCAGCTTCTTTTGTTCTCTGTCCTGTCTTACAGCTGATGTGCTCTGTGGTTTCATATCTGAATCTGGGCTTACAATTGATTTTGCTTCAGAAGAACCAAGGTTTGTTTTATGGCTCACTGCTCATGGTTTGTGTGGAGAAGCTTGGATCTGGATGTAATGCTAAGCCAAATCATGGCTTACCTCACAGAAGAATGGCATTAGCAGAATCCATGGAGTGACTATGGTTTTTCCTCATGTTTGCTTATTTGCACTAAGTCCTGCTTTGACCTAGTATTACATGTGACGTGGACCAGTACAGTGGTACCTCGGGTTACATACGCTTCAGGTTACATACGCTTCAGGTTACAGACTCTGCTAACCCAGAAATATTACCTCAGGTTAAGAACTTTGCTTCAGGATGAGAACAGAAATCGTGCTCCGGCGGCGCAGCAGCAGCGGGAGTCCCCATTAGCTAAAGTGGTGCTTCAGGTTAAGAACAGTTTCAGGTTAAGTACGGACCTCTGGAATGAATTAAGTACTTAACCTGAGGTACCACTGTATTGGGTAGGGGTATTCCAGAGCAGAACTTTCCTCACATCAAAATACATTTAAATGCCACTGGCTTCCATTCAGCAAAAAACCCAAATAGAAATCTGAGAAAGAGCTGGATTCCTTGGCTTGAAGTTGAATATTTTTTTTTAAGAAGGATGAAGCTCAGGAAACCTCAAGAGAGCTGATGTCCCACTGTGCTCTGATTAGCTGCAGTTTGCTAGTGTAGCTCAGAAGGCCACCTTCTCATTTTGTGTAATTCATCCTTCTGCTGTTGCAATCACTTGAGTGACACGGTTAGATACCCGCACCTGGTTGGCATCCTGAAACCATCTACAGCTTGCATATGGAAAGCTGATGATCTGAATTGTCAGTTTAAGGGGGGGGGGTATCTATAAGTTTAACCTTGGTAATGGCACCCGTCCTGTGAAACGCCCTCCCATCAGATGTCAAGGAAATAAACAACTACCTGACTTTTAGAAAACATCTGAAGGCAGCCCTTTTAGGGAAGTTTTTAATGTTTGATGTTTTATCGTGTTTTTAATATTCTGTTAGGAGCTGCCCAGAGTGGCTGGGGAGGCCTGGCCAGATGTTATAAGTAAATAATAATAATAATAATAATAATAATAATAATAATAATAATAATAATAATAGCATTTTTTATGTTTAAGACCAAATATAGGATCATGGAACACAAGTAGAAAAAAAACATTTTAATTGTTATAACAGGAAGTCATATAAACATGTTTGCTCTGGTGTCGTAGTAATTTAATGGGGAAATGATGGCATAAAGCCCATAAAGTGATCATGTTTAGCCAGGTGGCTTGTTCTGAGACACAGGCCAAGGGACCATTAAGGCTCAGAAATGTACCCTTAGTTTGTACACACAACACTGCAGCGTCTCCTTTGACATTTTTGCTCAAGCAAACAGCAATGTGTTGGCACTGGCTCTGAAAATCTGCTATGTTTTTTTTTAAAAAATAAAAGAAATAAAATTGGAAACTATGGATTTCACGTTCCTCCCAAGACCCAGTCATCCCGCTGAGTTCATCGCACTGACTTCGATATCTGTGAATAATGATGCATGTGTGTGAGAGAGAGGCTGGGGGAGGAAACTGAGGCTCCACTCTAATCCATGTGCAAAGTTCTACTCAGTGTGCAATGGTGAGGGCTGGAGCCTGCCATCTCCCATCATAAATGTCTGTTACGTGTGGATTTTGAACAACTGAAAGGGGCTCTTGACAGAAGAAGAGGGCATGTATCCAATGTACTCCTTAAAATTTTGTGCTTACACTATACAACATAACCAGATTAGAAATTTCACTTTCTGGAAATTTCCAAAAACGGGCACTTCTTAAGAATTTGGAGACCTCAACTCCTGATCTGAAAAAGGACCAGGAACTGGAAATACATACGAAGGGCACATTTTAAGCTATCGGGACTGATTGAAAATGCCAGGTCATCACCACCAAGGACTAAATCTCCTTTATACGGGGGAAAGAAATGAAAGAGCATTCCAGAACTGACATATAAACTACTATTACCTCTGGTCTTGCCTGAAAGGTAGAGCAGTGATTTGTAACCTAGATCTTTTTCCTGCCGAGATTGAAAATAGAGGTTGATAGATGAGCTCCATCCCATTCTCACAGCTGATTGAACTCAAGTGATCCAGCAGTACTAGCAGCCAGAGCTCCCAAAATTGCTGCAGCTGGGCAGCTAAGGGGAAGAGCGGGGTTACTCTGGGGGTGCAGGTTCTTTTCCGATGGGTAGTTCACTCTCAGGCACTGTGGCTGGCCACTGCAGCTGTAACCAATACTTCTACTGAGCCATGCTACTTGACAGTGGGCAGGCATGAGTGAGGGAGGCGGGGAGGTCTTCCAGAAAGGTCATTGCAGGACCTTAAGGGACGCGGGTGGCGCTGTGGTCTAAACCATTAAGCCTCTTGGGCTTGCCGATTGGAAGGTCAGCGGTTCTAATCTGCACGGCGGGGTGAGCTCCTGTTGCTCTGTCCCAGCTTCTGCCAACCTAGCAGTTCGAAAGCACACCAGCGCAAGTAGATAAATAGGTACTGCTGCGGCAGGAAGGTAAATGGCGTTTCTGTGCACTCTTGCTTCTGTCACAGTGTTCCCTTGTGCCAGAAGCGGTTTAGTCATGCTGGCCACAAGACCTGGAAAGCTGTCTGTGGACCAACGCCGGCTCCCTTGGCCTGAAAAGTGAGATGAGTGCCGCAAGTCCATAGTCGCCTTTGACTTAACCGTCCAGGGATCTTTTACCTTTTTTTTTAATCTTTGCAGGACCTAATGGAAACCTTTCTCCCTTCCCCACTCTCTGCAGCACACCCACCCACCTGCAAAACAAGGATAAGGACCCACTGCCCTTCTAGGTGACACTGGGCAAGTGTCAAGGATGATGGGAGTTGCAGTTCAGTATCACTGGGAGGTCCAACCTCATTGCAGCAGTTAGCGGGTTTGGAGCATGGGGGGCGAGAGACAGGTTTGAAAGATGGGCCCCCACTGGCCTATCCTAATGGGTCAACCTGCCTCAGTGGGCCTTTCCCAGTAGGCTTACTGCGTGCAGCAGTGACACTGACAGGAGTAATGGGCAAAAATAAATTTAAATAAAAGAAGAAGAAGAAGAAGAAGAAGTAGAAGTAGTAGTAGTAGTGGTGGTGGAAGAGGAGGAGGAGCTTGGATTTGATATCCTGCTTTATCACTACCCAAAGGAGTCTCAAAGCGGCTAACATTCTCCTTTCCCTTCTTCCCCCACAACAAACACTCTGTGATGTGAGTGGGACTGAGAGACTTCAGAGAAGTGTGACTAGCCCAAGGTCACCCAGCAGCTGCATGTGGAGGAGCGGAGATGCGAACCCGGTTCACCAGATTACAAGTCTACCGCTCTTAACCACTACACCACACTGGCTCTTAAGGACCCAGAACAGGCCCAGCTTCAACGATGAGTGCTGGAAAACACAAGCAACAGCAGAAGGAAGTGTGCACCCTCAGAAGCCTATATTTCTTCCCCCCCCCCCAACCACTTTTTCTGCCATTCCCTTCAGTTGCAGTTGTACTGCTATTGGGCCCAGCTTAGGCATGCTGGCCACATGACCTGGAAGCTGTACGCCGGCTCCCTCGGCCAATAAAATGAGATGAGCGCCGCAACCCCAGAGTCGGCCACGACTGGACCTAATGGCCAGGTGTTGCAAAATGATGCATGTCTAAAAAGTGTGTCACCAACATAAAAAGTTTGGAAAGCTCTGATCTATTCCGACCCCCTGCAATGCAGGAATATGCAGCTGTCCCATATGGAGACTGAACCTGCAAACTTGGCATTTTCAGCACCGCGCTCTAAACAACTGAGCTATCAGTTGCTAAGCTTCAACGTGGTTGCACAGACACATCGTTGGCTCAGCCCCAGGCCATGTAGCTCCTTGGTTCTCGCACTTGCCTCGAACCCCAGTACATGGATGTAGGGGCTGGGCCAAGAACCACATGTCCCCAGAGGCATGGGCATCTGTGTGGCTCTTTTCTATGTGTGATACCCTTTCAGGTAAAACAATCTTATTTTGCTTAATGCCTAAACGAAAGTTCCTCCTGGGAGCTGCATGCAAATCCAATCCAATCTTCAAAATGTCTTCTTTCTGAAAAACCTTAGAATCCTCCTGATATAGATACATAAATTAAAAAGGTCTTTTGGCATCCAACCCAAACGTGAAATCTAGATTACAAATCTGACAGCCAGTAGTGTTTCCTACCCTGAAACCTGAAGGCTCCTTTTCCTTTGTGGCCTTGTGCGTAAGTCAGAGGATATTGCAGTCTAAGCCAAACAACAAGGATGTACATAACCCTGTAGCATGTGGCTATTGTTGTTTCCAGGAGGGCTTATGAGGCTATTTACCATTTGCCCTTTACTTGCACTTTGAAGGGAAAAGGGCTGCTACCTCGAGATTAAAGTGGGAGAGTGTTAATTCTCCACTCTGTAGCACTTCCTTTCTAACTGTTTGCATAAAAGATACTCTGTACACAATCCCCTTTATGAGTCATTTTTACTCCTTGTCTTAGGTCAGCTCGCATTCTCTGTGTGCTTTTTCGAGGATGTGAAATGAGAGCAAATGCCATGACCAGAGAGAACCGTAAGGTGCTTGTTTTTGCTGTTGCTTGCATTAAACAAAACAACACAAACCCTAAATTAATGATTACTTGTAGTATAAATTATGCCTCCTTTACAATTTGCTTTTGTGTCTGCTTTAGAGGCAGTGGCGTAGCGTGGGTTATCAGCACCCGGGGCAAGGCAAGTAATTTGCGCCCCCTAACCCATGGATTTGCGCCCCCTAACCCATGGATTTGCGCCCCCTAACCCGTGGATTTCCCTAACCCCCAGATGTTGCGCCTGGTGCGGCCGGCCCCCCCCCTGCGCCCCCCACACTACGCCACTGTTTAGAGGTGGCAGTTCCACTCTAGAAAGTGAGGAGTCTTGCCAGTTGGGTGGGATGAAGCAGGACTGCTGGCACCAGAGTTGGAAGCCGCCCAGAGTGGCTGTGGAAAATCAGCCAGATGGGTGGGGTATAAATTATTATTATTATTAATTATTATTATTATTATTATTATTATTATGGCCCAGCTTCTGAGGCTCATGTTTGTGCTTTATAACATTTTGTGTTTCATCTAAGGTAGCTAAGATAAAAGGAGCTCAAAATTATTCTGGACCAAGTTATCTAAAGGGCTTCCTTAACTATCAGGGGTGCCAACTATAGGGAAGTCTGGGTGTTTTGAGTCACCCACAAAATTTTTGTTGTGGGTGCTCAGACCCACATCACAGGGGCCCCAATGCAACTTCTGGTGCCTTGTGAAGCACCAGGAGTCACCTCTGAGGTATTGCAAGATCACAGAAAGCATCTCTAAGGCATCGCAAGACCTTGGGGATGCTTTCTGAGGTCTTGCGAGTGCCATTGGAAGATAGGTTCCGAGGCTTGGGGGCATGTGACGTCGTGACGTCACATTGCAACATGAGGTCATGACATTGTGCACACTGGGGACCCATAACCTGGGGCCCAAGTTGGCTCCCCTGTTATCTACACATGTCTTGCTCTTATGTCCATCCATAAGATAAATTTGGTAAGATCAAGCATGTGCTGAAGAGATTTGTAGTCTAGAACATCTGGGAGGCACCAGCTGGGGGAAGAGTGGCCTAGGCTTTCTAAGAGCAAAACAGACTTCATCTAACTCACTGAAGCAATTCAACTGCAGTTAACAGGTCATTTATATATTTCTAATGTGAACAGCCAGCCATTGGAACTGCATGCTTAGCCCTCAAGCATTCCAAGTACACTGGTGTAGTTCACAAAACTACACTAAAGAAAACAATTTGAATTGGTCTATGGGCTGTGTGTTGTTTTAACTACCTATGTGTCCACAGTATATCCTAAAAGACGGGGAAGCCCTAATATTAACACAACAGTAGTGTGTGAGATTAAGAACGTAGTCTAATGCAGTCAAGCTGAATACTACCATTATATCTGAAGGCAATTTTGGTTTCTCTCAGTTTCTTATTCTCCCAGTCTTAAGTTCATTTCTCCACTTTTCAGATCAGTTTCTGAATCATTATTGTTTTTAATCTAATGAAAATTCACCAGCAATTAAGCGTGACTCTTTCCTAATATACACAGTTTTGTATGCAATTTTGCCTAACATACTCATTTTTTTCCAAATCAGTTCTCTCTAATACAGTGGTACCTCGGGTTACATACACATCAGGTTACATACGCTTCAGGTTACAGACTCCGCTAACCCAGAAATATTACCTCGGGTTAATAACTTTGCTTCAGGATGAGAACAGAAATTGTGCAGTGGCGGCGCGGCGGCAGCAGGAGGCCCCATTAGCTAAAGTGGTGCTTCAGGTTAAGAACAGTTTCAGGTTAAGAACAGACCTCCAGAACTAATTAAGTTCTTAACGCGAGGTACCACTGTATAACTTATTTTTATTCTCACAAATATATGCATTTGGGGCATTACTCCTAATATATGCCTTTTTATACACATTACTTGTCTGGAGAACAGCACTGAAGAATTTGGAGAAGTGCAAATGTCAAAGGATGATTTTGTTTCAGTTCGCGTATTGATTCATAAAATGCAAATTAGATTGATTCACCATTAAATGCAACCAAATTAAATTTCTTCCCTACCACCCATTTATTTATTTGCCCTTTCTTTGTATAGTTCCGAAGGTGTTGATTTGTGTTTACTCATTTCTAGTTCGTTTACCTTTTCTTGCAACTTGGGCAGAGGGCTAGAATCCAAGCATTTTTGTCGTGAAGTTGCTAAGAGACTGAGTTCTGAATCAGATCTGAACAAGGAGCCGAGTCTGAGCAGGTACATCCTGCAACTGGTGTTTCTGGCGGTGAGGCTGAGCCTATCCTCATACAACTACACAGAGCAAGATTGCTTATTTGGCACTGCTGCCAATCCCATGGAGGTCAGGAGCTGAAGCCAAAGGGACTATCATTTGAAAACACAGAGCAGCAGAACAGTCATTACTATAAAGGGGCCCGTTGCTTAAAAAGAGAGGCAGAACTTTTAAGGACACTGATGGAAATTCTCTCAAAGTAAGGTTTTCAGGGGAGGAGTAAAGTAGGATGGAGAACAGGGTTTAATTTATATATGTCTGTAATTTTATGCCCCTGGTAGCACGTTTTGCTCTTGTGTTATCATCATCATCATCATCATCAACTTTTTTCCGACCGTCAGTCAGAAAAAAGTACATTTGTCAATACACAGTTAAACATCCAGGAAGATTTTAGAGCTTAGCCAACACTAAAATGGGCTAAACAGATAGCCCCATATCAATACAGTCAATTATAGTCTTGCGACGATTAAAAGCTAAAAAAAGAAATTTGGCCACCAAGGAAGGTATAGCTCTAGTGACATTATTCAGCAAGTGTAAAACCTGGTTTTCTCCGGGTAGGAAGCTAAATTGACATAGGAGTGGATCTATAAAATTTTGTCTAAGCTCTGCATAAGAAGGGCAAGTCAAGAGAATATGTTCGGTGGACTCAACCACACCCATGGCACAATGACAGGTTCTCTGGGCGTATGGTACTCCCCTGTACCTTCCCCACAATATCGCAGAGTCAAGGACATTTAATCTAGCCGCTGTAAGAAGTCTGCGGTATTCCACATAGTGGATTTCTGCAAGGTAGGGGGCTGGTATGGTCTGATAAATCTGGTGCCCTAGGAACATCCCTGGTTTTACCTGGGATATGTCCTCTTGTCTGGCAATGTCACTCAGTCTCCGGGAGATCACAGCTGCTCTTGTGTTATCAGAAATCTGAGTTTAGTGCTAAGAGTCACTGTAACTGACTGAGATACTTAATTCAGGTTCCTGAGCCACTTTGTATAGTTAATGTGTACTATGGCACACCAACATAGAATTGTTTATATCGATTCCGTCTTTGCTAGCATCTTGGTTTTCTTCTTCTTCTTCTTGGATTGAGATGAGTTCCACCAAACACAGGGAATAGGGGCAAGTGAAGCAAAGTAACAACTGTATTAAAAGAGGAAGAAGAGGGGTGGGAAATATCTCTAACAATGAAGGCTGCTTCCAGATGGGCATGTGTTGTGTGCTGGGTGCTCCTCATGCATACAATTTTTTGTAGCATCCACATGATGGCTGTTGGCATAAAAAAATGCCAGTCTGTATTCCTGTACACCCATTTACCCATCCAGATTTACGGTACTCTTTCTGGGGGAAAGCTGCTAAGTTAAAAGCAAAACCCTGTTGCAAATGACCTGTTTGTGATATTTGCATGACCCATTTCCAGTATTAAGCCCATGTCTGGAAACTGCTAAAGATAACATGCTCACAGCACAGTCGGGTTTCTCCAAATCCTACATCCAAGCCTAACGGCAAAAAGTTATAGATCTGAATCTGAAATGTTTACAATCGCAAAACTAAAATCATGGTGGGTGGGAGATGAATTTTCACAATCTGGTCTAACCCTTCTCCTTTAGGGAGGGACACACTTTCTGTATCTGTGGCGGCAGCATTTCACATTTTGGTTTGATTCAGAATATCCCTCCACTGCTATTATTGCATCTCTTGTCCACATGCTTATCCTTCTTTTGGGGCTGCGTTCTGTTCTTTGGGTCAAGTAGTTAGGAAAGAAACATTCAGTCTTCAGAGAGACAATGTAGGCCATCATCTCAAACAACAAATTTGCTGATCTACGAATCTCACTTTTTGTAGGATTTGGAGCAGCAATGAATGCTAAATGAATTGTCTCTTAGAAGCTGGTAGGAACAAAGTATAGGAAAAAATAGATGTAGCATATACTAAGGTAAAGAGGAGCCCTGACCATTAGGTCCAGTCGTGACCGACTCTGGGGTTGCAGCGCTCATCTCGCTTTATTGGCCGAGGGAGCCGGCGTACAGCTTCCGGGTCATGTGGCCAGCATGACTAAGCTGCTTCTGGCAAACCAGAGCAGCGCACGGAAACGCCGTTTACCTTCCTGCCACAGCGGTACCTATTTCTCTACTTGCACTTTGACGTGCTTTCGAACTGCTAGGTGGGCAGGAGCAGGGACTGAGCAATGGGAGCTCACCCCGTCGCAGGGATTCGAACCACCGACCTTCTGATTGGCAAGTCCTAGGCTCTGTGGTTTAACCCACAGCGCCACCTGCGTCCCTTAGCATATATTACTTTATACCAAGTTAAAGAAATATAAGCTCTCTTGCTCAGCATTCATTAATTGGACTTGGATCTGCCACCAACCTCCTGGAAAGAACTTGCATGCCTTGCTATATGCTGGTTGCTTAAAACTCTCTCTGCCCGTATCCAATTTCCATGGGAATGGTATATACTGCTTTAGTGCCTGTACCTTGCTTAATCTATTCAGTATTTGGTACTAAGCAACAACCAACAAAAACAATAGGAATAATTGTTTCAGGGTTTGTTAGTATGAATGTCTGGGAAATAAAGAAAGGTTACAACTGAAGAAGGAAAAGCTGCTTCTTTGTCAAACATTAAGTACTGGGCAACAAACATCTAGCAGAGATAGATTTCCCCTTGCTCATAGCAAGGCAGAAGCATCAATTTGTTTTTCTTGAATACGTGACTCAGTTTTTAAAAAAGTAAGAAAGAACAGCCAAGTCTTTGGCATCTACTCCGCCTGGCAGTTCTCTGCAGGCCTAGAATCACATATAAAACATCCCTCTCCTATTTAAAAAAGGGCTATCCATCTTCTTTATAGGCTCCGTGACACTTGACAAGACATGAACTTGGAATTTTGTTTTCTGCAAGGGATCCATCCATGCCCACTGCGTGAGAAAAAGACAAGAATAAAGACTACAGAGTGAGGAGGCAAGAGAGACAAATTAGAACAGGCACAGGAAAACTCGGCCCTCCAGATGTTTTGGGACTACAACTCCCATCCCTAGCTAACAGGAGCAGTGGTCAGGGATGATGGGAGTTGTAGTCCCAAAACATCTGGAGGGTTGAGTTTGCCAATGCCTGGATTAGAACTTGGCTACATGGGTCCCAGGGAATTAGGTATGCTTGTCATTTGGAAAAACAAAAACAAAACACCTCACTGAAAATTGAGCTTAATTGCAGTGAGCTGGTGAAAACATGCACAGCAGTCAAGTCCTGTGAAACTATTTTGTGATTTAGCATAAAACCCACAAGAGTACCCGGCAGTCTGGCTAATTTCAAAGCTCCCCTCCTGCCCACGTTTTCAAACTTTTCTACAAGGCTGAAGGGAAACGTAAAAGCAAACCCATCCCTGTTTTCTATAAAGCTCTGTAGAAAAACCCGAGATCACCACTGCCCAAACAAACAGAGGTTAATGAGATACCGTATTTTTTGCTCTATAAGACGCACCACACCATAAGACGCACATAGTTTTTGGAGAAGGAAAACAAGAAAAAAAATATTCTGAATCCCAGAAGCCAGAACAGCAAGAGGGATCGCTGCGCAGTGAAAGCAGCGATCCCGCTTGCTGTTCTGGCTTCTAGGATAGCTGTGCAGCCTGCATTCACTCCATAAGACGCACACACATTCCCCCTTACTTTTTAGGAGTGAAAAAGTGAGTCTTATAGAGCAAAAAATACGATACATGGCAACTGATAAATGGGATCACATAACAGTGAGTACTATGTTACCCTATGTAAACACTTCTTTGTGTACCTCCTCCACAAGAGATCTGGAGGGTGGCAACACAAGAACAAGGCTTTTTCGGTGGTGGCTCCCCATTTGTGGAATGCTCTTCCCAGGGAGGCTTGCCTGGTGCCTTCATTAGGGGAAAACATTTATATTCGGTCAAGCATTCTCTCTCTTTTTTTTTTTTTTTGGTCAAGCATTCTCCTGATTAACATTCTATGGCTTTTTAAAATGTGTGTGTGGTTATCAGTTTGTTTCTGTTTTGTTATATATTTTGTATTCTCATTTTGTATTTTAGTGTTGTGAATCGCCCTGGGATCTTCAGAGGAAGGATGGTATACAAATTTAATTGATATAAACAAATGAACTTTAGAGTCACTGTTTTGTCTATGAGGACCATGTAATGCTAACCCAGTTTAAAATGAAAGCTGCGTTGTGTTTGGGTGTATCTGTCACATGCATGTGAGCGATGACTTACCACTTCTTCATGGTATCAGCTTTAAGCATCAGCTTTAAGTGGCAACTAATAGTGCAAACAGGGACGGGTGGCGCTGTGGGTTTAACCACTGAGCCTAGGGCTTGCCGATCAGAAGGTCGGCGGTTCAAATCCCCGCAACGGGGTGAGCGCCCGTTGCTTGGTCCCAGCTCCTGCCCACCTAGCAGTTCGAAAGCACGTCAAAGTGCAAGTAGATAAATAGGCACCGCTCCGGCAGGAAGATAAATGGTGTTTCCGTGCGCTGCTCTGGTTCGCCAGAAGCGGCTTAGTCATGCTGGCCACATGACCTGGAAGCTGTATGCCGGCTTCCTCGGCCAGTAAAGCGAGATGAGCGCCGCAACCCCAGAGTCGGTCACGACTGGACCTAATGGTCAGGGGTCCCTTTACCTTTACAATAGTGCAAATACTACCTGGATGATACAGGATCCGGCCCATAGCTGTCAACTTTTCCCTTTTCTTGCGAGGAATCCTATTCGGAATAAGGGAATTTCCCTTAAAAAAAGGGAAACATTTACAGCTATGATCCGGCCCATAAGAAAGCCATTTTGGTAATGTATGAATTAGGTCTCCATCTTCATAGGAAGGTGTTTAGAACAGTGTCTAAATCTTCATTGCTTTGCTCTCTTTTAATTAAGAACATAGGACATAAAGCAGCTTTATATGGAGTCAGATTGTTGGACCAGCATGGTGCAGTGTTAGAGTGTGAGACTAGTACAGGGGTCAGCAAACTTTTTCAGCAGGGGGCCGGTCCACTGTCCCTCAGACCTTGTGGGGGGCCGGACTATATTTTGGAAAAAAATAATGAATGAATTCCTATGCCCCATGAATAACCCCGAGATGAATTTTAAATAAAAGCACACATTCTACTCATGTAAAAACACCAGGCAGGCCTCACAAATAACCCAGAGATGCATTTTAAATAAAAGGACACATTCTACTCATGTAAAAACACCAGGCAGGCCCCACAAACAACCCAGAGATGCATTTTAAATAAAAGGACACATTCTACTCATGTAAAAACACCAGGCAGGCCCCACAAACAACCCAGAGATGCATTTTAAATAAAAGGACGCATTCTATGCATGTAAAAACATGCTGAGTCTTGGACTGTCCACGGGCTGGATTCAGAAGGCGATTGGGCCGGATATGGCCCCCAGGCCCATGGACTAGGAGCTGGGAGACCAGGGTTCAAATCCCCACTGATGGTTGTTGTGTGGATTAATTGAGGAGGGGGAGAACTGTGAAAGTCAAACATATAAGATTCATAACCATTTTCAACAGCATCCCCATCATTTTGCTGTGACCGAGGTTATGGCTTGCTTTCTCATAACAAACCCACCTCACCCCTCAATGCATAAAAGGATTATTCTCCTATTTTTATTTTTAAAAATAGCCCTAAAGCATAGGTCAGCCAGAGTCGAGCATTTTACTCCCGTGAAGTCTGTGCCTAATTGGCATGTGCGCCAGGTCAGCAGTATTTTGCTTTCCATTCGGAATGGTTGACTTTACTGAAACGGGCCTCATTAATAAAGCAGTGTGCATGTTAGGTATGAATAATGCTCCATTTCCCAATGCCATTTAAAAGCTTATCTACATCAAGCAAAGGATATCTCCTGAGCTGCCGCTGACACACCTTTATATATATATATATATATGGATTGACTCAGGAATTCAAACTGTGTCTCAAAAGCTCCTGAGGATGGTGGAATAACCTGATGGCAGTAGTTAATAAAACAGCTACTTTAGAGCTTGTTTACATGACGAGGGATAACAAGGTTGCATGAAAGATTGCTAATTTGCATCAACAACCTCACATTAGGTTTGTTTAAATGCCATGGGAATTCCAGACTGCAGGAAGAACGCCTCCTGCTCCACCGATCCCTAGTCTTTTTCAAATCGCTACCTGTTCCTTGGGTAACTATTCAAATCCTTACCCAGTTGAATTTCATTGAAGTCAACCTTATCAAGCATACAGACCAGGTTTATGGCAAGAGAGGAGAGGTGGAAAACCCCTAGTTTTCTATGAAAGCCTGCAATGTCAAGTTTGTTTATTGCACGTGCAAGGAACTCAAAGTAGCAAGATGCAAAGCGCTTTCAGCCTTGTGAAGAGAAAACAAGCCTAGGATGTGGTTCTTTAAGACAAAAGTTGTGCGCACGTGTTCACATGAACACACGGAGGGTTAAACGGGGGGGGGGGCACCCAAGCCCTGCCCCCAACATCCCTAGGTTGCACCAGCTGCTCCTCTTCAGATGTTTGGGCAATTAACGTAACAGGCGTAACCAGAAGGGGATTTTAATGTGCATTCAACTGAATGCACTTACAACCTGTGTATTGGGCATTCAACCACAGAGTTTGCAGAGATGCTATAGAATACCCACTGTTTATTGAGCATTCATTCAGATCCGTTTGCACAATGTTTGAGGGGCATTATCCAGTGTCTGCCGTTTATTCAGCTTTCATTCTGATTTGTTTGTGGGGAGGCTATGCAATATCAAGGAGCTGCAATCCCACACCATCCAGTCTCTTTCTCTATCATTTCCTTTGCCACAAAATATCATTTTTTGGGGGGGGGGTGGCTTTACTGCACAAGAGCATCAGAACCACTTGCACAACCAGAATTAGCCGATATGCGATTGAACCCCACCCACAAAATAGTGACACTTTGGAAGTGGAAACATCTTGAACCCCCCCCCCCCATGAGAGAGAATCTTTGTTTAGCAGGATTTCCTAACATTAGGGCTGTTTCTAAGCACATTCAAAAGAGTGTGCAGAACATCACCAACAGCTCACATGCATGCTCCCCACACCCCTGGTTTAACCTGTCATAGCTAAAATTCACAACCTATCCTAAGGGTGAGCAAAAATGGACTTCAATAGTCTGAATAACTTAATCCTACCCCTACCCAAAATTTTATTCTGAGAAATTCTGGCATAGCTCTGCTTTAAGATGGCAAGTGGGACAACTGCATTGGAACCCAATGGCTTTGAACTTAGAAACAGTTTTGAAAAGCAGTACGGGAGGTGACTAAACCCTCGACTGGGGGCCTGATTCAACTCAAGGAATTTCCTATCGCCCTCAAGATCCTTGAGAATTTGGCAGCAGTGGTGATGCCAAAGAAATTAAAACGGGCACCAAGAGCTTTGGGGTTCTGCTGTCTCATGGTGGAGGATCCAGCATAGGTTTCTGCTGCAGAGGATAACACAATATATAGGGGTGTTCAGTCATGAAAAATTGTCCTCAAATTGCTATCTAGGAGCCTGGGTTCAAATGCAACCCCAAGCACACTGTGTGTGTCTGAGTGTTTGGGCGTGCAAGAGTGGAGGAGCATAAGACCATGTAGTCCAGAGTTTAAAATTATGTATCTGCACCACTGAAGGGCATCCTAATATCTGATCCACAGTAACCCTTTGAGAATAATTGATACAAATTTTGTATCACGGCACATCTGGTGCCCTCACAATGTATTAATGCTTGGCTTGCCAATGGACGTTCACCTGTGTGAAAATAGGTACAGTTGTACCTCAGGTTAGAGACGCTTCAGGTCACAGACGCTTCAGGTTACAGACTCCGCTAACCCAGAAATAGCACCTCGGGTTAAGAACTTTGCTTCAGGATGAGAACAGAAATCGTGCGGCAGCAAAGGGAGGCCCCATTAGCTAATGTGGTGCTTCAGGTTAAGAACAATTCCAGGTTAAGAACGGACCTCCAGAACGAATTAAGTTCTTAACCTGAGGTACCACTGTACTTGCTTTACTGCACTAGAGTTTCTAATTTCAAGGATAGGGAAGCTAGGGGGAGCAGGCTGATTTCTCACAAAAATTGAGAAGAATAGTATCTGTACATCCCCCCCTCCATCATATCTCAGGTTCTACAAATGCTAGAAACTTTTATTTTGTAAGAAACCTGGGACTCTGGTGATAATGGTTCACTGGTTGCCTCCTCTTGCTCCCCCTCCTGTGAGTACCCATTCATCTAATCCAACATTTTGCTGCAAACAGCCGTCAGCCTCTAGGAAGCTGACAAAAAAGCCATGAACGCAACAGCTTTGCTTTGCTGCTACCAAGATCTGCTAGAGGTGTGAAGCCTATAAACATGGGTTCACTACAGCATTTTGTCGGCAGGATTCAATTGCATATTGAAAATTCGGCTTTGTGCATTAAAGTAGATTAAAGTATTTTGGTGCAACACTTCTACTCTCTCTCTCTTTAAAAAAACAACCAGACTTTGTCAGGTGACGAAAGGAATGGGGAAATGCACTAAGAACTGATTAATGCGAAGATGTATAACCACAGATTGAACTTTGGCAAACTTAACAAGATTTATCTGTCCTGGAGGAGGGTTAGTTGGGATTTTGCATCTTTTTCTTGTAATTGTTATATATTGGTAATCAATGAAAATATATTTAAATAAAATAAAATGGAAACATTCGCTAGTGAGACAATATTTGAATCTAGGCAGTATGTACAAGTAAAGAGGGGGAGGCCCTGGTACCTCAAACAAGACAGAAGTTTAAAATCAGTTATTCATAGATAAACACCAGCTCTTTCTTGCTCGGTGAATGGATACACCTTGAAAAGTTCACAGTGTGTATGTCCAGTTTAGTATCTAATTCACCCCCTCCTCTGCATAAGAAGTCTCATTTATGCACAATGTGTACTCACCATTTTATGCAGACGTATGGAAAACAGCTTTGGAAGAGCTGGCTGTTTTCAAATCCTCTTTGGGAATATTTTTAAAAGAGTTTCCCTCCTTGAAACTGAAGTTTGCATGCTGAATGTTTACTCAGCAGACTGAAGGATAGATGAACATAGTCTGCATGCCATTTCCTTGCCCTTTTAAAATATTCAGTAGCTAGTAACCTATCCGTCACCAATAGAGACTCTAAAGGTATTAATTCTATTATGCAGGGGAAATCTCCATGCAACTCTATCGGTCAAACACTCCATGACTTAAAACCAATTAGCTTCAATAGGATTGCAAGCTGGATAATCTAGCTCAAGAGCTGGGTCTTCTCTGCATATTGGAAACTTAATTTTATTAGGCTGTATTTACTATCCATTAAGCGTATGGGGGGATGAGTTTGTGGGTGGGTGTGCTTACAAATGCATAGCAGTCTAGGGAAAGTCAGTGTTTACAATAGGCTGTAAATGAACCTTTCTCATACTTTCATTAGAAGTGTGCTGAGCTGCTAAGTTATAGCTGCTTTTTCATGGAATCCCCTTTGGCTCAGGAACAGCTCATCCTTTAGAAATCCGCATGCTTGCTGGCAGGGACAGGATTGTGTTGACCTGGCACTTCCTCTGAGGTTTAAGGAAACTGAACAGACAATAGTCACCCTCCCTTCGTAATGGGTCAGTGCAAGGGCTATGAAGGGTAATGCTACGAAGGGTAATGGCTGTGATTCTCTCCCATATCTCCTCAACACCCTTTGCTTATACAGTGGTACCTCAGATTAAGAACTTAATTTGTTCTGGAGGCCCGCACTTAACCTGGAACTGTTCTTAACCTGAGGTATCACTTTAGCTGATGGGATGCGGGTGGCGCTGTGGCTTAAACCACAGAGCCTAGGACTTGCCGATCAGAAGGTCGGCGGTTCGAATCCCCGCGATGGAGCGAGCTCCCGTTGCTCGGTCCCTGCTCCTGCCAACCTAGCAGTTCTAAAGCACGCCAGTGCAAGTAGATAAATAGGTACCACTCTGGCGGGAAGGTAAATGGCGTTTCCGTGCGTTGCTCTGGTTCGCCAAAAGCGGCTTAGTCATGCTGGCCACATGACCCGGAAGCTGTACGCCAGCTCCCTCCCAAAGCGAGATGAGCACCGCAACCCCAGAGTGGGTCACAACTGGACTCAATGGTCAGGGGTCCCTTTACCTTTACTTACCACTTTAGCTAATGGGGCCTCCCGCTTCTGCTGCACGATTTCTGTTCTCATCCTGGGGCAAAGTTCTTAACCTGAGGTACTATTCCTGGGTTAGCGGAGTCTGTAATCTGAAGCGTCTGTAACCCGAAGCATCTGTAACCCGAGGTACCACTGTATGTGAATACTGCACCTTGTCTGAATTAAATTACTCCAACACAATGATGGGCAACTTCCAGGCCGTGGACCAAATTTTGGCCTGCAAGGTTGTTTCAGCCAAGCTCCACCCACCTGCTCTACACACCCACCTGTGGGGTAGGAAAGGCTGGGGCTCAACTGAAAGCAGGTTTGCAGGTCCTGCTGGTTGGTGGTGCCTGCAGAACCTCTTGTGCTCTGCTTTCCAAGAGCTCGACAAGCAGCTGACGCCCAGGCCCTTCAGAAGTGCTGCACTTGGGAAGTGCTGAGCATAGGCCTTTAGGAAGCTTTGCCAATCACCTGGCATCAGTATGACATCAGGTGATTGACCCAGGGGTAGTCACCCACGGGTCTCACCCAGGGTCTACCTGGAGATTCCAGGGACTGAACATGGGACATTCTGTGTGGAAAGTGATGCTCTACAACTGAGCTGTGGTCCAAGATCTACCCACCCTGGAAGAATGGCAGATGAAGGTGATGGACTATATGGAATTGGTGGAAATGACTGGCAGAATCTGAGACCAGGGAGAAGAGTCGGTGGAAGAAGACTGGAAGAAATTTAAAGACTACTTACAGAAATATTGTAAAATTAATGAATGTCAGAATGATGTCGGAATGAAGTTAAGTGGTTCTTAGCAGTAACACTACAAAGAAGTAGGTGAAAATGGATTGTTAATAGGCGAGAAAGTAAAGTTACAATATATTAAGATAAATTAGTAAGATAAAAGCAAAAATGGAAAGGATTTGCTGAAATTGCTAATTGAACTAGAATACAAAAAAGGGAGGTGTGCGGAGGTCAGGGAAACAAGTAAATGAAAGACAAGACATTGAAAGATTGAAATGTTTTTAATTGTTTTTATTTTTCTGTACTTTGTATTTTTTGTTTTCTTTTTCTTTTTCATTTTTGTAACTTTTTTAGAAACTTTAATAAATATTATTAAAATAAAATAAAATACAACTGAGCTGTGGTCCTTCCCAAAGGGCTGGATGCAGTGAGCTGCTGTCAGTGCATGATTCTTGAACCCTCGTTCCAGGAGTTGCTCTCTGAAAGTGTCCTGCCGAGGGAGCTATGTGGGTGTTATATAGGGTGCAGTGAAGTCATAGGGCATTCCAATGCTCTTTTTTTTTGAATTGGACCTAGTCAAGTGAGGAACTCAGACACTTTTATTGCTTTGCAAATAACAAAAACCAGAACATGCTGTAGTGCACAAATGTTCACAGCAGCCAGCTTTAGGATTTTGCACAAGGGGGTAGGAAGAGGCAAATGCTGTGAAAGGAGACCCTGATATTATGCAATAGGAGAAGCATTAAAATGTAAGCAGGGAATCTGCAACTTTCCAGATGTTGCTGGACTCCAACTCCCATAATCTCTGGTCTTTAGCCACAATGACTGGGGCTGATGGGAGCTGGAGTCCAGCAATATCCTGAGGGTCACTGGAGGCTCCCCATCACCATATTAGAAGCTCAGAACAGAACACTTGGTTAGAGTTTGATTAGAATTTTTCTAAAGACTCTGCACTCAACTCTCACCTGTAGCTCCCAGAAGCTGTCAATAATACAGTGGTACCTCGGGTTAAGTACTTAATTTGTTTTGGAGGTCCGTTCTTAACCTGAAACTCTTCTTACCCTGAAGGACCACTTTAGCTAATGGGGCCTCCCGCTGCTGCCGGAGCACGATTTCTGTTCTCATCCTAAAGCAAAGTTCTTAACCTGAGGTACTATTTCTGGGTTAGCGGAGTCTGTAACCTGAAGCGTATGTAATCTGAAGTGTATGTAACCCGAGGTACCACTGTAATAATAATTTATTATGTATACCCTGCCCATCTGGCTGGGTTTCCCCAGCCACTCTTGATGGCTTCCAACAAAATATTAAAAATACAATAAAACATCAGACATTAAAAAACTTCCCTAAATGGGGCTGCCTTCAGATGTCTTCTTCTAAAAGTCAGATAGTTGTTTATTTCCTTGACATCTGACGGGAGGGTGTTCCACAGGGCGGGCGCCACAACCGAGAAGGCCCCTTTCTTGTCAGCATGTGAGAGCGGCCACACCTCGGGAACAGCTTTGACTGGCCAGCTAAACCATGTGAAGGTGGCTGATGGGTCTCAAACCCTCCATGAGTTAGAGACTTCCCCTGCATGTGAAGACAGGCTCTGGCAGATGGAGTAGACAAGACCAAGAGTGGGTTCAGTGGTCAAGAAGGTGGTTTCTGAATGTGTTAAAGAGGGAAGTGAGGGCAAATGGGGCTCATCAACCCGAGAAGGTAGCTCATCAAGGAGAAGGAAAATTCAGGTCCTGCCTTGTGTGTCATCTTTGAGAGAAGAAAAGGCTAGAGAGTGCAGTCCCTAAGACGGTTGGATGGTGCTTTGTACACCTCCTTCTGGCAACTCCTGTAGTTGGTGCTAAACGTATTGCTCTGCTTTCCTTTGGACGACATCAGTGAGGCCGAGAGTGGAGCCTTGTTGTCTGGGCAGGCCAGGACTTCCATGCACTCTGCCCAGGATTGTGCCCCGGGGAGATCACTTCTGTGCTGCTAAAGCAGCGGTTTGACTTCACCCTGGAGGTCCATTGTCTCTCAAGACAGACAGATACCACAACAGACAGGGAGCCTAGTATGACTTCACCTAGAATAAAATACCACTTTCCTTTCTCATAGTAAAGGATGACTGAATCATAGTAAAGCACTGATAAATTTAACATGAATGTGGTAGGATTCTACAGAAACCGCTCTAAAACTCTAAAAATGCAATTGTGAACAGATCATTACATTCCAATAATTACAATGCCAAGATAAATTCATTTCTATGATTCCTTGGGTTATAATTTTTAAATTGAAGCTTAAGAGACAGGAGTCAGAAGAGACAAGTAGAAAGATTTGAATGAGATGTTATAGGAGAAAGCATTAACTGGCCAATCTCTCCTGAAAGAGGAAAGTTGAAAACTCTTCCAGAAGTCAGGATTTGCTCCATCCCTAAGAATATTGGTAAACATACAAACTGGACCCATCAAACTCTACCAAAGCATGGACTGTATGTATAGAAGAATATATAGAAGAATCACAAAACCAAGCCGTAAAAATCTATAATCTATCATGTAATAAACTATCATGCGAAAACTAAAAAAGGAAACGAGCAAGCAGCAAGCAAATGTTATCCAAGATCAACACTGCGCTTCAAATAGTAACTCAACAAAAATATCCCAAGTACTGTATATTATAAAGGTTAAGAATTCGTGTCAAATAGCAGAAATGCCTATATACAATAGAACATAGATAAGACCAGTCCACCACCTATATAATAAGCTGAAGCAGACAGGCAGACAAACAAATAGATAAAAGTAATTAAAAGAAATAATTCAGGATTGTTGCTAGCAATGGGATCAGATATATTAATGGCCCAATATGCTGTCTCCATAGGATCAGGTTTTATGCTACGATGCAACAGGTGCAGTGGTGAAAGGCTGCTGACCAAGTCCTAATATAGTAAGTGCCCATTGGCAAACACCTCCCTAGCTTCTGCAAACCATAGCTTTTTAGTTTTAGGTTTTGTGTGCCAGGTATATATCACATACAGCAGTAAGGTACGATGTGATACTAAACAGAGTACAACCATGCAACCTCAGGGGTGTCTGTTACTGCTTGTTCCACTGAAGTGCAAGTTAGACTTCATTCAACCAATTAAGGCAGATCAAGTTGTGTGACCCTTGGCAGTTTTATGGGCTGGAGTCAATACTAATAAATGCACTCAGAATGAAGCAGGTGGCGTGTTGTGTGAAATGCTAATCAGATGTTGACACAGTACCAGTAATTTGAATAAGGGTAGTAGAATCTGGCCTGTAATTTTTGGGAGACTCATACCTAAATCCAAGACACATTTGCTTAGGGTGATGGAGAATGACCAAATGTGTGTGGTTAGGATTGCTTCCTTAAAGGATCAAGTTTAACTAGGCAGGCTGCAAGTGTTTTAAAACAAACGTCAATAGGTTTCATTTGCAAGTAACCCTAAGCCACGGTTTGTTTTAGACAACTTGCAGATGAGCAAGCAAGCCACATCGATTCTCCCCAGCTTTCTTTGTTTCCCACCAGCCCTTGCCTTGGGCTCTTCAGCTTTGCAAACTTCTGGAGTGCAGTGGCCAAACTTACTAGGGTGAGTTACAGCAATTTAAAAATACAGTATCAAAACGAGTTTTAAACAGATTGGTGCAATTAGCACAACTCAGTCCCACCTCCCACCCCAGTTCAAGCTGATCTGTAACTCACAGCCATTTCTCACAACCAGCAGCATCACACGGTAACACTTCATCTCGACTGCAGCCTGACAGTTGGAGAGGGCATGTTCGGAAGGGGGTGGGGAAATCTTACTATACAAAATAAAACTGGAATGCAAAGGAGAGGCCAGTTTACGTTTCTTGCCAGCATGCTCTTTGAGTTTGAATGCATCGATGTATTAACCCACCTTAAAACCATCTACCTGCAGCTAGACGTGATTCAACTGGTGAAAAACTTGGTAGCTAAGTTGGTAGAGCCTGAGAGTCTTAATCTCAGGCTCATGGGTTCAAACCCCATGTTGGGCAAAAGATTCCTGCATTGCAGAGGGTTGGACTAAATGACCCGCGCGGTCCCTTCCAACTCTACAATTCTACGATACAGTGATTCTGCTGATTGGCATTCTGTTATGGTTTAGTGCAGGGATAGAGGTCTAAACCACTGAGTCTTTTGGGCTTGCCGATTGAAAGGGCGGTGGTTCTAATCTGCGTGATGGGATGAGCTCCTGTTGCTCTGTCCCAGCTTCTGCCAACCTAGCAGTTTGAAAGCACGCAAGTGCAAGTAGATAAATAGGTACCACTGCGGCGGGAAGGTAAACGGCGTTTCCGTATGCTTTGGTTTCCGTCATGGTGTTCTGTTGCGCCAGAAGCGGTTTAATCATGCTGGCCACATGACCCAGAAAGCTGTCTATGGACAAACGCTGGCTCCCTTGGCCTGAAAGCGAGATGACCGCTGTACCCCGTAGTTGCCTTTGGCTGGACTTAACTGTCCAGGGGTCCTTTACCCTTTACCTTTTAGTGGAGGGATGGGAAACCTGAAGCCGTGCAGATGTGTTGGTCTTCAATTCCCATCAGCCCCAGTCAGCGTGACCAATGGTCAGGTTTGATAGTTGTAGTCCTACCGTTTCTGGAGGGCCACACATTAGCTATGCATGGTATAGTGGTTAGAATACTTGACTAGGCCAGGTTCAAATCTCTGCAACAGTGAAAGCCCACAGACTTCGCAAGGGATTAGATCCCGCAAGAGACATCCAGAAAATCTAATTATAAATGATGTAGGCTGAATGGGGCAGGAGTGAGGGAAGAGTTATGAAAAAGTGTCCGATTGCAACTATCCATTAAACAGTAATTTGAAAATAATTGCACCAAGGATCACTTGCAATCCCTTCTCAAATGACAGGTACTTGGCAATAAGCCTCATTTATTTCAAAGAACTTTTCTCAGAAAGTGAAAAAGTGCCCACTGTGTTCTTGGCTCTCTCCTGGCCTTCTTTCTAAGGCCAGAAGGAAGTAAGAAGATCTGCAAGAACAGTTGCTTTCGCTTGTTTCCATGAAACAGTGCTAGGACCACACATGTAAAGGACCTGTAGAGCAGCCACCCTGGAGCACAGGTCTCAGAGTTAAGGCCAAAAGGCAGCCACGGAATTGCAAAAGCCGCCCCCTTAGTGCTGTGTTTACAAAGTGTACCACTATAAAAACTGCCTGACTTTGCCCTTAAACCTGGGATCTGTACTCCAGAAACGAAAGCTGCCACTTGAGTGTTGCACCCATGGAAACAAAACATCCAGTTATGATATCTGCCTGTTACATTTGTGGGTAGGGAAGAGGGAAAGCAGTGTACTGTTCTTCCCTCCCCTAATTATTTATCTACAAAGCGGGAGTATAAAGCAATTTCAGATTAAGCAGTAACCAGCAGGGATCTGAAACAGTTTTTTTTTTTGGGGGGGGCATGTTTCTGTTCTCCAACCCTCTAACACAAATGCCCCTGGCCAAGATAGAAGAACAGGGGCCTTTGGAGAGCATTCTGGGGTTCACAATGGAGTGGATAAAGTTTCAGGATGGATGAAGAAAAAGGACACATTTTCCCTTTCCTCTTCTCCTGAAACCTTCCCCTACTGTGCTAGGGTCTGCAGGTGAGGAGCAAGGGGGCCGCCCGAAGGCGCAGGGAGCCAGAGTGGAGTGCAAGCGTTTGCAACATGCTTGCCTTCTCCTGCGAAAAGGGGCATGCGTACCAGCTACCTGGTCTATGACCGTAATAAATTGATTGATTGATATACTGGCTGCCACCCTTTAATATTTCTAATAAAATGAACATATATAAAACTTCGCCATCAATGGCTGCAGATGTGTACTAATAGTACAACCCCAACGTGTGCTTGCTTGAGCAATTACCAAAAGCAAAACTAGTATGGATATTTCAGAAAGGCCATGGTTTCCCACCTGATAAGAAACAAACTCCAGAACACCCCTCCACATCAAATCATAGTTCAGTGGTGTCCAAACTTTTTTCAAAGAGGGCCAGATTTGATGAAGTGAAGGGCCGTGGGGGCCGATCAAGGTGGATCAAGTTGCTGACCTTTTTTTAGGATTGAAGTTCTTGAAGTTCTTGAGCTTTTTAATTATTTTACCCAAAGCTGTTGAGCTTCTTTTAGGATTGAAGTTGTTGAGGTTTTTTAAGGATTTTACCCCAGGGAAAAAAACTGCCACAGGGGCCAGATTAAACTGACCAGCGAGCTGAATTAGGTCCCTGAAACGGACTTTGGACATGCCTGTCATAGTTAGTTACTATAAAAGGTAAGGAGAAAATTAAACCCTATTTATATTTCCTGAGTTTAGGCTGCAATCCCGTCATCAATTGCCACTGACTCATATATATCTCCCATAGATTTGGAAGGAAGTAACACATCAATAGCTATAATCAAGACTGTATGGTGCTGTAGCCACAGCAATGCACAATTCCTCTTTGACAGCATGGTGGCAAGTCCATTTGTCCACATGACCTCCTCATTCAAAGCACAAACTTCCATCCTGCTGAGTACCACCTTTGAAGTGCCAGTTAGGATCATATCAACTTCCACGAGGATGCCCAAGGCATGTCAAGGCAGCTACAGTGACTATTATCCATTTTACCCTACTAATAGTAATACTATTCTGGAGGAGCGTTCCAAATCTCTTCCACTTTCAACAGGAGGGGATGACTGTAAAATGGCAAGGTGCTCATTTCGGAAGATGCTGCAATCCTTTTCAAAGGGCGTGCCAGAGAATTGTGGCATGTCACATCACTAAAATCCGCTGTGGCAAATGTGTGGGTCGGTCTTCAGTTGAATACCAGGGCACAAGGTGTATGAGAAATTGAGTTTATCAGCAGCTACACTAATAGCTAACAAGTTGTTTTAGGTAACTCCTGCCCCTTACGTCATGCTCCCGTTAAACAGAAGAGCACCGTTGTTCTGCTCATCTGCTCTTCCTTCTGGTCACTTACAAATCTTTGTTTCTAATTCAGGTAATCCACTCAGAAACTTCTCACCTATTATATCACTTAATTTTGAGGGACGGAATGCCGAACAGAAGCATCATTTTCCTGAATCAGGTAAGCCAAACCAGGCCAATAAAATATGATTTTGGGGGAGACAAGAAGGGGGTGATCCTGTTTATCATGCTCTTTATATATGTTGGAAGCCACCCAGAGTGGCTGGGGCAACCCACTCAAGATGGGCTGGGTACCAGATAATAAAATTATTATTATTATGGATGGCAGTTCTTCCCCTACAATAGCAGCTCTTCAGCTAGACTTCAGCTCCTGACCTATTTATCAGCTGAATGGCAAAGTTCCTGGAAAGACATTTTTTAACATACACACACACAAGCAACTTTCCTATAATAAATCTGTCACAGTCTATTTCATGAGGATCAACACGTGATGCCAGAGCAACCGGAGTGCCAAACAGAGGAATGGTCTGCCAGAGTGCTTTGAAACCTCCCCCTCCAGAAAAGAAATGCAATAAACAAACTAATTCCTAAACCCAGCCAGGTGTCCCCCCCCCGCCCCCCGTTCTTTCCCAGCTCCGCCAGGTGAATGGCGAGATCCCACCTCAAAGACATTTTTGCAGCCGCAAAAGGAGGACGGGCACGTAAGCGCGCCTGGCCAGGGAGAGAGATCGATCCCCTCTCGGAATAGGGATCCACGGATGGAGCGAGCGGGACCGACCTTGGATTCCTGGCTGGTGGTGGAGGCGGCGGGCGAAGGCGGCTGCTCGGGGCTCTCCGGGTCGCGGTCCTTCTCCACGTCCTCCGGGCTGACTTGTGTCGCGTCGCTGGGCGGAATCATGTTGGCCTCTCGGACGGAAAAGCCTCCGTCTGGGGAGGCGGCGAGAGCTCCGGGAGCCGCTTGTTTATTTCACGTGCTCCGGCTTGGCCATTCCTGCCCGGCGAAGGAAGTCTCCTCCGGCGGCGCGGTGCGGATCTTATTCGCAAGTGGGGGAGCTCCTCGCCGCCTCCCCCCAAAAGGCTGCCCGCCTCCCGCGCCTTCCTCCTCCTCCTCCTCTGCCCTCCTCCTCGTCTTCTCCTCCACACACACACACACACACACACACGCCCCGCTGCAAGTTAGGGATAGCTCTCTCTACGGGCGGGGAAACTGCCCCGCGTCCGCCGGGCGAGGCGTGCCGAGCGGAGAGTGAGCCGGCGCGTAACGCGTGGAGCCGCCGAAGGAGCGGGGGGGAGGAGGAGGAGCCCGGGCGCCTGGCGCGGAAGAAGCATGTGCCGCCGTAGTAGTGGAAATGGCCACGCCGCGCTGCCGGAGGAGCCCCCGCCAAAGCGGAGGGCGGGAGCACGAGCCCACCAGTGGCGTAGCGTGGGTTGTCAGCACCCGGGGCCAGTGGCGTAGCGTGGGGGGTGCAGGGGGGGCCCGCCGCACCTGGCGCAACATCTGGGGGTTAGGGTTACGGGGCGCAAATCCACGGGTTAGGGGGTGCAAATTACTTGCCTTGCCCTGGGTGCTGACAACCCACGCTACGCCACTGCCCGGGGCAAGGCAAGTAATTTGCACCCCCTAGCCCGTGGATTTGCGCCCCCTAACCCTAACCCCCAGATGTTGCGCCCGGTGCGGCCGGCACCCCTGCACCCCCCACCTACGCCACTGGAGCCCACGGCTGCTGCGGCCTCCGCCGCTGTGGATCACATTCTGGATCAAGCTCGTCTTTCTGCATTCTGGATCACGCTTGTCTTTCTGCATTCTGGATTACGCTTGTCTTTCTCCAGTTTGCATCACGCTTTTCTTGCTGTCACAGACTTGTAGAGGGGTCCCGAGGGTCATCTAGTCCAACCCCCTGCGAGGCTGGCATCTCAGCCAGATTGTACACGACAGGTGGCCATCCGACTTCTGCTTAGACATCCCCAACGGAGGAGAATCCATCACCTTCAGAGCTTTACTGTCAGAAAGTTCTTCCCGAGATTGACTTGGAGTCTTCCCTCTTGTTGTTGTTTATTAAATTTATATATAATTCTTCCCACTTGTAACTTGAATCCCTTGGTTGGGGTCCTGGCCTCCGGAGCAGGAGAAAACAAACTTGCTCCCATCTTCCCTGTTTAGCTACAGTGGTACCTCAGGTTACAGAAGCTTCAGGTTACAGACTCAGCTAACCCAGAAATAGTACCTCAGGTTAAGAACTTTGCTTCAGGATGGGAACAGAAATTGTGTTCCAGGAGGCCCCATTAGCTAAAGTGGTACCTCAGGTTAAGAACAGTTTCAGGTTAAGAACGGACCTCCGGAACGAATTAAGTACTTAACCCGAGGTACCACTGTATTTGACATGGCTATCATATCAATTCTGGATCTCCTTTTTTCCCAGGCTAAACATGCCCAGCTCCCTCAACCATTCCTCATAAGGCTTGGTTTCCACACCCTTGATTATCCTGGTCGCCCTGCTCTGCACACGTTCCAGCTTGTCAATATCCTTTTTAAATTGTGGCGCACAGAACTGGACACAGTACTCCAGTTGTGGCCTGACCAATGGTCTGTTATTTCCCTTGACTTCTGTTGATTCAGCCTAGGGTCATAGGACTGTGAGGGTCATCTAGTCCAACCCACGGAAGGGCAGGCTCAGGTACCACTTATGGGATGTGCAGCCTGGTTCTCTTCATGTTTACTAGAAAATAAATCCCACTCATGTCAGTTGTGCTTCTTGCCATGTGCTGCAAGGAGCACATCCCATTAAGCCAGCTAAACTTCCTTCAAAGTACATTAGTTTAGAATCAGGCAACAGCAAGTGTGCAATAGGGATGATTTAAAATAATACATTTATTGCTCTGATAGCTCATCCTTCCCCTTCAAGGAGCTCAGACTGATGTAAATGTGACTCACATTCCTTTTATTCACACAACACCAGCCCTGTGAGCTTCATGGCTGAAAAAGGATTTGAACTCAGGTCTTGTCATTTGTAGGCAAAAGCTAATCATGAAGTTACCCATTCTAGACAAAAAGGCAAGGCGGATGAGGATGAGGAAGGCCAATAGCCTTTATTAACTTCACTCTGGGCTCCCTCAGATGACCTGCTTTTGAAGCATTCGGCCTGACTTACTTGCGCAATGCTTCTGCGGAGGTTAGACAATGTCTGTTGAACTTTTGTTCTGCTAGGTGGTTATATGTCTTCCTGTTAACCGTTAGCTCAACGACACACTTTTTGGTGCATTTTCACATCACTTTCCTAGCCACAAAAGCTGTGTGAGCAGGGTTTAGGTGAATTTGTTGGCTTCAAGTTACAAGAAAGGAGATTCCGACTGAACATCAGGGAGTACTTTCTGACCGTTCGACAGTGGAACGGTCTGCTACAGGAGGTTGCAAACTCTCCTTCCTTGGAGGTTTTTAAGCAAAGATTGGATGGCCATCTGTCATGGATGCTTTAGCTGAGATTCCTGCATTGTAGGGGTTTGGACTAGATGACCCTCTGGGTCTCTTCCAACTCTACAATGATTTATGATTTATGTGAGCTGTGCTATTCTAGCTGCAGGATCTAGGGACAAATAAGCACTGATGAGACAAAGCCTGTGACAAAGGATGATGCTTATTTCCTCACATGTCACGGTGCATGAGCACTGAGGGATGCTGTTTAGCGTGAAGCAGGCAACAGTAACTGCATGCAAAAAGGTATCATCAGTTACTGCTGTCCCTGGTTGGGGATGAAGATGCACAATGCTAGCACTCCGGAGACTTACTAAAGCATATGACCTCTGTTATGCAGGCTTCTGGCATTAATACACATTCTTTATTCTGTTCTTGTCTCTCCCTCTCTGGTTCACTTCAGAGGCTCTTTTACAGACCATTGTTTGGAGAATTGCATTCATCCTTTACCTCCCTCCTCTCACTCAAATTCCACCCTCTACTTCCTGTTTGCTGCGACCATAGTTTCCTGTGACTTCAAAATCAGGTTTCTGAAGTTAGTGCAAACCTCCAAGCCATGGTTTGCAAACTCAGTTCAAACAACGGAGATTCTTTTCCCCAATCCTGACATATTTTTTTTAATCTACAGCAGCTTCATTATTAATGCAGCTTGTTTAGCCATGTACATTGTTTAAAAAGCATCCACAAACTGAACTGCATAATACTGATGATTTATATGAAGCAGAAGGCAGGAAAAGGATCAGCATGACATTGAAACTCTTGTTTGGATTGTCAGATCTGGCAATTAAATAAAAAGCTTTTTCACTGTTAAGCAAAGAGCTGCAGAAAGAATTCACAATACATATGGCACCCAACAGATCTGTTAACAGTCAATAAATGTAGGGCAGAACTGCAAAACAGCAAGCTGCCATAGCCTTACATAGGAGCAGAAGAGCCTTCTGGATCAGGCCAAAGGTCCATCTTGCCCAGTGGCCAACCTGACACCTGTGCGAAACCTGCAAGCAGAAATGACACTTTCATATTTGCAACAGCCCTCTTGTATTTGCTATTTCCAGCAAAGGGCATTTGGAGACATACAGGCTCTGAAAGTGGAGGTAGAGTAACCACAGTTACTAGTGGCACTGATTTATCCTTTTGCGAATTTGTCTAACCCTTTTCTAAAGCCATCCAAATGGGTGGCCATCTCTTGTGGGAGGAAATCCCACCACTCAATGTGCTGCTGTGTGAAGCAGTTTCTTCCATCTGTCCTTAATCTTCCAACATTGTATGCTGGGTATGTTTAGCCTGGAAAAGTAGAGACTGAGAGGAGATATAATAGTCACCTTCAACTATCTCAAGGGCCGTCACACAGAGGAGGGAACATGCTTGTTTTCTCCTGCTCTGGAGGGTAGGATTTGAACCAATGCCTTCAAGTGAAAAGAAAGGAGATCCCAACTACCCGTAAATATACGGAAAAAACTTTCAGACGGTAAGAGCTGTTTGACAGTGGACTGGATTCCTTTGGGTGGTTGTGGACTATCCCAGAATTGGTGTAGTGGTTAAGAGCAGTAGACTTGTAATCTGGTGAACTAGGTTTGCTTCCCTGCTCCTCCACATGCAGCTGCTGGGTGACCTTGGGCCAGTCACACTTCTCTGAAGTCTCTCACTTTTCACTCACCTCACAGAATGTTTGTTGTGGGGGAGGAAGGGAAAGGAGATTGTTAGCTGCTTTGAGACTCCCTAGGGACGCAGGTGGTGCTGTGGGTTAAACCACAGAGCCTAGGGCTTGCCAATCAGAAGGTCGGCGGTTCGAATCCCTGTGACAGGGTGAGCTACTGTAGCTCGATCCCTGCTCCTGCCAACCTAGCAGTTCAAAAGCACAAAGTGCAAGTAGATAAATAGGTACCGCTCTGGCGGGAAGGTAAACGGCGTTTCCGTGTGCTGCTCTGGTTCGCCAGAAGCAGCTTAGTCATGCTGGCCACATGACCCAGAAGCTATACGCTGGCTCCCTTGGCCAATAAAGCGAGATGAGCGCCGCAACCCCAGAGTCGTCCGCGACTGGATTTAATGGTCAGGGCTCTCTTTACCTTTACCTTTAGGGTAGTGATAAAGTGGGATATCAAATCCAAACTGTTCTTCCAAACTCTTCTCCATCCTTCAAGGTTTTGAAGCAGAGGTTGAATGGCCATCTGTCATAGGTACTTTAGCTGAGATTACTGCATTGCAGGGGGTTGGACTAGATGACCCTTGGGGTCATAATCAAAAGTGCATGAGTTCAAGTGTTAGGAGAGAGGGAGAATAACTATTCTCTATCCACTTTCTCCACACCAAGCTATCTCTTGCACAACTCTATCAAGTCCTCTCCTATCCTCATTTTCTCTAAACCCAACAGCTCCAAATGTTTCCTCACAGGGGAGTTGCCCCACCCCTTCGGATCATTTTTACCTGTCCTTTTCTGAACTTCTTTTGGCTCTGCAACACCCCTTTTTGAGGGAGGTGATCAGAATTGTACCTGGCGGTATTCTAAGCCTGAATTTGTATAGTGGCATGATGATATTGACAGTTTTGTTCTCAGTTCCTTTCCTAATGATCCCTCACATAACATTTGCCTTTCCCACAAGAGTCACACATAACGGCTATTCGTTTAAGCAATTCTGTCCAGATTTCCCCACTGGTGGCAGCGCCGAAGTCCTCAGCACCACAACTGCTGATACAGCAGTCTTTGCTAACCGGGACTACAGCTCCCATCAGCTGCAGGCAACACAACACAACTGTGTCCCAGAGTGTGACGGTGTTGTGTGATTGCTACATATTTATAAAACGTAGAAGTTGAGCTGGCACAGAGTGACTGTTCAAAATAGCATCGGTTTCCTTCAAAGCAAGCGGCACTCACAAGGCACATTTGTGACCGACAGTAAAAACTCAGATGTGCTCCTTTCTGGCTACTTCACAACTGCCAAACTCTTCTTCTCTGCCAAACAGGATGGAGGCTCAGTGGTTGTGGTATCCTCCAGATTAGTTGTCATTGTTAGACTACACTGCCCATCATCTCTGGCCAGAGGTCATGCTGACTGGGGATGATGTGACTGTCAGGAGTTCAGCCTATACTTGAGTAGGACCCTGGCAGAGACACATGCCTGACTGGCATGTTCTCTCCCTCCTGGTCAATCGTTTGGGAGCTTCAAAAGCTTTCTTCAGCCCGAACAAAACAGCAACCGATGCCAACAGACACCGGCACACTTAGGGATCAGCAGAGTCTTCGCAGCTTGTGTAACAGACCTCAGCAACTCAGCATTTTGGCTAATCTACTTTATTTACATATAAACATACATGGAGCACTGCAATATGGCTCCCTCTCTCTCTAGCATCAGACAGCAAAGAAAAAAAACAACAAAGGACAATAGTCCCACTTCACGGAACACAATAACACAAACATCCTGTCTCCATGATTTCCCACTCTGTGGAGTCAAAACATACACAGTCATGTGATAGACAACAATCCCATGACTGCAATCATGGAGCAGGAATTCTAACAGTGACTTTGAGTACGACAAGACTTGTAGAGCCACAGGTTCCTTGCCTCTGGGTTATGATATGAATGCTGGCTGGATCTTTAATCTCACTGTGGATTTATATGGCACCATTGTGTTATCGTTAAGCTTACTTTCTCTTAGAGAATGTGTTTTATTAGGAGTCTTTGAAATCTACTCAGTCAAAGAGATAAACACAGTGATTCGAACTCTGAGTGGATGCATTCCTTGTAAAAAAAAAAAAAGAAATGTGTTCCTTCCCTGAACTCATTCACAGAGGCTGCTCAACAGTTAACGGCTTTAACATTATGAAATCAACCTAATTTCCTTTCTTGAAAATAAAGCACGTCATGCATGTGTTAAGGACTATGTCATGCCATTCTCTGGCTTCATGAAAAGTAAATAAATCACCAAATTAGTACTGACACCTGCACTCTCCCTGCTCATCCAATTACTCATCTGACAGCTTTGACTGAATTGTCAGTTCCTTGACAGCTATCCCGGAAAAGATGACTAAAAACATTAAGTCGCAAAATGTCTCTTTCCCCTCCTGCCCGCCGCCACTCTTATTTGATAGTAATGCGGTAAAGAAGGGTGGGTGTGGGGGCATAATAAGACCCCATGCTCAGATTGGAAAAATGCAATGTACTGTTCATGCTTTCATTCTTAAACAACTTCGGCTTGTCATCCAAATCACAAGGAAGGGAAACAGAATGCGGAGAATAGCCGTGGGGCCAAGATGCACATCTGCAAGCATGCATTTGACTGAAAGTAATGCAGGTAAAGTGCACCAGCGTGCAGATATGCAACTGATTCACACCACTGCTCCTTAAACTGCAAGGGACATTATTTGTGTCATTTAAAGAGACCTTGCGGTGAGGAAGGAAATTGGTTTTAGAGCACATGCTCCTCCATCTAAGCCAATTCCTGGCACTTCACGATCCTTTAACATTTGCAAGCCATGGTTTTAACCTGCATCCACCCTGTGGAACGCCCTCCCATCAGATGTTAAGGAATAAACAACTATTTCCTTTTAGAAGACATCTGAAGGCAGCCCTGTATAGGGAATTTTTTTAAAAAAATATTTTTATTAGCAATTTCAACATAACAAATCATATAATCACATACATTATTTTCTCCCTTCCATCCATCCCTCCCCCTCCTCCAGCCCTTCCCTCAGCTCCTGTCTCTGATTTCTCTGCACATATTTTTCTCTGCATGTTATAAAATTATACATATCCTTGCGTTGTATATCTATCATGTTATCAACCAATAAATTTGTGTATGTTTATTCAAAACCTGCCAAGGAGTCCAGTTCATTTTGTTGTCTTTTTAGATAATTTGTAAAAAGTTCCCATTTCCCCTTAAAGTCACAGTTGTCCTTGTCCCTCAGTTTGTATGTCAATTTAGCCAGTTCTGCATTGCTCATCATTTTTTCTTGCCACTGTTCTTTTGTTGGGATTTCCTCATTCTTCCATCCTTGTGCTATCAAGACTCTTGCTGCCTGTATAGGTATTTTTTTTAGTGTTGGATGTTTTACCGTGCTTGATGTTTTAATTTGTTGGATGGCGCCCAGAATGGCTGGGGCAACCTAGTCAGATGGGTGGGATAATAATAATAATAATAATAATAATAATAATAATAATAATAATACTGTGCCGTGGTTTAAACTGTGAAGGGACAATGCAAGGGTTAAAGCAAGGGTTAGGAACCTGTGTCCCTCTTGATGTGGTTGGACTGGAACTCCACCAGCCCCAGCTAAGATTGGCAACACGGAGGGATGGTGAGAGTTGTGGTCTGATGACAACGGCGGAGCCGCTGGTGATAAACCCTGGCTTAAGGAATCTGGGAGGAAAAGAATTGGGTTTGTTGTTGTTTAGTCGTTTAGTCATATCTGACTCTTCATGACCCCATGGACCAGAGCACGCCAGGCACTCCTGTCTTCCACTGCCTCCCGCAGTTTAGTTAAACTCATGCTGGTAGCTTTGAGAACGCTGTCCAACCATCTCGTCCTCTGTCGTCCCCTTCTCCTTGTGCCCTCCATCTTTCCCAACATCAGGGTCTTTTCCAGGGAGTCTTCTCTTCTCACGAGGTGGCCAAAGTATTGGAGCCTCAGCTTCAGGATCTGTCCTTCCAGTGAGCACTCAGGGCTGATTTCCTTCAGAATGGAGAGGTTTGATCTTCTTGCAGTCCATGGGACTCTCCTCCAGCACCATAATTCAAAAGCATCAGTTCTTTGGCAATCGGCCTTCTTTATGGTCCAGCTCTCACTGGACCATACATCACTACTAGAAAAACCATAGCTTTAAATATACGGACCTTTGTTGGCTAGGAGACCCCAATTCTCATGAGTAAGCTCTATTTGAGATCTTGTTTGAAATGTTGGTTTACACATAATATGAAATAAATGGCAGACCACATGCTATGCATGCAAGAGGTCGCAGGTACCCAAATGCTTGTGCCTGCAGATGCTCTGAGATCTTCAGCTGAGTCCTTTCTTCTGGTGCCATGGCTATCTGCGGTGCAGTCATGGTTACAAGATGGTAGCCCTAAGGTTGTCTCTCTAGGGGTCCCATCCTACCTGTAAGGAGGACCCCATTCAACTCTGCCCTTTTCCCTTTTGGCCCAGAGTGTTGCATACAACACCTTGGGCCAACATTTAATGGTGGGTAAACTAAAAGCTCCCCATCACCTGCAAGTCCCCCCTCTCTCTGATGAAGGTGAGCAGTAAGTCACCATGAGAGACATGGAAGGTCACTTACAATGAGGGAACATCTCACTTAAGAGTGAAGGAAGGGAAGGAGCGGAGAAAATGTTCAGACAGGGCTTATTAGGAGCAAAAAGTGCTTTGAGCATTAGGGAGGAGAACAGGAACAATCTAGGAATACATAAATGTTTTATGGCTACCCACAAAACAAGGTTTCGAGGCCTAAAGTGAAACGGAACATTTCTTAGTAAAAGCCATAGCAAATTAAGCTCGAGTGGTATCTGGTTGCAACTAAAATTAGAATCTGAAATAGGATTTTGAGCACATTCATAATGCAACGGGCAGTGAGTGGAACACACATGCCTGTATTAGTTTCACAGATACCTTATGACTTTGCCTTTACTTTTGATATTTTTAAAGCTATAGTCAGATATAAAGATAGGAAGGTCAGCATTTATTTTGTTTTTAAAAAGAGGAAGAGACCAAACAGGAAAGGTTGAAGCCTGCCTTCAGCTCACATTGTCTGAATCAGAAGCCCAGGTGCCTCATCTCATGTGTGAAGGGGAATGGTGAGAGGAAGACACTTTGTGCATGCTCAGAGGCTCCCTCTTTTATTACTACTTGTATGTTCCAATGCCAAACCATGGCACTGAAAGGAGATTCCAGGTCTAAGTTCAGATGATCCCTAGGGAAGGTCAGAACCAGTTTGTCCATGAGGCAAGGGGATCTCTGCCCTCCCCCAACGGTGCTGCCATCCTGGTGGCATTCTGGTACCCAGCCTTGCTGCTTGTCTTCTCCACCACTGGGCTCCCACTGAGTTTGGAAAGAGCCAGGGAATTCCTGTGTGCCAGGTTGCTGCTTGACTCCTCACCCTCTGGGGCGAAGAAGCCAAGTTGCAATACTCTGAGGAGCGCCCTGGCTGCTGCTGAGTTTGGTGAGAGCTTCCCAGTTGTCAGTGTGTATACTAGATTTTTTTTTTAGATTTACCTTGAGACAGTCTTTAAACCTCTTTTGTTGACCACCAACATTACGCTTTCCATTTTTAAGTTCGGAATATCAGGACGCAAGGGAGAAACGTGCTAAGAGGAAGGCACACTTGGCAAATCCACACCGTGACCAACTCCCGCCCAGAAACCAATGTCCCCACTGTGGAAGGACTTGTGGATCCAGAATTGGCCTCCACAGTCATTTACGGACTCATTGTTAAAACTGTGTTTATGGAAGACAATCTTACTCGACGAGGAGTGATCGCCAAAGAAGATAAGAAGGTCAGAGCTGGGCTGCAGCGGTGTCAGAAGTGGTGGTGGAGTGGGAAGTAGAGGAGGAGACAATTCCTGTTTCGCCTCAGGTGGCAAAATGGGATTGCTCGGCCCTGGGCAAGGTCATTAAATTATATGAAGGATGATAGCTCAGTTGGTAGAGCATGAGACCTTGAATCTCAGAGCTGTGGGTTTGAGCCCTACATTGGGCAAAAGATTCTTGCATTGCCAGGGGTTGGACTGGATGACTAGGTAAAGGTAAAGGGACCCCTTACCATTAGGTCCAGTTGTGGCCGACTCTGGGGTTGGGGCACTCATCTCGCTTTATTGGCCGAGGGAGCTGGTGTACAGCTTCCGGGTCATGTGGCCAGCATGACTAAGCCGCTTCTGGCGAACCAGAGCAGTGCACAGAAACGCCATTTACCTTCCCGCCGGAGCGGTACCTATTTATCTGCTTGCACTTTGACATGCTTTCGAACTGCTAGGTTGGCAGGAGCAGGGACCGAGCAACAGGAGCTCACCCTGTCGTAGGGATTCGAACCAGCGACCTTCTGATCGGCAAGTCCTAGGCTCTGTGGTTTAACCCACAGCGCCACCCGATGACCCTTTTATTAGGGTCTTGCATGGGGTGGGGCTTGCCTTAAACTGTAGCGCTAACAGATTCATTGGAATCACCCGCATCCTACTTGCTCTGATAAATGAAATATAATACGTGCCACTCGCTTGCAGAAGCACTCCATGGAGTTTGTGGATTGCTTAAAAGGCTCAGAGCCCACACTCTGACCAATACAGAGACAGCTGCATGGCTGCCACGTGGGCCGTGCATCAGCGAAGTGCAAAACATTACACAGGTGTGGGATGGTGCAGGCATAGTCTGATGTTAAAATACATGACCACTCAGAAGTATTGGGGCTTCCATGTAAGTGGATATAGAAGGGGGATCCTATATGCACCTGCCATATCTTGTCGGATTCAAACTCCCATCATCCTCAGCAGAATGGTCTATACTCAGGGATGATGGGAATTGTGGTCCAACCACAAATGGAAGGCATCACACTGGCTGCCTGGGGGGCGTAAGGCTGCATCCGAAGTGTCTTTTTTATGTGAAAGCTTTTAGTGACCACAGTTAGTGACCTCCTCCTCCTCCTTTGGCGATCACCATTTTAACAGGGAGTCTGTAAGTGACTGTGGAGGCCAATTCTGGAGCCACACGTTCTTCCACAGTGGGGACATAGGTTTCCAGGCGGGAGTTGATCATAGTGAGGATATGCCCTTAGCACGTTTTCCCCTTTTGTCCTGAGTTCGATCGTCTTCAAAGCCCATGATGCTTTTTGGTAAAAGCCTTTGGTTAGTGACCACAATGATATTCACATCCTTAATTGGAGTGTTGGGGTGCAACTTGGACAAGGGAGAGGCAACCCCCACCCTCTAGATGTTTTTTTAAATATATCAGAACAGAACGGTGTACTGTCCAAGTTTTGCCTGCCACCTTTTAGAGTTAACGCTAAACAACTAATTCAGCATAGCGTTTTAAAAGAGATAATACTGAAATATTAATACCAGCCCTTAAATAAATAACCATTCTTTCTTCTCCCTCAAAGTAACTCCTGAATATTTCATGGGATAAACTGAACTCCCGGTTATAATTATTCACGGGGTGTCCAACATTTCCTCCCTCCCCTCATTCCCATCCTGTCTGTATATACAGTATATCTCACCTGTTTCAAAATAATATTTGAGGCCCAGATCTCGACTGCTGCTGTACCAGTAAGCGAATGGTTAGGTCAGGACACAAGGTGAACCAACATCACTGGGGGGGGGGGGGAAGGTGCCTTAAAATCACTTGGCCTAACTCACAGCCATGCCATACATTTTAAGCACTCTTTAACAGTCAAAGGATCCTGAGAAACATAGTTTACTTAAGGGTGCTGGGAACTGTAGCTCCTAACAAGTATAAACCGCAGTTCCCAGGATTCTCTCTTCTTCTTCTTTTTGGGTGGTGGTGGGTAACCATGGCAATTAAACTGGTATAAGGGTACTTTGACCAAACTGCGGGAGGCAGTGGAAGACAGAGGTGCCTGGCGTTCTCTGATCCATGGGGTCACGAAGAGTCGGACACGACTAAACGACTAAACAACAACAAAGGTACTTTAAATCTATGGTGCGGATGTGACCTAGATGATCTATAAAGACCGTGTTAATGGAAGACAATCTTACTCGGCTACAAGTGATCGCCAAAGAGATCTACAATTCTCGATTTGGAGCGATGATTCTAAACCGAGCCAGCATTGTCAAAATGGCACTAAGAGCAGGTTGCTGTTTTCATTTGTATGGATGTCTACGCATTAGGGAAAAGCCCGACACACAAACCTGTTACTATTTTAAAATTTCAGTGCTGAAGCAATTTCATGCAGCGATGTCAGCCATCCCTGTTCAGTGGGGACAATTCCTGTTTTTAGCAAACACTTTGTGATGAAAAAAAAAAAGGAAGCTGTCCCATATAAAATGTTCCGCTCACAATCTAGGGCAAATTGGGTAAGCTTAAAGCCCACGTCCTTGTTTCGCCGACTCATGAACGTCCTTGAAATTGAGCCATCCGCAGAGCAGGAAATCAGCTTGAGTGCTTTAAAGCTAATTAGTCACCTTGGTGATTTACCACTTGGTTCCCCCCCCCCATCCTACTGGCATTTCCAGTGTGGGCCTGTTCCCACAAACATGCTTCCCTCAGTGTTAGGCATTCTAAGTGATATTTTTTAACAGGGTGTGTATGTGTGGTCAAATTCTAATAAATTTCAGCTGGGTCATTTCGGCTGCAATAAGAACTCATGTATGGCCAGTAATTCTACAGCTGCTCCATTGGGAAAATCAATGAGCTCATATCCGCGGGTAAATCCCATGGTTATGCTAGGAGATGAACTAGTGACCTCTCAGGCTGAAAGCAGGAGCTTTCACTGGCTGACCTATAAAGCTATTGGCTTTTTAATGGTGTTCTAATAGGCTTCTAGAGAGCTGAGGACGCAGGAGTAGAAGTCGGCTCCTGCTGTGTCTGGGAGTGTTGCTGTGGCCGGCTGGGATAAGCCTTGGCTAAACTCTCGGGGCCTCTTGGGGCCATTTCTTACACCCACCAATCACACCCTCTAGTTTGGGTTTGCTCATCGCTTTGGAACAGAATAGGAATTCTGGCAAGCTGGTTTTTACACTTACTATGTTCTGGATTCAGGGGGAGTTGCGTTTAGGAGATGATGCTGTTAATCTTGCCAGTTTGGTTGCAGGGTCAAGGTAGTGCAGGAAAGGTTAAGGCTGGTCCTGTTTCGCTGCCTGAGCCCCCCCCCCCCCACGAAGCCTCACTTACTGGGGTCACACAAAGGTGGCTTCTGGTGAGATCCCACAAGAACTTGTGGCACTCTCACGAGATCTTGCTGGATCTTCTGGTGAGATCCCACTAGAACTTGTGGCACTCTCACGAGATCTTGCTGGATCTTCTGGTGAGATCCCACAAGAACTTGTGGCACTCTCACGAGATCTTGCTAGAAGCTGCAGCCTCTGCAGCTGGGTGGCACCCACAGGGACACAGTCCCACGGACTTCTGCTGCCTAAGGTGACTGCTTCAGTCTGCCTCATGGGTGGGCCGGCCCTGAGGCTAGGTGAACAGCCTTAGGCACATTTGAAAGTGAAGAGCATTTCCAGAGACCAGCTGCTCTGGGTTGTAGGGCTTAGATAGGATAAGGAGCGACCAGTCAAGCTTGCAAAAATCTATCATTTACCCGATAACAAATGTTGGAAATGTGGGGAGACTGAAGGTGCATTCTTTCACCTTTGGTGGACATGCCCAAGGATTAAGACTTTCTGGGAGATGATCTACAATGAAATGAAAAAGGTATTTAAATATACCTTTCAGAAGAAACCAGAGGCCTTTCTCCTGGGCATGGTCGGCTAACTGGTGCCAAAGAAGTATAGAACTTTTTTTATGTATGCAACAACAGCAGCAAGAATACTCATCACAAAGTATTGGAAGACACAAGATTTACCCACCCGGGAAGAATGGCAGATGAAAGTGATGGAACTGGCGGAGATGATTGGCAGAATCTGAGACCAAGGTGAAGAGTTGGTAGAAGAAGATTGGAGAAAATTCAAAGTTTATCTACAGAAACATTGTAAAATTCAGGAATGTTAGAAGGATGTTGGAATGAAGTAATGTGGTATTAGCAGAAATGATACAAAAGATTAGGTGAAAATTGATTTTTTAACTGTTGAAAGACCAGAATGTAATATTATATTATATCAGGATAAACTATTAGGATAAAAACCAAGTTGGAAAGGATTTGCTGGAATATTTAATTGAACTAGAATACAAAAAAGGGAGGTGTGAGGAGGTCAGGGAAATAAGGTAATGAAAGATAAGACATGGAAAGAGGGAAATGTTTTTAACTGCTTTTATTTTTCTGTATTTTGTATCCTTTATTTCTTTTTCTTTTCATTTTTTTATCATTTTCTCTTTCTCATTTTTGTAACTTTTTTGAAACTTTAATAAATATTATATATATATATATAAATAGATAGGATAAGGAGCGTTCCTGAGGCTCACCTGTGGCATCTGCCCAGAGTTGGGAAGCACTGGTGAGGGTGGAGCAGGATAGCCTCTCTATGATTTTATAGATCATAAGGTGGGGCCCAGGCTTTGGGGACATGTCTTGTCATGGCCCTTGGAAAGGGCAAGGTTTGGCTCACCCAAGGGAGATGCTAAGTGAGGTTCTGGGTCTTCTTGTTCCCCCTTCGGATATACAGTGGTACCTCAGGTTACATATGCTTCAGGTTACATACGCTTCAGGTTACAGACTCCGCTAACCCAGAAATAGTACCTTGGGTTAAGAACTTTGCTTCAGGGTGAGAACAGAAATCGTGCTCCGGCAGCACATCAGCAGCAGGAGGCCCCATTACCTAATGTGGTGCTTCAGGTTAAGACAGGATAAGAACAGTTTCAGGTTAAGAATGGACCTCCGGAACGAATTAAGTACTTAACCCGAGGTACCACTGTAGTTTACATAAAATTGTGTCCCTAGTTCCTTTGTGTCTTGATTTCTGGTCCATGGTTGAAATCATGGTTTCTCAACCCAGCAGACACCCTCAGCTGCCTCTCACCAGAATCTGGTGGCTCAGAGAGTTAGCTAGGTCCGTTTTTTGTCAACTGTGGCATTTTTGCAATGGTTGCACTTGCTGAGCAGAGTTTCCACAGAGTTTTCATATGGGAGGAAGACGTTCCTGATGTACCCTGATCCCAGATTTTAGGGGTTTATTTTTTTTTAATAAATATTTATTAAAGATTTTTATAAGAAAAAAGCATAAATAACAAACAACAATGCTTATGTCATACACCAATTTCCATAACTCATTTGGACTTCCTCACGTCTCCCGCTCCCACTTACATTGTTAAAAATTTTTTCCAAGCAAATTATCATCTTGTTTTCAATCTTATATCCACTCATTTAAATATGATCTAATAGTTCTCCCAAAGGATTTGTCTTTTCCTTAATCTCACTTATCATCTAATTTCAATCTAGTTTAGTGGTGGCCAATTATTTATGATCAAGCATCCTTCTTAACATTCAATCAAATTACAATATTTTTATAAATAAGTTTTAAATTTCTTCCAATCTTCTTCCATCCTTTCTTCTCCCAGGTCTCAGATTCTGCCAGTCATCTCTGCCAGTTGCATATAGTCTATCAGCTGCATCTGCCATTCTTCCAGTGTGGGTAGATCTTGAGTCTTCCAGTTCTTGGCAATAAGTATCCTTGCTGCTGTTGTTGCATACATAAAAAATGTTCGGTCCTTCTTTAACACCCCCTGGCCGACAATACCCAAGAGGAAGGCCTCTGGTTTCTTGGTGAAGGTATACTTAAATACATTTTTCAGCTCATTATATATCATTTCCCAGAAGGCCTTCACTTTAGGGCAGGTCCACCAGAGGTGAAAGAATGTTCCTTCATTTTCTTTACATTTCCAACATTTATTATCAGACGAATGGTATATTTTGGCAAGTTTAACTGGGGTCATGTACCATCTATATATCATTTTCATTACATTTTCCTTCAAAGCATTACATGCAGTGAAGTTCAGCCCAGTGGTCCACAACCTTTCCCAGTCCTCAAACATAATGTTATGCCCAATATCCTGTGCCCACTTTATCATAGCAGATTTAACCAGTTCGTCTTGTGTATTCCATTTTAACAGCAGGTTATACATTCTTGATAATACCTTAGTCTTTGGTTCTAACAGTTCTGTCTCCAACTTCGATTTCTCCACCTGGAACCCTAGTTTTTTGTCATTTTTAAAAACTTCTTTAATCTGGGCGTAATGTAACCAGTCTCGCACTTTACCCTCCATTTTCTCCAAACTCTGCAATTTCCAATTGTCACCGTCTTTTTCTAATATTTCCCAATATTTTGGCCATTTGGCCTCCATATTGGGTCTTTTTCGGGCCTTGGCTTCCAGAGGGGACAGCCACCTCGGAGTTTTGTTTTCCAATAAGTCCAGACATTAAATACTGCTTTCAGTATTTTGTCCAGACATTAAATACTGCTTTCCTGACAATATGGTTCTTAAAGGCCTTATTGATCTTAACTTTGTCATACCATAAGTATGCATGCCAGCCAAAAGCATTGTTAAAACCTTCCAAATCCAACACATCAGTGTCTTCAAGAAGTAGCCAGTCTTTTAGCCAGCAGAAAGCTGCGGCTTCATAGTACAGTTTTAAGTCTGGCAGGGTGAAGCCCCCTCTTTCTTTCGCATCAGTTAATATCTTAAACTTAATTCTGGGCTTTTTGCCCTGCCAGACAAATTTAGAAATATCTCTCTGCCACTTCCGGAAACACTCCGTCTTGTCCACAATTTGCAATGTTTGAAACAAAAACAACATCTTTGGCAATACATTCATCTTAATGGCAGCAATTCGGCCTAACAAAGAAAGCTTCAATTTTGACCAACTGTCCAAGTCTCTCTTAATTTCAGACCAACATTTTTCATAATTATCCTTAAATAGACTCAGATTTTTTGCTGTTATGTTTACCCCTAGGTACTTTACTTTTTTAACCACAGTTAGTTCTGTTTCTCTCTGAAACCGTTCCGACTCTGTATCTGTCAAGTTTTTCCCCAACACCTTGGTTTTCTGTTTATTTAGTTTAAATCCCGCCACCCGACCAAAGTCTTGAATCAGTTGTAATACTCTTTTTGTACTAGATTCTGGCTCCTGCAAGGTCAAGACTAGGTCATCTGCAAAAGCTTTAAGTTTATATTGTTTTGCTCCGACCTGAATCCCTTGCACCAACTGGTCCCCTCTAATCCTATTCAAGAGCACCTCCAGGACCGAAATGAATAACAGAGGGGAAATCGGGCAGCCTTGTCGTGTACCTTTTTCAATTTTAAACTCTTCTGTAACCACATTGTTAACTATCAATTTAGCCTTTTGTTCTGAATATATTGCATCAATCCCATTTTCAAAACCCCGTCCCACTCCCATTTCTTTTAAATTCCCCTTCATAAATTTCCAAGAGATATTGTCAAAGGCCTTCTCCGCGTCTATAAAAATTAACACTGCTTTTGTATTTATGTTTGTTTGCAAAAGTTCCAAAATGTCAATGATGTTCCTTGTGTTGGCAAACATATGTCTACCTGGGAGAAAGCCTGCCTGATCTTTGTGAATTACTTCGTTTAAGACTCTTTTAAGTCTGCTTGCCAAAATATCTGCAAATATTTTATAATCCACATTTAAAAGGGAGATGGGACGGTAGTTCTTAAGTTGTGTCTTCTCAGTTTCCGATTTTGGTATCAATGTGATGAAAGCTTCCTTCCACGATTCCGGCGCCTTCTTTCCCTCCATAATTTCGTTGCTGACCTCCATCAATGGTTGTATCAGATAATCTTTTAATGTCTTATAATACTTGGAGGTCAAGCTGTCTGGCCCTGGAGATTTGCCCAATTTCATGTTCTGAATGGCTTGTTCAATCTCTTGTCGTGTTATTTTGCTGTTCAGGACAGATTTTAGGGGTTTAAAGGCTATAGTCAGCACATTGACTTGAGCAGAAGCAGATTAGGAGCCAACAAAGCTGGTAGAAAATTGCCATAACGTGGTCTACCCTGCTGACCTCTGAGAGAACTCTAGAGGCAGAATTCTGAACCAGGTGGAGTTTGCAGTCCGTCTTCTGGGGGAAAATTCTACCCAAAGTGCGATGCATTAAACCAACCTGGAGATGTCTAGAGCATATTTGTTCAAGGCCAGATCTGATTTCTATGCTTCTTTTCTTTGAGACTAAAGGCCTTGCAGATGTGGAAGGGGAATAATTCTTAATGAACATACAATGAAGTCTGTCTGTCTGTCTGTCTGTCTCTCTCTCTCTATAGAAAGACTATGGCAGTTGCTAAGTTTTGTGCTTAAGTTAGCTGCTTTTCTTTCTGACACAGACAAAGGGCTCATGGGTGGATATGTTAAATCAGGTAATTACTGTTACTCATTTGAACAATGAAAACTAATTCCCTTGAATTAATTTTATTTTTTAACAACGGGGTAGTGGTTCTTTTCTTGTACTACCTTTAGAAAGTTTCCTACTCCCAACGGCACCTGCAGCATGAATATTTTCGTTAAAAATATAATCTTTGTATAAATCTCTGGACCATTTATTATTTATACTGTGTTGGACGTCTCTCAGTCCCAGGAAGCATTTAGGCTTGATCGATCAATAGGGCAGAATGAAAGATACAGACTAGTTCCTCCTTTCTGTTGGCTCCATGTCAAATGCAACCTTTTTTTATATAGATCATTCCTCATGAGCGATGGTTTTTCTATTAGGTGAGGAATAAGCACTAGTTGCTCTGCATTCAAATGAGATTTATTATTTAAGTATAGTACCTTCACAGATCACTGCAGTGCATTTCAGTTCTTGCATGCTTGGAGGCAACTGGAAATGTTACGTTTCCCTAATAGATTGAGTCTGCAATCCTGACCCCATTTACTTGGGAGTAAACCCCACTGAATTAATTAATTCCATTTATCATGCCCTTCCTCCTGGAGGAGCAAAGGATGGCAAACAGCAAGTGATAACACAATACAAACTTCTTTAAAACAAATCCAATGTAGATGCGTGGGACGCAGGTGGCGCTGTGGGTTAAGCCACAGAGCCTAGGACTTGCCAATCAGAAAGCTGGTGGTTCGAATCCCCATGATGGGATGAGCTCAGTCCCAGCTCCTGCCAACCTAGCTGTTCGAAAGTATGTCAAAGTGCAAGTAGATAAATAGGTACCGCTCTGGCGGGAAGCTAAACGGTGTTTCCGTGCGCTGCTCTGGTTCGCCAGAAGTGGCTTAGTCATGCTGGCCACATGACCCGGAAGCTGTACGCCGGCTCCCTCGGCCAATAAAGTGAGATGAGCGCCACAACCCCAGAGTCGGTCACGACTGGACCTAATGGTCAGGGGTCCCTTTACCTTTAATGTAGATGCAGATTGGGAAAGATCTCAGCTTAAAAATCCTGTTGATGGAGGAAGGCCTTCAGCAGATGCCAAAAAGACAACAGAGATGTAGCCTGTCCAATAATATTCAATATACAGTAATAATATTCAAGGCAAGGGAAGGAAGGAAGAGTCCTTCATTATGTGGATTGGGCTTCCTGATAAGATGGTACCTGCAGAAGACCTTCAGTGATTCATTTGGTATATAGGAGATGAGACTATCTTTCAGGCATCCTGCTCCTGAGATGTATAGGGCTTTATGCGCCCAAACCAGTACCTTGAATTTAGCCCGGAACCTAACTGGCAGCTATCTGGCAGAATTAAATTGCCTATTTCTGAAAAGACATGGTAAGGAGTGGCAGTGAAACAAGATTAAGCGGGTGAAAGAAGTGTTAGCTTCCCTGAACAATTCAATAATGCAGGTTTTGATAATTAGTGAGGAACAAATGAGAACACCAACAAAATGTTGCAGTATGGAGCTCTCTCTCTGTTCAGCCACTTCATTTAATTCCTCCCCACCCAAGCGTCTATCTACTCTATGCCCTCACTGGGGTTTTTTTATGGAGGGGGGGCTCACTCAGGTGTTGCCCTCAAATATTTATTGTGCTTCTGCTAAACCTGAGATTCCCTCAAACCTGCCTACTGGGATCTGCTCTACTCAGGAACTCCCAGAAGTATTTGGATAGAACTTTTGCTATAGTATGTCTAAATGGGTCAAAACTGTGCCTTAGAATATGTGACAGCAAAGCTGAAACTGGTGATGCTTGAATTTTTCCTTACACCCAAAAAGTCAATATCTGTTTTATAAAGGTAGCAACATGAAAAGGAATCTCTCAAGTTCATTTTATTTTTTAAAAAGAAATGTAGCATTTTAAAAAGGAGTACTGTGTTGTTTAGATTGACACTGCCAGTTCTCTTAAAGGTCAGTGACAGTAAAGATTTGAAATATTCTGTATGTAGTGTCTGTGGTCTAATATTTTTGAGCTTGTAATCCTTTTCTTTAGGAGCATTGATTTAATGTTCCTGCCTCTGTTAAAGCACTCCTATACCACAATAACAGGCATTTGGCTATACATCACATTTTGAAAATATGATTAGAACAAATTTGGGAGTCCTTGGCGGGGGGGATCTTGCTGGAAAATCAATTGTTTTAGTGAGAGAATAAAATGACTCAAAGCTCTCCTCAATTAACTGAAGAGCTGCTGCACAGCTTCCATGCTCAGAAGACGGTTGTTTGCCCTTTCCTGCCGATTTAATCCAAATTATATCCATTCTCCCTCCATGCCGATAGACAGTGTTGTGTATTGCTCTTTACGGATTTGAGAACGGGGAGAGACATTCTGTGTACACAAGAAGCTTCCCAGTAACCAAGCTGAGTGGGAGGAGCAGGACAGCAGAGAGGTCAGCGCTGTGCAAGTGCACTGGCAGAGCCAGTCCTTCTGTAACCTTATTGGAGTTCACCGATTGGGTCTGCGTTGCTCCGGGACAGGAGGAAGGAAGTCAAATGACACCGAGGTTGATTCCAAGAAAGAGCTTATTCTGCTCTCCGGATAGCAGAAGGCACTTGCGTGATCAAGTCCACAGCAAATCCAAAGAAATGACAAGTTTCATGCGGTATATATATCCTCCAGGCACCCTCTCCCTCCTTCCATATAAATCCAACCACGTCAGCCTATGTACGCAGGTTGACATCACATATGTTCTTGCTCTGGTATTCTTAAACATAAAAGGGAATTCCTTCCTGTAGTTCTGTTTTTTTTTTTAAAGATATTTATTAAAGTCCCCCCCCCCAAAAAAAGGTTACAAAGTAGGGAAGAGGAAAAAAGAAAAAAGAGAAAAGTGCAAAAATACAAAGAAAAAATACAAAATACAAAGAAATAAAAAACAGTTAAAAACAAATCAATCTTTTCATGTCTTATATTTCATTTGCTTGTTTCCCTGACCTCCTCACACCTCCCTTTTTTGTATTCCAGTTCAGTTAGTTAATTCAGCAAATCCTTTCCCTTCTTGTTTTTATCTTAATCCTTTACCTTAATGTATTATAACTTTACCTTCTCACCTAATAACAATCCATTTTTACATACTCCTTTATAACATTACTGCCAAAATCACTTAACTTCATTCCGACATCATTCTAACATTCCTTAATTTTGCAATATTTATCTAAGTAGTCTTTAAATTTCTTCCAATCTTCTTCCACCAACTCTTCTCCCTGGTCTCGGATTCTGCCAGTCATTTCCGCCAGTTCCATTTAGTCCATAACTTTCATCTGCCATTCTTCCAGGGTGGGTAGATCTTGTGTCTTCCAATACTTTGCGATGAGTATTCTTGCTGCTGTTGTGGCATACATAAAAAAAGCTCTATCCTTCTTTAACACCAATTGGCTGACCATGCCCAGGAGAAAGGCCTCTGGTTTCTTCAGGAAGGTATATTTCAATACCCTTCCTGTACTTCTGACCAAAAAAGCATCTTCCTCTTCCTACTCTTACCTTGGAGGAAGAGATCGTCATCTCCATCTCCAAGAACACGCTTTTGGCGTTGTTCCGGACTTAGGTCTGTGTGTCTTTTGTGGCCAGCACATAAGATAAGGCACAGATGTGTCTTCTCTGTTCTGCTGGTGCAGTCAGGGTCATCCCTGCCATCACAAACTGATAATGGAGAGGGCTCTGAGCACAGCCGGGTTTTTGTTTATACATTGACTCAGAGCTCAAGTTAATGGATTTTAGCTAAGGAAAAATAGGGATTTTGGTGCAGTTTCAAACTGCCTTCACAGTCAGTTTTGGGTTTGGGAAACCCATTCCTTCACTTCTGCTAGTGTATCATAGAATCATAGAGTTGGAAGAGACCACAAGGGCCATCGAGTCCAACCCCCTGCCAAGCAGGAAACACCATCAGAGCACTCCTGACAAATGGTTGTCAAGCCTCTGCTTAAAGACCTCCAAAGAAGGAGACTCCACCACACTCCTTGGCAGCAAATTCCACTGTCAAACAGCTCTTATTGTCAGGAAGTTCTTCCTAATGTTTAGGTGGAATCTCCTTTCTTGTAGTTTGGATCCATTGCTCCGTGTCCACTTCTCTGGAGCAGCAGAAAACAAGCTTTCTCCCTCCTCTATGTGACATCCTTTTATATATTTGAACATGGCTATCATATCACCCCATTTGTACAGCGCTGAGTTCTCTGCCATCTTGTCCATCCTGGTAAGCAGCAGTGACTCCACCTTTGGGAGGACAGATGAGCATCACCACCCAGCATTGGTGGGGCCATTTGGAGAGAGTCCCCATATATGATCTCATTATGTTGGCAGTTTAAGATGGGAGAGGGCCTCCATTTGAATACCTCAGACACAGGCCATCTATAATATATAATGATAATATTTTTTAATTTATATCCTGCCCATCTGTCTGGATTTCCCCAGCCATACTAGGCTGCTTACAACATATAAAGGTAAAGGGACCCCTGACCATTAGGTCCAGTCGTGGCCGACTCTGGGGTTGCGGCGCTCATCTCGCTTTATTGGCCGAGGGAGCCGGCGTACAGCTTCCGGGTCATGTGGCCAGCATGAGTAAGCCGCTTCTGGCGAACCAGAGTAGCACACGGAAACGCCGTTTAGCTTCCCGCCAGAGCAGTACCTATTTATCTACTTGCACTTTGATGTGCTTTTGAACTGCTAGGTGGGCAGGAGCAGGGACCGAGCAATGGGAGCTCACCCCGTTGCGGGGATTCAAACTGCCGACCTTCTGATCGGCAAGTCCTAGGCTCTGTGGTTAAACCCACAGCGCCACCTGCGTCTTACAACAAAACATCAAACATTAAAAAACAAGATTTCCTATACAAGCAACAAACCAACCAACCAATAAATCAATAAAAACCAACAACAATAATAACAATAATGACAACAATAACAATCAGTTTACTGTTATTCCCAAATTAAAATAACCGCCAACCGTAACACTTAACCAACACCAACCCAACAAAAATGAAAGAGAGGAACCAAAATTTGAACCATTTAAAACATTTTAAAACATTTTAGGCAGTTGCCCCGACTCAAGAGTTGTTCCAGCAATGTCCCAGTGGCCTCCCAGGAGCCTTTTAGATGTTCAGGGTGAGTGTGGGCTCTGCACCCCAGGCCAGGTGGAAATGGGCCTTGCAGTAGGGGCAGGTTTTTCTTCCAGCACTCACAGCAGCGGCATCTACTCAGATTGTGTCAGGAGATTGTGTATTTGACTATTCCTCTACTTATTTATTTCTAAAAAAACAACCTTTTGCACTTCAAAAACAGAACAGAGTTGAGGCTTGTGTGGGAGAAGACTAGACTAGAATCTTTTGTTTCCAGCTTGTTAATTTCTGATGACAATGATGTAATGAAGCTGAGTCACGCATTCTGTCAATTACTGACATAACTGATAAGACTTGAGGGCAGGAGCGGAGAGCCTGCGGACCTTCCAAATTCTGTTAGATGCCAAATCCTGTTAGATGCCTAGCACTGTCCAACAACATCTGGAAGACCTCTCCAGCTTCTCCATCCCTGCTCACCTAGAGTGGCAGTTAAAATGCCTGACAAGTTTTCTTCATCTGTTTCCAAATCTACCGGGTGGTTAAAAAACAAACTTCAACTGAGGGTAAATGTCCAAATCCTAAAGGATCACAATCATGTTCATTGGTGAGCCTTGACAACAGTTGATTTATGGCCTGCATTTTCAGAGACAGGGTTGCCAGTTTTTGAATGAAGCTATAGCTGTTTCTTTAAGTCCAACTTGAGACTGGGGAATCTACAGATGGAAGCATTTCATAGTGCTGAGCATTGCTTACCCGTTGTTCCAGATATTTAAGGCAGATATTTACAGCAGCCGGTTCAAAAGTTGTTCTGAGGATGGGGACAAAGTCTTATGGCCAATAGTTGAAACAGTGGCTAGATATAAGGAAAGATTAGAGGGAGATGCAATACAGTGGTACCTCGGGTTAAGTACTTAATTCGTTCCAGAGGTCCGTTCTTAACCTGAAACTGTTCTTAACCTGAAGCACCACTTTAGCTAATGGGGCCTCCTGCTGCTGCCGTGCCGCCGGAGCACAATTTCTGTTCTCATCCTGAAGCAAAGTTCTTAACCTGAAGCACTATGTCAGGGTTAGCGGAGTCTGTATCCTGAAGCGTATGTAACCTGAAGCATATGTAGCCCAAGGTACCACTGTAGTTATCTTTGAATATTTAAAAAGCTATCATGCAGAAAATGAAGCAGACTTACAGTGATACCTCGTGTTACGTACTTAATCCGTTCCAGAGGTCCGTTCGTAACAGGAAACCGCTCGTAAATGAGGCAGGCTTTCTCTAATGGCGCCTCCCACTGCTGCTGTGCCGTCAGAGCACGACTTCCTCTCACATCCTGGGGTTAGCGGAGTGTGTAACCCACAGCATTCGTAAGGGGGATGGTACATAACACGAGGTACCACTGTATTTGGAAGGTAGAGCATCTGCCTTGTGTGTAGAAGGTTTCAGAGAGAGAGAAACTGCTGCCAGTGTAGACAATCTGGGCTAGATGACTCCATATAAGGCAGCTTTTTGTGCTGCGTTCTCTATTGCTTAAGAGACCTGGTCAGAACCAGAGGGTGGAAGATCACAGAATCATAGCATTGTAGAATTGGAAGGGCTTCCAAGGGACAACTAGTTCTGCAACACAGGAATCTCAGCTAATAAATCTCTCCAAGGAAGGAGAGTCCACAACTGCCTGAGGGAGACCATCCCACTGCTCTTACCACCAGAAAGTTCTTCCTGAGGTTTAGTTGGAATCTCCTTTTGTAACTTGAAGCCATTGGTTCAAGTCCTGCCCACTGGAGCAGGAGAAAGTAAGCGTGCTCCATCTTCCAGAGATGCAGAGAAGCAGATTCTGGCTAAATGGTAGGTGGAACATCCTAATAAGAAGATCTAACCAGGATACTTCAGGATTTTGCTGGAGATATTTAAGCAGAGGATGGGGGCTTGCTGGTTGGTTGCACATTGCATTGTACAGTAGAGGAGCTTGGACTAGGTGACATAGAAGGTCCCTTCCAGAATTTCTGAGATTCTATTCTATTCTAGTCATCAACTGGATGAAGTGGGCAGTAAAGATGAATGATGAATATATTTATAAATAGATATGGAACAGTGGGGGTGTTTTATAATTTATAAAGTGAGATTATACTCTGGTGTGCTCCTGTTGCTCTGTTTTAAACAGAGCAGGGGAAGCCCTGCCGGTGCTGCTACTCATGACAGAGCTTTCTTGGTAGTGACTCCTCATTTATGGAAAGATGTGTCCATCTCCCACATTATTAACTCTCCTGTTCACCCGGCCATTAGATGGCTGAAATATGCTGTTCCTGGCAACTTTGAAGTAATTAGCTGTGATGATAAATGGTTGTTTTAAATGTTTTCAACTGTTGTCATTTTTTTATTGTTGAAAAAAATGCATTGCTTTGCTGTTTTGTTGCTTGCCATCCTGTGCTCCTTTAAGAAGAAACCAAATGTATGCATGAATGCATGAACACATAATTTGTTTCCTAGTCTTTTGTTGAGGAAGATAGAATTTGAGAGAGGTGTATTTCCAGATATTCTTTTGTCAATTAAATGTGTTGGTCCTGATTCTGTACGTGTTTTAAATCCTATTGTTTTCAGCTATATTTGCATGTATTTAGAATCATAGATCCAGATATACTTTAAAGGCCAAAAAGAAAGGGAGAAAGAAAAGGAAGCAGATATGCTATTTAAGACATGGTCCTTTTTATTATCAAAACAGAAGCTTTGCAGTTTAAAAACATCAGCATTCCACTTACCGCAGAATGACGCTCCCCCACCCAGACTTGCGCACACACTGTTCCTCACCACTTCCGGCTTCTCCGAAGTCTTCGTCTCCTTGTTATTTTGGCTGATAAGCAAAAGGGTGAATAAATTGCATGTCAAAAATTCAGGCTTACAATGCAATTCTAGCCCTGTCTCCTCAGAAGTACATCCCATTGAACTCAATGGGAGTTACTCCAAGATAAATGGGATTAGGATTTTAATTTTCATAGAATCGAATAGTTGGAAGGGGTTCCAAGGGTCATCTAGTCCAACCCCCTGCAATGCAGGAATCTCAGCTGAAGCATCCATGACAGATGGCCATCCAACGTCTGCTTAAAAACCTCCGAGGAAGGAGAGTCCACAATCTCTCAAGGGAGTCACTTCTACTGTCGGACAGATCTTACTGTCAGAAAGTTTTCCCCCTGAGATTTAGTGTGATGGCCTGGGAATCCGATTCAGAGGCTGAACTGGAGGAATCCCATCCTGCACAGGAGTCCCCACCTCCAGGGCCAGCTGAACTGGGGCAGGGCCATGATTCTGAAGAGCCTGCACCTCAGGAGCAGGCACCAGGTGTTTCCACTCTAGCTCCAGAGGTGATTAAGGACACAGTGCCTACAGGTGCACCTCTCCCAGCCCTGCCAGAGGAAGGAGAGTCTCCCACTGGGTCCAGTAACTCCCCAGCCTCTCCTGAACTGCAGAGGCTTAGGGCAGAGAGGCAGAGGGAACTGGTTTCTCCCAGGAGGAGTGCTCGCCTTAAGGCCAAGAGAGGCGGGTCTCCTGGGGGCCGGGACCGCCCCTGGCCTCAGAGAAGATAAAGGCCAGTCAGTCCAGTCCCAGGTTGTGGGAGCAACATCGTTGAGTACCTGCTCCTGCCCGGACCCAGACCTGACCCTCCAGTGTTCCTGTCCCCGCCCGGCTTCCCGCTTTGGACCTTGCCACGCTCCTTGTGAACTGTTTCCAGGCTAGTGACCCAGGACCGGACTTTGACTACACCAACGGTAACCTTCCCCCCGGGACCAGCACATTTAGTTAGAATCTCCTTTCTTGCAACTTGAAGCCGTTGGTTCGAGTCCTACCCTCCAGAGCAGGAGAAAACAAGCTTGTTTCCTCTTCCATGTGACAGCCCTTGAGATATTTGAAGATGGCTATCATATCTCATCTCAGTCTCCTCTTTTCCAGGCTAATCATGCTCAGAGTAGACCCACTGAAATCAGTGAGGCTTAAGGCACATTTGTTTCAGCGGGTCTACTTTAGGTACGACTTAAGCTGTGTACACATTCTCAGCTTAAAACACAGCAAGGATGCTCTTTTTCTCAATTCAGATTGGAGCTGGTTTTGGAGTAAACACCGTATTTTATAAGACTAGATGCAGAACAGATATGGACTGTGGGAGCACACACCAGAAATTAAGTTCCATTGAACTCAGCAGGGCTTCGGAGTTTATATGTATGGAACTGCATTGCCAGTAAATTAAACTTTTTATTGGTCTGGTGATGGGAACAGTAAGATTTATAAAGTGGAAGCGTTTGAAAAAAGCTCTTAAGAGGGGAAATCTGAATGAATGTGATCCAATCTTCCTCATTGATTGGAAGAGAAACATTTTCTCCCGTTGTCTCCTGCAAACTTTCAACCCTCTGCTTATTTCAAAAACTGTTGCTGTGCATTTCACGGAAAATGTTAGGCTTACTATCAACATGTCCTTTTCTGTGTGGTGGTTTAGAATAAACTATGATTTCCAGATATGTAGGAAATAAAAGGCCAGCAATTCAACCCCCCACTGTCTCCAATTAAAGGAAGTGTTAAGGGCAATTAGTGTAGGAATATAAATCCCGTCCTTCCCTTGGAGAGGTGGTTTTAATAAAACATACAAGTGATAGAACCTAATTAGAAGAAAGACAGGGATAGCATATTCTCTTCTAAGTGTCTGAAACAAGCCATCAAAAGGAAATAACCAAAGGAGAATGCTGTGACTCAAAGGTTAGGTGAGATGGAGACTGTGCTGTGCTGTAGAACAGGGATGAAGGAATCTCCAGTCAGCATGGCCAACAGTCAGGGAAGTCACAGTCATAGCTGTCAACCGTCCTTTATTTGGTGGGAAAGTCCCTTATCCCAGCGCTGTGTCCCACTGCTGTCCCTTATTGATGATGTCCTTTAAATTTCGCGGGTTTCAAAGGAAGCAGCTCCTCTCCCTCCCTGCCTGCCGGCCAGGGAGGAGGGAGGCTCCAACTGTGTTGCTTGGCTGTGTTGCTCACCCAATAAGGAGTCTAGGAACGACTAGGGGGTGGAGCTTGCATGCCTTGTGCCAATCAAATCAGCCGCATTGCCTAGGGACTCGCCTTTGCTCAGCGCTTCCCAGCGGAGAGGTGACGGTGGTTTTTCCTGCTGCATCCCCTTTGCCGGGTTGCTGCGCTATGGGAACCACCGCTTGAGGCTTCGTTTGGCTGCTGGCTGGGCTTTCTGCCTTTGGCTCGAAGGGGCTTAGAAGTTGAATATACCTGTGTTCGGAAAATCCCTTATTTTGGCTGCTGATCCCTTATTTTCGAGGCTGCTGGTCCCTTATTTTCAAATCTGTAAGTTGACAGCTATGGTCACAGTTCACCCAAAACTGGGAGGCCACAGCCTCCCTATCCTTGCCCTTTGAGATCTTAGTTCATCCTAAGACCCATCCATAAAATTATGTAAATTAAATAATTAAATTGATAAGTGACAGTTGGCTGAGGTCCAGGTGAACTAGAGAACAGATCTTGTACTTTTAACAGTTGTGCAGAAAAGGGAAATCTCTAAAGGGGCAGCGATCTGTGTCATGGCGCTGCAGGAGATGAGAGCAGCTGGTGCCTGTCAAAATTTCTTCCTCTACATCGCTGTTGATGACAGAGGAGCTCACAGTAGATAAGTTCAGATCCTCTGGGTGGGGTTTGAGTAGCCCCATTATTTGCTGCTATTTGCTACCAGTGTGTTTGGAATGATTATATTTTCCATTGGGGATGGGAACTGGGACTTGAGAAGTAGGTGATGACATTTCCCAAAGGGTACATGTTTATTCTTCTCTTTATGAAATCAAAGGAAGTTAACTCACTTTGACTGGTTCATCCCATAAATGTCCCTATTATATTCTTGGCTTATCAGTATATATCATGTGGCCCAGCATTAATAGCAACATTTAGAAGAATGTGAATGCTTCCATTGCTGGATCTTGGTAAGGAAGTCTGGGTAGGCACCTCTTAACCCTTGATAACGATCTTGAGGTTTTTGCTGCTTATTAATATGAGCATATTATGCTTATTAATATGAAAGGGACGCGGGTGGTGCTGTGGGTTAAACCACAGAGCCTAGGACTTGCCGATCAGAAGGTCGGTGGTTCGAATCCCCATGACGGGGTGAGCTCCCGTTGCTCGGTCCCTGCTCCTGCCAACCTAGCAATTCGAAAGCACGTCAAAGTGCAAGTAGATAAATAGGTACCACTCCGGCGGGAAGGTAAACGGCGTTTCCGTGCGCTGCTCTGGTTCGCCAGAAGCGGCTTAGTCATGCTGGCCACATGACCCGGAAGCTGTACACCGGCTCCCTCGGCCAATAAAGCGAGATGAGCGCCGCAACCCCAGAGTCGGTCACGACTAAACCTAATGGTCAGGGGTCCCTTTACCTTTACCTTTAATATGAGCAGAAATAATTCTGTGTTGTTGAGCATAAATGGGTAAGAGCTACCAATTGTAGGTCTTTCAGAACTGGTGTTATATGATCTCGGCGGCCATTCCCAGTCACCAGTCTAGCTGCTGCATTCTGGATTAGTTGTAGTTTCTGGGTCACCTTCAAAGGTAGCCCCACGTAGAGTGCATTGCAGGAGACCAAGCAGGAGATAACTAGAGCATGCACCACTCTGGCGAGACAGTCTGCAGGCAGGTAGGGTTTCAGCCTGCATAAAATAAAATAAAAATAAGGATTAAGGGGTTTTCTCAGGACAGTGGAGGGTGTGTGGGCTGTGCCCCATTGGTGTGGTGGTGGTGATGATACACACCCTTCTTCTGATAGCAAACTATCTGCTGTGGGGAGAGGAACAAAAATGGGGGAGTGAGGAGGGTGGTGGGGGAGGAGAGTGGGAAACATCCGTATTTTTGCCTGGGGAAAGGTTGGAGGTATGTACTTGCGAGCCCACAGACAATGGAGTTGCCACAATATCAGCTCCTGCTGTGGAAGAATCTTGACCCTGGTCATCTCTTAGAGCAATGAACTCCCCAAATTAAGATTGGTGTCTCTGTAAAAGCAGCCACCGTTATTGGCTGGAAATATATTGCTTTTCCTTTTCACTGGAACGATAATAAGGGCTTCTATTGATTTTGCTCAGATTAATTTTGTGGCGTGGGATGTTCTGCTTGTTGTTCGTTGCTGCTGCTTTGAAATGGAGATAAGGCCAGCAGACCATCATCTCGGGTTGGATGGATGTGTCTACAGTTAATTAGTCTCAATATTGATTTTCTGGGGTTTTTGTTTGTTTTGTTTTGTTAACCACTTGCCTGATGGACGTGGGCTTGTCATTAACTTGGTATCAAAAAGCAATCTTACACAAAGTGAGTGAGTGAGAAATTAGACACAATGGGAGTTGGAAGTGAGACAAGTTGACAGACATGGCAAAATAGGAAGGGTGTGTGTCTGTGCGGAAACTGGATGAGAACTTGACTTACTCTTAACCAAATAAAGTTAGTTTGCTGGGGAAGATTTATCTGTTGTTTGTTTCATTTGTAAGGTATGAAACTGTCAAAACCAGCAACTGCATCCATTATATAATAGAACCTTGCCTATTAGAGACACATGCATATTACATAGAGGATAGATGGGGTTTCTTGTAATGAGCGTGTAATTTATAGCTGGCTGCCATGCATAATTTATGTGCTAAAGCTATTTTTGTACTCTTGGTCTGGGAATGTACCTGTAAAATCCAGGATGGAACTAAGCCTGTAAAAGTACATTTTTGAGAACTACATTTTTTGTTTCCGGTGCCTGAGGGTGAACTGCTGAGGATTTAGAAACCCCAGAGATGGCTTTGTTCGTTCATTTCTTCCACTATTTAAAAGTAACAGGAATTGTTTCTTGACTGGGCAAACCATGATTAAGTGTTCAGAAAAGCACCCCCCCATTCATTCTATTCTATTCTATTCTATTCTATTCTATTCTATTCTATTCTATTATATTAATTTTGATACACTTGAAAGACAGCCCTAGAATTGATTACTCTCAAAAGCTCCTACTAGATCACTTGAGACTGACTGCAGCAGAGAGAAGGAGTGAGAGAGGGATAGATGGATCTTGTCACTTTCCGTTTTTTCCGTTTTTTCCATTTCTCATTTTCCCAATCTTAAATTCAGTTTCTCCATTTCTGCATCAGTTTGCAAATCTTTTGAATAGTCCGCATGAAAATTAGCATGCATTTTAGTTTGCATGCCTCCTAATATATGCTGTCTTGTATACAATTTTGCCTTATATATTGCATTTCCCCATGATATTATCTTTAATGCATGGATTTTTGTGCACACTCCCCTGCTAATAAAAGGAATTTTCCTTTTTTACACATTTGGGACTGGAGAATTGCCCTGCAAAATTCAGAGAATCTTGGATGATTTTTAGTTCCCACTGGTTCAGGAAGCATGCATCAGGTAGATTTGCCTGAAAATGCAATTTGAATAGGGTTTTTCCCCCCTGCATTCAGAGTGAGGATCCCTGGGCCCAATAATATACCCCCCAAATTACAAATATGTATTGCTATTGACTTGTAGCATTGGCAGTCAACACTGGGGCAGAGGGCCTCTTTTTTCAAATATGCTTTCACCATTCTGCCTATGTCAACTGATCAACAGCTGGATGGCAGACTTAGTTCACAAAATGAGGTGTTAATATTTAGGGGCAGAATGCTGATAGCATGCATTTATACTGCAATGAATACTTGTCAGCGTTGGTTTTGGAAGCTTCTTTCAGCAGCTCGTTTTTTAATCTAGCAAACAGTCATTTCTGCCAAGCAAATGGAAGTGAAGGGAGATGACCAAGTTCCCAGATCAATGCTCTAAAAATAAAAGCTGTGTTTCGGTGAATTCCATAATATATAGACTGCTGTGGGTATGGGACTATTTGATATGAGAGACAACTTAAGTGCTTAGGTGTTTCTTCAAAATAAGCCAAGAACTTTAGAGAACATTTATGTCTGCAGAAGTGGTGGCACGGCCGCAGGGCCAGCTGCACTATTAGGTAGAATGAGGCAGCTGCCACAGGCATGGGATTTGGGGAAGGGGACAGGGAGCAGTGGCAAGGTGTTGGAGGTCAGAGCAGTTATATGCCATGTGACCAGTTCTGCAAACCACCCCCCAGCCACTCTGGGTGGCTTTCAACATATATAAAATCATTATAAAACATTAAACATTAAAAAACGTCCCTATACAGGGCTGCCTTTAGATGTCTTCTAAAGGTTGCATAATTACTTATCTCCTTGGCTCGGGGGGTCGCATAACTCCATACCCTCCAACATTTCTCCAGTGAAAATAGGGACGTCCTAAGGAAAAATGGGACATTCCAGGATCAAATCAGAAACCGGGACTGTATGGAAATCAGAAACCGGGACTCTGGAAAATAGGGACACTTGGAAGATCTCAGGATGCTGTCCTACCAACAAAGTTGAAATAAATTCAACTGCCAGTCTCGTTGGAGTCTATACATGGAAAAGGATTGGGGAGGATGGGTTGCTACCTTGTCCTTTACCTTTGGCAGCAAAATATTCTGGGCTGTCCCTGAGTTAGAGGTGGTGGAACATTCCATGGCTAGATTTGCTGAGATGAAGCGCACTTAAGGGGCACGACTGACCAGCTTCATCGGGCTCAATGTTATTCCATCTGGCACCAAGCTAAAGGAGGGGTGAAGAGCCTGAAGCCCCTCCCTCTGGCCCTTCCCATGAGTGGCATGTGGCCCCTGGAAGATTGCTCCATTTGGCTCCTCCTGCATTCCAGCTGGCGATTGCACGATCTCTGTAACTAAGACCGAGTGCCTCGGTTTGCATTTGACCACTCACCTACTTTTCCTTTTCTGTTGTGTCTTTTTGATTGTAAGCCCGAGGGGACGAGGGATTGCCTTGTGACTAATATTTGTAAACCAGCCGGGGAGTCTTTGAGTTGTCCCCCCCCCCCAGCTGAAGTATGGAGCTCAGTTGCTTTAAATAAATAGAAAGGTGGAGCAGTTCTCTCAGTGTGGTGTAGTGGTTAAGAGACAGTGTGGTGTAGTGGTTAAGAGCGGTAGTCTCGTAATCTGGGGAACTGGGTTTGCATCTCCGCTCCTCCACGTGCAGCTGCTGTGTTGGGCCAGTCACACTTCTTTGAAGTCTCTCAGCCCCACTCACCTCACAGAGTGTTTGTTGTGGGGGAGGAAGGGAAAGGAGAATGTTAGCCGCTTTGAGACTCCTTAAAAAGGGAGTGAAAGGCGGGATATTAAATCCAAGCTCTTCTTCTTCTTCTTCATGTGCAAGATCCAGTGACAGGAATGGGAGCCCAGTCATAAATATCCACAACAGTGCGCTTGTTCAAGCCAAATGGAAATGAATGGGAGTTCGTCAAGAGATGTTGCAAATGTACTTGAAATCCCAATGCTCTTGTGTGCCTCCATTCATTTCAACAGGGTTTGTGCAAGAAACCTTTGCGGTGGATTGTGCCCTGCTCTTTGGTAGCTACTGTGATTCCCCCAAATTCCAGCATTCAGGTGGTGAGTGTCATTGCTTACAGAGTTGCAGTGGCCCCACCCATATACAAGAGGGAGGCATCATCCGGCAAGGGAGTGTCTGTAGGAGCTAGGCTGCTGTACAAAGGTATAATTTGCCCTCATTGCTTCCCCACTTTTGCTCCAGAAGGGTGCCCCACAGTGAATGCAGTCCTCAGACTCAGAAACATTCCCCATTACGAAATGGAATGCGACTGATCTGAAGCCCTCAAACATAACACAGCAGCTGGAAGCTGCGAGAAGCCTTGATTTCCTGCATCTCATAGCTATATAAAGGGAGCCACAACAACAGTGTTAAATATTTATCTTTTAAAAAGTACCCTTCTCGCCTATATTTTCCACATTAGCGTGATTATAAAGGGTAAGCAAATAGCTCATTGGGAATCCCTGCTGTGGTGGGTTTGTTGTTTGGGTACACACAGACATCTCTTCCAAAGTCATTGTGTATGCTTCTAATTGAAATGCAACTCATCTAACAGTAATTAAACAGAGCTGACTTCCATATCTCTGCTGTGCTCAGCTATGCTGGAAATTGTAAATAAATATTTATAAAACATACCATACTATAGATAGAAAACAAACAATTCGCTCAATTATTTTATCACAGGGAATGATTCAGATTAAATGGGCTCTCAGTTCCCCAAATATGTCTCCGTCAATTCAAATGTGAACCAGCTGCAGACTTGAATGACTGGCTAAATGACACATTCATGCCAATAAGAGTGTAAATTGCCCTGGTTTGAGTCTCTGTACAATTCATGCCTTTATTTATGCACTTTCTTTTCTTTGTTTCCAGACTGGGGTTTTTTATTTTAAAAAAGAGTCATATATTTGTCTATCTCATGTCACTATCTATTTGGACATATGGACTGCTTATATTAGCATGCATGCTTAAATCAGGACTGTTGGATTATTTTTATTGTTGACACGAAGTGATAATGTTTCCTTTTGTTATATTTGCAAGATGGAAGGGAGTAAGTGGGTTAAACCACAGAGCCTAGGACTTGCCGATCAGAAGGTTGGCGGTTCGAATCCCCGCGACGGGGTGAGCTCCCGTTGCTCGATCCCTGCTCCTGCCAACCTAGCAGTTAAAAAGCACGTCAAAGTGCAAGTAGATAAATAGGTAACGCTCCGGCAGGAAGAGAAACGGTGTTTCCGTGCACTGCTCTGGTTTGCCAGAAGCGGCTTAGTCATGCTGGCCACATGACCCTCGGCCAATAAAGTGAGATGAGCGCCACAACCCCAGAGTCAGCCACGACTGGACCTAATGGTCAGGAGTCCCTTTACCTTTATGAGCCAACTTCAAGTGGACTTACTGGCTGCTAGAGTTCTCACAAATGATGGCCTGATCCAGCAAAACACATCTTATGGCCTTAAGAAAGAGTGCAACCTTGGGATCATTTAACACAGATTAGTTGTGCCTTAATTGTAAAGAGGTCTTGAATACACAGTAGTATTGCTTTGTAAATGTAACACATCTCAGTGGATCACAGAGATTCTAGAAGAGGGGAGGAAAGCAGTCTATGCAAGAGTGAAATTGGCACAAAACTTGCCGATCAGAAGGTTGGTGGTTCGAATCTCTGCGACGGGGTGAGCTCCCATTGCTCGGTCCCTGCTCCTGCCAACCTAGCAGTTAAAAAGCACGCCAAAGTGCAAGTAGATAAATGGGTACTGCTCCGGTGGGAAGGTAAACGCCGTTTCCGTGCACTGCTCTGGTTCGCCAGAAGCGGCTTAGTCATGCTGGCCACATGACTATACGCCGGCTGTACGCCACATGAGCTGTATGCCGGCTCCCTTGGCCAATAAAGCGAGATGAGCGCCGCAACTCCAGAGTCGGTCACGACTGGACCTAACGGTCAGGTGTTCCTTTACCTTTACCAGCTGCAGACTTGAATGACTGGCTAAATGACACATTCATGCCAATAAGAGTGTAAATTGCCCTGGTTTGTGTCTCTGTACAATTCATGTCTTTATTTATGCACTTTCTTTTCTTTGTTTCCAGACTGGGGTTTTTTATTTTAAAAAAGAGTCATATATTTGTCTATCTCATGTCACTATCTATTTGGACACATGGACTGCTTATATTAGCATGCATGCTTAAATCAGGACTGTTGGATTATTTTTACTGTTGACACGAAGTGATAATGTTTCCTTTTGTTATATTTGCAAGATGGGAGGGAGTAAGTTGGGTCCCTCGCTTTAAGGGAAAGGTGGGGACCATTTGGCTATCTGGATGTTATTGGACTTCATTTCCCATCAGCCCCAGCTAACATGGCCAATGGTCAGGGATTATGGGAGTTGTGGCCTTCTCAGTGTTGCTGACTACAGGTTACATCCATCCATCATTTTACTTGTATGCTGCCTTTCTATAGTTAGAACCATGCTCAAGGTAGGTTACAAAATGATTTTTAAAATATATATGGTAATTACAAATGTAACAAAAGTAGTCATAAACGATAAATAAAACATCAAAAAGCATACAACCAAATCAAACAAATATTACATACTATATTTTTCGCTCTATAAGACGCACCAGACCACAAGACGCACCTAGTTTTTGGAGGGGGAAAACAAGAAGAAAAAAAATTCTGAATCTCAGAAGCCAGAACAGCAAGAGGGATCGCTGCGCAGTGAAAGCAGCAATCCCTCATGCTCTTCTGGCTTCTGGGATAGCTGTGCAGCCTGCATTCGCTCCATTTCCCCTTACTTTTTAGGAGGGAAAAAGTGAGTCTTATAGAGCAAAAAATACGGTAAATCATAAGATCTAAAATAACAGCAACAACCCCTGCCCCACACAATACTCCCTAAACAATATCCCAGAGTATGTTCAATATCCTCAGTTTTTGTAGCTGGAGTCAGTCAGGACCCCACCCTCCCATGCCAGATAGAAACAGGTCTTCCAGGACTCCCATCTAAGACAGCCTCTCCATCCTGGTTTGAAGGGCTGTCAGCCAAGCCTGACGCACATTTTTATGGTCTTCAGGTAGAAGCTTGCTTAAACTGCCCCATATGTCAATATGCTGCAAATCATGAGCCATCTGTCTGCAGAAGCTTGTCCTGCAGCTCTGGTGTTCCTTCTTCACACTACTATCAACAGCTGTCAAAAGCAGTGACTTAAGAGAAAAATCCCTGTGGAAGCCAATGTACCACTACACACATGGGACCATAATGGTCTCACAAGGTAGATGCAGTATGTGGAACATATGGCCCTAGAATAGGGATGTGGAATCTTTAAACCTGCATAAGTTGTTGGGCTTCAACTCCAGACAACATAGCCAATGATCAGGGAAGATGGAGAGGAGACTCCAGCCATACCTGGAAAACTACAGGTTCCTCATCCCCATGACATAGGCTTGGATCCTAATTTTTTGCTCTGTGTCCTCCCATAAGCGCAAATCTACTTCTGTTGATGGAGCAAAATGTTTGGGTCCAAACCAGCTTGTGTCACCAGTGCCCAGGGGTTTGGCAGCCAGATCTCTTTCATTCACCCAATTAATCTCATTATCCACATCTAACGGAGCATATACAAATGTATTGCATGATTAAGAGCCCTGGGAGAACAAAGAAAAATGAACAATTCTGCCATTTGGAATGCACAACTTTGTTCTGTACTTATCCAGAGGGTGATGGGGGGATGGAGAGCATGGATAAAAGCATAAATGATATACCCCTTCTGTACCAAAATGTCAGATAGGGAATACATCAGCTGTACAGTGGTACCTCGGGTTAAGAACTTAATTCGTTCCGGAGGTCCATTCTTAACCTGAAACTGTTCTTAACCTGAGGTACCACTTTAGCTAATGGGGCCTCCTGCTGCCGCTGCACAATTTCTGTTCTCATCCTGAAGCAAAGTTCTTAACCCAAGGTATTATTTCTGGGTTAGCGGAGTCTGTAACCTGAAGTGTCTGTAACCCGAGGTACCACTGTATTCCGATGGCAATCTTGGCCATGATATTCTTTCCTGTACCCAAGGGTTCTTCTGTGTCTTCAGCTAGAGCCTATCTCTGATTACTATTCAGTGAGTGAGGTCAGTTCACTGCCTATGCAAAAAGGTGTGTGTGTCAATCTGAACTTATTCTGTGGCTTGTTATTGTTTTATATCACTGCATAAGTAAGAAGATTGACATAATTAAATGTGTCAGGTGACTCTATTATGAACTTTATTGAACCCTGGAACCCGTCTGAGCTCAAAACATGTCTTGGAAGGCATCCGGGGAATATCTCGAGTTCCTCACACCTCGTAAAGGTCAGCACATGTAAATCAAGTTGCCACTAAAGTCTGTTCAACTCCTGAATGGATGGCATCAAGATAATAGTGAGATCATTTTAATGCAGGAGGCAGGCAAAAAACAGCCAGGTCAATTGCTCACTGGAACATATTCTTTCAACCTTTCATTAAGCAAAACACATGGAATGGGAGGTAGTCAGGAAACTCTAGAATAATAGTACAATAACTATGGAAATGGCCAGAGGATTGGAGAAGATCAGTCTACCTCCCAATCCCAAAGAAGGGCAGTGCCAAAGAATGCTCCAGTTACCACACAATTGCACTCATTTCACACGCTAGCAAGGTTATGCTTAAAATTCTACAAGGCAGGCTTAAGCAGTATGTGGACCGAGAACTCCCAGAAGTTCAAGCTGGATTTTGAAGGGGCAGAGGAACCAGAGGCCAAATTGCAAACATGCGCTGGATTATGTAGAAAGCTAGAGAGTTCCAGAAAGACATCTACTTCTGCTTCATTGACTATGCAAAAGCCTTTGACTGTGTCGACCACAGCAAACTATGGCAAGTCCTTAAAGAAATGGGAGCGCCTGATCACCTCATCTGTCTCCTGAGAAATCTCTATGTGGGACAAGAAGCTACAGTTAGAACTGGATATGGAACAACTGATTGGTTCAAAATTGGGAAAGGAGTACGGCAAGGCTGTATATTGTCTCCCTTCTTATTTAACTTATATGCAAAATTCATCGTGCGAAAGGCTGGACTGGATGAATCCCAAGCCGGAATTAAGATCGCCGGAAGAAATATCAACAACCTCAGATATGCAGATGACACAACCTTGATGGCAGAAAGTGAGGAGGAATTAAAGAACCTTTTAATGAGGGTGAAAGAGGAGAGCACAAAATATGGTCTGAAGCTCAACATCAAAAAAAAAAAACAAAGATCATGGCCACTGGGCCCATCACTTCCTGGCAAAAAAAAGAAAGAAATGGAGGCAGTGAGAGATTTGACTTTCTTGGGCTCCATGATCACTGCAGATGGTGACAGCAGTCACGAAATTAAAAGATGCCTGCTTCTTGGGAGAAAAGCAATGACAAACCTAGACAACATCTTAAAAAGCAGAGACATCACCTTGCCAACAAAGCTCTGGTTTTCCCAGTAGTGATGTATGGAAGTGAGAGCTGGACCATAAAGAAGGCTGATCGCTGAAGAATTGATGCTTTTGAATTCTGGTGCTGGAGGAGACTCTTGACAGTCCCATGGACTGCAAGAAGATCAAACCTATCCATTCTGAAGGAAATCAGCCCTGAGTGTTCACTGGAAGGACAGATCGTGAAGCTGAGGCTCCAATACTTTGGCCACCTCATGAGAAGAGAAGACTCCCTGGAAAAGACCCTGATGTTGGGAAAGATTGAAGGCACAAGGAGAAGCGGATGACAGAGGACGAGATGGTTGGACAGTGTTCTCGAAGCTACCAGCATGAGTTTGACCAACCTGCGGGAGGCAGGGGAAGACAGGAGTGCCTGGCGTGCTCTGGTCCATGGGGTCACGAAGAGTCGGACACGACTAAACGACTAAACAACAACAACAACTATGGAAATTATAGGAATTGTTCACCTCAAGGCTCCCCTCCCCTCTCCATTAGAAAGTGTAATGGAAATTTGGATTAAGAAACCCCTAGATTCTCAAGTTAGTTACCGGTAGCTCTCATACCTGCAACAGAAAGGAACTGATTCAGAGCATCCAATGAATCAGCACATGTCTGCTTCACCTTAAGGACAGGTATATTCTCCCCACTCCATTTCTGTCTTACTTTTAGTGTGAGTTTTAATGTGAGTTCTGTGGCAAAATAAGTTGGCTCATCGATCCCAATTATGGCTATGCACTGGGGTGGGGTGGGGTGGGGTGTGATAGTCCATGGACCCATCTTCCTAGTTTCTGCCTCCCATCTCCACCCTTATGCTTATTTAAAATGACACTGCCTTATTTGCTTCTGTGTAGTGGCCGTTCATAATGCTCATGTATATATAGGAGTTTTAAGATAACAGCATCATGGAGAAAAGTGTTGGGAGGAGTGGTAATAAGGCCCAGTATCAGGGATCCAAACATTTGGGATGTAACTTGAGTGCCACCCACTTCATCCGTTTAAGTTACAAAAATGGATGGGGAATGAAAGGAATGCATTCCAGAATGAATAATAATAATAATAATAATAATAATAATAATAATAATAATAATAATAATAGGTTTTCATTCTTGTTCTTAAGGGAGTAGTAGAATGCTTTGGGCTCCATGATCACTGCAGATGGTGACAGCAGCCACGAAATTAAAAGACACCTGCTTCTTGGGACAAAAGCAATGACAAACCTAGACAGTATCTTAAAAAGCAGAGACATCACCTTGCCAACAAAGGTCTGTATAGCTAAAGCTATGGTTTCCCCAGTAGTGACGTATGGAAGTGAGAGCTGGACCATAAAGAAGGCTGATTGCCGAAGAATTGATGCTTTTGAATTATGGTGCTGGAGGAGACTCTTGAGAGTCCCGTGGACTGCAAGAAGATCAAACCTCTCCATTCTTAAGGAAATCAGCTCACTGGAAGGACAGATCCTGAAGCTGAGACCGCAATACTTTGACCACCTCATGAGAAGAGAAGACTCCCTGGAAAAGACCCTGATGTTGGGAAAGATGGAGGGCACAAGGACAAGGGGACGACAGAGGACGAGATGATTGGACAGTGTTCTCGAAGCTACCAGCATGAGTTTGACTAAACTGCGGGAGACAGTGGTAGACAGGAGTGCCTGGTGTGCTCTGGTCCATGGGGTCACGAAGAGTCGGACACGACTAAATGACTAAACAACAACAAGAATGCTGAAAGAGGTATGCAATTTGAATAGAAAACACCAAAGTGGCTGGCAGTAGAAGACTGATGAAGTCCCCCCTTGAAATAAAAATGACTGGGAGTAGCAAAAGCTACTCCTGAATCACTAATGAAACAAATGTCATTCTAACAAATGAGTAATGGGGGGAAATGAAACTTGTAGTATGAATAATAGAGAAATGGACGTTCCCTTCCCCCACTCACTTTTTGATTGTGGTGGACTATGAGCCAACTTCAAGGGATACAAGTGGTGTTGTGGGTTAAACCACAGAGCCTAGGGCTTGCCGATCAGAAGGTTGGCGGTTCAAATCCCCGCGACGGGGTGAGCTCCCTTTGCGCGGTCCCTGCTCCTGCCAACCTAGCAGTTCGAAAGCACAAAGTGCAAGTAGATAAATAGGTACCGCTCCAGCAGGAAGAGAAACGGTGTTTCCGTGCACAGCTCTGGTTTGCCAGAAGCGGCTCAGTCATGCTGGCCACATGACCCTCGGCCAATAAAGCGAGATGAGCACCTCAACCCCAGAGTCAGCCATGACTGGACCTAATGGTCAGGGGTTCCTTTACCTTTATGAGCCAACTTCAAGTGGACTTACTGGCTGCTAGAGTTCTCACAAATGATGGCCTGATCCAGCAAAACACATCTTATGGCCTTAAGAAAGAGTGCAACCTTGGGATCATTTAACACAGATTAGTTGTGCCTTAATTGTAAAGAGGTCTTGAATACACAGTAGTATTGCTTTGTAAATGTAACACATCTCAGTGGATCACAGAGATTCTAGAAGAGGGGAGGAAAGCAGTCTATGCAAGAGTGAAATCGGCACAAAGCTATAGCAGAGGGAAGATCATGACGTTGCCAAGGTGGCTGGGGAGAGGTGGAGATAATCACCTGGCCTTTTATATCAAAGTAGGCTGTTTCATAAGAAACAGGGGGGAGTTGGATGTCCTGGTTGCCAGGATGAAAGTTTGGCCTAAATCCCTCCTCCCCCAATCTCTCAAAGCGGAAGTGTAAATTTAGCTAAATATCTGTGCCCCCCCTTTTTTCCTGAAGTCGCAAAACTCATCCCCAAGCTTATATGTAAGATTTCCCCGAGCGCATAAAAAATAACAACAGACAGCAAGGACTGTATTCTATTCTGTAGAACTAATTACTAGAAGGAGAATCTAATTAGGCTAGAGCATTTAGGGCATAGAAGCAAATGACTGAAATTGCTGGGTGTACACTTGCCTGAGGAAAACACCGCACTCAACGCATTTCTAGTTCATGACATTTCTCCTCCTACACTTTACGAAGCCGCCGTTCATTGTGACTGTGCATATTTATTCTCCTTGCTGACAGCCATATATGCAGTAGGAAATGCTTACATGGCAAGGATTTCAAAATTAAAAGCAAAATTAAAATTTGGATTTGATTTTGCTTTTGGGTTTTTTTTACGGATCTTTTGAATGAAAGCCACAAAAAGCTATCTACTTTCCAAAGTGACAGAATTTTAATTAGGCCCAATCAAAACTTTGCAAAGTAGTGAACAAGCTACAAAACCTCTTAGGCTTTCCTTGATGTCAGGACCTTAGAAAGGCACGGTCTTTTACTTTGAGAGATTTATCTATTACCGTAAATGCTACTTGCCATGCATGTGCCATGGATTCTGTACCTGAAACAAAAAGCTTAGAGAGGAGTGATTTTTTTTTTACTGATGTGACATCAGTAGCAAATACATCACTTTTGGAGGACTACCTTTTAACCTCTGCCTTAGCTTTTCTAATAGGGTTAAAGTTGCACTTGCTGCATCTACTTACATTTTTTTTTGGAATCCACAGACCTAAGTACTTAATGTTGGTTTTTTTTATCACAAGGGAAAATTTGCCACTCTAGTTTGATCATTTGTTGAATTTTCAGACTGACATGAAAACATACCGGTAATCATTTTAACTTGTAATTAATGTAATTAATGGGACCCGGGTGGCGCTGTGGGTTAAACCACAGAGCCTAGGACTTACTGATCAGAAGGTTGGTGGTTCGAATCCCCGCGACGGGGTGAGCTCCCGTTGCTCGGTCCCTGCTCCTGCCAACCTAGCAGTTAAAAAGCACGCCAAAGTGCAAGTAGATAAATAGGTACCGCTCCAGCGGGAAGGTAAACAGCGTTTCCGTGCGCTGTTCTGGTTCACCAGAGGTGATTTAGTCATGCTGGCCACATGACCCGGAAGCTGTACGCCGGCTCCCTCGGCCAATAAAGCAAGATGAGCGCCGCAACCCCAGAGTTGGTCACGACTAGACCTAACGGTCAGGGGTCCCTTTACCTTTAATGTAATTAATGGAAAGACCTCCATAGACTTGTGTGGCTGATTCTAAAGTAGGCCAGGACCAGTTTGTGGTCCAGAGTGCAATGGCGCCTTCACCTTATCACAGGGGAGGCTTGCCTGCACCTGATTCTCTCGGCTTCCAGCAGCCGGTGCCTGGAGGGAGGAATAAGCTGCCTTGGCCCTGGCCCCGTGAGGCACTAAGGTGAAATTGCCTCTGCTCCCACTGAGAGAGCTGAGGTGTTTTCACTCTGGTGCCTCAATAGGCTTCCGTTTTTCAAAATCTTGATGTTGGGCTGGAGATACGTCACAATGTTGAAAAGCCGACATCAATGTTGAAGAGCCAGTGTGGTGTAGTGGTTAAGAGCGGTAGTCTCATAATTTGGGGAATTGGGTTCGTGTCTCCGCTCCACCACATGCAGCTGCTGGGTGACCTGGGGTGACCAGCCCCACTCACCTCACAGAGTGTTTGTTGTGGGGGAGTAAGGGAAAGGAGAATGTTAGCCGCTTTGAGACTCCTTAAAGGGAGTGAAAGGCGGGATATCAAATCCGAACTCCTCCTCCTCCTCCTCCTCCTCTTCTTCTTCTTCTTCACCCAGCCTTCTTCTAAAGACATTTACTTGGAAATCAATTTTACTGATTTCAACTGGAATCACTTTTAACTGAAGTGCTCTTAAATCCAAATGATGAGCTTAGATCCAACTAATATCAGTAGGAATTTTGAGTAGCAAAGTTTCATCTTAAGTACTTTATTAAAAGTGGTTTAATGACCAATATACATGTTAGAGAGATGCAGTAATGAATGGACAACTCTGTCCAAATACAGGATCTTATTAAGGTTTCAAAAAGAATATGGAACAAGTAGAACTTTTTCGAACTGTTCCATTACTTTTATGTATTATTAAAACACTAATTAGTCCATTGAGATTGTCATCTTCTGCTCAGGGTCACCTAAAATCCAACCAATCTGAGCTACTTTTTAATTGAACTCAATAATTATCTCAGTGTTATTCATAGAGAGTATTTTTTTTAAAAAAAATCTAATAATTAAAAAAATAAGGGCAGACATACCATTTCTCCATTAGTCCATCAAAACTTCAGCCTATTTTTAGAGTTTCATTGAATAATTATTTTAGTGAAAGGGTACAGAGGTTACAATAAAAAACTCTAATATAAATTAAAAATAAATATTTTCCCCTCAAAGAAATGCTCTTGTGTTGTTCATTTAAAAATCAGCAATGTTAATATATCCTGAAATATTTTATTCAGTAACAGCTAATCCTTTTAGTTGATGGCCTATAGTTGACTTGAATTTAGTACACAGACAAAAGACCAGTTGGGCAGCACCCAACTGAATATTAAAAACATAATACAACATTAAACATTAAAAACTTCCCTAAACAGGGCTGCCTTCAGATGTCTTTTAAAAGTTAGATAGTTGCTTATTTCCTACTACATTCAGCATAGGCTCAATCTGTCTTGCACAGTTGCCTGAACTGACCCAAGCTTGATGTTGCAAATGAAAAGGAGAAACACAGAGCATTTGTAATGGTCAATAGTCACATTTAAGAAAGCTTTATTCTAACTCCACATTGCAGAAACTTGCTGCCCTTCAAATATTGTTTGACTACAACTCCCATTATCCCTGGCTGTTAGCCATGCTGGCCAGGGCTGATGGGAATTGTAGTCCAACAAGATCTGGAGGAACACCTAACATGGATGCTGTGACCATGCCCAAAAGAAGGAGCCTGGGGAATTCAGATTAGTACATCATCTGTCAGGAAATGATTTCATTCCTGTGTTGAGAAGTGACCTTAGGCATGGAGTAAGAAAGATTTAACAAGAAACCTGGCATTTTTGGAATTCTTCCCCATTGTAGTAGCAGTTTCCTTGCAGGTAAACAATCTGGCCAACATGTTGCTCATTTATGGTGTGAGAATCAGGCCACTATTCAGGCAATTGATTCATTAACATCTAGGAACCCTAAGTGTCATGGACTGTCTGGATACAGTAGAGTAGTGGGGGTACCAGCTGGGGAACCCCAAAGGGAAGAAGGCTCAGAGCCAGGGGGTTGGTGGTGGGATGACAATGAGTGGTCCGAGGGAGAAGAGGGAGCAGACTGGGAGAAGGTGGTGATAGTTAGTTATCTATCTATGAAGTTACTGGTATCTATCAATCCTAGCACTCAGGGTGACAAGGCAAGTGGAAAATCCTCCATATTCAGGGAAAATAGGGAGGGTATCACTGATACGAAGGCACAAGACTTATTGGATAGGACCATAAGAAGTAAAATGGCTGGTTGGAGAAGTGCAGAGGAAACTCATATCCCCGGAGTTGTTGAAGGGTTTGAAACTTCATTGGGAAGGGCTGTGTGCATCGCTATATGACGTGGTGTTATTCCATGCCAGGCTTCCTCAACCTCAGCCCTCCAGATGTTTTTGGCCTACAACTCCCATGAGCTCTAGCTAGCAGGATCAGTGGTCAGGGATGATGGGAATTGTAGTCTCAAAACATCTGGAGGAGCCGAGGTTGAGGAAGCCTGTTCCATGTTGTGGCTTTGGAGCTTTCTTTTACATAGGATTTGTCTTAAATTACATTGGTCTAAGATTGACCAGTGGAACAAGGGATTGGTGGTACCAACATTGGCAACTCCAGATGAAACACTGCACTCAATGTGGGGGACATTGAAGGAATTGCTATACTGTGGATTTTGAGATCTTTATATATTCTCCTCTGTTAATAAAGTAGGTACTTATGCTATTAAGAAGGATGGAATTGTTTCTTCTTCTTCCACAGATGATCCTTTGGTTCAATTTAATGTTCATTATATGTCAGCTTTATTTGAGGAACTCTTTTTATATTTTAATTATTAAGAAGCCAGAATTCCTACTGAGATAAAAAACAACAGCAGCACAGGGCAATCTCAGCAAGATTAATTTTTCTTATGGTTGCGTATCCAGGAAATGGATTGCTGCAACTGTCTGCCATGTTCACTTGATGTTTTGCTTTGCTTTTCTATTTAGGGCTAAGTTGCTCGTCTTTATAAATTAATAACACCCGCGCTTTTGCGAATTAATGAATTGGCTCAAAACGGACAGGGACCCTTTAAAAAATGAATGGGCTGGCTTTAATGTTGTTATAGAGGAAATATCTGTGAACTGTAAAATTAGGAATTTTGCAGCACACACCATTGGTGTAATGTAGAAAGGACTTGCTAGTGTCTTCCTCAGGTGAAGAAAGTAAGGTGTGTGTGTGGGGGGGGAGCACTCTGAGGGTCCAGTACAGTGGCACCTCGGGTTACATACGCTTCAGGTTACATACACTTCAGGTTACAGACTCCACTAACCCAGAAATATTACCTCGGGTTAAGAACTTTGCTTCAGGATGAGAACAGAAATCGTGCTCCAGCGGCGCAGCGGCAGCAGGAGGCCCCATTAGCTAAAGTGGTGCTTCAGGTTAAGAACAGTTTCAAGTTAAGAACAGACCTCCGGAACGAATTAAGTACTTAACTTCAGGTACCACTGTAGTATCATTATGATGATTTATGCAGCATCATTAATGCACACAGCAATGTAACAAACACATTACTGCAATTTTAATCAAAATCTGAGATGTAGTAGTTATTTGTTTATTTTTTTTAAAAAAAACAATACTGTGGTGATTTGTTGTGGAACACCCCATTGAAGAAGATAACAGTGGTTACCCAGACCTTGTTGCTGGTTTTGAAGCGACCCCCATGTTGGTCCGTCGCTGCACCATCCCTGTCTAGACATAATTTACTACAAAGGAAATAAGACGGAGAACAGGGAGAGCAGGTTCTTAAAAATAAAACTTGCTATTTTAGCAAGCTAACCCTTTTCCCGGAGTTCCGCTGATATCACTGATGATATTAGAACACAAGAGAGCTATTTTGGCAGGAAAAGGTGCTATGTACTGCAAGGATTCAAGTTGTCAAAATGGTAGCAATCATTTTGCCACCATCCAAGTAACAGATGGAAAAGTATTTGCAATTAAAGCTGTTTGTTGGAAAAATAGCACCATCCCCAAAGCCTTACTTGGGCAAAACCGGCAAGGCATTGGAGCGCCAGCCTGAAGACTGCTTCAGTCCCAATTGCTTTCAAAATCTTGATTACCCAAGCACACTGTACTTTGTACTTTTGAGGGGTTTCTTTCAGCGGAAGGATCTTTTTGCCACCAGCCAATTGTCCTGCATTTGCCAACGAAGTGAAATAACCTAGCTATCCTGTGTGTTGACAGCTGTCTGTCTTAGAAGACACAAGAGGAGGAATAATAATAATAATAATAATAATAATAATAATAATAATAATAATAATAATAATTTTTATTTATATCCCACCCTCCCCAGCCAAAGCCGGGCTTAGGGCGGCTAACAACAATAAAACAGTACAACAGTACAACACAACACAACACAACACTCTAAAATCATTATAAAATTAATTCAAATCAAACCAATGGCAACCATTGGGCCGGAGCTATCCGAAGGAGGGAGTCAGGCTGTGCCCTGGCCAAAGGCCTGATGGAACAGCTCTGTATTGCACGCCCTGCGGAAAGATGTCAAGTCCCGCAGGGCCCTAGTGTCTTGTGACAGAGCGTTCCACCAGATCGGAGCCACAGCAGAAAAAGCCCTGGTTCTAGTTGAGGCCAGCCTAACCTCTCTGTGGCCTGGGACCTTCAAGATGTTTTTATTTGAAGACCGTAAGTTTCTCTGTGGGACATACCAGGAGAGGCGGTCCCGTAGGTACGAGGGTCCTAGGCTGTATAGGGCTTTAAAGGTTAAAACCAGCACCTTAAACCTGATCCTGTACTCCACCGGGAGCCAGTGCAGCTGGTATAGCACGGGGTGAATGTGATCTCGCAGCGAGGACCTCGTAAGGAGTCTTGCCACAGCATTCTGCACCCGCTGGAGTTTCTGGGTCAGTCTCAAGGGCAGCCCCATGTAGAGCGAGTTACAATAATCCAGTCTGGAGGTGACCGTCGCGTGGATCACAGTGGCTAGGTCAGGGCGAGAGAGATAAGGAGCCAACAGCTTAGCTTGGCAGAGATGAAAAAATGCCGCCTTTATCATAGCTGCAATCTGCGCCTCCATGGAAAGGGAGGTGTCGAAGATTACACCCAAACTCTTAACGGACAGTGCTGGCACTAATTGCGCCCCCGCAAGAGATGGGAGATGGGTGAAGTCAAAACCTTGGAGAGTTACAGTGCCTGCTGTGGCTGTAGAGACACAATCGTCCAGTTGGATTGCTGCAGATGCACCATGATATTTCTTCTCCATGTGCTCCTCCCAGTGGTCATTCCTCTTCTGGCCACTGCTATGGATGCATGACCTTTCTGTCTGTCTGTCTCCATAATTGGAACAGCCTTTTCTGTGCTTCCTAAGTGGTGTGAGATATAGTTCAGCTGAACTGAAATCTGCCTTTCTATTTATCAAAAGTTTTATTTCTCCATGAGAGAGGTTTCCCTTTTTCTGCTGATTCACAGAGGACATTAGAAAGTTCATAAAGTTATCAATTTATATAGTTGGTGTGTTTAGAGGTGAGATCACCAGGCATACTGCAGCCTCCCCAGCTGTCCACACCCTGTTCTACCCTGGGAGAAGGTACCTCGTGACATTTCCCTCTAGGTTTTAGCTGAAGATGGCCATGATCTACCAAGTGCCTGAGATTTTTTTGCACTCACTGGTTTTATTTTTAAAGGAAGTGCTTTCTTTTAATTTTAACCCCTCCCTCCAGCACTGATTTGTGTGGAAGTCAAAAGACTTTGCCTTAAAATATAACAACTGCCAGAAAAGCTTAGTCTAGGACATCATGGGGTTTTCAGGAACTGCTGGCTCTCAAGAAGGCTGCAGGATTATGACCACCTGAAAAAATGACTTGCAGAATGAAAAACAGAATGCTGACAAATCCATTGAGCCTCTTTGAAAATAAGGCAAGCGATATAAAAATTCCACATCTCATCCACACCTCATTTGAGAATCTGTGAGAATTTGTTGACTGAGAATAGTTTGGGGTGCAGAGAAGAAATTTTCAGCACAACGCTAGTTCGAGATCCTCGGTAAGCATCCTAAATAGTTCTTCAGAGAAATAGATGGATTATAGACTTTTCTGCCATTGGCTCATGTATTCAATATTCATCCCAGTGGTGACTGTTGCCCATTGAAGGCAGAAGGCAGAGACACCAACGCTAGGTGGAACCAGAGCCAATGGCAAACTGTGCCAATGGGTAGATCTAATTTTGACCCCATCCTCCTCCCCATGAAATTCTCCAGGAACAACACTAGGCCGAAGGAGGGGGAAGATGATAGGCAATGTCATACCCCACCCTCACCCCAGATTGGTAGCAAATAAGGCAAGGGGGGGGGGTGAGGCTGAGAGAAGGCTGGAGGGCCAGTGACCCATTTGCCTTAATGGACCATTTGCCTCCACTAGTTCAGTTCCAGCTCCTTTCTGGACCATTTGTATCCTAGTAGCTGAGTATAGTCAAGCATTCACAGAATTGACCGAAAGTGGGTTGTCCAAGCAGCTTCCGGGTGCCACTGGCATTTCCTCAGATCACGACAGTGATGTCATGAACATGGGTCAGTGATGTCATTATTGGCAACACTCCACAGGCAGTTGCAATGCTGAGTGCTCAGTGCGTGTCAGTAGGGACACTCCTAACCTTGAGGAGCAGTTTGGGCTGGTTTCTCATTCTCCTCTGGTTGCTAAGCCCACACACCACAGTTCCTGCTTTAACTTCCTTCCGTACCTTGATCTCTGGGATCTTAGAGAAAAGTTCTTTAGGGAATGTGATCCTGGGGTTCTTTTGAATTTTAAGAAAAGCAGGCTCTAGATTTGGTGAGGGTGTAAATCGTTGAACAGCTACTGAGATATTCATGCAAATAAATTCAAAGTGTGTAACTGGTTAGAATGATCAAGTGGGCTGTTCTGTTCTGAAGCGGCGTCGGCCTGGAAGAGTCCTTCTGTACCATTTAAAACTGAGAGAAAAACAGCACAGATTTTATTTGACAGCTAGGAATTCTCTAGTACATAGCACTTCTCTTGTCAAAACTTCTTTCTTAGACATTAGTGTCATCACTGGCATTTGTTTCAATAACGGTTTCTTTCTTAGTTTTTTCTTTCTTTCTGTACTCTTGGATTGGCAGCAAGTGAGGGAGATAGGAAGAAGGGCAGCCTCTTGCAGTTAGGCAGACCAGAGACATGCCCTCTGGACCCTACAATTCTGGACTGAGGAGAAAAGATCTACTTTAGCCTGCCAGAATTCTGCTGCACTGTTCTGGGGTCCAATCTTCCTATTCTTCTTACTTTCTCTATACTGAACAAGATATGTCCGTTTCAAGTACCGGTAACTAATAACACCCCATTTGTTTCCTCATATTTTCATTGCTGGCATATCTTCCTTTTGTTCTTTCATTATTTCTCTTCTTTTAGCCAGATAACTTTTCTTTTTTATGATGACTCCATACATATCTCTCTCTCTCTCTCTCTCTCCCTCTCCCTCTCCCTCTCCCTCTCCGTCCCTCTATCCCCACAGTGGCCTCTTCAGCCTCTCTACTTTATTTTCCCATTCCCCATCCTCTTAAAAATAAATCCTTAACAACAACAAAAGTCTGAAAGTACTGCAAATCTCACGATTCAGTCACCCCCCCCCTCAAACTTCCAGATGAAGGCCAATGAACCAGACAATATTATTTGTTGTGGAAGATGGTTTTATCTAAACAGTTACTTTAAAATACTGTTTATACAGGTAATTACTTTTTGCTATTTGTTTACTTTGCTTTTAATTGTGTTATGATCTCTAGCAAGAACAATAAACAGGCTGAAATATTCTCTCCTGCATCAAATGACGTTTCCCCTCTAATAAGCTGCAAATATTGGCAGTGGATTTTGAATGGGTTGCATTTCACATTTTAGGATTGTGAACTCTCAAGATATAAAACCGGACTTGAAACAACAAATGGAAAGCATACCTTTTGTATGTTTCCAATTCTTCTTCTTTTTAAAGTGCCTCTTAAATTAGATCACGGTGCAACTCTTCCTGGGCATTCATAAGCTTTATTTTCTATTTGCTAACTGTTTTAAGATGCCCAGTCCTTCCGCAAGCCTCAAAATCCTGCTGCACTTGAAGAGGCAGCGTTTTTGGACATCAATAAAAGCAGGGAGGAAAGATGTAACGGGGGGGGGGGGGAAGGCAGGTGGCGTTGCAGAAAGGCTGAGCAATGAAAACAATTTAGCATCGAAGTGTGTTCAAACAAAGAAGCAATGATCCTGCTTTAATGGCGCTGGATATGCATTTCGTCTCAGCCAGCCTTATTTACTCAACCAAATCTTTGCTCTCTAGCTATAGAGTGGCATAACAATCCACCTTTTGTCTTAATTCTTCTTTCTTTCCTCTCTCCAAATAGGAAGCTGCCTAGTCACTCCAAAAAGACAGATGCCAGATATGCTCAGCACAACAACAGGGGCTGCGTCATATTACTCTCCCTGTGTTTTTAATAACAACATGAAGCCAGATGCTGTTGACTGTGTGTTAAATGAACCTGTGACTCATGGCAAAGTCAATCCCATAGTACTCGTGGTGGGGGGGAGAGAACGTTCCAGTTGATGGTGATTGAAAAGCTATTATTGCAGAGTATATTTAAACAGGGCAGAGTGATGACCTTTAGCCAGCGTAGAAGATTGATAAGAGGCATGTACCATGGAAGATTATGGTAGGTTTTTACACAATCAGATATTACCCCTAACTAAAGTAGCTTATGCGTTGATTAAAATTTCAAGTGACTAGCATAGGATAATAGGAAACGGTTCTTCTGCTTTCAGGAAGTACTGGTTTTTCTCGGCCCAAATCCAGAAGTGGAGTCCTAGAAAGGGTCCACTTCCTACTAGGGTGGCCACATGCAAAAGAAAACAGAGATCTTGCTGTGCAGAAGGAGGAGTTTCAGCAGGCGGAGCTAGCAGTACAATGATAACTAAGCATTCCATGGCTACTGAGCATGCTCAGTCTTCATTGGGCAGTTTTGGCCTCCACACTCCAACTTTTGCCAAATTATTATCATTTAATCCTGTAAACACGGGTGGTGCTGTGGGTTAAACCACAGAGCCTAGGTCTTGCCGATCAGAAGGTCGGCGGTTCGAATCCCCGAGACAGGGTGAGCTCCCGTTGCTCGGTCCCTGCTCCTGCCAACCTAGCAGTTCGAAAGCATGTCAAAGTGCAAGTAGATAAATAGGTACCGCTCCGTCAGGAAGGTAAACAGCATTTCCGTGTGCTGCTCTGGTTCGCCAGAAGTGGTTTAGTCATGCTTGCCACATGACCTGGAAGCTGTACGCTGGCTCCCTCGGCCTATAGAGCGAGATGAGCGCTGCAACCCCAGAGTTGGTCACGACTGGACATAATGGTCAGGGGTCCCTTTACCTATACTAATCCTAAACCTTTACAGTTACCCCCAAGCCTACTGTTACCTGCCATTTCTTCGTTCGTTCGTTCATTCATTCATTCAATTAATTAATTAATTAATTAATTAATTAATTAATAAATACACTGCCCTTTATCTGAAGATCCCAGGGTGGTGTACAACACTAAAAACCAAATTTACATACCACAATAATAATAATAATAAAAACCAATGAAACAAACATAGAAAAAATAATAATAACAGCCCCTAACTTTTAAAAGGCCATAGGTTGTTTAATGGCCGAAGTTCTGAGTAAAGTGGATTGTTTTCACCCGGTGCCTAAAGACACGTAATGTCGCCAGGTGAGTCTCTCTGGGGAGAGCATTCCACAGATGAGGAGCCACCACAGAAATGGCCTGTTCTCCTGTTGTCACAATCTGAACATCTGGGGGGGGGGGGCACAGAAAGAGTTTCGGATGGCAAGTTCAGGGTTCGGGTGGGTTCATATGGGGAGAAGTGGTCTTTAAGTACCTGCAGGCACTTTCCTGCCATTGTGAGACAATATTGCTAACCAGAATTGTGGTGGGGCAAAGTGGTTGCCTCCCCCTCCATGGTTTCAACCCAATTTAGACTCCCTAGGGTTTGGTAAAAAGAAATCAGTTATGCATCTAGCATTTGGTTTGGCTCTGAATCCGGCTGCACCTACAGCACAATCCTCTGTATTTTCTAATCAGAAATAAGTCCTCTTGCGCTCAATGGAACTTACTCCCACATAAGCATGTATAGGATTTATTATAGTCTAGAGTGCTCTGATCTTAACCCTGTTGGGACATATTAGTATTGACATACTGTAGGTAGGGCCTTTTGTGACTACTCTTTGGTAGATCCATTGAAATAAATGAATCTAATGCAGGCTTCCTCAACCTCGGCCCTCCAGATGTTTTGAGACTACAATTCCCATCATCCCTGACCACTGGTCCTGCTAGCTAGGGATCATGGGAGTTGTAGGCCAAAAATATCTGGAGGGCCAAGGTTGAGGAAGCCTGATCTAATGTGTTGTGGTTGTTGTTTAGTCGTTTAGTCGTGTCCGACTCTTCGTGACCCCCTGGACCAGAGCACGCCAGGCACTCCTGTCTTCCACTGCCTCCCGCAGTTTGGTCAAACTCATGCTGGTAGCTTCGATAACACTGTCCATCCATCTCGTCCTCTGTCGTCCTCTTCTCCTTGTGCCCTCCATCTTTCCCAACACCAGGGTCTTTCCCAGGGAGTCTTCTCATGAGGTGGCCAAAGTATTGGAGCCTCAGCTTCACGATCTGTCCTTCCAGTGAGCACTCAGGGCTGATTTACTTGAGAATGGATACGTTTGTTCTTCTTGTAGTCCATGGATTCTCAAGAGTCTCCTCCAGCACCATAATTCAAAAGCATCAATTCTTCGGTGATCAGCCTTCTTTATGGTCCAGCTCTCACTTCCATACATCACTACTGGGAAAACCATGGCTTTAACTATACGGACCTTTGTTGGTAAGGTGATGTCTCTGCTTTTTAAGATGCTCTGATCTAATGTAGTCATGCTTATTAATTTCGCTGTGACTACTCTGAGTAAAATTTAGGTGAATACTACCCCCAATTCACAGTGTGCAATTGAGGCTACATTTTCCAGTTGCTCATGTCGTGTTTCCTCCCACCTCAATATGCTCTTGAACCCTGTGTCTTCCTGCCATAAAGTAAAAAGGAGGCACACGTTTGATTGACACGGGCTTTGAACTACAAGTGCGAGTCTTAGATTTCCTGTGTTGCATTGAAGTTGATTGTCACCATGTTTCTGTATTGATTTTGTGATCAAAGGCTTTTCCTGAGAGGTTCATGGGGTGAGAGTCTGCATAAATATGCATATTTATACCTTTTGAGCCTTGATAAATGCTTTGTGGCTTTCCAGAACTCCAGACTTGCTACAATTACAGAAAAGAATATTAAAATTTAATTGCACAATCATTTAGAGGTATGTGACATGCAGGTAAATGTAAAACAGGGGCAAATGATCTGTTTTCAGACCATGCATTTTCCCAAACTGGGGAAATTGCTGTATGTCTCTTTGCACAACAAGAGATCTAGAGATGTTTTTGTTAAGACTTTCTCGCAAGGAGAAAATATCATTGTTGATAAAAGTAAAAATATAATAATTTTCCAACTCTGCATGACATCAGAGAGAAATGGCTCCCTTTCATGCAACTAAGCTGTAAGGGTATTTTCAGTACAGTGGTACCTCGGGTTAAGTACTTAATTTGTTCTGGAGGTCCGTTCTTAACCTGAAACTGTTCTTAACTTGAAGCACCACTTTAGCTAATGGGGCCTCCCGCTGCCGCCAGAGCACGATTTCTGTTCTCATCCTGAAGCAAAGTTCTTAACCGGAGGTACTATTTCTGGGTTAGCAGTGTCTGTAACCTGAAGCGTATGTAACCTGAGGTACCACTGTATTCATATTTGATGCTCATTTGCCCTGTGCTGAGAACACCAATGAAATACCTATAAAAGCTGAAAATGGATAAAACATTAAAGGTAAAGGGACCCCTGACCATTAGGTCTAGTTGTGACCGACTCTGGGGTTGCGGTGCTCATCTCGCTTTATTGGCCGAGGGAGCCGGCGTACAGCTTCCAGAGCAGCGCACGTAAATGCCATTTACCTTCCCGCCGTAACGGTCCCTATTTATCTACTTGCACTTTGACGTGCTTTTAAACTGCGAGGTTGGCAGGAGCAGGGACCGAGCAACGGGAGCTCACCCCGTGGTGGGGATTCGAACCACGACCTTCTGATCGGCAAGTCCTAGGCTCTGTGGTTTAACCCATACCGCCACCCGCGTACCTTGTTATGGGTTAATAGGGGAACGGGGATCCCTGGGTACTAGACAGTGGCACCAACTTGAATAAAGGACGCAAAAGGACGCAGGAGGCGGTGCTGTCCGGGCTGGGGACGGTGCTGAGTGGCTGAGCCAGGGGGGTTGGCCAGGGGATGACAGCAGACCCAGCCCACACAGCACCCCTCCTCTCCTTGCCGAGATGCAAGCAGGCAGTGACCAAGTCCTCCCCCCTCCCCATGGCAGAGGGCTTGTGGGGCACCGGGTCCAGGTCGAGGCTGTAGGAGGGGAGGAGAGGAAGGAGGGCACCCCGGGAGAGAAGGAGGTACATAGGCAATCGGGCACCTTACGGTGGTGGAGAAAGAGGCTGGGTGGCTCGGCACAGTTAATTGGGGGGGCTGGAGGGGTCTGGGCCCCAGATTTTCTCCTCCAGATTCTTGGATGCTGGAGTTCAATCAGAACTGACCGGCTGAGTTTGAGACTGTCGTGAAAATTCAACAGTGTTTTACTGCTTATTTCTCCTAATGTGCACAGACTTGCATGCAGTGTTGCCTAACATACATATATTCTGCAAGCAATTTTCCCAATAAAATGCATTTGTGTGTGTTATTTCCACAAATATATGCATTTATGCAACCTTTCCCCTAATATATGCATGCTTGCCTGCATTGTTTGGTTAGAGAACTTCATCACAAAATTCAGAGACGCATGAATTCTGAAGGACAGCTGTGTTTCAGTTTGCAAATTGTTTAATAAAGTGTGAATTAGTTAGATTCACCTTTAGATTCATGAACTGAAATGGATTTCTCCCCCATCTTTAGTCCTGTTCTTCTGCAGTGGAGGAAACATATACCCTTAGCGTTATAGCAGTCTGGTAATGAATGCTAGTTCCACCGTTAGATAAAACACACGATGCTCCTCACCTTCACTTCATTTTCACCCATCTTCTTTTTCGAAGGAAATGATGAATATTTGCATAGATGAGCCAAACTGCCAAATCTTAGCTCAAGCTTCAGCTGAAATGTATTGATGGTAAACAAGACAACCAAGAAATGAGAGATCAAATGTGAAAATAACAGGGATAGACCAGATAAGCTATGGGCTTACACAAGACCCCAGATAAATAGTGGAAGGAAAAGGAAATCAGTAAATGAAGAGTGGCTAATGACTAAAACACGATGGGCCATGTAGCGATTTGCTCAACTTTTCCTGTGAGTAGAGATTTAGAATGACAGCTCCGTACTAATGAGTTTTTTAAACTCAGGAAACAGATTAACCTTTTGGAGGCAAGTTTCTCCCCACAGTTGGTGTCTGTCTCCGTTGTATTTGCATTCCGAGAGATCTGAAAGGTTATCTTCATCATTACAGCTCAGCAAATAATTTGCAACAAATAATGTTTCCAGTGGTGTCAGGCTTAGAAGGTGTCAACCCAAATTCTAATATTCCCGATTCCAACACTCGATAGCAGGAGTATGAAGATATCCTGAAAATCAAGACTCCGGTATTGAAAACGAATGGGCGTTGCACATTGGTAGAGCAGATTGCTTTGCATAGAGAAAGTCCCAGATTTAATCCTTGCATCTCCGAATAGTGTTCTCTCCTGAGAGAAGCCCACTTGAGCCCAACACTGTACCAGGCAAGCAAACAACCCATTTCAGCATTACAATGAATTTATTACTCCACTTTATCATGCTCCTAATCATTTGGATGGAACCTTAGAATTTTTTTAAATTTATTTTTTACAATACTCTCGCATATTTTTTACAGCAGTTTTATGGAGTTGTTTTATTTTATTCCTTTATTTATGGTGTGATTTTTATTTAACCCTGATGGCTGTAATAAATGCTTTTCTGTATTCTTGTTAGGCGCTTTGCATTGGAAGGGAAGAATGCAGGCTAGGCGTCTAGTATAAATAAAATGCATTACATGTGTCTGGTTTGGTTCAGAGAAAGCAGGTTAGACAGATCTCCAGAGAGGTAAATCGGCAAGCAAAGGGAGTATTAAATTGTGGGCAGAATTTCTGGGAAAGCTGTAGCAATTACAGACTACTGGACAGTGAAGATGAGATGATAATGCTATTATCTGAACTTTAGCTGGCAACGAAATTATGCCATTAGACTGCAACAATATTGTTATGCCTTGCTATAGAAGGGAAGGCTGAGCAGCAGAGCTTATGCTCTGCACAGCTGCGGCTCCAGGTTCAATCCCAGGCATCTCTGTTAAGGATGGCTTGTCCTAATTAAAAGGTTCTCAGATAAGAGTGCTGGGAAGACTCCCATCGGAGGCCTCTGAGAACCATCACCAGCCAGAGTCCTGGCAAGGCAGCCCTGGGCTACAGGGACCAATTGTTAAGTGGTTTCATATGAACCAAACAACAAATAAGACTGCAAATTAGCTACTGGGCTAAGTTCAAGGTACTGGTTTTGGGGTATAAGCCTTGTTCCATTCCCAATAAGCATGGGCTGCCTTTGCCCAGCAGTGCCCACGCCCATTTTTGTTGTCTAGTCGTGTCCGACTCTTCATGACCCCATGGACCAGAGCACACCAGGCACTCCTGTCTTCCACTGCCTCCCGCAGTTTGGTCAGACTCATGTTTGTAGCTTCAAGAACACTGTCCAACCATCTCGTCCTCTGTTGTCCCCTTCTCCTTGTGCCCTCCATCTTTCCCAACATCAGGGTCTTTTCCAGGGAGTCTTCTCTTCTCATGAGGTGGCCAAAGTCTTGGAGCCTCAGCTTCAGGATCTGTCCTTCCAGTGAGCACTCAGGGCTGATTTCCTTAAGAATGGATAGGTTTGATCTTCTGTGGCCCATAGACTGCAGCAAAATACTGGGCAAGGTTTTGTCCAGCATCTTGTTTGTGTGGTGGGCTCATGGGAAAAAGCTGTCCCATGAGCCTTTGCAAAGGGGAGGGGAAAGCCTATATAAGGCTGCTTCTCCTGGAGCTCAGGGCCATTTGTCTTGAGAGCTTCTCAGTTCCCACCCTTCCACCCTCGGGTTAGAGCCTTCACTGAGCAATTTTGGGTTGCTGGTTGACAGGGCAGGAAAGGATTTTTCTCTCTCAACCTGATTGGCATTTGGTTCAATGACCTCTCCCTCATTGAAATTATGGCCTTCCTTTGTTAGGTGAAGAATGTTGTTTGTATGAAGATGGAAGTGGCACTGGGCAGGATCCACATAGGATGGGAGGCTCCCATAAGGGGCCTGAGGAGAAGATTGACCATGGCACCCCCAAGCTTGGTGTTGGGTGTCTGCCTGGTTAGAATCCGTATCCTGGTCACCCAGTGAGACCTTGCTTGCTTGGCTTGCACCACAGCAAGGTTCAACACTGGCCAACTCCCATGGTACAGGTTTGGGTCTGTCCAAACCTGGCGGATCAATTCCATCAACATGGGGCTTGTGGAATGATGAACTGATTCTGGGAACCAATGTCATGCCAACCCTTGCCCTTCCTTCTGCTGCCAATAAAAATTGAGCCTGATTTCATCCCATCACCGTTTTACAGTCTTGTTGTTTTCTTCTCTCATGGGTCACATAATGCACCTGCCTGGGCAAAGGCCTATGCAGCTTGGGACCAGGATACCTGAAAGATTGGGTATATAAGGGGTGAGACAATCTTAACAGGAAGTCCAGTCCGCACAATGCAGGAATCAGGCCTTTAGTGTTGTGGCCTCCAGCCTTTGGAATTTCCTCTCATTGAATATTTGACAGGCACCATCTATGTCTTGTCCTTTCTGTGTGTTGAAGCCTCTTAGGTTGAGATCTTCCTGGTCTTTGTCTGGAATTGTTTTTATGATTGTTTTTATTGTTTTATGATTTGTTTGCCACCCTGGACTCCTTTGGGAGGAAGGGTGAAATATAAATTAATAACTAAAATGAGACCACCAACTTCTCAATCAAACTGTATCATCCAAATTGTCTCATGGGAAGAGGCATCACCTCCCTCTTGTGCCTAGATTTCTTTCAGCACATGTGTATTTGCATGTGTCTATCTTTATTTTGGTTTGTTTGTTTTTTATCTCTTTCTTCAGTAGACAAGGCAAGATACTGTACTTGAAACAAGTTCATATCATTTGTCAGTTTCGTTTATGTAATTTGCCATGACGGAGCTATTAGTGGTTAATGTTCATGTTTCTCATTTCATCATAGGCCACGGAGCCTTAATTGAAAATATGCTAATTGCAAAACGAAATGCTATTTTTAGAGATGCAAATGTATTTAGACCAGCCAATTCATTAAAGTGAGTTGTGTGCATTCTCAGAGATAAGCTTTGTTGGCAGATCAGTTGGGCTGACCGTACCTCCCTAAGCTTTATCATGGCAAACAAGCTCCCCTTTCATCTTTGCAGTGATATTATCCTGCCCAGGGTATGCTCACATTGAGAAGATGTGGCTTCGTTATGAATCTGTGGCTTAGATTGTTTCCTCCTCTGAGTATGGATATAGCATGAGCTGCTGGATCTGTGTGCAACAGCTGCCTCTTTTGGTGAACCGCTGGACTGCGGGTAGCAGAAATATCAGTGAAAGACCTTCAGGCCCAGGACTGGCTCTGCTCACCACTGGATCCTGGTCAGGAAGGAGTATGAAAGCTTCCTGTTTCAACTGATTCTTGATTGAATAATATTGTCCTCCTGAGCTCCAGTGTGCTCCAGTATCTTTGGTCAGGCCTGCCATGCTCCTGTCTCCTGGTTTGCCATTTGGTCCTGAGTCCTGGCTTCTACCACACCTTCAGAAACTTGGTTCCTGGATGCCTCAGACTGCTGTCCACGACCTAACCTTGATGAGATGATGCATATCTCTGGACCTTTTATTTAGACTGATTAGACTTTCGGGCAAATCTTTAAAATACAACTTTGAGCTATATTTACTCATATATATACAGAGGCATGCCTGGCACATAAATGTGTGCCATTTGAATTTTCTACAGCTGAACATTGATGGGTCAAAGGCCCATCTAGTTCAGCATCCTGTTCTCAAGGTGGCCAAGTAGACAACAACAAGCAGGACTTGAGTGCAACAGCTCCCCATTTGTGGTTCTTCTTCTTGTTGTTGTTTAGTCGTTTAGTCATGACCGACTCTTCGTGACCCCATAGACCAGAGCACGCCAGGCACTCCTGTCTTCCACTGCCTCCCGCAGTTTGGTCAAACTCATGCTGGTAGCTTCGAGAACACTGTCCAACCATCTCATCCTCTGTCGTCCCCTTCTCTTTGTGCCCTCCATCTTTCCCAACATCAGGGTCTTTTCCAGGGAGTAACTTTTATATGCCTGTTGTCTTTGTCCATGGAGTTTTCTTGGCAGGGATACTGGAGTGGCTTGCTGGTTCCTCCTCCAAGTGGATCACGTTTGGTCAAAACTCTCCACTATGACCTGTTCATCTTGGGTGCCCTGCTCGGCATAGTTCATAGCTTCTCTGAGTTATTCAAGCCCCTTCGCCACATCCATGAAGGGGATTCTTAGCAGCTGGTTTTCAGAGGCATTCTGCCTCTGACAGTGCAGGCAGAACATAGCCATTGTGACTATTAATTTGTCATTCATTTGTGCCAATTGCTTTTATTGACAAGTGGTCTTAAGGGAGTGTTTTCAGAGAGGGAGCTCATGACTACTGATGGAGTTACCAGGGGCTCTGTGGATGCTGGCTCTGCAGTGTTCGTGTCAGGGACTGGGCAGATGAGGAATGGTGGAGACCACCTCCCCATCCTTACCCTTCCGGGGAGGAGGAAGGCAGTACAGGGTACCTCGGGTTAAGTACTTAATTCGTTCCGGAGGTCCGTTCTTAACCTGAAGCACCACTTTAGCTAATGGGGCCTCCTGCTGCTACCGCGCCGCTGGAGCACGACTTCTGTTCTCATCCTGAAGCAAAGTTCTTAACCCGAGGTACTATTTCTGGGTTAGCGGAGTCTGTAAACTGAAGCGTATGTAACCTGAAGCGCATGTAACCCAAGGTACCACTGTATAGATTTACAACAGGGGTTTGTGGGAGGTCGCAGCTCAGAGGCAGGTGAGGGGGAAAGTTGGGAAATTGTGGGAGAGTCAAAGCAACACCTTGCAGACACGTTGTCATTTGAAAGCATTCCAGACCCTTCATCTCCCAGAACCCGGCGAGCCTTAAAAGTAGGAGAGCAAATTGCTCAGAGACAGAGGGCATGTAGCAGCACCCATAGAAGTGATGAGTGACCATGTTTGTATGCTTGTATATTTGCAATATAAAATATTTAAAAAGAAGAAGTGATGAATGAGGAAGTGGGAGAGATGGGGAGTGGAGATTCACTTGGAACAACACCATTATCCAAGAGGCTGGGTTCTAGAACCTCTCTCTGTAAAGATTGAAATAAAAAAGGACGGTAAGAAACTTTTCCTTGGCTTCATATTTTCCTGGGCAACCAGCCAGGAACGCTGACAGCATCCTGACAGTTGGCTGCCCTTGTGCTTTCTGCTTTGCTGCTGGAGGAGCACAGAGTCATAGCTATGTTACACTGGCACAAACCAGGGGTGGGGCAGCTTCTCCCACAGCAGGGCCTCCCAGCTGGCCTTTAAGGGGATACCAATTGGATTGTTTTCCTTTGAACGCTATTGTCACAAAATAAGAATGTGGCGGGAGCTACAGCTGTTGCCATATTTACACAAACCCGGAGAAGAAGGCAGAGAGCTGGCATGATTAGTGTCATCTCTTGGATTATCGTGACTTGATTAATCTTGATTAATGTCAAAAGAAGGTGTATAAAATGTCAAGGCATTTGCAGGCACTATTCATTTGTGTGATTAAAAGAACCGGTTAGAACATCATCTTAGCACCAAACACGGGAGGGAAAAATCCTTATGCAAATAACGATCGTTTACCTAACATATTCCTTTGTCATCTGTTCCTCTTCCCTGCTCCAGACCCAAATTCATGCAACTTTCTGGCAGAGTTTGACACAAAACCTGCACTAACTCTGGACTGTTTCTTGGTGATTAAGCCCACCACAGTTACCAAGGCCTCAGTTAAAGAGATTGATGAGGAGTATTCTGGGAACAATTGGAGACAATTGCCTTTTCTTTTTTCCCTTTTGGTGCCAACTGTAAAACCCACCAAGTTCAGTTCCGCCGACATTGACATTGACGTGTGTCTTTTCCCTCATCCCCTTTCTAATTTATCACAGGAAAGAGCAATTGTGTGGTGTTAAATATACAGAAGGAAGCAATGAGATGTAAATAGGCAAGGGGGGCTAATTAGCAGAGAGCTTCTATTTTGAGTGGGTTCAAAGCCAGTTGAATGGGATTAGTTTCTCACACCGTGTAATGAAAGCTGAACTCTGTCAGATTACATTGGTGAAAACCCAGTGCCTTTTAGCTATGATTGAGCAGGTCTGATGCCTCGATTTCAACTGTAAAGGTAGACATTCATTCATTCTTCCCAGCAGCTTTCACAAAATTGTCTGCCGAACCACAATGAAAAGCTCAGCTTTGAAGATATGTTTTCTATATTATGGGTGAAGAGCCCCCTTTTGTTTCCTCATGGTAATCTCTTGAGGCTGCATCCCAGTGATGATCAGGGCCAGAGTTGCAAATGGGCAGCTCTATCCCCCTCCTTCTCCCCTCTCCCCATTTTGCTTTATCCTTGCCAGCTCCACAAAGTTAGGTTAGGGGTCATGCAAATGGGCTGCAGGTTCTCTATCCTTCTGTACAATGAAAACATGGATGCATGTACTGTTTTGATCCTCAGCCGAGACTGAAATCCAAGCCCAGGTCCCATTCTTCAAGGAGAATAGAGCATGCGCCTTGTGGTTTGTTGATTTCCCTTGGATTAATAATACGTCACATTTGTTTAATTACTGTGTTTCAATTACTTCTTTCAACCCCAATTTCCTGCAGCATGTGAAGTACAGGTAGAGAGTTGTCCAGAAGAAAAAAGACTGCAAATTCATTCCTTTTATTTTTATCCTTGTCAAATAAACATCCTTCTTTAAACCGGATTAAGTTGCTTCTTTACCATCAAACCGAATCATTCATGGAGTAATACACTCTAATACCTTAGATTTATAGGGTTCATTATGCTTTGCTTTGTGAACCGCATTAGCTCTAATCTCCTCCTAATACAGTGACTCCCCCCCGCTGAACGATAGCTTACCGTTCTTCTGCTTTCTGCAAAGACAACTTGCTTACAGAAGCCAACTTGTTTTGTTGTGCTAGAATTCTAGAACTCCAGAGAACATAAGAAAGTGAGTTGCTATCATGGATCCAATGCAGCTAGATGCACACATCTCTCTTTTTGTTTAATTGCCTGGGTGAATTGTTCAGCAGTAGGGGTGCAGATGCACAGAATAAAGAGGCATCAGAATCAGAGGGAGGGAGAGAGAGAGAGAGAGAGAGAGAGAGAGAGAGAGAGAGAGAGAGACTTTTGTAGGACACGCTATCTGCATATATTTAAATACACAGGCTTCTGATGAGAGGAGGAATGAGTGTTTCCTGTATTTTCAGTCCATTTTCTCTCGCATGCACACATCCAAGTACATCTTCTGTGCTCATATTGTGACACATTAGCACCATCCTGTGTTTAACTGTAACACATCTCTGCTTAACAAAGTGGTTTGCAAGGAGTGATCAAGGACTTAGAGTGAGTTGCAGAAACTTATCAGCAGGGGCACCAGGATACCAGCAGTTTACTGATGTGGAGCAGTACAAGTGAAAGACCCAAGAAGAAAGAAGGCGGCTAGCTTTATGCCTGCTAGATTGCGATGTTCAGAGAAGTACATTAAAACATGGAATCCATCACCTGCTTTCTGAAAAAATACAGCACAGCAAAAAAAAAAAGAAGAGGAAAAAAAGGTTTATTGCATTATTCTTCTGATCAGCTCCTTATCAAAAAGATGCAAATGTGGCATTTATGCTAAGGTTGCCAGTACATGGTTCAAACATGGTGAGAGAAGATCAAGAGGTGAAGTTCCTTCCATCTTGTTCAGTGCTGTGGAAGTCTGGATAGTTGCTATTTTTCCCTGGTAGAACACATGTTTTGCTTGCAGATGGTCCCAGGCTCAATCCAATCCATCACATCGCCAGGTAAGACTGAGAGAGCCCCCTATCTGAAACCCTGGATAGCTGCTTCCAGTCAGTGTAGACAATGCTGAATTAGATGGACCAGTGGTCTAACTCAGTAGAAGCAGCTTCCTATCGTTTAGGCTCTTAAAGGGGCAGAATGACTTTCCGGTGTCAGGAATTGGAGCCGGAATCCAACAGCGCAGAAGTCCTGATCCCTTTTTGTTTATTTGTTCAAGCAGTTGTTGATCAGTTCATGGCGTAACCTCTTGAGTATATGTAGCTTTATGACCCTGTTACCTTGCAGACCTGCCAAAATATAGTAATTATACAAAAAGGAAGTCCCTTAACCATACCAGTAAAGATAAAGGGACCCCTGACCATTAGGTCCAGTCGTGGCCGCCTCTGGGGTTGCGCCGCTCATCTCGCTTTATTGGCCAATGGAGACGGCGTACACCTTCCGGGTCATGTGGCCAGCAGGACTAAGTCACTTCTGGTGAACCAGAGCAGCACACGAAAACGCCATTTACCTTCCCGCCGGAGCAGTACCTATTTATCTACTTGACTTTGACGTGCTTTCGAACTGCTAGGTTGGCAGGAGCAGGGACTGAGCAACGGGAGCTCACCCTGTTGCGGTGATTTGAACCGCCGACCTTCTGATCGACAAGTCCTGGGCTCTGTGGTTTAACCCACAGCGCCACCCGCGTTCCTCAACCATACCAGTAGGATTCATCTAATTTGAATCCTCTTCCTTTATTCTCTGGTTGGCTAGTGGTGGAGTCAGGGCAGGGGTTGGGGGACAGATATCCTGGACTCCACACATCGCAGAACAAGAAGGAGGATCTCCAAACCCAGCAGGACTGAGTTTCCACATTTTGAAGTGAAATGAATTCTGTGATAGACAGTACTTAACTGCCCCAGTAAGACCTGTAAGACCAGACTCTAAAATTACCTAACTATCCCACTGGGTGGGCCTTGATGTACTTACACAGACAAGCCATGCAAGCTTTCCTGGCAATCATTCCACTGTTGATCTCCTGCCTTTGGTAACTAAGATTTCTTGTACCCTGTAGGCCTGTAGAGTCTTGAGGGGGCCCTCAATGGCTGGGTGAGTGAGTGTGACGCATGCATAGGCCTTTTATTCTAATAGGCAGAGTTTTGTAGTGTTCATGGTGCTGCTGGGTCAAGGATGGGCAACGTCTAGGCATTGCTGGACTACAGATCCCATTCTCCATGATCCTTGGCTATATTGGATGAAGCTGATGGGACTTGGAGTCCAAAATTTTGAGGGCACCAGGTTCTCCATCCCCACACTAGGGCCACATCATGTCGCATTCTTAATCCTCCGCCCAGATTCAGACAGATGAAGTGTTTCCTAATATATATTTTTAAAGAGAGATTGAAAATGGCAAAGTTTAGAAAGAAACATTTTTGCATCTTATATTGTACTTGTAATCACTGCTCTCCATGAGCAAACTTTTTCAGCTGCAATAAGATACACCCCTCATCTTAAAGTATAGGCCTATTCAAAAGGAGATGTTTCTTATCAAACATTTATGAAGCAATGTGTTTTGTTTTAGAAGCGATTATATCCAGGCTGCTATGCTGTGGATTAATAAAACATATGATATTGAGAGAAATTAGGGCTTCTCTGCTGCTCTTTAAATCTGCACCTTCCCCTGAAGGGAAGGCTGGTGGAATAAGATACTTCAAAGCAATTTACAATTATTGTCAGTGCAGGTTTATAGCTTGATTCACATCTGTTTTTCCTCTTATATTTAATCCTGCTTTATGTTGCCTTCTCCTTCCCTGCAGAAATGCCATTTTCAAACAAATGACTCTTCGTGGCATTGCAGTCTCTGTGGAATTTGCTTCCTTCTGTTGCCTGAATGGCATTATAACTTTTTAGTCCTGAAAAGAGACAGCTATTTAAGAAACTATATCCTTACACAGAGGTTAATTCTTCCATTAACTCCTTAGAACTCATATCCATAGGTCTAAGGTTGCTTCCAGATTACCTATTTATTGAGCATTCCTTCTGATTTGTTGGCAGAACATTTGCATGGAGGCTATACAGCACGGGCTCTTTATTGCTGGGCTCAGAAGTTATACAATATTGCATCAAGATATTATCATCTCATACTTACAAGGTCGTTTCCCCATCATTTTCCATACTGCGAAAGATAGGTTTTTCTAAAGGGTTTGTTGCGCAAAAGCACCGGAGTGCAAAATCCACTTTTGTTGTGCAACTTTAATTTGCCAGTATGTGACTGAATTCCACCCACAAATAGCAAAAGTTTGGCAGTGACCCAAGACATGAACAGTGGCAAATGTAATGGTGCTGTATTCCACTGATGGTACTTACGTTGGAACTATTCACTAGTAAATGTATCTTGGTCTGAAGTTTTTGAACAAATCTCTAAAATTATTAAGGGACCTATTCGATTCAATACACCCCACAACTGGTACTCCTGCTTATGGTATCCTTTCTTTTATGAATACTATTCTATAAATACTGTTATATTTTTTAATTTTGCTTTTGAGGGTTGGGTTTGGGGTTTTTTTTCTTTTCTTGCTTTTCTGAACTGTTTGCTTATCTGAAAACTGACAGAAATTGATATTTTTTAAATGGTAGCCCAGAATTCATTTTAATCTCAGACAATATTCTGTAGAAGACCCTAAAATTTGCCATTCTCCAATGGAAAACCTCGGGGGGGGGGGCGGACTGCAATGTGAAATCCATTAGCAAATGTGACCCTGTAGAATTTAGTCACGACAAATCCTGCGAATGGCTAGCTGAGTGCAGAAAACAATTGTTCCTCTTTAGGTGGTTATTACACTATTGATCTTGCCATACCTATTCATCACGAGCGGCTAGCTTGTCTGGGGTGGGTTACACCCACACTGATTGGATCTTGAATCCACTTGATTGGATTCTGGATTAATTTGTGGTCTGCATACTAATGTCACACACCAACCACTGTTACTTTCATTGATTGACCTTCTGGCTACATTCTGTAAGAAACAAACCCCTCTTTTCAACCTCTTCCTCTATGTTCTATCTATCATCTATCTATCTATCTATCAGCTTTATATCTATCTGTTCATTTCATGTTTTTCCCACAGTGAGTTGAAAAGCTTTCAGACTTCCTTGTTTTTGTGTCATTGTGGTTTGTTTGTTTTTAAGAATAGCTAATTACTTTGATCTTGTTTCCATCTCTCCCTCTTCACATCTTGTAACATAGACCTGGGTGGCAATTCACCTCCACTGCTCATTTCAAAAGCCCAGTTTACAGGTGAAACTCGGAAAATTAGAATATTGTGGAAAAGTTCTTTTATTTCAGTAATTCAACTTAAAAGGTGAAACTAATATATGAGATAGACTCATGACATGCAAAGCGAGATATGTCAAGCCTTTATTTGTTATAATTGTGATGTTCATGGCGTACAGCTGATGAAAACCCCAATTAAAAATCTCAGAAAATTAGAATATTAAATGGAATCAGCAAAACAAGGATTGCAATTAGAGCAATATTGGACCTCTGAGAAGTAGAAGCATGCATATGTACTCAGTACTTGGTTTGGGCCCCTTTTGCATCAATTACTGCCTCAATGCGGCGTAGCATTCCACACCCCAACCCATTAAAGCAAGGAAAATAGCCACGAGGAATACTGGCAAAGAATCCATGCCCAAGATTTTCAGCCCTTCCCACAAGACTCCTGAAAACTGTATTCCATTAGGGCAGATCAAGCAATAAAAGGTAGGGTATCTCCAGCTTATCAAAATAAATTCAATTAAGAATTTATTTACTTAAAAAATGTTAATAGAGATAGAAAGCGATATAAAATTTGAGCTACTTAAAAAGAAAAACAATTAAAACACAAAATACAATCAAAATTTGTTTAGTTGAACCATAGCTTAGGAATGATCACCCAAAGAGAAACAGTAATATTGAATTATTTTTTTAATGCAATGAAAGTTTGGGGTATCAGCACCCTGGATAGTTCCAGCGTTCCATGTTAATAGTTTCCTGGCTTTGGGCTAGCTGTATGTTACAAGCAAATGGGTGGAAATGAGCCTTGCAAACTTTTCTTTTTCCTTTAGCATGGCTTTGGGAGGAGGGAGATTTAGAACTGAGAAGAGGTAAAGGGAAGAGATTATTCATTTCCTCAACCACTTTTTCTATGATCCAATTCGCCTCTTTAAGCAACATGGTTCAAAAAGTCTGTTTTTCTGTATTTTGAATCACATAGAGGGGGAAAACAAATACCGTATTTTTCTGTGTATAAATGTAGTCCCCCCCAAAAAAAATAATGTCAAAAATTAGGGGGCATCTTATACACAGGGCCATCTCCCCCCATTTTCTTGAATCTGAGTCCCCCAAAATTGGGGGCATCTTACACATGGGGGCGTCTTATAGACAGAAAAAACGGTACTTTGGGGTGACTGAAGCAGAAAAAGTACAAGTAGGGGGAAATGCTCCTTCACCCTTGCCTTTAGGCTCCAACTCTATGCACAGTTTTCTGAGAGTAATCCCTACTGAATACACATACACACATACAGTGGAACCTCTACTCATGATCACATATCCGTTCCGGAGCCCCGTCCTTCTGACGAAATGGGTCGCTGGGGGAGCCGCCATTGTGCGCAGGCATGTGCAGCGAGCGTCACTCTTGCGCGTGCGTGAATGTTGATCGCCGCTACTGCGCATGCGCAAATGGTGGCAAACCCGCCGGTTACTTCCAGGTTTGCCATGGTCACAACTTGGAACATCCACAAGTTGAGACGGTTGTAAGTAGAGGTTCTACTGTAGAAGAAGAAGAGTTTGGATTTGATATCCCGCCTTTCACTCCCCTTCAGGAGTCTCAAAGCGGCTAACATTCTCCTTTCCCTTCCTCCCCCACAACAAACACTCTGTGAGGTGAGTGGGGCTGAGAGGCTTCAGAGAAGTGTGACTGGCCCAAGGTCACCCAGCAGCTGCATGTGGAGGAGCTGAGACGCGAACCTGGTTCACCAGATTACGAGACTACCGCTCTTAACCACTACACCACACTGGCTCTACTGTACATATATACATGTATAGAATATTGCTGTTAAGTCCTTGAAAGCAATGAGATTTTGTTTTTATCATCTGACATTCCTTTAACAGACAATTACTAAAACATCTTCATTCACTGATTTGGTTTTGGCCGTTTCAGATGCACACAACCAATACTTTTAATATGGAAACAGTTGCAATGTCCAGTTTGTCATCTTAACTTTAAACTTCTTCTTCAACAGACACACTCATCATTTCTTTACCTATTCTGCCTGGCACCCACTGAGGAACTTTATACTGTAATTTAATCCATGCCGATTGTTGCCACTGTTGTATATATTTTAAATGATCCACCCTGCTGAGAGTGACTGCAATAGTAATCACTCACTGCGGTTTAATTGTAAGTCTCTCTACACAAAACACACCCAGGGCTAGTGGAGGTAAACAAAATTAATTACAGCTTTCTGGAAAATCATCTTTCTTTCCCCAGTGGATACAATCTTCACATTATTTTAGACATGGTTTGTCTCCAAAAGGGAGAACATTGACCTGCTCAGTGACAAAGAAAGACCTGGATTTTTCAAGTTTGTAGAAGAATTATAATTTTAGAATACTATTAAGGCAAATGATTGGTACAAGCAAGGCCCGCTTCCTGCTTCTTTTCCCATTATTAATGAATGCATCAACAGTCACCGGGAAATGTGAATATGGAGAATTTGGTTACTGTGAGGATACAGCACTCGAAAATTCTACGTACACAATTCTAGAGACATGTGATATTAGTCAACTAACAAAAACTATGTCTCTCTTTGACTGAAACCAAGCTTCACATGCTTGCTTCTAAGGCAGGGATGAGAAATCAGTGGTTCTTCTAATGTTATTGGACTACAACTCCCATCATCCTTGACCATTGGCCATGCTGGTTGGGGCTGATGGGAGCTGAAGTCCAACAACAACTGAGGGACGGCACGTTCTTCATCCCTTTTCTAATTGTTTACTCTGGTTGCTAAAGCTTCTCTGGGAGATGCTTTTCCATCTCCTGTTTTCTAATCCCTTTAACTAGAGATCTCAGGGGTTGAATGTGGGACGTTCTGGGTGAAATGCATGCGTTTTAACCAATAGCAGATGACTCACTTGACTTCTGGTTGGTTGTGTTGCTGCTGTTTACTGAGAGCTAGAGGAGGAGGCATCGATAAGGTCAGTGCCATGCAAATGTCCCAGAGAAGCCACTGTCTCACCATGGCGTCTGCTATGGGCTCTGAGCAATGGTCCCTCTCTATAGTTCTAATCATATGAGATACATTCCTGCTAAGGTATGGCAGATAGTTGCTCCTCCCTTACTTACTACACAACTTACTTTTATGGAAGTGTGTTGATGGTTCCAGGAGAGGAGATGGTGATTACTTTTCAATCATTTACAGGGTGTGTTTCCCATCCATGTTGTTGACTGCTTTGCTAATAGGATTTCACTGTCCCAGGAGGCTTAACAGCAACAGTACAAATTTAAAAAGCAAAGTTCACTCAGCCTGTAGAAATAATTTTAAGAATTGTAAATGAATTACACAAGCACAACCTTAAAGTTGATCAGAAACCACCACCTTTTCAGCAGCTATGTGAATAATGGCTTATTATTACATATTAATATTACTGTAATGACAGCGCTCTAAGTTATGTATTTATTAATGATGTTAACACGTGGTGATCAATTATTTTCAGAGGCTTGAACTGCATTCATTACATACTACTCTAAATGAATTATTTGGAACTTGGGGAAAATAACACCTTGCAATTTAGATCCTTCTTTAAAATGCCACATGTGTAAACCAGAAGGACAAAATTTAATGGATTGAGCTCTTTGCAATATAAAATCTGTGGCTCTGCGATCTGCAGTGTGAATTTACAGATGCAAATTGGGTATCTAGGCAATCATTACTCGCCATATTAGTAATTAGATAAGTCCCATGCTAAACAATAACTCCACCACTTTCCCATTCATTTCTGTCTACTATAATCCAGCGACTCCTTTTCTAAGAGACTGCCTAAACTTATTTAAGCAGCAAAACAAAACAAAAATGAAGCTATTAAATGGATTTGTGTTACTTTTACTTCCTGCTGAATCCATACTCAATATATATTGTATCATTTTCAGTCAAATTAGTTATCGAACTGGCATTCCCATGCAATCTTATGAAAAGTCTTGGAATATTAGACTATAATTTCATCTTGATCTTTTTTATTTTAGTTTTTTATTTTTAATTGAAGCATTATGATTGGATATTTAATTGGATGTTTTTTATTGGAAAATCGATAAAAAAGATTTTTTAAAAAAGAAGAAGTCTTGGAACAAACCCCCAATGGTAAAATTTATGCCAGGGATAGAGAGCCTGTGACTTTCCAGATGTTGGGCTCCCAGCTCCCATCAGTCCCAGACTGCATGGCCAATTGTCAAGGACGTTGACAGCAGTAGTCTAATAACATCTGGAAGGCTCACAGCTTCCCCGTCTCTGGTTTATTTATGCCAAAGGCAGCTTCAGCCTACTAAGTTGCTGCTTCAAGTAAAACAGTGTTTTATTCTCACTCAGCATCAACTTAATTATTATTATTTTATTTATGTAAAAAGATGCACAACTTATTGTTCTGAAACCAAGTCAGGGTACAGAAAAACATAAAATAGGAACTAGGGTTATGTAATGGATTTGGGCTTCATAAAAATTCTGCATTTGTCCCAGGTGCAAGGGAACATGTGTGAGGTGCCCCAAAGTGAAGCAGAGACCACCTGAAGCATTTCAGTGCACCCTGGTGATTCAGACATTTGAAAAAGGTGTAGATAAGTGTCTGCTAAAAGCAAAACTAATGTCTCTAAGCTTACCATACAAGGAAAATACCAGAGTGGGGACAGCAATCATTGGGGGTGTGGGCAGCGGCAGGGAGTGGGAACAGTTCTGTTGTGAATGACAGGTCAAGTTTGTAATCTGAGAGAATAGTTATACAGTGGTACCTCGGGTTAAGTACTTAATTCGTTCCAGAGGTCCGTTCTTAACCTGAAACTGTTCTTAACCTGAAGCACCACTTTAGCTAATGGGACCTCCTGCTGCCACCGTGCCACCGCTGCAAGATTTCTGTTCTCATCCTGAAGCAGAATTCTTAACCTGAAGCACTATTTCTGGGTTAGCGGAGTCTGTAACCTGAAGCGTATGTAACCTGAAGCGTATGTAACCTGAAGCGTATGTAACCTGAGGTACCACTGTATCCAATCCCAGGGCTTTGGAAGAATAATCTCAAAATAAATAAATATTTTTGCCTTCTTGCTCTTTTTTAACTTCTGCCTCAGAGAAGCAGAAATGTTATTAAAAGAGGTGGAGCAGCTGGAATTTTTTTTAGTTACAGGTAGGTAGCCATGTTGGTCTGCCATAGCTGAAACAAAATAAAAAAATTCCTTCCAGTAGCACCTTAGAGACCAACTAAGTTTGTTACTGGTATGAGCTTTCATGTGCATGAACACTTCTGTGTGCACATTCTATCCAGCCCCTTTATTCATCCCTTCCTTCCAGTTCTTATTCCTTCCAGTTCTTATTCTTATTTATTCCTTTTGATTTAATCTTGATGCTGTGTGTACTTTTGAGTCCCTGTACAGTTTTCCCATTTGTTTTTCCAGCTTACGGTCCCTTTTCATTTATTCTTTTTGATATAATCTTGCTGATGTTTGCATTCAAAAAACAAAAACAAATCAGACAGTCTAAATATTGCTAGTTTTTTGTGCCCCCCCCCCCACCTCAGCTTCCCCTTAGAATACTTATGGTCTCAGGAGCTTGCTTAAAGTTCAGTGTGTGGCCTGTTTCATTTAGTTCATCCCAAGTTATTGTTATCTATTTTACTCTTCACATAATGTACATATATTCATTATATCTATCTTCACATAATGTTCATAATGTACATATTTATTTCGTTGAATTTTAGAAATATCTTCCCAGCTTCTATATCCCACCCTGAAAATTCAAAATGACTTTCTAATTTGCTCTCTAAATGTGCTCATGTAACTTTATGAATTCCAAAACAGATGCTCACACTTGTCTTGAGGTAAAGGTAAAGGGACCCCTGACCGTTAGGTCCAATCGTGACCAACTCTGGGGTTGCAGCGCTCATCTTGCTTTATTGGCCAAGGGAGCCGGCGTACAGCTTCCGGGTCATGTGGCCAGCATGACTAAGCCGCTTCTGGCAAACCAGAGCAGCGCACGGAAACACCGTTTACCTTCCCGCCGGAGTGGTACCTATTTATCTACTTGCACTTTGACGTGCTTTTGAACTGTTAGGTTGGCAGGAGCAGGGACCGAGCAACGGGAGCTCACCCCGTCGCAGGGATTCGAACCGCCGACCTTCTGATCGGCAAGTCCTAGGCTCTGTTGTTTAACCCACAGCACCACCCGCGCCCCTTTGTCTTGAGGTACCTGAATCTAAAATACAGTGGTACCTCGGGTTACATATGCTTCAGGTTACATACGCTTCAGATTACTGCCTCCGCTAACCCAGAAATAGTGCTTCAGGTTAAGAACTTTGCATCAGGATGAGAACAGAAATCGTGCTCCGGTGGTGTAGCAGCAGGAGGAGGCCTCATTAGCTAAAGTGGTTCTTCAGGTTAAGAACAGTTTCAGGTTAAGTACGGACCTCTGGAACGAATTAAGTACTTAACCCAAGGTACCACTGTATAACCAGATGTCTATTCCCTCCCATAACTAAAATTCCCAGAGTAGTTTAGCAATCAATCCCCCTTCACAGGGAATTCTGGAAATTGTGGGTCTGTGAGGGAACTATGAGCCTCCTCACACAGCTCTTCAGCCTTAATTTAACTATAACTCTCAGAATTATTTTAAGGAATTGAAATCATAGTACGTACTTTAAATCGATGGTGTGAATGTTTCCTGTGTAAACCATCCAAATTGTCCTTTAAAGCAGCATCACTTATCCAGATATAAACATAGCGGGGAAATGTTAAGATTACAGCAAGAAATAATGTTTCATTACTCAATCACGAGTTTTTCTTAATTATTTTGAATCAGTGTGGAAGCCTTGCCCTTTGCACCACTTCTGCGACCTGCTACCATCTGTAAACTTCATTTCTGTTTACTGGACTCTTTCCCCTTCCAGATTATTTGGATTAATTGTCTCCTGGCCTATTTGCTTAAATGGGCCTAATTGGGCTGCTAGATGCACATCTGCTTCTTGAACCTCTCTTCCTTTCTTTCATGCACCCACCCACAAACAATTGCCTTGAAATCTCACCACGTATATATTTAGACTAGCATTTATCCTTTAATATTGTATAGCTGGTTCTGTTCAGGCCGGGAGACAAAGTAGGGCTGTGTGTCAGATTCAGCACAGGTCCAAGCCACCTTGGACCAATTTGAGGAAGTCCGGACCTCTTTTTTTGCCATATCATTTTTATTAATTTTACAATAATGCTTTCCATTACAATTTTCCCTCTTATATTAAACATTTTGGCTTTTTAGAGCCATGACTTCCTTCAAACCTTCCTTGTGATTTTCTATCTTTCGTTTCAAATTTCTGCATTTTCACTACTTATCCATTGCTTTCAAATCAAAAACATCAAAGCACCACATTTTCTTATTCTTCTTTGCAGGGATTTTTATACCTTTCCTTACAAAGCTGCTTGCAGTCCTACCCAACGTGTTTGATGGACTACAATTGTCTTTCAAATAATTGCAAATAATTTAGTCCAGTCCTTGATGAACTTCTGGTCCCGCTGTTCTCAGATTCTTCCCATCGTTTTGGCCAGTTCCGCATACTCCATTAACTTCAGTCGCCATTCTTCTTTGTTGGTAACTCCTCTTGTTTCCACTTCTGTGCTAATAAAATTCTGGACATCAGCTGAGTTGAGTTGAGACAGTTCCACATCACTGTGAGATAGGCTGGGCAGCCTAGCGTGCTCTGGGGCTGCCAGGGGGGCATTGTGCCAGGCACGAAAAAGGAGAAACCACCAAAGAACCTACCAGGTGGCTGCATCTTCATGGAAGAAGGTAGACTTGCTTGTGGGTGGAAGCATCTATGGTCAGGCCTTTTCTCCTCCCTGCCCCTTGAAGCAGCTTCTTGCAGGATTAAATACTTCCAGTTACCAGCTGGTAAGCAACAAGGTGTGATCCTGCACAGTGCTGCTCACTGGGGATTCATGAACATGTAGAGAAGCCCCCTCACAAAGAAGCAGCACCCCACATGAGCCAATCTCTTTCAAATAAGAACCAGTGAAGGGCCTGTGTGAGTGTCTGGAGGCGGTTGGAGGATGAATGGCAGCTAACAGATTGAGGCTGAATCCTGACAAGACAGAAGTACTATTTTGGGGGGACAGGAGGCGTGTGTGTGTGTGTGTGTGTGGAGGACTCCCTGGTCATGAATGGGGTAACTGTGCCCCTGAAGGACCAGGTGCGCAGCCTGGGAGTTATTCTGGACTCACAGCTGTCCGTGGAGGCACAGGTCAATTCTGTGTCCAGGGCAGCTGTTTACCAGCTCCATCTGGTACGCAGGCTGAGACCCTACCTGCCCGCAGACTGTCTCGCCAGAGGGGTGCATGCTCTAATTATCTCTTGCTTGGACTACTGCAATGTGCTCTATGTGGGGATACCTTTGAAGGTGACCCAGAAACAACAACTAATCCAGAATGCAGCAGCTAGACTGGTGATTGGGAGCAGCCTCCGAGACCATATAACACTGGTCTTGAAAGACCTACACTGGCTCCCAGTACGTTTCCAAGCACAATTCAAAGTGTTGGTGTTGACCTTTAAAGCCCTAAACGGCCTCGGTCCAGTATACCTGAAGGAACATCTCCACCCCCATTGTTCTGCCCGGACACTGAGGTCCAGCGCTGAGGGCCTTCTGGCGGTTGCCTCACTGCAAGAAGTGAGGTTACAGGGAACCAGGCAGAGGGCCTTCTTGGTAGTGGCACCCGCCCTGTGGAATGCCCTCCCACCAGATGTCAAAGAGAAGAACAACTACCAGACTTTTAGAAGACATCTTAAGGCAGCCCTGTTTAGGGAAGCTTTTAATGTTCAATAGATTATTGTATTTTAGTGTTTTGTTGGAAGCCGCCCAGAGTGGCTGGGGAAACCCAGCCAGATGGGCGGGGTATAAATAATAATTTATTATTATTATTATTATTATTATTATTATTATTATTGTTGTTGTTGTTGTTGTTGTTGTTGTTGTTGTTGTTGTTGTTGTTGTCATCCTGCATGGTGCTGCTGGTCACGGCCCCTTCATGAGTAGCTGCCCTTGCGCATAGGGAGGCAATCTGCAAAGGAGCAGCACCTCGCAGGATTGCATCATTTCCAGTGGTAGGCGAGAGGATATAATCCTGTGTGGTGCTGGTCACTGCTCCTTTGCAAGTGGCTTCTATGCAGGAAAAGGAGCAGCATCCTGCAGGATTAAACCCACCTTCCCTATGTTGGTGGGGTGAGGGGAAGCAATGCAGTGTCTCCGCCTTCTTCCCTCTGAACATGTGTTAAAATAGCATTTAAAAAATCCTTAGCCCTATCCCCATACTGTTTCAGGGATGGATCCAGGGTGGGTGGTCCCTGTGGTGGCACAGGGTGTATCAACCCAATCTGGCAAGGGGGGGGGGGGAGAGACGCTGCACGCAGCTCTAATAATTAGAGGCTAGAGCTTGCTTGAATTACCAATTATTTTGTATGCCTTATGATTGATTGAAAGCCTTTTAGATGAAGATAAGTACCCAAAGCTAATGGATGAATTATTTTTAAATAAAAGCTTCATTTCCCTTTTAAGTGCTATGTTTAATTTTTCCTGCCCACACACTATTCACCCAAAGTTGTTTTAGCAAGAAATATAATATTTCTGTTTGTTTGGTAGTGCCCACAGTTTTTATTATCTCCTCCTCTAATCTGTCAACACCTCCCCCCTCGATGGTTTAGATTTAATGTTCAGGAAGGGAAAGAAAATGATGTATTTTTATACAGCCAGTTAACACTGAATTGTGGAAAGAAAAGCATATTATACCAAACACAGTTCCGAAACGAATTCAGCTGGGCTCACATCACAAGCAAAGGAATGACATTACATCCATTGCTAGAATGAAACATTGCAGACTAGCAATGCCGGGTTCACTCAGTGGTGCGGTTGTGCTTTTTTATTTGCATCAAACTTTTGCCGTATGCATAAACCAGTTTGCTTTCCATATGTGTTGCAGAAGTGGTTGAGAGACACCGGCGGCATTTGTGTAGATGGATTTCTGTTTTGAGCATGATGTTGTCCAGCACGCAAATATAGTTCCCACAGCCAGCGATACTTGCCACATTTCCATTTTGCCCAGACTAAGGGCTGCATGGCATGGAAGCAATGACAGAGAATGCAGGAGAATCTTGTTCTTCCTTTTTTCCAAACTTCCTTCTCCTGGGAGGCGGAAATTCACACATCCATGCTAATTTAGCTTGTCCCAATCTCTGCATAATCTGATAAAGACTCTCCTCCTGGAAGAGAGGGGAGTGGTTGTGGGTGGGAGCCTGAGCTCCACCTCTAGCAGGGGGCATTATCCCCCTGCCTTCCGCTCAACCAGGTGCCACAGAGGGGGCGTGAACAGCAGCCTAAATGCTGCGGCGCCAGCCCCTCCTCGTCCTCACTCTTTGTTGTCCCGTCGCGAGTCACCCACCCTCCACTCCCTTAGAGCAGGGTTTCCAGTTTTCTTTTGGCCTTGACCTTGGACCTTAGGTTGGTTGCCCTGGTTGTCCGGGGGGCCTGGTAGGAATTTTTCCATTTGGCATTAGGCTTTTTGGTTTTTTCGCCTACCTCGTAGCAATCGTCACAACTTTCGTGGTATTGGTGGGTAGGTTAGGCATTGGAAAAATGTGTTGTGGTGTGTGGAAGGGCTAGGTGTGGCCATCGCCTGCGCCTTCATTTTTTTGGGTATTCCGTTAAAGGAATCTGGCGGTCGTGTATTCTGTCCGATGCCTGCTTGGCGGGAGGCCATGGCACGACCCTCGGTGACATCAGGGGAGAGCCTATAGTTGGATTAGCATCAACAGGCTCCACCTACTGGTGAATAAACCCCCCTTGTTTCTGACTCACCCCTCTCTGCGGGGGTGGAGTCGGCTGACGTAATCCAATGCCTAAGCCAATACCTTTTCACTTGCTGTAATCAATAAAGTTGTGGCCTTTTCTTGCCCATTAACCTTATATCACGTGTCCTTGTGTATTCATTCCACTTTGGGGGGATCGGGTCCTCGAACCACAATATGCCTTGACGAAGTTTCCCAAAGTAGATAACAGAAAGATGATATAATGTAAGACCAATGAATTAAAAGAAAAAAGGACACAGTAAAAAAATAATAATAAGGAAGAAGTAAGGAGTCGCAATGAGGTGGCGGGAAGTTTCTCTTAAAGATCTTAAGACTTAACGTAGCGGTATTATCTGATGTTGAATCATTTTGGGTTTTTTAGGTGTGTAGCTCATTATGTCTTGAATAACAAATGGAATAACTGTACAAATAATTAAACTCAATAAAGAATATATACCCCCCCTCCAAAACCTGATAAGGGAAGATCCAATGAAAATTGAATGTTACCTGACCGTATATGCACTGGGTGGGTGGGTTTTCTCCACATGTCTAGTGATATTTCACGGGTGCTGTCTATCACCACACCCCCTACTTACATTTTGTTTCCATCGGCCTAAAGATGCCGTCTGCCTTTTCCAATCAGTCGTTACTGAAAGCACATTACCACATTTTTTTTTTCAAACGGCTCTTTTGTGCAGAACTACTTTGTACAAAACAAATGTATTCAAAATTAAATTGTCCTTGCAGGAACAAGAGGCAGGTGTCAAAGTTGGCCTGTGGAAATTGCAGGGAGGGCAAACGGGCAAAAACGATCACCCGTCCTCTTGCTTCCAGGAGCACAAGGGAGCTATTTATTGAATTCTATCTGGAATATGGTTAGCATATTTCATTTTGTCAATCAGTTTTGTCATTGAACACTAATGTACGGATTATTTACAATTTGCGGGTGTTTGTGGGACCATACTGAAGTCTATTCTTTATTTCTGTGTGGAAAACAATGGGCAAAAATGGAAGACACATCTCTCGAGGTTTTAATAATACACTAGTTCAGTCACTCGGCTGCTTCCGTCGGCTCCCACAAATCTCTGTCGAATCCCTAAATGTGTGATTACAGCTTTTTGCTGCCCTTCCTGTAATGGGAAATCAACGCTCCATTTACCGTGCTACAAGGTCAGACCACTTAAATTTAAAAGCAATCATGACATACTTAACGCAGAAAGAAGCAAATCATTAGGTGTTGCTTCCGGCTTGCTCCTGACAGAACATTATGTGGTAGTTGATGCTGAGGTTTGAAATTGAAATGGAGTTTATGAAAACAGCTTTTCTGACCTAAGTGGCTAGCTTGTAGAACACAGTTTGGGTGGCTTCACCCGGCTGCTGCCAGGAGCTGGAATGAAGTTGAGCAGAGAAGTTCTCAAGTAAATGCTCAACTTTCTCTGACCCCTAAGAATGGACCCTGTTTTTTAAATCCCCATGAAGCCCTGTTTTATTTCCTTTCATATTCTTTTTGTTGTGTGTATGGGGTGTTAGGGAAGGGGTAGTATCCCTGGTGGGGGAAATGCCATGCTCCTTCTGGAGTAGTTTGTCCATCTTTGCTCCCGATTCTGCACTCAGCTCTCACCTGTGACTCCTAGAAGCATTTGACAGCAGCCACAATCCCGGGAAATGGCTTCAACTGGCCAGCTAAACCAAGTGTGGGTAACTGATGGGTCTCAAACCCTTGATGAGTTAGGGTCTTCCACTGCATGCAAAAACTGGCTCTGGAGGATTGACCAATTGTGGGTTGAACAGTCAAGAAGCTGTTTTCTGCACATGTTGTAGAGGGAAGTAAGAGGCGGATGGGGCTTCTCGGCAGTGGCGCCCGCCCTGTGGAACGCCCTCCCATCAGATGCGAAGGAAATAAACAACTGCCTGACTTTTAGAAGACATCTGAAGGCAGCCCTGTTTAGGGAAGTTTTTAATGTTTGATGTTTTATTGTGTTTTTAATATCCTGTTGGAAGCTGCCCAGAGTGGCTGGGGAGACCCCATAGCCCAGGGGACAGCAAACTTTTTCAGCAGGGGGCCAGTCCACTGTCCCTCAGACCTTATGAGGGGCTGGACTATATTTTTTTTGGGGGGGGGGCGAATGAACAAATTCCTATGTCCCACAAATAACCCAGAGATGCATTTAAAATAAAAGCATACATTCTACTCATGTAAAAACACCAGGCAGGCCCCACAAACAACACAGAGATGCATTTTAAATAAAAGGACACATGTAAAAACACGCTAATTCCCGGACCGTCCACGGGCCGGATTTAGAAGGCGATTGGGATGGATCTGGCCCCCGGGCCTTGGTTTGCTTACCCATGCAGTAGCCCATCTCGGATTAAAAAAAAACCTCCACTGCCTTGCACGATATCTTGCGGAGAAGAAAAGGTTTGATGTCTGATGTGCCTGAACATGTTTTTTTTTGTTTTTCCTCATACTATTGAATGGGAAGCCATGAAGTTTTATTCTCTGCTCTGAGGTATCCAATTGGGATGCAAACCAAATTTTATGGTTTCGTGTGTTTCAGTATATATGTGTGTATATATCTACATACACCCCCCAAATGATATTTAACCAGCCAGAGGTCTCTCTCTTTCTCAAACACACACACGATTTTTGCTGACACTTTTTAACTAGTATAACCACATCAGCCAAGCAGATAAATGGGAAGAAAAGGATTTGTGCGGTAGAAGTTACAAATTAGTCCCATGGGGTTTTAAAAAATGTGAAAATAAGTAAGCTTCTTACTATGTGAATCTCAGTTTCAAGCAGAGATGCAGAGAGCGAGAGATGGGCTGCACTGCAGTCATTCAAGAAACAGAACTCAAGTAGGGGCTTTATCTGTGACACATAATAGTTTCCTGGCACTTCAGTTTTTCAATGACAACTGAATTGCTCCCAGATCAAGACTGTGAAGAGGGAGAAAGCTGAAACTAATGAGCAAAATCTGCTGGGAGCTTCTGCTGCGCCAACCTTGCTGATATGAATGGGGCTCTGGGCTGGCCCAAGACATTTCATTTGCCTGTGGCAAAGGACAAGATGGCAGTCCCCATCCCATGTATTAAAGCAAACCAGACTGGCAGTTGAATCTTAACACTGCCTGAGGGACACCACCGGACCTGTCACCTGAGAGCAGCAGACAGAACTCTGTCCTCCCCAGCCCCTTGCCTCCATTTCCTGCTACCTCTGCATCTGTTGCCTATGAAGAATACTTTGCTCTGCCTAATGCAGGGGCTGTGCAATCCTCCACCACCACCATCATCATCATCATTTTTTATTTGTATGCCGTCTTTCCACAGTTAAAAAAACAATGCTCAAGGTAGCTTACAGCATAACAAGATTTACATAATTACAAAAGTCATAAACAATAAATAAACCACATCAAAAAAATACACAACCAAATACAGTGGTACCTTGCAAGACGAATGCCTCATAAGACGAAAAACACGCAAGACGAAAGAGTTTTTCATTTTTTGAGTTGCTTCGCAAGACGATTTTCCCTATGGGCTTGCTTCGCAAGACGAAAATGTCTTGCGAGTTTGTTTCCTTTTTCTTAAAACCGTTAATACCCAGGGAATCCGTGCTTCGCAAGACGAAAAAATCGCAAGATGAAACAACTCGCAGAACGAATTAATTTCATCTTGCGAGGTACCACTGTAGGAAACAATTTCCACATAAATCAAAATCTAAAACTAAGAATGCAGCATTAATATCACAGTTTAAAATGACATAGGTAAAAAAAAACAGCAATTTAAACAAAAAACAAAACAAAATGGAGCCCTCTCTGCCCAGCAGCGGCAGTGGCAGCAGTCCTTTATAGAGTCCATCAGGCCCCGACCTGGACCAATTGATTGAGTGGAAGACTGGGGCCCTCAGGCGCTGAGTAGGGGAGTCCTTCTGGGTGGTAGCAGCTGCAGCAGTTCTTATAGGCCTGTCAGGCCCCGCCCTGGGCCAGGTGTTGAGTGGCAGGACTGGTGTTGGACTGTAATGCCCATCAGCCCAGGCTGGCATTGAACATGGTCATGGATGATGGGAATTATAGTCAAATGATATTTGGAGGACACCAGGTTGGCTACCTTTGGCGTTATGACAAGTCTGTCCTTGAGAAGCCACGGAGGATGGTTCTGTTACTTATTTCCTTTTCCATATTCTAAGATGGTTGGGTGGCATCTTGCAAGCCTCCTTCTGGTAACACCTGCAGCCAAGCTGGTGCCCAATGTATTGCTCTGCTTTTCTTTGGACCACATCAATAAGGCTGAGAAGGGGGTCTTGTCGTTTGGGAGGTCCAGGACCTCCATACACCCTGCCCAGGCTTGTGCCCTGGGGAAGTCACTTTGCTGCTGCTATTGTAGCTGTGGGACAACCAAGCCTTGCTTCCCACTGCACCAAACACAACTCACCAATCAGGTGTCATGACCCACAGGGACTCAAGAAATCTGCTGTCTTCTGCCGTCTTCCTGTAACTGAAAAAATAAGGGGGTCAGCAATACATGGCGTCTTGACTTGCCTAGGCTGCCATTCGTTATTCTGGATGCTTTTCAGTAGCGGCAGCAGCGCTATTTTTAAACAGGAGACAAGTTTCTTCCCAGCTTCAGGGGCTGCCCAGCATTTCAAGCTACCAGTCCACACATTATCAGGTTCATTGATCTGAGGGCTGGGGCATTGCATTTTGGGTAAATGGAGATGGGTAACTTAAGCTGAGCTGAGCTCCCATTCAAAAGTGCCACTGCCTGTCCAATACTGAAGTATCTTCAGGGGCTCAGCAAAGGTTAAGGAGTTGTGCTGCTCTCACGTAGCATAGAAGCAGGTGAAACCTATCGAAACTGCAGCTATTTGTTCCCTTGCCTGTTCAGAAGAGGGGGTTTTTTGGGGAGAAGGAAATATCAGCCCCATGCCAAGGGCTTTCTGATGTGCTGTGCCACCCCTGATGTTCTTGGGCTACTTTTGCAGGCTTGGTTTGAATAACCCAGTTTGTGTAGCAGAAGTTATGTCTGTGGATTGTGGCCCAAGGAAATTGGGGGGAAGTGCCCCGTGAGCAGAAACAAAGAAAATATTCCATCCCTCCTTCCTTTTTTCAGCATGTAATGAACAACAAAATTAAGTTTTGGTTTTTGTTCAAAAAAGGAGAGTGCTGTGTGAAAGATCAGGCCCGATTCTTTTTATGTAATGTGTACTATGCAATGGAAGATGTTCCAGGGTCAGGATTTATCTGCAAGCCTTGCTGTTGAGATGAGCAGGACAGAATGGAATCCTGCTGGCATTTGTAAAGCAGAATAGGCTGTGTGCTGCCAAAAGCAATAAAAAACAACAATCCTATTTTTAAGCGGTAACGTAAGCATGAAAGCTTACACACACAGTAGGGGGGATGTTGCAAATTGCAGGGGGAGGGGGGCAGAAAAAAAAAGATTTAGTGGGAGGGTTCATGTGGCATTTGAAAACAGCAGCCACATGCATAACTGAAGTGCCTTTTAAAGATGATTTGTCAGGGTTACTTTTTAATGCCGCCTAATGAGCATGGCAGTGTTTTCAAGGCAGGAAAACTATGCCTGGCATTTAGTTCCTTAAAAAAAATATATTTATTAAAGTTTTAAAAGTTACAGAAAGAAAAAAGAGAAAACACCAAATTACACAAAAACAAGACAACACATCACAATAAAAAAGAAAAAAACAGAAAAATAGAAACAATTAGAAACAAAAAAACAAAAAACAACAACAACAACAAACCTTCCCATAACTTATCTTTCATTTGCTTGTTTCCTTGACTTCCTCACACTTCCCTTTTTTGTATTCTAGTTCGGTTAGCTATTTGAGCAAATCCTTTCCATCTTTCCCAATTTTTGTCCTATAATTTATCTTAAACTAATGTAACTTTACTTTCCCTCCTTTCACCAATTAACAATCTATTTTTTCTTAATCCTTTATAACATTTCTGCTAAAACCACATAACTTCATTCCAACATTCTTCTAACATTCCTTAATTTTACAATGTTTCTGTAAATAATCTTTAAATTTCTTCCAATCTTCTTCCACTGACTCTTCTCCCTGGTCTCGGATTCTGCCAGTCATTTCCGCCAGTTCCATAATTCCAAGGGCCATTTAATTGTGTATAACAACCAATTGGTGTGCAGAACTACGTAGCATACCCTGAAACATTGTTATTGTTTAGTCGTTTAGTCGTGTCCGACTCTTCGTGACCCCATGGACCAGAGCACGCCAGGCACTCCTGTCCTCCACTGCCTCCCACAGTTTGGTCAAACTCATGCTGGTAGCTTCGAGAACACTGTCCAACCATCTCGTCCTCCGTCTTCCCCTTCTCCTTGTGCCCTCCATCTTTCCCAGCATCAGGGTCTTTTCCAGGGAGTCTTCTTTTCTCATGAGGTGGCCAAAGTATTGGAGCCTCAGCTTCAGGATCTGTCCTTCCAGTGAGCACTCAGGGCTGATTTCCTTAAGAATGGATAGGTTTGAGCTTCTTGCAGTCCATGGGACTCTCAAGAGTCTCCTCCAGCACCATAATTCAAAACCTGCAACATTAGGCAGAGCAAAATCAGGGTGTGCCTTCTCCTCACAGCCTCCTTCTCCTGTGCATGGGGACATTGTTGTCCCTCTCTCCCTTGTAACGAGCCCGGTAACAGTTCCTGCTCCCCCCATCTTGCCCTCTCACTCCTGCCAACTGCCACCCACTTTCAATCCTCAGCCCTCTCCTTTTTCTGCTTCCCCCAACCCAATGCTCCCACCACACAGCCACCTCCATTCTCTGGCTCACCTAAGCCCCCACTTCCCAAAATCTTTCTGGCAGGGAATGCGAGGGGCTTCAGAGGGTCCTACAGTCAACCACAGAAAGGAGAGGGAAAGATCTATACGTAGACCTATGCTCCATAGATCTATACGTAGCAATAAAACTCTCACTTCCAATTCTAAGGAGAATCCCCCTCCGCTTTTTGGTAGACATGCAATTATTTCAAAGCACCTCAATGCTTTTCAGAAGATTTCCCCCCCCCCCCTTTCCCTTGCTTCCTTTGGTTACTGAAATATACTCAGAGTCGAGAGTGGATTTCATGCTCTTTATTCAGCTCATTGTGGTGAGGAGGAATGAAAGTTTCCCCAAAGTATCTGCTTTATATACATTATTTACACAATAGGCTGCACGTGATTGGCTAATTCTGGAATTCTCCTGTAGGCCAATCAGGTTGTAGATTCACTTCCATCTAGAGCTGGATTGGGTGGCTCCTGCAGACCAATCATACTGCTGCATTGTTCTAGGACCAATCAGACTGCTGCATTCTGAATCCTATTGTTCTAGGACCAATCAGACTGCTGCATTTTGGATCCTATTCAACTCAGTACATAACAGTTACTGAAAACAAAACGATCAGGTTTCCATTTTATCTATGTGAAATGCCAATGACGGTCTCAAGAGAGGGACTAGAAAATCCAGGAAGCCCACTCTTTCCCCAGAATTTATGCTAGCAAATTTCTTCAAGGAGAAGAGGTTATGTTGGCATTTGTCAGGCAAGCTGGGATGGCTTCTGTAATTCCAGGATGTCCCACGTAAAACACGACAGTTGATGGGTATGAACTAGTGAAATGTTCACATCACATGTGATTCTTCCTCAGGATAGCCTGCCTTCTGTTCTATTCTACAAGTTGCGTCCTGCAACAAAAAGCTGCAGCATGGAGTACTTGCATTCAGGGTTACAGCCGCTCTATTCCATCCTTCACCCAGTTATTTGTTCTCTCTCCTCAGTCCCTGCACAACAGCTAGTCAGCATTATGGAATGCAGGTGGCGCTGTGGGCTAAACCACGGAGCCTCTTGGGCTTGCCGATCAGAAGGTCAGTGGTTTGAATCACCAGATGGGGTGAGCTCCCATTGCTCTGTCCCAGCTCCTGCCAACCTAGCAGTTCGAAAGCATGCCAGTGTAAGTAGATAAATGCGTACTCTGTGGCAGGAAGGTAAACAGCATTGCCGTGTGCTTTGGTTTCCGTCACGGTGCCCTATTGCGCTAGTAGCTGTCTAGTCATGCTGGCCACATGACCTGGAAAGCTGTCTGTGGATAAATGCCGGCTCCCTCGATCTGAAGGTGAGATGAGCACTCCAACCGCATAGTTGCCTTTGACGGGACTTAACCGTCCAGGGGCCCTTTACCTCTTTTTTTTTTTTTTTAACCCTTTTACCTTTTACATAGAATTTTTGGTGCATACAAATAGGTTGATCTGTGGCTAATTTCACTACATTTAGTTTTGTATTCATATTTTTTGGGGGGAATACTGCCATTTGGTTTTAATGGAGTCCCAGTTTTTAGGCTGAGACATGTTGGATGGTTTGCAAATAGCCTGTCATACCTTCTTAATCACTTGCCTAAAAGACCACATGGAGAAATGGCCTCTCTCTTGGAGAGAGCTGCTCAGTTGGAGTAATAATAATAATAATAATAATAATAATAATAATAATAATAATAATTTATTTATACCCCGCCCATCTGGCTGAGTTTCCCCAGCCACTCTGGGTGGCTCCCAATCGAGTGTTAAAAACAATAAAGCATTAAATATTAAAACTTCCCTAAACAGGGCTGCCTTCAGATGTCTTTTAAAGATAGGATAGCTGCTTATTTCCTTCACATCTGAAGGGAGGGCATTCCCTGTAACCTCACTTCTCGCAATGAGGGAACCGCCAGAAGGCCCTCAGCGCTGGATCTCAGTGTCCAGGCTGAACGATGGGAGTAGAGATGCTCCTTCAGGTATACTGGGCTGAGGCCGTTTAGGGCTTTAAAGGTCAGCACCAACACTTTGAATTGTGCTCGGAAACATACTGGGAGCCAATGCAGACACCTCAGAACCGGAGTGCAGCTGCCACTGAAAATACTTTGTTCTGCCTGCCCACCAACTACACCTCTCCTGACAAAAGGCCTCTGAAAATGTCTGCCACTGACATATGGATGTTCCATTCGTCTATCATCCAAGCGTCTATCATCCAAGCAAATCTGAGACTTCACCAGATGCACATGTCACATATAGCGTATTTTTCCTGTTCACACAAGGCACAATTCATTAGGAAAGGGGTAGGGGACACTGTGGCCTTCCAAATTTTGTTAGACTCCCACTCCTATCAGCCCTAGCCAGCACAGAAAACCATCAAGGATGATGGGACTTGTAGTCCAGTGCAATTTGGGGACCACATGCTCACCGTTCTCACATTGGGACATTTTCCTTGCACCCACCCCATAGAAATACTCCCATTATTTTCAATGGGGCTTGCACCAGAATATTTTTCTGCTGAAATGCACCCCTGGTAAAGAAATATGCATATCACAAATATTTAAAAGCAAAATGAAAGCTAATTGTTATTGGTTTGGTGTTTATGATTGAAAGTGGATCAGTAGTGTTACTGAGGAAACAGTAACATTTAAAACTGTGAAACTGAATCAGAAAGTGGAGCAAGATATAATCTATTAAAAGCAGTTATTAATTACATAAGAGCGGCATATACACACATGAATTTTGGGGGAAATAATGTGGTGTGTCTAATTTTTGCTCTTCCAAAAGCAGACAAGCACCAATAGCCAGGAAACTGGTTTCTTATTTTACAGTTTCTATGACAACTGTTTGTCTCTGCGCTGCACACTGACTCTCTACCCCAAGTCTCTTGCATTATTACTTTAATTTGTGATTTTTGGAGGTCAGCCAATTTCTATGCTTAGATGGCTTTCAGTTTATTTTTGAGAAAACTATTCATACTTTGTGATGGATGTGCAAGGATACAGTTAACTTATTTTTAGTTGATGAAGCAATCCTATGCACATTCAATAGGGAATAAGTCCCATTAAACATGATGGAGCTCACTTCCTCCAAGAAAATGTATATAGGTTTGCACTGCAAGTTTGTGTTTTGAGATTGTGATATATTGCAGATTTTTAGCATTACCCACAGTGATATATTGTATAATGGTTACTCTTTGGATAAACCACTCTCATGAGTTTGATGCAGACTAAGGTCATTGAATGTAGCTCCCGTTGCAGTGTTGTGAATGAACTTACTCCTTAACTTAAAGAAAACAAAAGAGATTATTGTAGACTTTAGGAAATGTAAATTGAATATTCAGCCACTTATTATTGAGGGGAAGTGTGTGGAACAGATCTCGGTGTTTCAATTTCTGGGAATAGGGTTGAGAGATGCAGTGGCGTAGTGTGGGTTGTCAGCACCCGGGGCAAGACAAGTAATTTGCACCCCCTAACCCATGGATTTGCGCCCCCTAACCCGTGGATTTGCGCCCCCTAACCCTAACCCCCAGATGTTGCTCCCGGTGCGACCAGGCCCCCCTGCACCCCCCACGCTACACCACTGGAGAGATGACCTAAGCTGGGGAGAAAACAGCAAAGACCTGATGAAGAGAGCACAGCAGAGGTTATATTTTCTGAGAATCCTTCGGAAAAACAATCTCTCAAAGGACCTGTTGATGGCATTTTACCATTGTACTATGGAGAGTGTGTTAACTTATGGTCTGTGTGTGTGGTTTGGGAGCTGCACGGTCAAGGGAAAAACAATGCTGTCCAGGGTTGTAAAGACTGCGGAGAGAATAATTGGATGCACTCTTCCCACCTTGGATCAAATCTATGGTTCCAGGTGCCATAAGAAAGCTGCAGAGATAGCGCAGGATAGTGCGCACCCCGGAAATGATCTCTTTCAGCTTCTGCCTTCTGGAAGAAGGTACAGGGTTATAAAGACTAGCCGCCTGAGAAACAGTTTCTATCCAAATGCGATTTTGGTTTTAAAAGTGTAAGGGGTCTCTATGGGAGTATATTGTATTTAATTATGGGGTATCAGAGTTTTTAGGGGGCTAACCAGGTTTGGATAGCTGGGATAGCAGGCTTGTTGGTTTTTGAATATCTGATGCAGATTTTTTCAGTTTTGTTCTGTTTGGGACAATAACAATAAAGATTATCGTATTGTATTGTTTCGTATGAGAAATGGAAAACATAGTCACTTTTGAAAAGTTGATTATTGCCTATGGTGAAACTACAGATGCCTATATGCTAAAGGGTACTTTACATCATGAAATGCCTCACACAATAATTTGACTGGGATGCCTATGACAGACACCAGAATCAGACAGCAATCCACTACTTGTGTTAAAATGCGAGATATTGAATGGGCTGGGGGAAACTGTTCGGGTTGGCCTGGGAAGTATATGATACAGACCCTCCAATTGTCCCTGTTTTTCAGGGACAGTCCTGGATTTACAGAAGCTGTCCCAGATTCTGATTTGAGCCCAGAATGTCCTGGTTTTCCTTAGGCCCTAAATGGCCTCGGTCCAGTATACCTGAAGGAGCGTCTCCACCCCCATTGTTCTGCCCGGACAATGAAGTCCAGTGCCAAGGGCCTTCTGGCAGTTCCCGCACTGTGAGAAGCCAATTTACAGGGAACCAGGCAGGGGTCTTCTTGGTGGTGGCACCCACCCTGTGGAATGCCCTCCCACCAGATGTCAAAGAGAAAAACAACTACCAGACTTTTAGAAGATATCTGAAGGCAGCCCTGTTTAGAGAAGCTTTTAATGTTTAATAGACTATTTTATTTTAATATTCTGTTGGAAGCCGCCCAGAGTGGCTGGGGAAACCCAGCCAGATGGGCGGGGTATGAATAATAAATTATTATTATTATTATTATTATTATTATTATTATTATTATTATTATTATGATGTCCCTATTTTCATCGGAGAAATGCTGAAGAAAAGAAAAGAAATAGAAGAGATAGGAGAATGCAGGATCCTCTCTCACAAATATATCTTAACTTTTGTCCCATACAGAAAAGGATGTGTACTCCCAGCACTCACCTGAGAGCATCCTTCTCTTCTCCTAGCCCATCACCCTGAGAGATCTCTCTTTCCCTTTCTCTCACACAGGGAGACTGTACATCACCATCATCCACATGCGATCCTTACCCAAATACAGTAAGAAAAAAATATTCGGAGAAACTATGAATGTTGGAAGGCTCTAAGCACCACTCATTTGACAAAAAGCAGGCAAGCCCACTGAGAGGGGTTACCAATGGCGGAGGTGACCCAGCACCTTGAAACAGGAGCTGAACCTGTTATTCACACCAGACAAGATAAAACACCTAGGATTTGAGCCACAGAGCTTTAGAATCAATTCATTTTCTCACTTGTAAAATATCAACAACTATTTCAGAAGAATTGATGAAGTGGGATGCTTTCTATAAGGTAAAGGTAAAGGAACCCCTGACTGTTAGGTCCAGTCGTGACCGACTCTGGGGTTGCGGCGCTCATCTCGCTTTATTGGCCAAGGGAGCCGGCGTACAGCTCATGTGGCGTACAGCCGGCGTACAGTCATGTGGCCAGCATGACTAAGCCGCTTCTGGCGAACCAGAGCAGTGCACGGAAACGCCGTTTACCTTCCCGCCAGAGCGGTACCTATTTATCTACTTGCACTTTGATGTGTTTTCGAACTGCTAGGTTGGCAGGAGCAGGGACCGAGCAACGGGAGCTCACCCTGTCGCGGGGATTCGAACCGCGACTTTCTGATCGGCAAGTCCTAGGCTCTATGGTTTAGCCCACAGCGCCACCCGCGTCCCATGGGATGCTTTCTATACTTTTGATCAAACCTCTGTATTTTACGTCTGTGTATAGAACACACACACACACACACTAGTTTATTTAGTAGACAGAAAAGGTACCGTAAGTAAAAATAGCTGACCTTAGATCTGACCTTTTTGGGCAGGATTGTTAAAATATTGTTCTTGTTTTGCCATGAGGTTTGTGCATGCACACACAAATATTGTTTTAGAGGTACAGGGAAACATAATAGTTTTCAAACGAGTCTGGCAAATATTACTTGTATTACTTGACAGTTATGCTAAAAAAGAAGAGTCCCTCTCCTTTCATCTAATTAAAAAATGGCCTGTGGAGGTGAACAGGTACCAAGTGGTGTGAACATAATATAACCCGTATTTAAGCTGACAACTGATAGGAGAATTGTATCAGATCCTGTGTTTCTGGGTTTCTGACTGGGTGCAGGTTATGGTAAAATTCTCACTAATCTCCCAGGATGTTACAGATAACTGGTTTGCCAAAAGGTTACAAGTAAAACACGGTGAGCTGCCAATGGGTAAAAAGGTTGGGTACACCCCATTTACAGTTGTCATAGCTTCTATATCGAATACTGTAAAGTTTGCGCTGAAATGTATAATTAGCTAGGTGTGTAAGATCGCCATCTGCTGATACAGTCCCATATCGCTCTTTCCTTGATAGAAATGCGAAAGTATCACAAGACTGTACAAAATCATTTCTGCTAATCCAGAGGGGCTGCATGTCATATCTACCGTGTGCAGGGCCACGTTGATTTATGGCATTAGATGGGTTGTGTTAAGTCCATATCTAGTAGAAAAAGAAGCATATGTCAGAATACCAAACTGGTGGTTAGCTTTAAGCACTACATAAGGCAAATGATGTTGAGCTTCAGACCATATTTTGCACTCTCATCTTTCACCCTCATTAAAAGGTTCTTTAATTCCTCCTCACTTACATACGCTTCAGGTTACAGACTCCGCTAACCCAGAAATAGTGCTTCAGGTTAAGAACTTTGCTTCAGGATGAGAACAGAAATCATGCTCTGGCAGCGCAGCGGCAGCAGGAGGCCCCATTAGCTAAAGTGGTGCTTCAGGTTAAGAACAGTTTCAGGTTAAGAATGGACCTCCAGAATGAATTAAGTACTTAACCTGAGGTACCACTGTACTACGAAAGTGATGAAGCTTTAGCTTCAAGACCCTTAATCCTGGAGGGGCCCCAGAAGCCACTTTAGTCCACATTGCTTTTAAAAATAAGTTTAGTAGACACAATCTGGTTTTTTGTCATCTATATTTCAACAACCCCAAAGTTTGAGAGTCAGTATCACAGATGTAGTAAAGGTTGTTGTAAACAACCCCATTGAAGAAGGTCTTAGTGGTTGCTTTTTTTGGGGAAAGGTTGAAGCTTCAGGGCCCCCAAAACGTAGGTCCTCCACCGCCCATCTCCTTTTTGTATCAAAGGCAAAATAAATCATAGGGATCAATTTGCCATTACAGTCATACCTTGGTTCTTAAATACCTTGGTACTCGTATGTTTTGGCCCCCAAACGTTGAAAACCTGGAAGTACCGTATTGGCCCGAATATAAGCCACACCCGAATATGAGCTGCACCTTTAAAATTCAGGGGGGGGGGAGACAATACCTGAATATAAGCCGCTCCCTTAAAATTCCACAGGCACTCACACCTGTTCCGTTTTACCGTATGTCTGTTTCAGCAGCCAATTTTTGTAAAGTTGCGAATTTAAGCCGCAGTTTAACTTTCCATGGTCAGAATTTGGAAAAAACACCTGAGCCTTATATTCAGTCCAATACAATAAGTGTTCTGGTTTTCGAACGTTTTTCAGAAGCCAAAAGTCCGATGCGGCTTCCGTGTGAGTACAGGAAGCTCCTGCAGCCAATCGGAAGCCGTGCCTTGGTTTTCGAATGGTTTTGGGAGTCGAATGGACTCCCAGAACAGATGAAGTTCAAGAACCAAGGTTTTACTGTATTGTGTTTCAATTGTATATGAAGTGGATATTAACCTTTAATGAGTTCTGTCTAAAATTCAGAGCAAAAAGCATGAGCTATTAGCCTGGAGGCAGATAGGTTGTGTATCCACAGCAGTGATCAGAGGGGGGAGGAACACAGAGAGAAGAAACACCATGGTGTATTTGCAGCAGCAGAACCAGATGCCCTCACCTGCCCCAGCTGCAACAAAACATGTCTCCTCCGTATCGGTCTTTACGGCCACAGCAGGCGCTGTAACCTTCCAAGTGTTTGACTTCACCCCCAAAGGCACATTCCTCCATTATCTCCTGAGACAAACAGATGCCAACAATGATGAAAACTGGGGCGATAAGAAAGTTGTCAACAATCAGATTATTTACAAGCTGCTTATGTGTATGTACTTTTTCTTCCTTGGAAGACGATTGCATCTTTAACTTCCTGTGCAGACACACCGAGAGATCTGTTCTCCTAGTGGCAGCGAAAACTTAAACACAGCAGCATTTGATTAATGAGAGTAAAATGTAACGAATGATAAACACAATGGCTCATTAGCCGCAGCAGGGGCGGGATCAAGAGCAACAAAGTGTTGTCCGAACAATATTATCGAAGGAAATGAAAAGTCTGGGAAGAAAGGGGATACAAAAAGCATTTTTTAAAGCAGGAGGTTAATTGTTTGGATGGAATTTCACACAACTCCAACAGCGAGCAGAAATGGACATTGATTTGGAGAAATCTTCTCTCAGAACTTGGTGCTAGCTTAGGAAGAGACAACTGGCCTGTCACAGAGGGAGGTAGCCTAACACATTGGGACATTGGTGAATTCCAACAAACACAGGAACAGGAGTGGAAACTGCTGAAATTCAAGAACTACAGCTCCCATAATCCTGGCTATGCTCTCTGTGATTGATGGGAGTTCTTGTTCAGCAGCATCTGGAGGGACAAAGCCCCTCCCCTTTCCTGATGGTTTATTCTACCATATTCAGTCCTCCTTGAAGTGCTGAGAAGAAAAAGGAAATGATGGAGACCCATGGATACTGAACTCATGAAGAGAGCAGCAAGAATATGGGCAAGATCTACCCCTGGACATATAATAATAATACAGTGGTACCTCGGGTTACATACACTTCAGGTTACATACGCTTCAAGTTACAGACTCCGCTAACCCAGAAATAGTACCTCAGGTTAAGAACTTTGCTTCAGGATAAGATATCGTGCTCTGGTGGCGCGGCGGCAGCAGGAGGCCCCATTAGCTAAAGTGGTGCTTCAGGTTAAGAACAGTTTCAGGTTAAGAACGGACCTCCGGAACGAATTAAGTACTTAACCCGAGGTACCACTGTAATAATTTATTATTTATATCCTGATAATCTGCCTGGGTTTCCCCAGTCACTCTGGGTGGCTCCCAACAGAATAATAATAATAATAAAGCGATAAAACATCAAACATTAAAAACTTCCCCCAAAAGGACTGCCTTCAGATGTCTTCTAAAAGTCAGCTGTTTATTTCCTTGACATCTGAAGGGAGGGTGTTCCACATGATGGGCACCACTGCTGAGAAGGCCCTCTGCCTGGTTCTCTGTAGCTCCACTTCTCGCCATGAGGAAACCGCTAGAAGGCCCTTGGAGCTGGATCTCAGTGTCCGGGCAGACCAATGGGGTCCTTCTGGACACCAGTGTGTGTGTCCTTGTGGTGTCATGTGTTGCCCCATACTGATTCTCCCATGCAGAGGAATGCTTCTTAATTTCTGAGCATACAGGATCAGGGGGCTGGCTTACCTCTAACTGTTTCCAAATATTAAGTGGCATGAGCTTGATGGGCAAAAGATATAGCTGTCTCAGATTTCCCCCACCCAGCTCAGCTTTTGTGTTAGAGATGTTGCGCTGAGCAATTCGTGGATATGCAAAAAGGGTGATAATTAATGATACTTTTGTTCTTGCAGAGCTCCCGAGAAAGGTTAAGCGTTCGACTTTATAATTGGGGGAAACAAAGTCATTCATCAAACTTGTGAAATGTCACACACAGCAGGTGTAAGATGTAAAGGAAGGAACGCTTGCTGAGTCGCTTGACTCAACTGGTGAGTTTGTAAAAAGAGAAAGGAAAGTTGACGTTCTAGGGTATAACTAAGTACACAACAAACTTGCAGTCATTTCATACTTTAATTGCTGTGGCATGTCGTTTGATATTGATAATTCTGTCAGAGATCCGTAGTGACTCTCATAAACCACAGTTGCCAGGCTTCCCTAGGGTGAGTGAATGAGTCTTAAACTAGTTTGCAATTTAATGTAGATAACCTCCTGGTCCCCACCATGAAAGGGGTTGTCCATATTAAAGTGGAATATAAAACACAGAGGATAGACGGTGCAAAGGGTTAGCTACAAATACAATAAACAAAAGGAATGTGAACAAGTAAAGAAACTAAGCCAGCTTTAACTTAAGAAGTTAATGCCATTTTATGTATTAAGAATATAAGAAGAGCCCAGTGGCATAGCGTGGGGGGTGCAGGGGGGCTGGCCGCATCGGGCGCAACATCTGGGGGTTAGGGTTAGGGTGCGCAAATCCACAGGTTAGAGGGCGCAAATTACTTGCCTTGCCCCGGGTGCTGACAACCCACGCTATGCCACTGGAAGAGCCTGCTGTGGTGTAGTGGTTAAGAGCGGTGGACTCGGAATCTGGTGAACCGGGTTCGCGTCTCTGCTCCTCCACATGCAGCTGCTGGGTGACCTTGGGCTAGTCACACTTCTCTGAAGTCTCTCAGCCCCACTCACCTCACAGAGTGTTGTGGGGGAGGAAGGGAAAGGAGAATGTTAGCTGCTTTGAGACTCCTTCGGGTAGTGATAAAGCGGGATATCAAATCTAAACTCTTCTTCTTCTTCTTCTTCTTCTTCTTCTTCTTCTTCTTCTTCTTCTTCTTCTTCTGGCTGGATGAGGCCAACTATCCATCTAGTCTAGCCCTGGTCAACAAATAACAGCATAACCAACCTGTTAACGCTCATATGACTGCCTATGTGGTAGTGAGCCAGCTTAATTTTTTGGCTTTGGTTTATAAAGCCCTTGTGACGAGGGCAGCCAAGAGATTAAAGGTAAAGGTACCCCTGCCTGTACGGACCAGTCTTGACAGACTCTAGGGTTGTGCGCTCATCTCACTCTAGAGGCCGGGAGCCAGCGCTGTCCGCAGACACTTCCGGGTCACGTGGCCAGTGTGACAAGCTGCATCTGGCGAGCCAGCGCAGCACACGGAACCCCGTTTACCTTCCTGCTAGTAAGCGGTCCCTATTTATCTACTTGCATCCGGGGGTGCTTTTGAACTGCTAGGTTGGCAGGCGCTGGGACCGAACGACGGGAGTGCACCCCGCGGCGGGGATTTGAACCGCTGACCATGCAATCGGCAAGTCCTAGGCGCTGAGGTTTTACCCACAGCGCCACCCGCATCCCTAGCCAAGAGATTAGCATACCCCATATACAGTATATTGGTGCAGTCACTGTGGTCATTAATGAGTGGCTGGGGCAACACAGCCAGATGGTATTGTAGAATTTGAGTTGCCTTGGGCAAGATACAGCAACTAACAAATTTATTAAATAATGATAATAGTAGGTCAAGTGTGGGGAACTTCAACTCCCGTCTTCCCTAGCCATGGGGCTGATGGGCGTTGTGATCCAGCAACCTCTGGAGGACCAAAAGTCCCCCACACTTGATTTAGGAAAATAATATTATAGTATTTCTTGGTTATGTAATTTATTGCCACTTTGTTAAAAAAAGAAAAAAAGGAGACCTAGACTCATGTCTCTCTGTGCCATCCCATATTTGTTTAAGCCATTTTGTTGTGTTTAGTCTGCTTGCATCTCGCCTTTAATAGTCCTGCTCTGTGTTTTCCCCCTTTTGTCAGTGTTTGTCACCATGGAAACAGTGATGGCACTCGCATAAACCTACTGACATCAAAAAGTTCGGTATCAAGTCAGGTTTTTAATAGTTTTCCGCTCTGTTCTGAGTCATAGTGTATTCTTGTGATACAAGTGCATTTCCACCCACCCCCAGCCCTATGTTCACCATTGCTAATTCTTGCGATGAAACCATAAAGAATTGAAGACGACATGGCCTGTAAGCAGATCCAGAAACTCACAGACTAAACATGGTATGCAGTCTTATTACAATGCTGGGTGGACTGATGTAAGCTCATTTTGTCTAGTATAATGTGAATGGCCTGGGCAACCCAATCCTATAGATAATGAGTGATGAACCTGTGGCTCTATACTTCACATCAGTCTTAATCATTGGCTATGCTGGCTCAGGCTGATGCTGTAAGGTGTCCAACAATGTCTCAAGGGCTGTGGATTTCTGCAATAGATTAATAGAGCCATAACATAAGAAAAAGTTGTTGAAGTAGGGGAGAAAAACGCAGCTAAGAAGCTCAGATCATATATATGACTGACACCCTTCTTGGGAAATTAAACCAATGTCCAGACTTTGACATTCAAAAACTTTACCTGCAGAAACTTATAGATGAATTAAAACACAATGTTTACAGTCACATGCTTCTCCATGCATGGGCTTACAGTCGCTTCTTCTAACTTCCAAACAACTGTATTTTCCTCCCTTTCCAGAGCTCAGCGCTCAGCCTTCTGTATCTCAAATAGGCCATGAGAGATTTCCACTTTTACCTTCTTTGCTCTCTTTCAAGCAGAGAAGAAGCATCCCGACACTCTATTCAACTTAGCAGTGTTCACAGTGGATTCTAAAACACAGTCATCTTGCTTCACATAAAATGGAGTCTCTCCTTCGCTAGATACCTCCCATGTGACCAATGTTAGCCAATCGCATGAGAACTGCTGGAGAACTGCTAGAGAATTCAGCTGCCAACCAATCTAATTTAAACACATAGTAATGCAAGCATTTTAAAGTGTTTCTCAACCTTGGGTCCCCAGATGTTGTTGGACTACAACTCCCATCATCCCTGAGCTCTGGCCTTGCTAGCTAGGGATGATGGGAGTTGTAGTTCAAGAACATCTGGGGACCCAAGGTTGAGAAAGGTTGATTTACAATTTCAGTGAATTAAATTACTATACCTAACAACAGTGAGTTGTGTTGTAAATACTGTGACAGGAATATGTCTTTATTTTTGGCAAGGTGTCTTTATTTCTTGTCAGCTCTGGGACATGCTGCCTCCTTCTACAGTGATACCATCTAGTACCCAGAGGCAGGCTTGAGATTTGACCATAGGATTTGTTGAATGCCCACATGGGCTGGGTAGCCTCATCAGTTCTTTGTTCCCTATGGAGTGGGACCAAGCTAGTGAATGCTCCATTATATATGGAAAAACTTATGACAATCAAGCTGTAGTTTGTTAAGAGTGCTAGGAATCAGAATTCTGTAAGGGGGTAAATGACAGTTCCCATGATTCTTGGAGGGGAAGTAATGTGCTTTAAATGTGCGGGATGTATGTAGCCACAATGTGCTTCAAGTGCTTCTTTACAGCCAAAAGCAGCCATAACATGAATGATGCTGTGATAAAGGAAAGCTTTTTTCAAAGGAAGTTCTGTTCTCTGTAGAGAATATTTTCTCATTATGTTTGCCATGGTCTGATCTTGGAACACATTGGCGTTTCTGGAGGGCTGTTTTCAAAAAGGAAGATTTTTCTTGTTTGGTAAATACACTATCTATTCAAGGTTGGTGGATGCTGAAGGTGCATTTATCATTTTCCAATTTGTCTGCAAGTTTCATAAATTCTTCTTTGGGGGAAATGAACAGCACAGAGTCCAAGGGAACTTTTCCATTTATGAGGAAACCTGATAATAATTCAGATGAAAGTGGAGGCTTCCCTGGACACGTTTGTGACAAATAAATTTATTAGGTGCTGGAATGTGCACAGACCCCATTTTGGCACTTTGGAAACTGCCCACGCCAGTCTAAGGCTGCCTGATCCCATCATTAGAACCTATCCCCTCATTAATTAGCAGGAAATTTTAAAAATATGGCTATAACTTATTTCCTTTTGACAGAAGTGGATGAAATTTTCAGATCAGGCCACACCTTCTGAGAACATGAGTATCAGAGTGCATAGCCTCAATGGTTTTCCTGCAAAGGCAGCTGTTACACCTGTTGGAACCACTCATTTTACCCCACTCACTATAGGTTATAACTTGGGACAGGGGTTGGACAGAAGTGGATGGAATTTGCAGGCCTTCTAACCCCCTCTCCTGTGGATAATTGTGAATTACCGGCCAATATGTCCAAGGACTTTTGTGCTAGGCGCCTTTAATTCCTTTAAATGGAAATGACTGTGATCTTTTCAGTCATACCTTAAATTCTTTGGGAATTCTGCAGCAGCAGTGGGTGTGGCAAAGTGGGTGGAGTTTGTTTCTCTCTGTCTCTGCGATGTATACTGAAACCAGAGCTGGACCATCATCTGGTCCTTTACAAAGTTATTCCTGATGTTTAGTTGGAATCTCCTTTCTTGTAACTTGAAGCCATTGGTTTGAGTTCTACCATCCAGAACAGGAGAAAACAAGTTTGTTCCATCTTCCATGTGGCAGTTCTTGAGATATTTGAAGATGGCTATCATATCTCCTCTCAGTCTCCTTTCCCCCCGGCTAAACATAACCAGCTCCTTCAACCATTCCTCACAAGGCTTGGTTTCCAGACCTTTGATCATCTTGGTTGCCCTCCTCTGCACAATATTCCAAGTGTGGTCTGACCAAGGCAGAATAGAGTGGTACTATTACTTCCCTTGATCTGGACACTAGACTTCTGTAGATGCAGCCTAAAATAGCATTAGCCTTTTTTTGCTGCTGCATCACACTGCTGACTCATGTTAACTAAATCCTTTTCACATGTACTACTGGTAAGCCAAGTGCCCCCATCTTATATTTATGCATCTGGTTCTTCCTGCCTAAGTGCAGAACCTTATGTTTTTCCCTACTGAAGCTCATTTTGTTAGCTTTTGACCAGTTCTCCAATCTGTTGAGGTCATTTTGAATCCTGCTTCTGTCTTCTGTGGCATTAGCTACCTCTCCCTGTTTGGTGCCATCTGCAAATTTGATGAGCAACCCCTCAATACTTTTGCTACCTGACGTGTAGAAAAAAAGTGGAGAGGCTAAATAAAGTTTTAGAGAAGGAAGAAGCAGTTTCCCATCAATGTAAGCTCCTGCCACTCCTCATAATCTATTAACCCCCCCCCCCACCGATTTAGCAGCCAACTGTGTTTTTTTATTTTTTAAGAGAAGAACCTCTGCTATAACCGGCTGCATACACTAAAACAAGGAAAGAGCATTTTTAACAACCTTCTATGTGATTCAAAAGCGGAGTTAGGAAGTTAGTTAACAATGCCAACAATTTATTTTGTTTAGAAAACTTGTATTATAACTATTGTATTGTTCCCTTGTTAAAGATGATGTTGATGGTGATTCAACCATGTGTCAAGTTGAAACATTTTTTGGGGGGATTTGAAAACCGCTCTTTTGAAAGAGGTATTTAAGGAAGAGTTTAAATATCATTTAAAGATCTCTAAAGGGAGATGCATGCATTCTGTTTAAGTAAATTCCATTGCGGACAATATGATTAAGCTAGGGAACTATTGATTAAACCACTATTGGCAAATTGGCCGGGTCAACCTGAAGCCTACTATACCAAATATCTTCTGGATGACAAGTTCAAAGATATCACAGTGGCCGTGGCAAAGTTTCTTTCAGTAGTCATACGAATCAAAGATCAACATACCCATGACTAAACAAATAACGCCTAGGTCTGCCTCCCCTGGGGGTTCGTCTGTATGAATCTGTATTTTATTCTGAATCCATGTTAAGGGTCATTGGACTGCAATAAAGATTATATATATTTAAGTGACAATCATGTGGTAGGTGACAGCACACTCAGGATAAATTTACTCCTCCTTTGCGGGGAGGGGAGGTTTAATGGGATAAGTTGGATTAATCGAAAATGGCTGATAATGACCTATGCATGGTGTTTAACAAGTTAAACTAACCTAGTGATAACTGCTGCTACTTGAATAGTAGAATGTGATTTCTGCTAACCTTCTCATGCACTCTGGCAACATCCACTCCATACATTTAAAGCACTGATCCACTTTCAAAAGCCCCCAATTTAGCAACCAATCCCTCTTCAGGGAACTCTGGCAACTGTAGCTTTGCAAGGGGAATAGGGGTCTCCTAACAACTATCAGCGGGATGTGGGTGGCACTGTGGGTTAAACCACAGAGCCTAGGACTTGCCGATCAGAAGGTCGGCTGTTCGAATCCCTGCGACGGGGTGAGCTCCCATTGCTCAGTCCCTGCTCCTGCCAACCTAGCAGTTTGAAAGCACATCAAAGTGTAAGTAGATAAATAGGTACCGCTCCAGCGGGAAGGTAAACGGTGTTTCCGTGTGCTGCTCTGGTTCGCCAGAAGCCAGGGGCGCCGACTTATAAAAAATATTGGGGGGCCGGGGGCCCATACCGACTTATAAAAAATATTGGGGGGGCCCAAGACCTCCAAACCGCTGCTGCTGGGGGAACGAAAGGGGCGAGACCCGGGCTGCCTCGACCTTAAGTGAACCTGTGAGGGCCTGCCCTTTGCGGCAGCCGATTGGCTGCCGCCGTGGGCGGTGAATATTAATGAGCTAGGGGGAATCCCCGCTTCTCGCGGGGCTGACGCCAGCCCCGCGAGATTGTTGATGGGTCGAGAGCCCGCAACCCCACCCCCTCTCTAGATTGGGAGTGGCTTTGTTTTAACTCATTACTGAATGTATTTTAAAAGGTAACTATCGTCAAACAAGGAAAATAAAAAATACCAACATAATTTTGTGATTTTACAAAGCATAATATAACTAATAATTTTCTTAAATTATTAGGGGGGCGGAGCCCCCCAAATGAATTTTTGAGGGCGCTCGGGCCCCCTCAGGCCTCATGGAGTCGGCACTTATGCCAGAAGCGGCTTAGTCATGCTGGCCACATGACCCGGAAGCTGTACGCCGGCTCCCTCGGCCAGTAAAGAGAGATGAGCAGTGCAACCCCAGAGTCGGCCATGACTGGACCTGATGGTCAAGGGTCCCTTTACCTTTAACAACTATCAACACTCTTAACCAAGTACAGTTCCCAGGGTTCTTTTGGGGGAAGCTATTCCTGTTTCAAGTGGTGGTATGGTGCTTTAGATATGTGGTAAGACTGTAGCCTCTGTTTGCCTGTAGGAGTGTATCTGTTTCTCCTCAAACAATGGCTTCTCCATCTAAGTGTGTCAAAGCCTCCAAACTATTACAAGCTCCAAACCATCATATTTTTCCCAGGTTATATAAAGCTTCCAGGTTTTATATGATTTGATTTATCTGGGTAAGTACATAGACTATACACCTAAAGCATTATGCAGAATTCAGCCCTCCTCTGGGAATAAATTAGGAAACTAGCTTCCAGGTTCCGATCTGCAAATATTACCATAATTTTTTCAACTGTTGCTCGTGTGAGAAGTGCTTTGGCATATAAACTGAAGCTAGCTTTTTATTTTTGTCATAACACAATGTCTAAAATGGGTAATTGGGCGAAGTTATCACTTCATCATCTAAACCGTCCCTGACTGAAAAGTTTAATTGATACTGCTGCAATGCAAAAGACTGAGTGAGTCAATGGTAGGCTGGCTTTTCTTCGAGTTTTATGCACCCTCTCATTTTCTTTTGGGCAGATTCCTGTTCAGAAGGTGTTAAATTATTTTGTTCCAGGCAATTAATTTACTAATCTGTTTAACTCATTTCATGGGAGAACAATGCTTCTTACTGCCTTTATTATCAATGATATTTTAATAGCCTATTATGAGCACAATAAAAGCTAATCTTGCAGTTGTATAGACATCATTATTTCCTTGCTTACTTGATTTTTTGCATGTGAGATTGGATGAAAACACCCTCAGACATATATAAGGAAAAAGGGAGAGGAAATTGTGATGGCTGTACAGAGAAAAGAATTACCAGAGACAGAGCCAAGAGGGCACCATGGTCAGAGCTTCTAAAACTATGGCTCTGTGTATTTTTGTGTTTTTATTTCTGCAGGTTTCCCCCCATTGAGTCTGAAATGGGAAGCAGCACTTGGATGTTAGATTAGAGGTCTGGGCTCAGTGAACCCCATTCATATCCAGGTGCCCTTTAAAAAAAACAGGCCTCAAGAGATATCCTAAAGAGAACCTCTGTTTGTGGCCACTATTGGAATGCAGTCAGACATGGGAAATATTTCATTTACCTGTTTATAATGTTAGTGCCTTTGTCCTGTTTGCTAATGCTCCTTTCATGCTATTGCATTATGGAACTGTGTCTTTTTGACCAATACACTGGCACATCGTGCTAAATTTCATTGACAGCAGAGCACGTTGTGTGACACACAATGAACATCGTCAGGCAATGTCACTCACCACTCCCTCCTCCCACCCCCTTTCTGCACATGCACACTTATGATTCACCCATGAAGATGGCAGGAAACGAACTGTGTATGCCACCCCAAATTTCATCCACTGATTTTCTGGGTTAACGGAGTGGCACATATTCCCCCCCCCCCGGAAGCAATTAAGACAGATTTGAACGCTAAACTTCCACTATAGTCTGCTTGATTTCCAGGGGTGGCTTTTACGTAATGTGAAGCTCAAATATAATTTGGAAATTGTAACAAACGAACAGTTTGGGGTAATTGGAATGGACTGCCTTGTGAATGCAGTCGAAGTGGTGGTACATAGTAACAAGAATCTAAAGGTAAAGGGACCCCTGACTGCTAAGTCCAATCGCGGACGACTCTATGGTTGCGGCGCTCATCTCTCTTTACTGGCCGAGGGAGCCGGCATACAGCTTCTGGGTCATGTGGCCAGCATGACTAAGCCGCTTCTGGCAAACCAGAGCAGTGCACAGAAGCAGCGTTTACCTTCCTGCCGGAGCGGTACCTATTTATCTACTTGCACTTTGACGTTGTTGGGTTGAAATAAACGACAGACGAATGGCAAGTGTCATATGGGAGGCATCTCTCGAGCACGTCTCGGGGAGTCCCTTTTATTGAATATTACAGCATTGCCACATATGTGCTTGTTGCTGATTGGTTAACACAAATACAATGCAAAGGTTGCATATAAGCATTAATCATCAATAGATTAAAGGTTGGGAAAGGGAACACAGAATTGGACAGGCGTGAAAACCTCCTTATTAAACTATTACTAGTGATTGATATAGCAAGACTTAAAAGAACATAACTATCACGTTCCGTAGATTTGGTCAATCATGCATTAAGAACAGGTCAGGGTACAATGTTTTCATGAACTCAATGTGAACTGAACATTCTAGGGTGAGGAAGGAATGCTTCAGCTTAGAACGGTTTGCCAGAGTCATGTGCAGAAGCAAAACTTCCCATCAGACGTGCTTTCAAACTGCTAGGGTGCCAGGAGCAGGGACCTAGCAACGGGAGCTCACCCCGTCGCCAGGATTCAAACCACTGACATTCTAATTGGCAAGCCCTAGGCTCTGTAGTTTAGACCACAGCGCCACCCGCGGCCCAACAAGAACCTAAGAACCAAAGACCCATCTAGTCCATCTTCGTCTTTTTACAGTGGCCAGTCAGATGCCCATGTGATGCATGTAGGCTGCATCTGAGTGTGGCAGCATTCTTCTCTCTTGTGATTCTCTGCAGCCAGTATACAGAGAAGACTAAAGACAGAGCCCAGCCATTGTGGCTAGTTGCCTCTAAGCCATCCAAGTTGGTGGCCATCACGATGCTAATTTATTCCGCTGACTAATGCATAATAAAATGCATGTACTGAGACAGCCCCTCCAAATGTGTATATCAGTGGAAACAACCTACAAAAAGCACTATTCAGGGGAAATTGCATTGCAAAAAATGTGTACATTAGGTCAAATTGCACACAAATGTGCATGTTCAGAGAAATGCACACTAAAAATGCAGTTGGGTTTTTATAGGACTTTTTTTAAAAAAACCTGCAACTCCTGCCTAAGTGTGGAGAACTGAACGTGACCAGCTCACCCAACCTCTAATCACTGCTTCTTGTGGAGTAATTTAATGGTGAGCTGTGTGGGGAAGTACTTTTGTTTGCCCCCCCCCCGCCCCGATCATCCAGCATTCGGCTTCACTGCACAGCTCTGGGTTTAATGAGAGCATTAGGAGAGAACGTCTCCCTCTCCACTTTCTTTTGTGGTAATTAGGATATAATTAACACAGGGCCTTGAGACCTAATCCTCAACCCAGTCCGGAGTTTGGATTAATTTTCCAAACACCTGGGAACCCTGAGGAAGATGAGGTTTCACTGATCTTTAACTTGCTTGTTTAAAACTGTGTGTGGTTTTTTTATGGTCTTGGATATTAAAAGTTCATTTTAAGGTAAAGGTACCCCTGCCCGTACGGGCCAGTCTTGACAGACTCTGGGGTTGTGCGCCCATCTCACTCAAGAGGCCAGGGGCCAGCGCTGTCCGGAGACACTTCCGGGTCACGTGGCCAGTGTGACAAAGCTGCATCTGGCGAGCCAGAGCCGCACACGGAAACGCCGTTTACCTTCCCGCCAGTAAGCGGTCCCTATTTATCTACTTGCACCCGGAGGTGCTTTCGAACTGCTAGGTTGGCAGGCGCTGGGACCGAGCAGCGGGAGCGCACCCCGCCGCAGGGATTCGAACCGCCGACCTTTCGATCGGCAAGTCCTACGCGCTGAGGCTTTAACCCACAGCGCCACCTGCGTCCCCCAAAAGTTCATTTTACAAATAAGTAAATAAATAAATCATACAGACCCCACCTTGCTAAATATTCAACCTTTTTTATTTTTTACAGAGGGCACAGTTTAACCCTGCTGTAAATTATTCCGTTGAGCCATATCCAGAGAGAGAGAGAGGGCAATGTACATAAATGTGCCCTGACAACCCTGTTCATTACTGCTTACACTGTTGACGCAGAGAGAGTTTCATCACTCCCTGTGGTAAAAAGGGCCAGTAACAAACCTGGCAGGAGGCAAATCCCAGCACCATCTGCAAGTGCTCTGGTGATAACAGCCAAATGCAGTAAGAATCAACAATCCATGAAGCAGATGTGCCTGGAAGGCCTAGATGGGTTTTTATAATGCAGGCCACTTTGGCAGAATCTGTGAATGAATGACAAGGAGAGGAATTAATTCATATCTGCCTTGTTTCTTGTAATTCAAAGTCTCCGTGGCTCCCCAAAGTAAGAAACGCCAAGCAAATGAGGCAGTATCTTTTTTATTTTGGAATCCTTTGTGTTAAAAATGTTGGAAGCAAGTTTCTTAAGTCAATGCAGAGCTGGCTGTTTGAATGGGGGAGGGAAGGGAAGGAAAAGGGCAGAATACTATGCTTGCTGAACTTATTTTATGTTTGCTAAGTTGTCGCCTTTAACTAGTCATTGTGGAATTTTACAGCAGAGCCATTTGACGCCCTAACTCATCGCATTTACTTCCTACTCAACCCATACTTCTCCAAAACTTTTGGGATCTCTGCTTGCTTTTCTTTAAGCTGCTCTTTCCTAAAAAGCCAAAATCTTTAACTGGCTTGTAGAATCTGGGTTGTTTTGCAACCCTGCTTCTGGCCCGAACGACATTTGCTGGCTTATTTTTACTAATAGGTTTAGAGTGAGGGTAGAGGAATGATCTGCAATACTACTCCTTGCTCCTGTCATGGCTTCCATATATGCAATGAGATTATTAGTAGTGGATTTAGCACTCCTAATTAGCAGCTGCCATTTCATGTGGGTCAGAGTTGTGTGTCTGTTTGGGGATTTATTAATACAATGGCTGGCTGCAAATTAGTGTAAATAAACATCTTAAACTATATTTTGCTTTTCGCTTCCTTACAGTTGCAGTCCCAACAACCACAATAGATTGGCAGCACTCAAGGCCTTGCTACTTATGCAGAACGTTGTGGGGAAACAACTGAATTGGCCAAAGGCAAGTTACTATATTATATATACAAGGTTTCATTTAAGATTGCAATTCTTTTATTTCTTCTAACGGATTTTCTGTCTATGTTTCTTTACGATTTTCATAGTTACACTTAGGGCTCATTATTGCAGACCCTTCAAGTACCCCCATTTTCCAGGGACAGTCCTGGATTTACAGAAGCCCTCTCAGTTTCTTATTTGATCCTGGAATGCCCTGCTTTTCCTTTTTGTTGTTGTTTAGTCGTGTCTGACTCTTCGTGACCCCATGGACCAGAGCACACCAAGCACTCCTCTCTTCCACTGCCTCCCACAGTTTGGTCAAACTCATGTTGGTAGCTTCGAGAACACTGTCCAACCATCTCGTCCTCTGTCATCCCCTTCTCCTTGTGCCCTCCATCTTCCCCAACATCAGGGTCTTTTCCAGGGAGTCTTCTCTTCTCATGAGGTGGCCAAAGTATTGGAGCCTCAGCTTCAGGATCTGTCCTTCCAGTGATCACTCAGGGCTAATTTCCTTCAGAATGGAGAGGTTTGATCTTCTTGCAGTCCATGGGACTCTCAAGAGTCTCCTCCAGCACCAGAATTCAAAAGCATCAATTCTTTGGCGATCAGCCTTCTTTATGGCCCAGCTCTCACTTCCATACTGGGAAAAACATAGCTTTAACTATGTGGACCTTTGTCGGCAAGGTGATGTCTATGAACTGAAAATTGTGTCGGAACATTTGGACAGTGGATACCTGGGTTTCAATACACACCTTAGGCCAGGAGGTAGGTCGGGTCATGCCAGAATCCTACAAAGATCCTATCCCTCAAGCACAAAATGAAATGAAAGAAAGTAAAACCCCAGCCCCCCTATTCCCAGCTGAGATAGTCCACTTTGCAGCTTCTAGTAGCAAAACAAGAGATGGATTTCTATTTTGTATCATTGTATCACCTTCACAGTGGGAAAGATGGCTCCTCACACCACACACCTTTGTGCATGCATATGCACACTGTTGTCTATTTCACTATATAGTGAATTTGTGGAAATAAGTGTAATCCAAGCCCCACTTACCTGGGAGCAAGCCCCATTGAATTCAGTAGGACATTTGAGTTGGTTTGGTTAGGACTGGGCTGTTAATCATTGGTTGGGTTTCTGAACTGCCAAAGTCTTCCAAGTGATCAAAAATGTCCTCTTCTCCTATTTATGAAACATCCCAGCTAAGGAACCAATTTATCTTGCCATGATTAATAAAGCAAGCCCTGCTTGTTAAAGGAACAAATTGGATATGAATGTATCTAATATTTATAGACTGTTCCCTAATTTAATATAACTGAAGTTTATTGGGTAGGAAAAAAGTAGTTTCCTTTCTTTATTGCAAGAGACATGAGCCATTCTCAATTCTGTTGGCAACAGGTGCGGAGTACCCGTGACTAGCATAAATTTGTGGCAGAAAAATGTCTTTATGCATGACAGTTTGTGGATAGTTTGTGAATAGGGACCAGCTGGTCTGTCTGAAATATTCTAAATGTCTCCTTTTGGGAAGAAGATGCAAGGGGGAATCTGCAAGGAGATTTCGTACTTTGCCATTCTCTCCCTGCCAGGCTGTCTATATTATTATTATTATTATTAATAATAATAATAATAATAATAATAATAATAATAATAATAATTTTTATTTATACCCCGCCCTCCCCAGCCAAGGACGGGCTTTGGGTGGCAAACAAACAATAATAAAAACAAGTTGAATGATTACAACTTAAAAACAAAATTAAAATACAACATTAAAATACTGAAACATTAAAATATTAAAATGTAGCCTCATTGCAGGAGGAGAAAGGAAAAGAAAAAAGAAAGAGAGGGAGGGAGGGAATCAAATTGGCTCCAAGCCAAAGGCCAGGCGGGACAACTCTGTCTTACAGGCTTATATTGACTAACCTGCTCAGCTGCCCTGGTGAAAACAGTGGTTTGGTCTATGGATATAAGTTTAGAAGATTAGAAGTCTATGGACAGAAAATTAGAAGATTAGAACCACTGTCTCTCAGACCTTGTGGTGTGCTGGAGAAGCGGGAGGGGGGGGGGGAGGCTGGAAGAAGAGGCCAGGGGGGCAAGTAGTCCTCCCCCTCCCCAGCCGCTGCGCTTACCTTCCCTGGGGCTGTCGCCGCCGCCACTGCTTTTGCTACTTCTCATGGGTAGGCAGAGTGAGCTTGTCCGCTCCACTCTCTGGCCCACAGGAGCACCAGGGCAGTGGTGGTGGTGGAGGGAAGATGAGCGGCGCAAAAGGGCTGGCTCCGGAGAGGGGCTGCTTAAAATGGCACTCAGCCAGCTCAGCCCAGCCCCCTTCCTCCTCTAGGCAGGGCAGGGAGAAGCCAGGAGGAGGGAGGGAAGAGGCGCCACTGCGGTGTGTGTGTGTGTATGGCAAAATGGAATGGCGCAGGGGGGAATATGGCACAGCCTGAATGAACAGAATCCCTACGCTGATCCACGGACAGTCCGTGGGCCGGATCCTGATTTGGCCCATGGGCCTTAGTTTGCCAACCCCTGGATTAGAAGATCAGGAAGGGCAGTGCCATACCTAATGCAAACACACACCTCTGCTGGAACAGCCCTTAAGATGCCACAGAAGATGACTGTTTTCCTGGTCTCCCTACAATCTATGAAGAATGTTTAGATTTGCGGCCATTGGCTATGCCAGATGCAAGATATGAAGAATGGTCAGCCCAGTAGCTGTTGGCCGTATCGTGGCTGGTGCTGATGAGAGTTGTAGTTCAACAACATCTGGAGGGCCACAAGTTCCACTTTGTCCAGCCTTTCTCAACCTTCGGTCCCCAGATGTTCTTGAACTACAAGTCCCATCCTCCCTGACCACTGGCTATTCTGGCTAGGAATGATGGGAGTTGTAGTCCAACAATATTGGGGGACCCAAGGTTGAGAAATGCTTGGACTGTAACAAGTTTAGCCTTTCAGTTTGAAGGAGTGTCCTTCCCAATTTTCCCCATGAATAACCCATAATTAGAAAGGAATTTGGTGGGATGACTGGAGTGAAATCAAGACACATCATCTACAATTTGTACCTTACAGAGTCCCAACGAGGGTATTCTATAGCAGACATCCACAAATGATATGGGTTTAGTGTTAGCAAATGGCCCCACCTTCTGTTCTTCATGTGGAAATACTCAAAAAACTTTTTCAAGGAAAAGCTGTTGATGTTGTCTTATACTGTTGGATGATATATATACATTAGTACCAGCTTAATGTCAGTAGCAGTAGGATAGTCAAGAGAAAAGCAAAAGATAGATGTATTTTAGCTAACCGTTCACTGAGCTTAGGAGTCTGTCAGTGTTTGCACTCATTCCATCCAGCTGTTCCTCAGGTCTGATTTTCATATATATATACATTTGTCTTGGAATAGCATGTTTATTTAATTTTTATTTATTCAAATATTATATATGGCTATTTCATTTTTTAAAAAATCAAAGCAGTTGGCAGCCATGGTTCATAAAATGATACTATAAAAACTATTTATTTAACAAACTTATTTGTTTATTTATTTCTTTATTTATTAATAAACACCCTGTCTAAATAAAACAGAAGAAAGTGAATACAGGAATAAGCAGGGCAGGAATCTTGGCTATTTCAGCTACACAAATCTAGGTGACCAGGACAAAGTCTTCAGGAGAACTGTGGCTTTTCAGAGTATTACTGAGAAAAGTCAGAGGGGGGGGGTCACCCAGATGTTCAGAGAAGCACTTCCAAGCGTAAAGGGCAGCAAAGGAGAAAGGATGAAGTCATTTGAGGAAGCAGGAACCCAAAGCTGTGGATGGAGAAGTAAGGATCACAGTAAGGATGTACTGGGATATAAGGGCAGAGAAATGGGAGCAAGGCCATGGAGTGCTTTGTTGCGGGATTTAAGGAGGGGAATCACGTGATCAGAGTGCTTGTTGTTGTTGTTTAGTTGTTTAGTCGTGTCCGACTCTTCGTGACCCAATGGACCAGAGCACGCCAGGCACCTCTGTCCTCCACTACTTCCCGCAGTTTGGTCAAACTCATGCTGGTAACCTCGAAAACACTGTCCAATCATCTCGTCCTCTGTCGCCCCCTTCTCCTTGTGCCCTCCATCTTTCCCAGCATCAGTGTCTTCTCCAGGGAGTCTTCTCTTCTCATGAGGTGGCCAAAGTACTGGAGCCTCAGCTTCACGATCTATCCTTCCAGTGAGCACTCAGGGCTGATTTCCTTAAGAATGGATGTGTTTGATCTTCTTGCAGTCCATGGGACTCTCAAGAGTCTCCTCCAGCACCATAATTCAAAAGCATCAATTCTTCGGCGATCAGCCTTCATTATGGTCCAGCTCTCACTTCCATACATCACTACTGGGAAAACCATGGCTTTAACTATACGGACCTTTGTTGGCAAGGTGACGTCTCTACTTCTCAAGATGCTGTCTAGGCCTGTTATTGCCCTTCTCCCAAGAAGCAGGCGTCTTTTAATTTCGTGGCTGCTGTCACCATCTGCAGTGATCATGGAGCCCAAGAAAGTAAAATCTCTCACTGCCTCCATTTCTTCCCCTTCTATTTGCCAGGAGGTGATGGGTCCAGTGGCCATGATCTTCTTTTTTTGATGTTGAGCTTCAGACCATATTTTGCGCACTCCTCGATCAGAGTGCTAGGATCTCTGAATGATTCTGGAAGCAGAGTACTAAATAGGTGTTGTGGTAAAGTCCCTGCAAACAGTACTTTGGTGAGTGGAGAAGAACCCTTGTTGATGATTCTGTTCTGTACCATTCAGCAGCTGCCATCTTTATTTTTTTTTAGGGGTGGGGGAGCTGGAAATCTATGTGCTTGAAGCTTCAGCTCCAATGCATTGTGAGTAAAAAGCTGCGTGTGCCATGTTTTTACTTAGCATGTGCATTGCATTCGGGGGACATTAATATGCTGCTTCCAACCATGACCATTTTGGGCACCACATGCAAGATGCCAAGGTAGGAAGGGGTCCTGGGCAGCCTGCCAAGGGTGCTCCCCAATACTGCCATTGGCAACCTGCTCTTAGTGCCATTTTGACAATGCCGGCTCGGTTTAGAATCATCGCTGAAATTAGGGATTTTTTCAAAAAAATCTTCTTCCGCCGGTTAAGTTGTCGAGGGCTGATTTCTTATCCTGTGATAAAAAGCCTTCTGTTTCGACTGCCAAACCTTTCAGGGGAGCATTTGCAACTGT